>NC_090438.1:878282758-878915344 GCF_031143425.1 Pleurodeles waltl | reverse complement strand
TTTATTTGATAATGATTCAATTGTTGTATATAGACTGATATGTTTTATTTACATTTTTAAAGGTTTAATAAATCAGTTCTTCTGAAGGAATTCACTAAAACATATAGGATTTTTCCATATCAAATTGGATATTGCATCCTATCTATTAAGAAAATGATTTGCAGAAATTTGATCAATCCACAGATATCATTGGTGAAGGATCAATAATTACATGGATTCGAGACTGGCTCATTCTATTTGTAAGTGCATTAATCTCTTTTTAGCTAGGTGCTGAGAGTCTGAAATCATAATTTTTTGCAGCACTGTAACTCATCTCTGCACCAACTCATATTGTGTGGCCTCAGTATGAAACCTTATTTATTGAGAACTTCGTCTATCTGTTGCCTGTGGTGATGACCACACACCAGGCT
Source organism: Pleurodeles waltl (assembly GCF_031143425.1). Classification (NCBI taxonomy): domain Eukaryota; kingdom Metazoa; phylum Chordata; class Amphibia; order Caudata; family Salamandridae; genus Pleurodeles; species Pleurodeles waltl. The sequence goes on along the minus strand of NC_090438.1, from coordinate 878,914,934 downwards.
ACTAACAGACCTCAGTCCATACCGGCTATTTTTGCCAATGCCACAACACAGCAGGTGCTGCTGCATTTCCTCGTACCATTTTCACTTTCTTTCTCTCATCAGGTATCCAGGTTCTTGCGACATATAGGGCCTGATTTATGAGAAGTTAGTGCCGCCTTTGCATAATTTTTTGATGCAAAATCAATGTAGACTTACAAAATATAATTGTATTTTGTATGTTTGCACAGCTTTTGTCTCAAAAAATTATGCAAAGGCTACACTAACTTGTCATAAATCAGGCCCTTAGTGAGATTTGAGGAAGGTGGGGATTCTTGTGGATATCAATCCTTGGGCCAAGGTTTACAGTCCCAATGATCATTATGTTATTTATGAAATTTAGGAAAGAAATAATATTTAAATGCTTGCACATATAAATTGAGTCGCGACTGAAATCTGTTTCACACCACAAGATCATTCTACTAAAAGGCAGTCTATCCCAAGCTCAAAACTAAGAGGATCATTAAGCAGTCTCCATTTAATGTGTTTTGTAAAGAGCACCTTGATGACCCTGGTTATATGGTTTACTGAGATCAATGTAGTCATATATTAAAAGTCTTTATTTTGACAGGGTTTTCGCCCAATGTTGCCAAACAGGGTTTGGAGCAGATAGCAGGACCTTGGACAATATTTTAGTCCTTTCAATGTGGGATGAATGGCATGCACAAGCAGACAGCAGTCTACTGTATGATGTTTTATTGATTTTAAAACCATATTTAATGGCTTAGACTGGAAGATATTTTAATGCAATCTTGACTTATGGGGCATTTCTGCACATTTACTGAAAGCAATTCAAATCATATATTGTGATATTTGTTGCCAGGTTGAGCTTTGAGATGATAAAACTTTGACAAAAGAAGGAAAAGGTGGAAATTTGTTATATACAACAAACGTATGTTCTCACACCCCTGCAGTTTAACTTTTATGTGTCTGCTATAGATCACTCTTTATTCAATATTTTGAGCATGTCTGCCAAACGTAGGAAGTAGGGCAGTTGTTCATATACAATAAGGATGACATCATGACTAGCTGTAAATACGGTCAAATTCAATTTATCTTCAGCAGAATGCTAGTTAAGATTGGTGCCAGACTTGCTTTACCTCTTATGTATCTGTCACGGCAACAAACAAACCTACTTGGCTGTGAGAAAGCAGCCTCTTTCTACCATGCTCACCTCCCATTTTTGGCCTGTTTGTCAATGTGTTCTACCTGTGTCATTGACATCCTGCTAGCCAGGACCCCAGTGCTCATGGTTTGTGGCCTAATTGCCAGTCTGTTTCACTTTTTTTGTCAGTGTGCTTAACTGTGTCACTGGAGTCCTGATAACCAGAGCTCCAGTGCTTATGCTCTCTCTGGTTCCAAATGTGTACTTAAATACTGGTAACTCAGTATTCCACTTCAAACTGGTATACTGGACCCCCCTTATAAGTCCCTTGTATATGGTACCTAGGTACACAGGGCATTGGGGTTCCAGGAGATCCTCATGGGCTGCAGCATTTCTTTTGCCACCCACGAGGAGCTCATACAAACACTTCTTCATGACTACCATTGCAGCCTGAGTGAAATAGTGTAAGCACTATTTCAGAGTCATGTTCACTGCACCAGGTCACTTATAAGTCACATGTTGGAAAATGGGTTATTGGTAAGGGCAGGTAAGTACCTACAGTTAGCACTAGGCCACTAAACTCCACTTGGTCCAGTTAGGTCTCAGTAAATTAAACCCAGCTCAACCCTTGGTAGCTTGGCAACGAGCGACAAGGCTTAACTTAGGAGACAAAGCGTAAAGCATTCAAATATCACAAAACAGTAATTAAATAAAACACAGGAAACAGTTTAAACATCCAAAATCAATTTATAAAAATAGATTATATTTTTATCTTTGAAATGACACCAAAACGAATAAAATCAGATAAGGGGAACCAGAGATATGAATTTTTAAAGAATTAATGCTTTCTAGCGCATAGAAGCAACTAGCTCTCAAAGGGTTAAAAAAGAACACAGTGGAAAGGAACAAAGTCCAGAGTTCAGGCCACCCATGAGGTAACACTGTCACACTTACTTTCAGAAGTGTTTGATTCAGGAAAGTGGTCCACAGCACCAGCCAAGGGTTCAGAGGCTATGGGGGTGCCTCTTGGGGTCTGGGACTACAACTCCCACAATGCACCTCTTCAACTTATGGAGTTGCTCCAAACGTCTCCAAACTTCTGGATCTTCTTCCAGAGGTCCTTTGTGTGTCCTTGAAGTGTCCACCACTTGATCCAAGGTTCCAGAAGCTCTGAGTTGCTCCTTGGGAGTTGGGGCTACAATTCCCAGAATGCAACTGGTCAGAATCCTCAAATGGCCACTGCGTGCTGGTCGGCAGGGCTCTGCTTGCAGGACTTGATGCAGGGGACTCTGGGTAGCTCCTTTATGCCTGTAGCAAACAGGAAGTCCCTTCTTGACGCAGTAGAAGAAAGGTAAAGTCCTCTAGAGTGCAGTGTCCAGGTGCAGGTCAGGGGTCCAGCAGGGAAGTCCTTCTCCTCCTGTAGTTCTTCCTTGTTGGAATCTGATAGGGATCTGAGGTGTGGGTGCAGGTCTGCCAGTTTTATCCCTGCTCCTGGGTGAAAAACAGGGGGATCGTGGTTCTCCAATCAGGTCCAGGGTCCTTCCCCCTTTGATGACCACTTCCTGGGAAGCGTGGGAAAAAACAATCCCAGGGAACAACATTCCTCAAAAATCCATCATGGCTGAAAGTGATTTTTGGAGGTTACATCTGGGTGAGCCCACCCACTGGTGCGGCTAAAAATCCTAAACACACCCCTCTCCTGCCCTCTCCTAATCTAATCAAAGGGGCACCTAATTGTCTGGGTTTGCAGGATGTGAGGGTGTTGCTGGGTTGCTCCAAATGTCCTTCTCTGCCTTTGAAGACCAGTTTGGCAGCCCTCCCCCTTCCTGCTTCACCATCTGCTGAGGGGAGATCTCCTCCCCAGGCACATCTCTTTGTGTGGAGCCAGGCCACTTCACACCTCATCAAGGCAGCCTGGCCGGGTTGCCAGAGGCTGGCCAATCAGAGCACAGCAGCAAAAACACTGCAGGGATGAAGTTGGCAACTTTTCAGGTAAAGTTTAAAACTCTTTACCTGAACAAGTTATATTAAATCCCACAACTGGAAGTTGTGGGATTTATTATAACAATTAATTTGATACCAAACTTCTGGTATCTGTTACTTAAGGGGACTTTAAAAAAAATAATAAAGTCTCCCCATTCTAGCCTATGGAGGCCATTCACTACAAGAAGGGAAACACGAATTTGGTTGTTTTAGCTCACCAGGGCTTTTAAAACTATTTTTATAAGGTCCCTGCTTATAGTTACATGGGACCCAGCTCTAGGGGCACATAGGGCAAACCTTAGGGGTGACTTGTTTGCACAAATAAGGTAGTTTAAGACTTTGGAACTACTTTTAATTCCAAAGTAAAATTTGCATGTAACTTTAATCTAAAAGCAGCCAGCAAGGCAGGCCTGCATTTAAAATGAAACTGGGCACCTCAGCAGTGCACCTATGGGGGCACTATCTATGCTGGGGTCCCTAAACCTCCATGCCCTACCATATACTAGGGACTTATAAGTAGGTTGACTTAGCCAATTATAATTAGCCTAATTTGCATACTGATTTTACACAGAGCACAGGCCCTGGGACTGGTTAGCCGTACCCAGGGCACCATCAGAGTCAGGAAAACACCAGCAAAAAGTAGAAAATGGGGGCAGAAAATTAGGGGGCCTCTGCAATCAGCCCTGTTCTCTCACATCACCTATATGCCTAACCTTCACACTCTGATGGCTAGGTGCATAGTGTCTGTGTGTGAGGGCACCCCTGCACTAGAAGAGGTGACCCCACGTCATCCAGGCCCATATTTCCAGACTTTGTGAGTGCGGGACACCATTATAAGTGTGCACTATATATAGGTATGTACCTATATTTAGCTTCACAGTGGTAACTCTGGATATAGCCATGTGAGGTGTCTAACAATGGGAATTTTACCCCAATACTAATTCCAGTATTAGTTGCACAATTCCATGCACTCTGGGGGCTCCACCATTGCCCCCCCAGTACTGCCATACCAGTCTTCTGAGGTTTTCATTGCAGCCCCAGCTGCTGCCACCTCACAGACAAGCTTCTGAACTCCTGGGGATTGAGCAGCTCATTTCCAAGAAGACAGAACAATGCATTTCCTTTAGGAGATGGGTGTTACACCCTATTCCTTTGGAAAAAAGGTGTTACAGGCAGGGGAGGGGTATCCTCCAAGAGCCTCTGGAAATGCTTTGAAGGGCACAGATTGTGCCTCCTTGCATAATCCTGTCCACACCGGCGGCTCAGGAACCCCCAGTCCCTGCTCTGGTGCGAAACTGGACAAAGGAAAGTGGAGTGATCACTCCCCTGTCCATCATCACCCCAGGGGTGGTTCCCAGTGCTCCTCCAAAGGGTCCCTGGATTTTGCCATCTTGGAATCTGAGTAGTGGGGCACTCTGTGAGCATCTGAGTGGCCAGTGCTGGCAGGTGATGTCAGAGACCCCTCCTGATAGGTGCTTACCTGGTTAGGTGACCAATCCCCCTGTCAGGGCCATTTCAGGCCTCTCCTCTGGGTCTTTCTTCAGATTCGGATTGCAAGACTCCAGCAGGAATCCTCTGCATCCTTTAATTCATCTACTACCAACGGATCAATCACTGACTGCTCCAGGAACTATACAAAACTGCAACAAAGAAGTTAAGAAAACTTCTGCAACCTTGTAACATCAGCTCCAGCCAGCAACTGCAACAGTTTCCAGGTCATGCATCCGCCGAGAGCGGCCTGTCTTCAGTCGGCACCAGAAGAACCAAAGGAATCTCCTGTGGAGTGACGGAGTCATTTCCCTGCTCAGCAGGCACCTCTCTGCCGCGATGACCGGTGGCTTGGACCCCCTCTCCAGATGACAGGTGTGGATCCAGCAACAGAGGTGATAGACTAAAGTGACTCCAGCAGTCCCACTGTGCAGCTGTCCAACTTTGGTTGAGGTAAGAGCTTGCCTTTCCAAGCAAGACAGTGCCCCCATGCACAGCGAGACTTGCAGTTGCTATGGCTGGTGTGTGACCTTCCAAGAAATTCTTCATGCACACCACAGCTTAGGCCCCCAGCACTCCATCCTGCGACGCAGAGCTTCCTGAGTGGTTCTCCGACAGTATGGGAATCCTTTGTTGCATGCTGCATGGGCCTCTATTTGCACCTTCTTTGTCCCCATGCTGTGGGACTCTTGTGCACACTGCCTGGTCTTCTGAGGGCTCTCTGAGTTGCTGAGAGCCCCCTCTGTCTTCCTCTTCTGGTCCGGGCAGCGCCATTTTCCGCTCACCGCGAGCTTTGATTTTCAAAGGCTTGTTGGCAGAATCCAGCGACGCAGACCAGACTGCATTCATGCATTCATCCATCCGGTGTGAAACAACAAGGAACATGCATCTCTCTTCTTTGGTGCAATACTGACTTTGTCTTCTCACCAGTGGTTCCACTTTAGCACCTTCATCCAGGTCATCAGGGGCTCCTGTTTTTCCTGGACTCTTCAGTGCATCTTGGACTTGGCCCTCTTCTTCCACAGGTCTTCAGGTCCAGGAATACATCGTTGGTGTCTTGCAGTGTCTTCTGGTTCTTTTATTATCTTCTATCATGACTTCTAGTGTGTTTTTGGAAACTTTTTGTGTTTTACTACAGCTTTCCTTAGATCTGGGGTGTGGTATTTCACTCACTTTGGTGTTTTTCTACACTCCCGGTGCCCCTCTACACACTACACTTGCCTAGGTGGGAAACCGACTTTCACTTTCCACTATTTTAGTTTATGGTTTTGTTCCCACTAGGCCCATTGCAACCTATTGTGATTTTCACGATTTGCACTGTTTTCCTACTGTGTACTTACCTGTTTTGGGTTATTAGTGTATATATTGTGTAATTTACTTACCTCCTAAGGGAGAATAGTTTCCAAAGTATTTTTGGCATTGTGTGACTAGAATAAAGTACCTTTATTTATGTAACACTGAGTATTGTCTGTCATGTGTGTAAGTACTGTGGGACTACAGTGTTATTGCAAGAGCTGTGCATGTCTCCTAGTTCAGCCTTGGCTGCTCTGCTTACAGCTACCTCAGACAGCCTGGCTTCTCAACACTGACTACATTTTACTAATAAGGGATAACTGGACCTGGTATAAGGTGTGAGTACCTTTGGTATCCACTACAAACCAAGCCAGCCTCCTACATCTCTTGGGATTTGTGTGGCTGGTGAATACTGGGGTTGTACTATATGCCCTTGGGTGGTCCACTATTCAGGAACCATCTGCAGCTCACAGCAGTGTAATGCAGATGGCCTATAACAGGATGATCTGTTGTGGCTTACTCCACTGTGTTTTCAAATTGAATTTGCAGGGCATGTGCTTTCTTCCACAGAGACCTCTGTGTACCTCAATAGAACAGTTTTTGAATGCCAGCCATCTTAAAGATATGCAGAAACAATCATAAATGTGGATGGCTGATATTTATGGAAATAGAATAGTCGTGTTGAAATGGGCAAGACAGTAATCAGAATCAATTGTGTTGAGGCCATGCAGGGATTTTCATTATAAAAAGCAGGCAGTAACCTTAGTCAAACACTTCTCAACTATCTAACATTGGTTGCATATGCTTGTTTTCATTACTGTTTCATAATATTCTGGTCATTCCTGCTTCCCTGATCCTGTTTTGTGGACTTACTCCTGGATTTAGTTTGCAGATATTGCTATCAGTTTTATTCTGTGAACCTGGAATTTTAGATTTCACCTTTTTTTGTTGATTGGATTTTCACCTGGGTTTCCTCTGTTTAAATTTAGATGATCACGTTATTCAGTCATCAGTTTTCATAGTCCTTCATTTCCTGGTGCAAGACATAGTTTGTTTTTTTCCCTGATGGGAGACTTCCTTCAAGTTCTACTGGAAAACCTTTATCCATTCTGCTGGTGTGCAATTTCTCCCATTGCCTTCAACAATGCTGTGTCTTACTCCCTATCCATTAGAGTCGGGCTGAGGTTCAACTCCTTTTCATTTGGCTGTTTAGAACCTCCATTTCTTAAGCATCACTGAGGCAGATCTTGGATGTGGAAAAATTAAGAACAGATTCCAACTGTTGTTTTTTTATCTTTTCAGGATATTTCAAAGCATCACTTTTTAAAAAAATTCTGAAGCAGTAGCATCAGCCTTCAGAAACTCCATTAACCCAAAATAAGACTTTGGGCCTGAAACCATTGGTTTTCCAATTCATTAACACTTACATTGTCAGTCTGTGGTCTGGACACTATAGCGTGTTGGTTTGGGTTTGATGGTCTCCTGGCAAAAACACATTTGAAAAGTTTATTCATGAATGGACCGTGTAAGAACTCGGGTTACTAGTTGAAGAGGTTAGAACCCACCTCAAACCTCAAATCGTAATAACAATCCTAGTCAGGGTAAACCTCAAAAGTCACTAAAGAAACCCAAGCTTAACCATTTAGTAATGTGTCATAAATCAGTCAGGCTTAATTTAGAGGCAATGTGTAAAGTATCTGTGCAGTACTCAAACAAAAGTAAACACACAACCCAAGAACAATTCCAAAACAATTAAGAAAAACTGAAAGTATTTAAATAAATAATGTTACACTAAATGAGAAAATCCAGTCAGTAGAATTAAAGTTTTGAGCTTTTAAAGGTTAAGGTGAAAAAAGTGTTAAAAAAGGGGAGAAGTGCTAACTGTGGGTGCATGGTCACTGTTAGACCTGACAGCCTTAGAATGGTCTTCCCCCAAAATTGTTGCCTGCCTTGCTGATTATGTTGGTTGACCTTAGGACTCTGAGCACTTTACCACTACAATCCTGTACTAAAGTGCATGTGCTCACTCCACCAGAACATGGTAACATTGGTGTTTCCACAATTGGCATATCAATGTCCTTATAAGTCTCTAGTAATGTGACCTGTAAGAGCCCTGGGCCTTAACATTAAATGCTACTAGTGGGCCTGCAGCACGGATTGTGCCACCCACATGAGTAGCCCTTTCAACAGGGCTCAGGCATCTCACTGCAGATCCTATATTTGCAGTTTCACTTCCATGTCAACTTGGATTTTAAAACCCTTTCCAAGCCTTAAACTCCCCTTTTACTCCACATAGGCCACCACTCAGGTAGGACCTAGGTTGCCCATAAGACAGGGTATGATGTAAGTAAAAGACAGACCATATGCTTTTCAGTTTTACATGTCCTGGTAGTGAGAAACTACCAAATTCATTTTTCACTACTGTGAGGCCTACATATCTCAAAAGATAACATTGGACAATCCTTAACACACTTATTAAGTGTAATTCCTAATTGAGAAGGAATAGGACTCTAATGTTTGGTATGTATGGACTTCTACTATTAAATCCTTCTTAATGGTAATGTTGGATTATGATTACAGTTTTGAAAATACCACTTTTGAAAAGTTGGCATTTTTCTCCTCTTAAGTCCTGTGTGCCTGCTGGTTGCCTTCAATACATACCTGGGTTAGGTGATAGCTGGGCTTTGTGCATTCCCCCTAGACAGTTATACACAAAGGGGGTCCAGGTGCCTGATGGACCATTCACATCCTGATGGGCCTTCACCCGGCTAATGAGCCATCCTGGGCAAGACGGGGGAGAGGTCCTGACACTTGCACCTGAATAGGGCTGTGCCTGACCCCACACAAACAGCGGTATACCTCTGCAGTGTGTCTGGATTCAGGGCAGGAAAGGGAGGACCTGAGTGCCCTTCAAAGCCCTCTTTGAAGGCACCCCACTTCAAAGGCACCACTGGGTATGAGAACTGGACTGCTGACCCTATCAAATTAGTATACTTCTGGACCTAGGGGTGCTCTTCCAGGACGAATGACTGCTGTGCTGCTACAATAACTACCACTCTGCTAAACTGCTGTCCTGGAAGGACTGCTTTATTGCCTATGCTGCCCTCCTTGCCTGGGAGTGAGAAGGACTGGACCTGCTTCACTACATTCCCAGAACCAAAGTGACTTCAAATGATTGCTGGCTTGCCTCTTGTTTTGATGTCTCAGGGACATCAAAGACTTAATTCAGCTCTGTTACAGCTTCTGGACTCTGCCAACTGTGAGTCATACCCTGCTAAGTAGTCCAATCTAGTCCTATGTCCTTGGAATCAGGATCTGCAGCTGTCTTCTGAGGAAATCCATGCATTGTCATCACTGCGCTGATCAGAACCACAGCATCTCACCTCAATACAGACGCATCACCACTGAGGATGAGGACATCACAGCACCCACTGTGTGGCATGTAATCAACGTATTGCCCTCATCCTCAACACATCACCTTTCAACCCCGGACGGGAGCTTCAATGAGGATGCATCATGTTCACTGTAAAGGGTTCGAGGCAGCACCTCGAGAACACTGACCTAACAACTGCAAGGCTCGACTGCAATGCACTCCAGACTGCAATACAAAACTGGTGCATCACCTTTGCATAGTCTCCTCTGCTCTTCGCATAAGATCTTCAAAGTCAATGCAGTCCTCCACACAAGGTACTATTTCCACGGGGCAAGGTTAGTTCCTGTAGGCAGCATGTGCACCATCACTGTCGGCCTGACCTTTTGGATTTACCCTGGTTTAGTGTGACTTGAAAGCCTGGTTGATGCTGTAAATTTCAAAGCAGTACAATTGGAGATATTCTTTAAAAATCCATATCTCGACTTCTACTTATTGGATTTTTGCTGTTTTGGTCATGCTTTGTTCATAAAATTAAGATCTATTTATTTTTCAAAACTGGTGTGGATTCTTGTTGTGTGGTGTGTTCACAGTTTTATGGTTTTAAGTGTTGCACAAATACTTTACACATTGTGTCCTAAGTTAAGCCTGCCTGTTCTGTGCCAAGCTACCAGAGAGAGCACAGGTTAATTTATGGTGCATAACTAACTTATCTTGACTAGGATTGTTGGCCCTGCTTGGACAGGGTGCATACCTCTGTCAACTAGAGATTCAATTTCTAACAGTCACTCTGGACCAGGATGTTGCAGCACTAGTTGTGTATGGAACCAGGTGCTGCCTACTGGGTTGTACCTTTTGTCTGTGATGTGGTGGCTGTGTGATGCTGAGATGCTAGTTTCTGTGTTGTGTTGCCGGTCCACTGATCTGGAGCTGCATAAAATAAGTGTACTAATCAAGGGTATACCAATGTTACCACGTTGGAAAGGACAAGCACTTTACTAGTGGTTAGCAGCAGTAAAGTGTTCAGAGGCGGAAAGCCAACAAAAATGGGTTAAATAAAAATACAGTAGTGACGGTGAAAATCTGGGAACATACCATGCAAAAAGAACGTCTTCTCCAAAAGCCTGAAAATAGCTACTGCATCCTCTTACATAAATGTGGCAAATGGCCTCCTGACACAGACAGTCATTTAGTTAATTGATTCTTTCTAGAACACAAGACTGCTTTTACCTGTTTTTTTCTGTTACCTCCTGGAAATTATCTCTCTGTTCCGTTAATTAAGACGATTCCGAATGTCATCAAATCGAAATGCCTAATTTCTCTGGTGAGCTAGCTAAATGGATGAAAATTACTCAGAGTAATGTTTAGGCAATTGTTTGCTCTGCCAGCCTTGACCGTTCAGTCCCAGATCCATTTGGAATTTTGTCTACTGAGGGTCTACTGAGGCAGCCTCAGCTAAAGGATGCTACATTGTTGTGCTTTTGGTATAATTTTAGAGAGACTGAGGGCAGATCATTTAAATCTTTACTCTGACAGGAGCTTTTGAGTCCCACAGTGTAAAGAGATAATCTTTGGTTCAAGTCCATTTCTAAGGCCTTATACATATTAGCTTTACAGTCAGCCTGGGAAGAGAAATACTCTCTTAAAAACTGCTCTTAAACAGCAGCTTCATATGAAGTAGACTTAGGGGGTCATTCCAACCCTGGCGGTCGGTGTTAAAGTGGCGGCTAACCCGCCAACAGGCTGGCGGTTAAAAACATGGAATTCTGACCCTGGCGGAAACCGCCAACAGAGACTGCCACTTTAACACTCTGACCGCCACGGCGGGACAAACAAACAGCGCGGCGGTCACCGCCAACAGACAGGCGGGAGACAATGTACCGCCCACCCTATCACAACCCACCAATCCGACAGCTTTTCCGGGGCGGTAGCCCCACCGATAAAAACACGGCAGAAACAGATATTTCGAACGGAAAACGCTCACCCCCATACACCCCACGAGGAATCTGGACAGCATGGAACCCGAACTACACATCCTCCTAGCTATTGTATTCCTGCTCCTCTACCAGGAGCACGAACGCCGGCACAGAAGACAACGGTGAGTACTGCACCTACGACACAGGGGAGAGGGGAGGCAAAAAATTACGGGGACACACATACGCAACACCCCCACCCCCACCCTCACCCACTACAACACACACATCAATGCATAGCAATACATCAGAGTTACCCCCCCCAAACCCCCTGGAAGAATGCAAATACAAAAGGAAATGATTATAAAATTTGAATTATATTGTAAGGCTGAGTATAAAATATATCAAACATCTATAACTATATATACATAAATTGTCCTGTCCGATATGTGTATCAGCCATTGTTCGTGGGCCACTGGGCCAAAACACATGGGCAAAGCCCACACAGGATACCTGACTCCAACGGAGAGAACACTGCAGGGGCATCAGATAGGAAAACTACAGGCACCTCAGGGGGAAGAGAAGGGGGGGCACCTCAGCCAGATGAGTCCACGACGCCAGACCCACGAGGGGCCTCCATGGCCACTGTGCCATCCTGGGGAGTGCAAACCCACAGTCTCACAAGTCTCTACAGTGGGTGGGTTGCCCACTGTCCCATCCTGGGGAGTGCAAAGCCACAGTCTCTCAAGTCTCTACAGTGGGTGGATTGTCCACTGTGCCATCCTGGGAGTGCAAAGCCACAGTCTCTCAAGTCTCTACAGTGGGTGGGTTGCCCACTGTGCCATCCTGGGGAGTGCAAAGCCACTGGTTCTGGAGGGGGACTAGTGCCCAGAGTGCTTCGTGCAGCCCTGCCCAACACAGATGCAGGCCTGCCCCTTCCGCCAATGGGCCAGCGGTTCATGAGATGAAGGGCCCAGTTCAGCGTTGCTTTAGACAGCGGTGCCCAGCGGTGCCCAGCGGAGCGGTGCTTGAGATGAAGGGCCGAGTTCAGCGTTGCTTTAGACAGCCGTGCCCAGCGGAGCGGTGCTTGAGATGAAGGGTCCAGCAGAGCGGTGCTTGAGATGAAGGGCCCAGCGGAGCGGTGCTTGAGATGAAGGGCCCAGCGGAGCGGTGCTTGAGATGAAGGGCCGAGTTCAGCGGAGCTTGAGATGAAGGGCCCAGCGGAGCGGTGCTTGAAATGAAGGGCCCAGCGGAGCGGTGCTTGAGATGAAGGGCCCAGCGGAGTGGTGCTTGACTTGAAGGGCCCAGTTCAGCGGTGCTTGAGACGGCGGTGCCCTGTTCAGCGGTGCTTGAGACGGCGGTGCCCTGTTCAGCGGTGCTTGACTTGAAGGGCCCAATGCAGCGGTGCTTGACTTGAAGGGCCCAGTTCAGCGGTGCTTGAGACAGCGGTGCCCTGTTCAGCGGTGCTTGACTTGAAGGGCCCTGTTCAGCGGTGCTTGAGACGGCGGTGCCCTGTTCAGCGGTGCTTGACTTGAAGGGCCCTGTTCAGTGGTGCTTGAGACGGCGGTGCCCTGTTCAGAGGTGCTTGACTTGAAGGGCCCTGTTCAGCGGTGCTTGAGACGGCGGTGCCCTGTTCAGCGGTGCTTGACTTGAAGGGCCCAATGCAGCAGTGCTTGAGATGAGTGTCCAGGTCAGCAGATCCGGCCATGGCATGGATGTCACTCGCCACCTGACATGTGGCTGGCGGGGCCTTCCTGCCCATCTGTCTTTTGGCTTGCGGGGCCCTCCTGGGCTGCAGTACCGGGCCTGTGGCTGTCCTCCTGCACACCTGTAATGGGGCTGGTGGGGCCCTCCTGGGCAGCTGGCCTGCTGCCGGACTTGTCGGGCGTGCTGCCCTTGCCACCCTTCCCTGCTCGTCTGTGGCCCTTTCCACCCTTTGGCGGTGTGCCAGGTGGCACCCCACTTCCTGACGGATCCAGGGTAGGGATTTTGGAGCCTGCTGTCTTTGGCCTCTCGCACCGGGCACTGGCAATCTTTGCTTGCTTTTCCGGGGGTGGGCTGGCCGTGTCTTGGCTCCTAGCCGAACTAGCTGCCCTTGAGGGTGGGAAACTCCAAAGTCCTTGGACAATAGTCTTTATAGGTCCTGGTTTTGTGGTGGCTGAGGTGCTGATTGGAGTCTTATGAGATGGACGGGGAGGGGGAGTTGTTGGAAAGAGGTCAAGTTTGGAAAGGAAAAGCAATTTAGAAAGAGAGGGACAGGTAGGTGTAGTGGGTATGGGAGTGGAGTAAGAGGATGTGGTTGTAGGAGAGTGAAGTCTGGTGTCTTTGGGTGCAGGTGCTTGGGCTGGAGTCTGTCGTGAGGTGGATGGCTGTTGGGTGGGTGGCTGACTGCGTTTGTGTGGTTTGGAAGAGGGGGTGACAGACACACTGGGAGAGGACACAGGGGACGTGTAAATGGTAGTGGGGGTGGTGACTGCACGTGTGCAGAGTGTTCTGGTGGGTGCGCTGGTGATGGACGTAGTGGCTGAAGATGTTGTGCATGCAAGTGTGAGTGGAGACGTCACAGAGAGGGGGGAGGGAGACGAGGAGGAGGAGACACAGAGGAGGAATGGGCTGTTGGTATGTCTGCATGTGGATGTTGCTTGTGTGAATACTTGTGTGATGTGTGGTGCTTATGTCTGGATGAGTTTCCCTTGGGTGTTGAGGTGTGTGCAGGCTGGTCTGATGGTGTGTTTGGGATAGGCAGAGGTACAGGGGTTTGGGTCTGGGTGGAGGAAGTTGGAGGGGGGAGGCTAGAGACAGGGACAATGGCTGCCGTCAGTGCTGAGGCCAGAGCGTTGAACGATCGCTGATGGGCAGCCTGACCAGAATGAATGCCCTCCAGGTATGCATTAATCCGGTGCACCTCCCTTTCTACACCCTGGATGGCATTCAAAAGGGTAGACTGCCCAACAATGATGGTCCTCAGGAGGTCAATGACCTCCTCACTGAGGGCAGCAGGGGTGACAGGGGCAGGGTCTGAGGTGCCTGGGGCGAAGGAGATGCCCACCTTCCTGGGTGAGCGGGCACGGGGCGAATGCTGAGGGGCTGCTGGGAGGGCGCTGCTGGTGTGCTGGGTGGCGGCTGTACCTGTTGTTGCGGGGGGCACGGATGTTGCCGCCACCACAAGGGAGCTCCCTTCAGAGGACGAGTCGCTGTCACTGACATCAGCACGAGTCCCCGCTGTGGAGCACCCCTTGCCCTCCGTCCCACTGGTGTACTCAGAGTCCGTCGCATGGCCCTCCAGGGCCATGTGGGATGCAGCTCCCTCGTGCTCCAATGCCACTTCTCCTCCGCCGGATGATGCTAATGCACACATGAAAAGGAAGACCACAAAAAAAGGGTGGGGGGGAGAAATAAAGACATATTGAGTGCATGCATGGGCGACACCGTTGGCGGAGAGGACAGACACAGAAGCCCCCTGCACTACGCCGCGCACTTGGGGTACACTACTCAATCAGTGGGACATGGCCTACAAGCCTATGGACGACAACTGCACACATATATGACACAGGGCCATGGATACCTGTACTTGGCACCCTACAGAGGTGTGGGGCGGGGGCACAGGGCCATGCCTTACGGAGGTGCCTAGCCTACAGAAATCGCCCTGGCCTAGGGATACCCACAGCCCTCCTCCCCCACCCAGACACCTCCAATGTGCTTGTACTCACCCCCTTGTGTCTGCTGTGATGTCCTCACTCGCCCATCCAAATCGGGGTAGGCCACCGCCAGGATCCGGGACATCAGGGGGGTCAAAGTACGACTGGCACCCCTCCTACGTTGCGAGGCCATCCCCAGCTGAGCCTCCGCCGTCTTCCTGCTCCAGCGTCGGATGTCCTACCGGCAGTGGGTGCCCTGTCTGTTGTGGACCCCCAGGGTCCGGACGTCCTTGGCGATGGCACGCCAAATAGCGACTTTCTGGTGGGCGCTGACCTATGTGACATGTACAGGGGGAGAAAAAAAATCATCACCTTCTGCATGCTCGATGTGAGTGGCCCCCCATCCCCACCCTTGCCATGTGGCACATGCTCTCATCTGTCATTTGATGCATGCCTCAATCGCTCCCCTCCCCACCATCTTTCATTCACCCCACTCAACACAGGCATTGGCCACAAAGCATGGTCCCAGTGTACTTACCTGTTGGTCTGGAGGACCGTAGAGTAGCGCATACTGGGGGAGGACCCCATCCACGAGTTTCTCCAATTCTTCAGAAGTGAAGGCAGGGTCCCTTTCCCCAGTCGCAGCAGCCATTGTCCCTTCCAGACCGAGGTCACAGCAGCACTTGCAGTGTAGGTCCTCTCCTGTGGAAGATCAGGTATCGAGTGATTAAGCAGATAGAAAATGGCAGGCACGCCCGCGGCGGTGCGTACCGCAACCGCCGGCGCACATCGTCATTGGCTCCTGAAACCCATAGGGTTCGATGTTAACCAATGCGGCTTTGCGCTGCGGTCTTCGACCGCCTACTGCCACGGTGTGCCACGCCAGCGCATTGACCTCACATCCCACTGTCGCACTTCACAGGTCAGGCAGCCGCCATTTCAAGGGCCCTCATGGCTTAATTTCTACTGCGTCACACATACCTAGGCCTTGCATCAACACTCATACAAGCCATTCAATGCATTGTGAATCGTGTCCTGTGCAAGCTGTGGGAACGTACCTGTGGGTTGATTGACTCTGTGCTCGCTGTTGACCTTCATAGGCACCGTCCGCTGGGACATGCGAGGAGATGGAGGAATCTTCCTGTGTACAGACCGGTGGTGGACCTGTCGACAATGGAGGAACGACATGTCATGCTGACATACAGGCTTGACCGAGCCACTATACAGGAACTGTGTGCCCAGCTAGAGCCAGACCTGATGTCACCCATCCGCCAACCCACAGGGATCCCCCCTCTAGTGCAGGTGCTGTCAGTGCTCCATTTCCTTGCAAGTGGTTCCTTTCAAACAACAGTGGCCATATCATCAGGGATGTCCCAGCCCATGTTTTCCAAGGTGTTGTCCAAAGTGTTGTCTGCCCTGCTGAAACACATGCGGAGCGACATAGTTTTCCCTGAGGTGGGGGATTTGCCTACCATGACGGGTGATTTCTATGCCCTTGGACATATTCCCAACATCATAGGTGCCATTGATGGGACACATGTTGCTTTGGTCCACCCCAGCAGGAGTGAACAGGTGTATAGGAACAGGAAGAGTTATTATTCCATGAATATCAGGTGGTCTGTTTGGCAGACCAGTACATCTCCCATGTTAATGCCAAGTTCCCTGGGTTAGTGCATGACGCCTACATCCTGCGGAATAGCAGCATCCCGTATGTGATGGGTCAACTCCAGAGGCACCGGGTGTGGCTATTAGGGGACTCTGGTTACCCCAACCTTTCCTGGCTATTGACCCCAGTGAGGAATCCCAGGACCAGGGCAGAGGAACGGTACAATGAGGCCCATGGGCGGACTAGGAGGGTGATCGAGCGAACCTTTGGCCTCCTGAAGGCCAGGTTTAGGTGCCTCCATATGACAGGTGGATCCCTAATGTACTCACCAAAGAAGGTGTGCCAGATCATCGTGGCCTGCTGTATGCTTCACAACCTGGCTTTGCGACGCCAGGTGCCTTTTCTGCAGGAGGATGGTCCAGGTGGTGGTGTTGTAGCAGCTGTGGAGCCTGTGGAGAGTGAAAAGGAGGAAGGCGAAGAGGACGACATAGAGAAAAGGAACACAGTAATACAGCAGTATTTTCAATGACACACAGGTAAGATTACACACCGGCATATTACTTTTACTTAAAGACTTCTACCTCTCTACTGTCTGACTTTTTCCCCCAGTGTATGGTAACTGTGTTGTGACTTTCCCTTCCGTTTTCAGATATGTGGGCCCCACTGCGTGACATCTGCTTTATTTCCCCATGGACTACAGCTGTGTGACAGCGGTTTGTTGGCATCACAATGTGAATGAACATTTTGGCACGGTCATGTCTAATACATTTGTTCAAAATCACAGCCAGACTCCAGATTGTTTATGTGCAATAAGTGTGTTTATTCAAGTGCTCTAAATTGGATGGGTGGTTGCAAATCGGTGAGGGGTGATGGTGGAGGATTGTCCATGGCAGAGTCCAGACTATCAGTATCACAGATGCATTGTCCAAATGCCTGTGGAAAGTGGAGCAGGGGCAATTTAAGGTTGGACAGGGTGACAATGTGGGACAGTGGGATGACAATCAGGGCGGTATCCTTTGCTGGCGGGGGTCTTGACATCTTACTCTGTCTTCTTCCTGGATCTCAGGGCCCGCTTGCGGGTGGTTCTCCTTCTGCAGGGGGTGGGGTTCTGGTGGCCTGTTGGTCTAGTGTCGGGGCCTCCTGTCCACTAGCGCCGGCGGAGGTGGTAGGCAGTTCTTGGTCCATGCTAATGTCAGGGGCCCTTTGTCCTGCCACAGTGTTCCGCAATGTGGTGACTACCTGATTCAGAGCCACTACGATGGTACCCATGGCGGAACTGATGTTTCTTAGTTTCTCCCTGAACCCCATATACTGTTGCTCCTGCAGAAGCTGGATCTCCTGAAACCTGGCCAGGACCGTCGCCATCGTCTCCTGGGAGTGGTGGTATGCTCCCATGATGGAGGAGAGGGCCTCGTGGAGAGTGGGTTCCCTGGGCCTGTCCCCCCCCCGTCGCACAGCAGCCCTCCCAGTTCCCCTGTTTCCCTGTGCCTCTGTCCCCTGGACCGTGTGCCCACTACCACTGCCCCAAGGTCCCTGTTGTTGTTGGGGTGGTGGGTTAGCCTGGGTTCCCTGTAGTGGTGGACACACCGCTGATTGACGTGTCCTGGGGACAGAGGTATGGACCCGCTGGGTGGGTGCTGTGCTGGTGTTCCCAGAGGGGGGAAGGTCTGCTGTGGCTGTCTGAGGGGAACCGACTGTCCCGAGGTCCCCGATGGACCGGGCTGGTCATCTAGATCCAGGGAGACAGAGCTGCTGTCCTCACTGTGGGCCTCTTCTGGGGGTGGAGTGGACATTTGTGGACCCTCCTGCGCGGTGACCTGGCGTTCGGGTCCTGCAGGGGTACAAAAGTATGGTTATTGCTTCTGTGTGTGCCATGGCGTGCAATGGGTGGGTGCCCGTGTACCCCAGGGCTGGCATTCCTTTGTGGGGGCTGTTGTGATGGTGGTTTGGGGGGGGGATGGGTATGTGCAGTGGGCATGCTTTGGTGATGGGTGTCCATGCTTTGTGGTCGCATGCAGGGCCAGGTTTTGGGATCAGTGGGTTGTGATGGTGAGACATTTGCAAGGAGTATGTGTGATGGGGTGGGGGTGAGGGTGGGGGTATGAGTTGGCATGCTGGTGGGGTGGGGGGGATGAAGTAGTGAAGATTTCACTTATTAGAGTCCATTCCTCCAGCTACTCCTGCGAGGCCCTCAGGATGCAGGATGTTCAAGACCTGCATCTCCCATGCTGTAAATTCTGGGGGAGTAGGTGGGGGTCCGCAGCCAGTCCGCTGCACCGCAATGTTGTGCCTGGATACCATGGAACGCACCTTCCCCCGTAGGTCGTTCCACCGCTTCCTGATGTCGTCCCTATTTCTTGGGTGCTGTCCCACAGCGTTGACCCTGTCGACTATTCTGCTCCATAGCTCCATCTTCCTGGCAATGGTGGTGTGCTGCACCTGTGTCCCGAACAGCTGTGGCTCTACTCGTACAATTTCCTCCACCATGACCCTGAGTTCATCATCTGAGAACCTGGGGTGTCTTTGAGGTACCATGGGGTGGTGTGGTGATGTGTGGGGTGGTGTGTGTGGTGATAAGTGTGGTGATATGTATGGTGTGTGGTGTTTTGTGCGTGGAAGTTGTGTGGGTGATGGTGTTGTGTGCCTGTGGCTGCTAGTTTGTTGATGGTGGTGTCTCTCTCTCTGGCCTTCTCCCTGTATTTGTGGTTGTAGGGGTTTGTGGGTGATGTGGGTGTGTGTTTTATATTGTATTGGGTGTATGGGAGTGGTGTGTGTATGTGTATCAGGTGTGTGTATTTTGAATTGTCCAATGTGGTAGTGTTTTGTACAGGTATGTGTATTTCGAGCTCGGCGGTGTGTACCGCCAATGGAATACCGCGGTTGAAAGACCGCCACGTGGATTCATGGTCATCGCCAGTTTCTCGCTGCCCTTTGGTGTGGCGGACTTTTGTGGATGTCGGGATTTTAGCGGTTTACCTGTTGTGGGTCAGAATGACCGTGGCGGTTTACCACGACCGCGGCGGTGTTATGGCAGTCTTCTGTCTGGCGGTAAGCACCTTTTACCGCCGAGGTTGGAATGACCCCCTTAATGTAGTGTTTTGTCCAAAAGCTATATTAGCAGTCCAGACATTTTTCCAGTTCTTTATCCACCCTAACTGGTAGATTTATTGTGTTTGAAGATGAAGGACAATGTGCGGTTGCATTTTCGTCTGTTATATCTACTCGAGTTTCTGCAGCCTTCTACAAACTAAACAATCATGGTTGTAGGCTTTGTGTAAATGCACAAGAGAGTTTATCCTATGTTCTATGGTGTTGGACGTTGCTTTGAAATGAAAAAAGAGATTCCTAAAGCCCTCTTTTCAAAGAAAGGGACTTTACGTAAGAGAAAATACTATATAGTGTTGCTGTAATAACCCCAATATGAAACTCGCTAATGGTCTTTTTACAGTTTATGAAAGCAATGTGTAATCCATTCTAAACAATTTTATACAACACTACATAATTAATTTGACATATAATGAGTATTATATTTTTAGATGTAGCACAAGATGACAAGTATGCAATTCCGTAATGTGTACTGGACATACTGTTATTTGTAGGCAAATGTGATGGATTTAAAGAATGGAAGATTGGTTATTGGTAACTTCAATGTTTAAATAATATTATATTTTGGTCCTTCCAATCAATATATGATCATGCAACATTTTTTGATTGTTATGTGATTGTAGGCTGGCTGTAATGGGTTATCTTAACCGAGTAATGCAGCATTCATATTGTTGTTTGACTGATTGAGTCATTCATTCATTCATTCCTTCATTTATGTATTCGTTCACTCTTGCCAATGTACCATAAGGAGAACGGTTCAGTGGTCACTCAACCACATCAAGAATCAGATTTTATTATTTATATGTGTGATCGGACTACAGACCTTTTAAAAAACATTATTGGTTTAACACTAGAGGAACATTTAAGACCATCTGTATACGTTTTTAAAATACTCAGCTCACATAATTTATCATTTTTGATCAAAATTCTTATTCTGATCTAACATTTACTAGAAGTGAGATTCGCGGCTCCTGAACAGCACAAAGATGCAAATAATGTCAAGGTATTTCTATTCACTTCCCATCATTACAGGAGGGAAGAGATGTTGCCTAAGGGCCAAAGCTGTGTACTTTGTATCTGGAGAGCCAGGTGCGAGTCCTGGCGACGGGACAACTTCCTGTGATTCTAGGCAGATTACTTAATCTCCCTGTGCATGAAAATACAACCTAACGTCGTGTAATGTAATCTGGTGCTTGTGTAAAGCGTTCTGATGCATTGGGGCCAAATTTGCACTATAAAAACTGAAAAAAAGCCAAAATACTCAGTGAAAGCCAGAATAGGGCTTGCGATTCACTATTGATGTACTTCGGAAAAATAGGCTGAAACGCTTTACAGAGACTACACAACAGCAAGAGAAGTCTAGCATAATAGGGCAAATCTCAAACAGAAATATACTGTCCTTAACCCCTTGGGTGCCAAGTGCCTAATGGTTACATCTGTGGCTGCGGTGCAGAGGCACCACAGACGTAACCATTACGTCCTAGTACTGGCCCTCAGGGGAAGCCAATATGCTCCGCCCGAGGGCCACGCCCCTTCCCCCCACATGACAGGGCTGGAAGGGGAATCGCTTCCCCTTCCACCACCGACCCCCCCTGAGTCCCACCCAGTGACCTCATCAGATGTCACCTCCCCTCGCACTGGTAGCATGCTTCCAGCGCGATGCAGAAGAGAAATGCTCATAATTTCTCTTCCGCTCGGGAGGAGGGGGTAGGCAGAGGCATGAAAGGAAAGAAAAGGCCTTTCCTTTCATGTCTCTGCAAGCATTTCAGCTGCCCATCACAATACGACCGGGCAGCAGAAATGTGGACTAGAGACCAGGGAATTTTTTTTTATATGTAGTTACACATATGGGGAGCGTCCCCTTGGGCAAGGGTAGCTCCCCTGGGAGCAAATTGTATTTAGGCCATTTCTGTCCCCCTTGGGGGCAGATCGGCCAATTCAATTTTAGTAGGCCAACCTGCCACCCAAGGGGGGCGGAAACCACTAGACACCAGCAAATGTTTATTTTATTTATATTTATCCAAAAGGGGAGTGGCACCTTGGGCAAGGGCCGCTCCCCAGGGGGGGCAAAATATTTTTAGGCATCGGCCGATTTTAGGCATAGGCCGATGTGTCCCCAGTGGGGCAGAAACCCCTAGACACCAGGGATAGATATATTTTTTTTTAACCTTATTTTTGTATATGTGAGGAGCAACCCCTTAGGCAAAGGTCGCTCTTCTGGGGGCAAATTGTATTTAGGCCATTCCTGCCCCCCTTGGGGGCAGATCAGCCTATTTTTATTAGGCCAATCTGCCCCTGGGGGGAGGGGGCAGAAACCACTCAGGCACCAGGGATTGGTGTGTATGTGGGTGTTTTGTTTGGGGGTAGCCCCTTGGGAAAGGGTCCCTCCCCAT
This sequence comes from Pleurodeles waltl, assembly GCF_031143425.1. Classification (NCBI taxonomy): domain Eukaryota; kingdom Metazoa; phylum Chordata; class Amphibia; order Caudata; family Salamandridae; genus Pleurodeles; species Pleurodeles waltl. The sequence continues at coordinate 878,893,004 of NC_090438.1, read as the reverse complement.
GGGGTCACACTCCTGTCGGCTGATTTTAGGCATAGGCCGATGTGTCCCCAGGGGGGCAGAAACCCCTAGACACCAGGGTTAGATATATTTTTTTGTTTACCTTATTTTTGTATATGTGGGGAGCAACCCCTTAGGCAAAGGTCGCTCTTCTGGGGGCAAATTGTATTTAGGCCATTCCTGCCCCCCTTGGGGGAAGATCAGCCTATTTTTATTAGGCCAATCTGCCCCGGGGGTGAGGGGGCAGACACCACTCAGGCACCAGGGATTGGTGTGTATGTGGGTGTTTTGTTTGGGGGGTAGCCCCTTGGGAAAGGGTCACTCCCCATGGGGGCACACTCCTGTTGGCCATATCTGCCCCCTTGGGGGCAAATCTGCCTAATTTTGGAAGGCTCATCTGCCCCCAAGGGGGGCAGTACGCCTACTAGAGACCAGGGAAGATTTCTTTTTCAAAATAAGAGCTTGGGGGTATGTCCATACCCCCATCACAAATAAATGGGGCCAAAGTTGTTCTGCCCACCAGTGGGCAGATGGGGCAATTACCCCAATCCACACCTGGGGGGCAGAAAGTGTACTAGATGCTAAGGAATTAAAAAAAAAAAAAATTATATATATATATATATATATATATATGTATATATATATATATATATATATATATATATATAGTGTGGTGGTGGCTACCAACCAGAAAAGGCATGGTTCTGCCCCTACCCGAACTGAAGGGGGTAACAATCTTTCAGCTCTCCCCCTGCACATCAAAACATCTTATCCCATGGCAAGAAAGAGGACATTTGATTATTTTGGGTTTTGCTTTTACATTTGGGCCCTGAGAGCATGGCTCACTCTCATAATCGTCCCACTTGGAATGGTGAGGGTTGCACTTTTTGGACTTTGGGATGCAGCCATGTAGAAAAATCCACAAGACCTAGGCACATCTGAAATCTAAACATCTGGGTGAGTCCAGGGTGGTGTGCTTCACATGCACCCCACACCATTTTCTTACCCACAATGCCCTGCAAACCTCCAACTTTGCTGGAAATCATAAATTTTTTCCACATTTTTGTGATGGAACATTCCGGAATCTGCAGGAATCCACAAAATACCACCCAGCACTGCCTCATCTATACCGATAAAATTTTTACCCCACTTGTCAGCCTAAAAATGTCTTTTTTTCAAACTGCTCTTTTGGACCCACTTTGCAGTGATACCACACAGTAAATTGTTTTTTTTTGCTAAATTTGAGGTTTGCTGAAGATTCTGTGTAAGAAAACCATGCAAGTCACACCTCCCTGGATTCCCTCGGATGTCTAGAAATGTTTGGGTTTGGTAGGTTTCCCTGTATGGCTGCTGAGCCCAGGACCAAAAACGCAGGTCCCTCCGCAAAAACAGGCAGTTTAGTATTTGATAATTTTGATGTGTCCACATAGTGTTTTGGGGCATTTCCTTTCGCGGGCACTAGGCCTACCCACACAAGTGAGGTACCATTTTTATCCGCGGACTTGGGTTGAAGGAAATGTGTGGCTCCTCTCAGATTCCAGAACTTTCTGTGTTTTTTTGGCCAAATTTTGAGGTTTGCAAAGGAGTCTGGGTAACAGAACCTGGTGAGAGCCCCACAAGTCACCCCATCTTGGATTCCCCTAGGTTTCTGGGTAGGTGTCCTTAGGTGCTGGCTGAGCTATAGGCCAAAATCCACAGCTAGGCACTTTCCAAAAAACACATCAGTTTTCAATGTAAAATGTGATGTGTCTATGTTGCCTTTCCTGTCACAAGCATTAGGCCTACTCATGGAAGTGAGGTACCATTTTTATCAGGAGACGTGGGGGAACTCAGAATAGCAAACAAGTGTTATTACCCCTTGTCTTTTTCTACATTTTTTTCTTCCAAATTTAAGACAGTGTGTAAAAAAGACGTCTATTTGAGAAATGCTAGTATGGGCTCCCCGGAGATGTGCAAATAACCACTGCTTCTCAACACCTTATCTTGTGCTGATTTTGGAAAAACAAAGGTTTTCCTGATACCTATTTTTCATTCTTTATATTTCAGCAAATGAATTACTGTGTACCCGTACAGAATGAAAACTCATTGCAAGGTGCAGCTCATTTATTTGCTCTAGGTACCTAGGGTTCTTGTAGAAACCTACAAGTCCTATATATTCCCACAACTAGAAGTGTCCAGCAGACATAACGGTATATTACTTAAAAATCTGACATCGCAGGAAAAAGTTACAGAGTAAAACATTGAGATTTTTCTTTTTTTTACCTATATTTCAATATTTTCTTTATTTCAGCTGTTATTTTCTGTAGGAAAACCTTGTAGGATCTACACAAATTACCCCTTGCTAAATTCAGAATGTTGTCTACGTTTCAGAAATGTTTAGCTTTCTGGGATCCAGCATTGGTTTCAGACCTATTTCTGTCACTAACTGGAAGGAGGCTGAAAGCACAAAAAATAGTAAAAATGCGGTATGTCCCAGTAAAATGCCAAAATTGTGTTGAAAAATTGGGTTTTCTGATTCAAGTCTGCCTGTTCCCAAAAGCTGGGAAGATGGTGATTTTAGAACTGCAAACCCTTTGTTGATGCCATTTTCAGGGAAAAAACACACGTCTTCTTCTGCAGCCCTTTTTTCCCATAAAAAAAAAAGAAAAAAACGTGTTGCTGAATTTTGCTTAATTTCTTGGTCTCCTTCAAACCCACAAAACCTGGGTACCTCTAGAATCCCTATGATGTTGGAAAAGAAGATCACAAATTTGCCATGGGTAACTTATGTGGACAAAATGTTATGAGAGCCTAAACGCAAACTGCCCCAAATAGCCAAAAAAAAGGCCTGGCACCTGAGGGGGAAAAGGCCTGGCAGCGAAGGGGATAAGAATGCCAGGTTGCCTGTTATCACCAGATATTCTACTAACAGAACAGAGTAGCTCAGCAGGTCTGAGTGTGAGCTGCTGAATTGTGCTCTGTTAACTGCACAGTCAGTTCTGTCAAATGTCAAGCATATTCATGGCATTCCGGAGAAAAATGAATTAGATTGTTTATGTTTAACATAGACGAGGTTTCAACAACATGCCACTCCCCTAATCAGTCAGATGCTTCCTAATGGATACAGAATAATCACTTCACAGAAGGTTCTCCTGACCTGCAATAGGGAAAGGCAGAGATGTTGCTTATTTACATTAGGATTAACAGTCACAGGCCTGATAAGCCTTTAATAATTTACTGCACCACAGGATATTTTATCTGTGTCAGGGACCCACTTGCAGAACTCTTGGCGACACAATAATTACTTGCAAGCTTCTGATAATTGGTCATTTTACTCTAAGGATGGACACCCAGGGCATTCGTATATTAAAACAATGGAAAATATACTATATGCTTACGAGATCATGCTGATGAGCACCAACACTTCCCACATAAGTGGTCTGTCCTGGAGTTGTTTAGGATCATGGAGGTAATGAAACTCTAGGTATACCCATTGGGACAGGTTGGATCAGTTTTTTAGTCATGTTTAACATTAATGCACACCTTGCTGGACATTCTAAGTAGAGGTCCACTGTGAACATAATTAAATATAGCCAAAAACTTACTATGAATTAACAAAAGTCAAACTTTCTTTCAAACATGCAATATTAGGAAAGTGGCATATCAATATTCAATGACATCCATACGTTCACATCTGCAACTTGTACTGGAACTACCACATTACTATCCAGAAGCTCTCCAACATGGTTCAAACTAGCATTGTAAGAATGCAAATGCAATTGTACATGATGAGAAGCAAGGTGGCAGAAAATATACGGAGGACATATTAAAGTGAAAGCCTAATTGCAAGTAAGCATGAAATTATCTTTGTGAATAAAAAACATTGCCTCAATAGAAAAATTGCACTGTTGACGCAGGAGGTAACAGCTTGTTAAGGCAGGGGAAACTCCTCCATCAGTGCAGAGGAACGTCACCCCCTTCTCCAGCGCCTGCAAAACCTTTTCAAGAAAATGATAATAATTGCTTTCTTGAAAAGGGGAGGGGCCTTTTGGGTGAGGAGCACTTGAGGGGAGTGTACAGAGCACTCCCCTCATAGCGCATGTGTGCTTGGCCGACTATCTCGGGCCAGCTAAACACACACGTGCGCAGTAGGCTCTCTCCAGCCCAGCAACACAGTTGCCAGGCTGGAGAGAGCCTGCACAGGCTCCCAATCTGCCTGGGAGTGACCTGGCTGGGTGCTTCCACCCAATCCTGACACTGTGTTGAGCAGCGTCAGGATTGACCGCAGGGCAGACTGGGAGCCTGTGACTGTAGCGAGGCGATGGAGGGGCAGAGCGGTGCACAGCTGAGGAGGTAAATGTTTTTTTGTAATTTGTTAAAAAAATATTCTTATTTATCCTCCCCTCTAAACCCCGCACCCCCACCCCTTCTGGTTGTCAAGAGCCTCAACTGTGTGAAGGCTCTTTGCTGGACCTCAGACTTAGGACGAGGGTATGGCCTTTGAAGGACCATTATAGCCCAAGTTAGAAAGACTTTAATGCTATTAGAATATTCAACCCACTGGGGGTAGAATGTACTAAACTGAAAAGGGAGCAACATAAAGACAATCATGAGAGTGTTCAATTAGAAGATCTGTGCCAGCCATTATTGGACTTGAGCCACTACATTGTCTTTAATGTAACTTTATAATCCAAAATAATCTCCGCCTTGCCTATGCTATTGATGGAGAAAGCAGAGAGTTTTGTGTGTTTCTAATCAAAGAATTCTGATAGCTAACCATCTGTTAGCAGGCAACTCAAGGTTGACAATTCTTGTGCTGGTATTTCAAGGGAATGTCTGGTCCACAGGATCAGTTTTAAGGATATTAAAATTAAAGAAGTTGTACTATTGTGATGAAAGAAAAAAACAATTTCCAATGTTAAATAATGCTTTACCAGAACTTGTAGCTAATAATTTGGCATTGATAATTTGCCATTCTTACAAAGTTAGCTAATCATTCTCTACGGACCACAGACTTAAGATTTTAGGGAAATCATCAGTGACTCTACCATTTAAAAATGAATAAGTGGATCCTAATTCACTACACAACTATCACACCACAGGAGATTTGCCACAGAATAAATTTTTTTAGCAAACATAGGTGCAATGTAAGTTGAGGATATCCTGGGCAGGTATTACTTGGCCCAGTTTGTAAAAATCCAGTAGGATGGACTCCGGGACATCAAAAGCAAACAAACCCAGCCTCAAAGGCTGAGGACCAGTGGTCTCTCTACACCCAGTAGCCACTCTTCCCCGAAATAGGATCTGGCAAGAAGCAAAATCACATTGGTAAGTTACAATTTGTGCAAAACATGGCAGCCAAGCTAGTCTTAAAACTGTGCAAATTCAATTACATCATGCCCAGTCCTGACAATATCCCCTGGTCATCTGTGGCCAAAATGCATAATATTTAAGTGAAATGTCTGTCTCTTGAATACCTTAGAAATAAAGTTTACTTATACGTGAAACTCAAGGCACCGACCAATGCACTTTTCGAAATCAAGCATTCAGATGCTTTTGAAGTGTCCATGTACAAAACTACAATAGAAAGGTGCCCAAATACAGGCTCAATTCTGGGCAGGTACACAACAGTCAATAATTTGATTGTCCAGTCCACTGCTTTTCTTGTAAAAATAAATGTATTTTAATACAAAATATAATTTAAAACTACACACTACATAAAGGTATTAGATACTCAGAACCTATGGTGCAAGATATGTCCGTTCTGTGAGGATGTCCCGCTTTGACACCTTCTACCTTTCCTTAATCTAAAGGTACCTTATTGTGGACCTAAGCGCAGGTGAGGCATCCCGCCTCCCGAGGTATGTTAGACATTAACAGTTCCCAGTCTCTCAATGTTGATCTCAATTATATTCAAGGCGTGTGGCAGGCCTTGCTTTTGCCCCTCTCTCCTCAGAATTGGATTTCCTATGGTCAAAGAAAGACATGAAAGCCAAATGTTTGGCGCAGCTGTGCCTCTCCTTGGCATATATGTGGCCACAGTGTCTAGAGGGAGCAACAGCATGCAGTTTTCTTTGGTGGTGTCCCTCTTCTGAGCACTCAGTCATCAGCAGTGGATGGACCCACAAATTGTGTTAGTGTGTTACTGTGGTAAGTGGATAGAGTTAGTGGCTTGATTGTCCCTGATGTGGTAATACAGGCTGCTTCTGGGTGTAAATCTGGATGGCAGCTGCGCCAGTCCAAGGCACTGTGCAACAGCAGTGATAGAGTTCAGAATGAACACAATTCCAATCAGTGCCTCAGTAGTTGCAAATGAACTCAGGCACACTCTGGCAAGGGCTTTAATGCAGCAGCTCTTTTGTCATGGTGTAGTTCACATAGACACTTGGTTGCTATGTGCCATGAGGCTAGCCACTATACAAGTCCATGCAGGCATAGTTGGTACATGTGTCACAGTTTACTTGGGTCTCCTGTTCAGTGGCACAGACCGCTCATGCACAATTGGCCCAAGTACCATAGCTAGAAAAGTAAAGTTTTTAGTGGCATACTTGGCGAGTGCTGAAACTTGATGGTCATTTCTTCAGTGATGTAGATTGCACAGTCATACAGTGGTGCATGTGCTACCACTGTGACAGCATGGTTGATTGGACGATTCACTCAGTCACATTCAGTAGTGCCACAAGTCCTCTACTATGATGGTGATAATCAGCTATGAGTGCACAGCACACCAGTCTTGCTGCGACAAGTCTCTGTCACAGGATCCTACAGCAATTAGGGTCACTGCTCTTGCCCACATCAGTAGTCCTCTCCTCCTGAAGGGTTGGCAGGTTCCTTCCCACTTCCTCAGGCAAGATCCTCTGGGCATTCCAGGACATTTGACAATGAAGAGTTTTTCTTCCCAATCAGATATCTTGCCTCACCTTGGAGGAGCTGGCTGTCAGTCAGACATCAGACCCTGTCATGAAGTAGTCCTTTAAGTACTCTGTGGAGCACCCTCTGCTCGGTTGATGAGAACTTGAAATTTGAACAATTAGTGGGTCAACAGTTCCTACTCTTGTGGATGTACAGCAGACAGGGAATGTGTATTCGCTTTCCCAACTTCTTGAACTTGGATTTGTACTTCTTTCATGCATCTATCTCAGGCTGTTTCTTAGACTCTGTCTTTCTCTATAGTGACACCTCTCACAGCAGGATCCTCTCCAGGATGGAGAACAGTTAACAGTGGCACAGAGAGGTGAGAACATTCTACACCTTGCCATCACAGACCAAACTGAAATGAGTCAGGAAGAAAGACAAAAGGCTGGCCCATTTCTAAAGAACCCTTCATACAACAGGAACTGCAGTCTCACCCTTCATTCCTATCATCCACCAAATGTCAGTATTCAACAACAGTAATCAATAGCTCTCTGAAGCAAAAGGACCTCACTAACTGTACAAAGGGAGATCGTCTCCTCGTCCTACACTTCAGTGTCTAGATCCCCTACTTAGAGCCTTAAAAATGTCAGCAATATTCTTCCACTCACTGGAAGAGTACCTTCACCTCCATCTTCGGCACATGAGCAGGCTAAGAACATCCAAAATTGAACACATAGGTCTCTTGGATTTTGGTGTACTCAGACAAGTATTCCCAAAGCAACAAACATGCTATGAATGTCAGTGCATTGTTCACCTGCAGCACCTATAGCAGTGGAACTTTCTGTGAGTGGGCCAGTTGGCCACTATGATAAGACAGTTAAACTCTTCTGCTTACACTAAGATCACTACAAAAATAATGGTTTCTGCCACCTCTGTCACTTTCTGTCACTATCCAGAGTGCCTGGTGAACCTCTCCAGGTCCGGAATAGGTCCAATTTCAGACTCATATCAAAGGACGTCTAGGCGTTCGCACATGCAAAAGATTAACACGAGGCTGGGAACAAAATTAAAAAAAATAGGATACCAGATGATCACAGTTCGATACTTAGGGCAGGGGATACAACTGTACACTGAGCCAGAGCACTGACACCAGAATCATTCCAGCAAGCCAGAGGATCTCTGAGCGGGCATCACAGAACACGCTGCAGTTCAAGTCCAGTTTAAGCTGCAAACTCAAACCCAGTTCATCCCTAGGGAATTGGGGCGTGAGGCGAGAGGCACCAAGTCAGTAAGGCATGGATTGAAATGGAACAGATAGGTTAATCGTACCAGATAAGGAAGCAGCCGAGGTATACGCTGAGAAGGAACAGGCACAGTGCAGTAGGCACCAAGAAGGATCAAGCTATTATTAGCTCACTGCTGTGACCTTGTGTTGCTGCCCAGCCTTGCATCACCCACCTGCTCCACTGACCAGCCCACCCCTCCTCCCTCACCTGCCTCTCCTGCTTTTTTGCTTTCCAGCTACTCCAGCACACCATTCAGGGGAGATTCCTGTCCCATCAATAGGGGATTACAGGATTGTTGCATTAAGCCTACAAATAAGCAAATCACCACAGAGACCATACTATTAAGATACAAGAAACAGTCAAAATATTATTATTTAATCTTCAGCTGTGATTTCTGGAGATTCACGAGTTTTTTTTTTTGCTTTCCCATTTTTGACACACAGCTTTTGTTAATAAGATGTGCTCATGTACAGGAGGAACCCAGAAATAATGTAGTAGTAGTGTGTCATACAAATCGCATGAATAAATATATAAATATGAGCTATTGTAGATACTTAAAATGACTATTCACCTTCCTCATTTACTCCTAAAAAAGCTCAAACATAAGTAGTGCAGAGCATCCATATCGGAGAATGCTATGACGCTATAACTATTGATTATATGAATATGTTTTCCAAGTTCTAAGCACACAAAGGCAAGCCTAGATGTTTCGTGGAAGGATACCCATTTTAGCTACTGGTCATATATCTCAGAACACAACATTCAACAGCTAAGATACTACCTAGGAGTTGCAGGATCCTACGACATAGTAAAATTGCATGCGATTTTCCACATTGTAAAACCAGCTCATTACTGTGTAATTGTGAGTACAAACCCAAAGAATGTGTTATTACTGTGTGAGTAATTGTTATGGCCATAATACTACACTGAATCTACTGCAGGTAAAAAATATTTTACTGTCTGACTCATCGGGCCCCTTGAGGCTGGTGAAAGGCTTCTAGCCATGAACCATCATTATTTTGCGAGTTGGTAACTTAATACCTACTCACAAAAAAGGTTTTTTGAGTCGCTAAAAGAAATGGGCGTGCTAAGGGCATCCCTTCCTAATAGAGAGTCTCAGGGTGATTCAAGAATCTTTTGCAACCAGGAATGCGGTCTAAAAAACATTCACAGTTACCTCCAACTTCAAGTTGGAAGTAAGCCATTCGCAAAAAAGGGGACCCTAACGGAATGGTACTGCACACATTTTTTAAGAGCAAGCAGTGGTCACACAGACCACTGCCTACTTTTAGGAAATGAAAAGAAAAAATATCAGTTTTCTTTTTGTAGTGCATCCCGTTTTCCTTTAAGGAAAATGGGATGGATTACAAAAAAAGATAGCTTTTTTTAAAAGCAATCACAGACATGGTGGTCTGCTGACTCCAGCAGCCCACATTCCCTGTGATTTTAGCCGTTCACATTGGGTCGTAAATTGTGACCTTTCACATGAATATTGATGAGGCAGGTCCATTTGTGACCCACTGCGAACTGCTAACAGTGTCAAACAAACTGTAATAAATCACAGTTTGTGATTTCCTGATAGCAAATCGCTAAGATTCACTATTAGGAAATGGCAAACATTAAACTACAGACATCTGACCACAAGTGAAATATTTACAGTCAGTCCACAATTTCAGTTATTTGAAAGTTGCTTACTCGGATGTGGTTGATGAATTTGAATCTTGCCATCCTCTATTAGGGTTCACTTTTCCAACAATTGTAAAAAATAAAGGGGGTCATTACAACTTTGGCGGGCGGTAAGCTGTAACTGCCGGGCGGCCGCCAATGCAGCTGCACTCCTGCGGTGCCCATTTGGACATCCCCGCTGGGCCAGCGGTCGGAAACCAAGTCTGCATAGCAGACAGTGAAAAGCCGCATGGGGCCCTGTCAGGGGGCCTCTGCACTGCCCATGCCAGTGGCATGGGCAGTGCAGGGGCCCCCAGGGGCCCCACCACTCCCTGTACCGCCAGCCTTTTCCTGGTGGTTCATGCCGCCAGAAAAGGGCTGGCGGTCAGGGACTCGTAATCCCCTGGGCAGCGCTGCAAGCAGCGCTGCCCAGGCGGTTTATCACCGCCGGGGCAAAAGTGGTGGAATACCGCTGCCCCCGGCGTTGCGACCACGGTGCTTCCGACGCAGTCGTAATAGGCCAGGAAGCACCGCCAGCCTGTTGGTGGTGCTCCTGTCATTTTAGCCCTGTCAAAATGACCCCCAAAATGTGGTAAATTGCCCATCCCTTCTAGTCCACGGAATTGAAGCAAACTTAAAAACAATGTTTATGTATCACATTCACGCAAATGTTATCTAGGCCATATCATTAACCAATTAACACTGTCACTCCTCTTATGTATTAGGTCCGATTGTTGTTTTTTATTTTAATTGTGGCTATTTTTTCCTTCTGTAGTTTTCTTTTATTGAAGAATGTCTCAAGTGCAACTCAGGTTTAATAAAATCAAACATCCAGTGTTTTGTTTCTCAAATTATAATCTCTGTGCTAACTTGCACATGCAATGTTGCCTGCTAAGAGTTATTGGCCCATTAGGGGTAATAAATCTTCTACTATGGGTTTTCTCATTAACAACCTAGGTATGTAAAGTACAGGCCCTTCTGAAGTTTCAGGTTAAGCTCCAGCTTGGAACGTTTCATTTAAACTGGGGTTAAGCTAGAAAATCTAAGGACTAAAATGCTCCTAGAAATGTTTAATCATGCAGTATTCCATTGGGATAGAGGGGTGCAGGGAAAACCACTGACTAAATTGCATGTGTGAAAAAAGGCTGCTTTATTGAAACAGGTGCACAAAACCCAACTTCAGTCTAGGCAGGACTGGCCTTCAAAAGTATCACCTCATTAACAATCAGTAAACTAACCAAAACCCTACACCTCCCCTAGTGTTCTACCCACCATCACCCACTCAACTTGTGGATATGCAACTCCTTTTGATCTTAACAACTTTAGTTTCCCCCTATCATAAAACTTCAAGTACTAACTCTAAACAATCAAATTTGTAACCTTAAACTTCTTGCCTATCTTCCCTTTTCCCTGTGTTTCCCAATGGCAATGCCACTCCAAGTTTTATGAACCTCTTGGAAAACTTTCCAGGCACCGCCACCCAGGAAGAGGCAGGCCCCTGACTTTTACTTCCCCCCTATCTTCCTCAGTACCCATACCCCAGCTTCTGATGCTCAAAACCTGTGCCACCACTTCTTTCAACTCTACCAAGTACAGCTCCATACATACCTTGCACATCGTCACTTATGAAAAATTCCATGCTACTATACTGGATATCTGAGTGGCAAATGTGACTGAAACCCAGCTCGCTGCAAAAATAGCTCATCTCCCTGTTGACTTTTCAAAATGCTCTGTCCACTGCCGCCGGTTTCACTGCTCCCCTCCACTGCCTGTGAGGTACAAACTCACTCCAAAGGACAAGACAACAAAACCAGCGGGCCTTCAGCTGTCTTAGATTGTGCTTCATGGTCCTCTTCAAAACCGCTACTTTGTTCACAACCAGGTCTTTCTCCCCTAAACGTATAATCAGTACCTGCCACCACCCATCATGCTCTTACTACATGGGAGAAGCTCTCTCCACCTTATGCTGCCCTTTCCCTTCAAAGAGATTGAAAACAATTGTTTGTTGAAACCCATATAGGTGCCAGCTCACCTCTGAGCCACCTAGCATTCGGCCCATTTGACAAAGAGTGTCCTACAACCCAGATGGACACCTCTGCCACCGACCGTCCTGCAACTGAACTTGAAACAGAAAGGCCCATAAATATATGCAGAGCCAAAGTTCCCTACATGCAATTGCCCCCTGGTGAATGTGCACATATCGCCGAAAACAACCGGGAGATCATCATCCCAGTTGCATGATGTCCTCCCTAGCCCAGCCTCGAGAACTTACTTCCGTAACAGCTCCTATCCAGGACAAATGGGTTCAGAATTCAAGATGGGGTCCCCAGATCCACAAATGCTTTGGGCAAGACAGAAAGCAGTTGGAAAGAAGACACTTTAGCTCCTGATCGTGGCTGGAAGACTGCCCCCCAAAGATGAAACACTGAGCCACCCATCCGTTGCCCCAAGCTACTGGGCACAAATTCAATCCAGGGATAGCCTGCAAATGTACAATCCTTCCTAGAGACCTGTGGTCGGGTTTTGAACTGCACAGCTTCACTACCAACTTATCCTTCCTTCTAGAGACCTCCTCCCATATATTTCTTCATTACCCTTACGCCCCAGCAATTTAGATAGCCGGAAAGCTCCAAAAGACACCCAGGACATCAATGCAGAGAAAATGTATGTCTCTTCCCTTCCCAGGCGTACCTAAGCCAGGTGGCGGGTAACTCAGACAAAGATATCCCAGGTAAGAGGCTGCCTGGGCCACTCTAGATGACCTTGCTCCTGAGCCATCCCTCAAGTATCCTATGTCCCAACTCACCAGCTGATGGGGAGTATCCTAATAACACTTTATGCATAAAACTAATGCCAGCCAGTTTCCCTGCTATAGTCACCCATGAGAGCCCATTCTCCATGACGCCAAGTACGAACTGCACTACGTCCTCCGCCCTACACCACTCTGGTGGACTGTGCTGTGCCACCGTACTCAAGAGTTCCATCCAAGTCTGTCTGTATGAAAATCTATTTGATTCCGCTAGGGAGTCTAATACCAACTGTAACAGCCTTTGTTGCCTACTGACCAAAGCTCCAATGGGATGGGCATCCTGCATCAGTCTGCATCCTTGACCAGCCCACGGAATCTCTCCCACTGAAAATGAGACAGAACATTCACAATGTCATTTTTCACCCTCGGAACATGCCACACCTTGAAAGAGATGTCATGCCACAGGCAACATAGAAAAAAAACATACAGCAGCTTTAAGACCTGCACATCTCTGGCAGACTGTGTGTTCACTATCTGCACTACAATGATGTTGTCGACCAAGAACAGCACATTCCGGTTCACCAACTATTCACTCCAAAGTGAAATAGCCACCAGCAAAGGGAAACATTCCAGAAATACATTGCTACTGTCACCAGCTTTCTAATGCTCTGGCCACTCGTCTGCACACCAGCGGCCTTCTCAATTCAGGTCAAAACCCAAACCACCAGCCCCCCAAAAATTTGTAAATGCCAGCCAAGGGACTCTTCTCTGGCCTGAAGGATGCCTTTGAAAGAGTTCAAGAAGAAAGGTCACACCTTATGGTCCCCTTTGACTCCAGCATATAGGTGTGCATGATGAGAGCATTAGCTTGCCTCCTAGGAGGGCTAGACCCAAAGTCCTACAAATCGTTCTTCCAGACCTAACTACCCTGCAAGCAAAATTGAGGTGTGTGAGAAGGTAGCCTCTTTCTAGCATTGTTACCCCCACTTTTGGCCTGTTTGTGAGTAAATATCAGTGTGTTTTTACTATCTCACTGGGATCCGGCTAGTCAGGGCCCCAGTGCTCATAGTGAAAACCCTATTTGTCAGTGTGTTTTGCCTGTCTCACAGGGTTCCTGCTAGCAAGGACCCCAGTGCTCATAGTTTGTGGCCTAAATGTGTATGCATGTGTAGTGCCTAACTGTGTCACTGAGGCTCTGCTAATCAGAACCTCAGTGTTCATGCTCCCTCTGCCTTTAAATTTGTCACTATAGACTAGTGACCACTTTTACCAATTTAAATTGGCACACTGGAACACCCTTATAATTCCCTAGTATATGGTACCTACGTACCCAGGGTATCGGGGTTCCAGGAGATCCATATGGGCTGCAGCATTTCTTTTGCCACCCATAGGGAGCTCAGTCAAACCTTTACACAGGACTGCCATTGCAGCCTGAGTGAAATAACACACACATTATTTCACAGCCATTTTCACTGCACTTAAGTAACTTATAAGTCACCTATATGTCTAACCTTCACTTGCTGAAAGCTTGGTGCAAAGGTACTGAGTGTGAGGGCACCCTTGCACTAGCAAAGGTGCCCCACATAGTTCAGGGCCATTTCCTCAGACTTTGTGAGTGCGGGGACACCATTACACATGTGCACTACAAATAGGTCAAGACCTATATGTAGCTTTACAATGGTAACTCTGAATATGGCCATGTAACATGTCTAAGATCATGGAATTGTCCCCCCATTCCAAATCTGGTATTGGGAAGTCAATTCCATGCATCCTGGGAGGCTTCACTTTGGACCCCAAGTAATGCCAAACCTGCTCTCTGGGGTTTTCTCTGCAGCTACAGCTGCTGCCACCCCACAGACAGGGTTCTGCCCTCCTGGTGTCTGGGCAGCCCAGTCCCAAGAAGGCAGAACAAAGAATTTCCTCTGAGAGAGGGTGTTACACCCTCTCCCTTTGGAAATAGGTGTTAAAAGCTGGGGAGGGGTAGCCTCTCTCAGCCTCTGGAAATGCTTTGAGAAGCACAGATGGTGCCATCTTTGCATAAGCCAGTCTACACCAGTTTAGGGACCCCCCAGTCCCTGCTCTGGCACAAAACTGGACAAAGGAAAGTGGAATGACCCCTCACCTGTCCATCACCACCCCGGGGGTAGTGCCCAGATCTCCTCCAGTGTGTCCCAGACCTCTGCCATCTTGTTTCCAGAGGTGTGAGGGCACTCTGGAGGCCTCTGAGTGGTCAGTGCCCGCAGGTGACGTTAGAGACCCCTCCTGATAGGTGCTTACCTGACTAGGTGGCCAATCCTCTTCTGAGGGCTATTTATGGTCACCCCAGTGGGCTTTTCCTCAGATAACAACTTGCAAGAATTCACCAGAGTTCCTCTGCACCTCTCTCTTCGACGTCTGCCAAGGATTGACCGCTGACTGCTCCAGGACACCTGTAAAACTGCAACAAAGTAGCCTGAAGACTACCAGCGACATTGTAGTGCCTAATCCTGCCGGCGTTCTCGACTGTTTCCTGGTTGTGCATGCTCTGGGGCTGCCTGCCTTCACCCTGCACTAGAAGCCATGGAGAGATCTCCTTTGGATTGACAGAATCTTCCCCCTGCTTCAGTAGGCACCAAACTTCAGCTTCACCGGTAATTTGGGACCCCTCTCATACTGACGAACATGGCCCCTGGAACACAGGTGGCAGACCCAAGTGACCCAAACTGTCCAGTGGTTCAACTGTCCAAATTTGGAGGAGGTGAGTCCTTGCCTCCCCTCCACAGACAGTAATCCTGTGTACCATGTGTTCTGCAGCTACAAGGGCTTCTGTGTGCATTTCCAAGAAATCCTGCATGTACAGCTGAGCCAAGGTCCCCCACACTCTGTTCTGCAATACTCAGCTCCCTGAGTTGATCTCCGGTGTCATGCAACCTCCTTTTGCAGTGTTGAGACAACTGCTGTGTTCAGTCTACTTGAACCCATGTTCAAGGACTTCTGCGGGTGCTTCCTGCTTGTGCTTGGGCTCTCTACGTTGCTGAGGGCCCCCTCTGTCTCCTCTCCCAAGTGGCAACATCCTGGTCCTTCCTGGGCATTGGCATCATCCTTTTTCTCCAACTGTGACTCTTGCAGCTAGCAAGGCTTGTTGGCGGTATTTTGCCAAGGAAACAACTCTGCATCCTCCAGCACGCCGTGGGACATCTTTTGCACAAAGAAAAACTTCCTACCACCTTTCTTTGTTGCAGAATCTTCGGCTTCTTCCAACCGGAGGCAGCCATTTTGCACCTTCATCCGGGGTTTAGTGGGCTCCTGCCCCCCCCCCTGGACACTTTAGCGACTCTTGGACTTGGTCCCTTTCCTTTGCAGGTCTTCAGGCCCAGGAATCCGTCTTCAGTTCTTTGCAGTCTGTTGTGGTCCTTGCAAAAGCCTTTGTCACGACTTTAGTGTGTTTCTGAGGAAATAGTAGTACTTTACTGCTACTTTCCAGGGTCTTGGGGTGGAGTATCTTTTACACCTTTAGGCCCATATTTATACTTTTTGATGCAAAACTGCGCCGACGCAGTGTTGTGTCAAAAATATTACTGCCGGCTAACGCCATTTCTGTGCGCCGTGCGGGCAACAAATTTATACTTTGATGCACGGCAGCGCAAACCACAGGTGCGAGTCATTTTCTTTGATGCACACCACAGCGTCACGCCGTTACGACACCGCAAACCGGATATGCAGCATTTTTTGACGCAATAGCGTCAAAACTCACCACAAACACTGCCATTTGTGCAGAGCAGAGCCAAAATGGATCCCAGATGCTTGTACAGACCCCAGGAAGATGACAACAGACCAGGAACCAGCCAGGAGGACCCACACAAGACCCAGGACAGGGAGAAGAAAAAAAGAAAGAGTCGCTTCAGTGCTGGTTAAAGAGGTGACAGAACACCAGCACCAACTGTTTGTCACCTCAAAGTTGCCAATCATTAGGAGAGAGGCAACATGGCAACAAATTGTTGACAAGATTCACAGTGTGGCAGAAGTACACATAACAGTCATTGAGTGCAAGAAATGCTGGCATGACTGCAAGTGCAGGATCAAGGAAAAGATGGCCTGGAACAGGAAGGCAGCACTGCAGACTAGAGGTGGGATTCCAGCACCGCAGGAGGCCCTGGACCACATGGAGGAGATGGTTGCAGCCGTCATCCCTGAGGAGATCGTCACAGGGATCCAAGGACAGGACAGCGCAGACTACCAGGAGACAACGCAAATGCAGGGTAAGTCGCATGGGGAATTAAAATACACTAAAGTTAACTGCCAGCGGGGGGAATACCTACTACACAATGCATGTAAGTCATCATATACATGGAGTGGCATGGGTAAAGGGACACGGCACGGGGCATGGCCCGTTCAGAGGAAACCTGGGGCACACCACTACACAACACCAACAACCTTTCCATGGGGGTATGCTGCCATGCCAACGATGTTGCAAAAGTTAAGCCACGCCAGGAGGGAAGGGCACAACGTCAAACTGACATCCTGTCACACGTCAGCCACTATACTCCCTACATTAACTAGGGCCCAATTAACAACCTCTAGCCATACCGACAACTGGAATGTAACATTGACAACAGTTGCCACTACCCCTTCTGCTGTGTGCGCTGGTCAAGTAGCCAATGGCAGTAACGTCCCCATGGATCATACACACCCAAATTAGAGGGTTTAGGATGACAACGTTAACAATGCCCTGAAACAAGACAAATGTTCCAGTCCTGTCAAATGTGAATGTCCATAGTTGCCCCAAACATCAGCCAATGTCATCCACATTAGGAGGTACACAGCAGTAATGTCACACCCATGCTGCATATGTCAGGGTCCATCCTGTGCCTGGGTCACAATGCAACATCCCAAATGTCATACTGCTCAGACAACAGCATTGAGGGGGAGGACACATGTAACTGGTCACGGAAATACACCTGCACAGTCAGAGGAGGAAACAGGACACTGCCACGACTATCAGGGCAATCCAATGTACCACACATTCCCCAACATCAGCAGTACACATTACCAATGCTGACATCCATATGGTGCCATAACAATGTAATACCTAGTATTCGCTACATTTCAACCACATATAGGTGGATGTGAAAGATCAGAGACTGGGGCAGGTCCAGATTGTTAAGTGTGCTGCTATTGCCATCAAAGTACCCACAGCCAGTGAAAGGCCTCACCATGAGAATGGAAGTAGGGGGAGGGTTGAGTAGGACAAGAAGGTGGCAATTCACTATTGGGCCAGAGCCAACACCTAGAGGAGATGATGCTGACAAGTTCGCAAACTGACCACAATACATGTGACATGCAGGTGGGGCATAGGCCTGGGAGAATGCCCATCTGAAAGACTGGAGCAATGAACAGGAACCAAGAGCACAAAGTGAAAATCATCACAAGGCAGGCTAGTCACCTCACAAATGTCACAACACAGACACACTAATTGTACCGTATTTCATTACCCTGATGACATGGATGACGAGCTGACAAACATCAGCCAGCAGACCCTCCAAAAGGTCCTTGGAACCCTCCAGACCCCACCTTCAGTCACCAGGAGGAGCACAGATACAGCAGCCATCGCAGAGGATCCACCCACCACCCCAATTATACGACCTGCCAGCTACAATACAGCTGAGGACTCTGACAACACTGGCACCAGCTTTGAGAGAACTGTAGTCGGAGTACTAAGAGAGCTGGCCAAGGAGGTGCGGGTGGTGATGCAAACTATGGCAGCCAGCCTACAGGGGGTGGTTCGTGCATGATGTCAACTGAAGAACAGGCAGCAGCTATGCAAGGGCGAACAACTATCTTGCAGGAAGTAGAAAAAAGGCTGAAGGAAATCAGCACAGCTGTAATACAGATGACCCAACATCTACATCAGCAATCCTGTCAACGCGTGCACAAATGCAACATTGAACCCCTCAGGGCTGACCTGGCTGCCTACCATCGTGATGTGGCTGCTATTCTTAAGAACCAGCAGATCCTCCTTGCAGCAGTACTGCCCTTAAGAACCCCACAGGTAACAGCTACCGGGATGTCTGACTCCACGTCTACACACACTGAGGTGTTTGTTGCCCCTTCACAACCACCACCAACTAGGGCAGAGGAGGCAACACACACATCAGAAGATGAAGACCAGGAACAGATCACCTTCACACGTAAAAGTAGCCGGTGGCACTAGTCCCTGCCACATGGCCACCTATTACCAATGTCCTGCGCTTTGTAACATGCCAGTCTTGCAACAACTGTACTCAAGCACTGTTCTGCAAACCACTGTTTATATTGTCAGCCTGCCCAGTGATTGTCTCTCACTAACTCTATGGCAAGTCCTGTCCCTCTGCACTGTCTGACACTTCACCCCAGCATGTCCAATGACATGTCCTTTTGCACTTGTGTAGGATCACAATGGAAGATGTCACTATAATGGACTCACAATCATGGACAATGTACATATAGCACTACAGCACTTTTCAATAAATAGCACTTAAACCAGCACTTTGTCTCTGTATAATGTGACACATCAACCGTGCAGTAGATCAGTGAATTCTGCCTCCTGTCAATTATCATAGATTGTCAATACAACTGTCCTGAAATAATGTGGGCTGATAACTATGCACAGTGGCCTGGATTCTACCATACTCTGCCCTTCCTGAGGGTAATTTCTGAGGAAAAGAGAAACTATACACCATAATGCTGTGTTGGACAGATTAACGCTTCCTTAAGGGATGTCAAAACCAGAAAATAGTGCCTTCAAAATGTTGCTTCAATGCAAAACTAACGTATGTAACATTGCCCACAAATATAAGCTAACACACACCAAACTTCATGAATGGAGGTGTATGAGTTTACATCCAAATAAGTAATCATGCTGAACAGTGTAACAAATGATCTATGAGAGTTATGTACACTATACTACAAGAGAGCTTACTACCACTCACCTTATAAGGGTTTCCTTGGACATGAGACTGCAGTCAGACATAACACAGGGTCCCCAATACTAAATCTGGAAGCACAGTATGTGACATTGAAAACATACATCACAAAAAAAAAACACTTTGGGATCCTTAGTAACTGTGATTAGTGGTTGCAATGAATGGCTGAATCTTAGCTAAGTAGCTTTGGGGTAGCTGCCAATGTCACAGCTGAGTTGGGATTTGTTTGCAGCATAGGACACAAAATGTAATACAAAAGAGACACTGTACACTCATGCCAAGGCCATGATCTACAAGCAAGTGGCACATACTGTAAAGGGTTACCTACATATTTATTAAACAGTAAAAACAGAAGTGAAAACTCTGGGAAAAGCCTTACCTTCCCTAACCTGCTCTAACTACTCATTACCCAAAACTGTCCCTAACTAACCTAAGATAAACTTACTTATCACATTTAACGAAATGTTCTAAACATCAACTCCCACCCCCCTTATGAGACGGGACACATGGAGGACGACAGATACTAACCTAAACACATACTATCCTATACTAAACAAATATATATATATATATATATATATATGTATATATATATATATATATATATATATATATATATATTAATATTTTGTTTTTTTATTTTATGTTTTTGTAAGAACACAAGAACCCCAACATTGCCCAACACCCACCCACCCACACACATAAAAATAAACAGTAGAAATATTCAGGAACCCCCACCCACTAACACTAACTAAACTAACAGCCTATATTAACCTAACACTAAGCCCCCTAAACCCACAAAGTATAAGAACCAGGAAAGATGAGTGAGGGGAGGGTTCATGTCTGTCTCATTGTCTACAGGTTGGCCCTCCAGAGGGCCCACGTGATGGAACGCACCCGCTGGTTGACCTGTCGCACCTCCTGCCGCAGTCTGCTCATCTTCCTAAGGACACGGTCCAATTTCCTTCGCATTTGTGCAAAAGCAGCAGGGTCAATGGCTGCAGTAGGGGAGGTCTGGGTGCCAGCCGAGGAAGTGTGGGCCCGTGTTGTGTCCATGGCTGTGGGCTGCCCTGCAGGTGGTGCTGTGCTTGGGCCGAGTGCAGTTGCTGTGGATGGTCCTGCAATGGTCCCAGCTGCTGGTGGTGTCACCTGGGTGGTAGTGGTGGTGCTGGTGGTGGTTGTGGTAGGCAAAGAAGGGCCGCCTTGTGCAAATGCCCTCCAGGCCCTGGAGGCTCGTTCATGGCGATATCTGCTGGCCATTTTTCGGTACCCAGACTCGACATCAAGCAGGTTGCGGTATCTCATTGCCCGCCGTTGAAACTCCCTGACCTGGATGGGAGTCATATTTGCAGCTCAGACAAATACAAAATCTATCATTAGGTACCGCATTGTGTGAAATGGCACAAGAAGTAAATCAGACAATACATCTATTGTACTTGTAACAGCTAACATCATCATACAGATCTTTGATTGTCGCTGAGGAAGTACATGGCAAGCCACCCTACAAAGTTCCTATGTCACATAGCACATCCAAACCCTACAAGATGGGTAACAACAGGCATGATTTTGGCATCATAGTTCTGCCAGTTGTCAGCTAACAATCATGCTGCACATCCTCTACCACTGCCAGGGCTGCAAATGTCATTGTACGGGATGGAAATCTAGGGCCACATGATCAGTGAGTTGTAAATGGACTTGCCAGTATAGTAAGCATGTGCCAAACATGAGTGTGTATACTAGGTTCAGACAAGTGATTCACTGATTTACATGTCTGTGTACCAAACTTGTATCATCAGTCCTAGGTACACTATTCACAAACCTATGCCTGTGTCTGAGGGGTGGATGGACTATCAACTAATAATTTCTAACAACAAGGACACATAGGAAGCTTAGGAAAGCTGGACATGTGTTTGGCCCAGCACACACACCACAGGAAAGGAGGATCTCCAAATAGAAGACATCTAACCCTTGACCAATCCCATTGACACTCATGTTTGGAAATGCAGACCTTTCTCCACATCATTTACTATCAGTAAGCTATGACTTACAACAAACACAGAGATGCAAGAACACCTCTGGTCATGAGTTGCATGCACACCTAGGCCATTGCACTCAAGTGCCACATACTCGTAGCACTATATGTGGAGCTACATGCTGCTAGGAAGTTTAACCTACAGTTCAATAAGTACATTAGTGAATAGGGAAGCAGAAGTCTGTGGGTAAGCATTTGGCATCCCCATTCTGGGAGAATTCGGGTCTGACTGGCTGACTATTTCACTGATATGGTCCAGTGCGACTTTTTCTGAATCAAGTTTTATCCACATGACTCATACCTATTCATAGTGCTGTGCCTACAGGACTGACCTAGAATACCAAAATATGACAAAAGGATAAGGATTGGCCAACTCAAAGATGGTGATAAAATGATATGCTACTCATAGAACAAAACAAATGATTGGCCAGCGCATCACACCTTGCTATGTGTCCAACACACAGGAGTCCATCACACATCACCAGCAAACACAACACATAACAGACATATCAACACTTACTGGAGTTGTCTGGGTCCTCGAATAGAGCCACCTCACCAACAGTGTAGGGTGACGGTCCACCTGTAAGGCATGGAAGGGAGAAATGTGCTCAATGTCTGTGCACTGTACAACAGTTCCAAAGACACATACTATGTGTAAGATTACATAAGAAAGTAAAGCCTCTCAGACATGATGATACTGCATCCTGCAAAGCACGGCTAACATGTACATACCCTGGGTCTCCAGTGAGTGATACACACATATCTGCACACATGCAGTGGCCCTAACTATCATTTGGTGGCAAACATGCTTTATTAGTGAGCAGACATAATCATGGAGTGTATTCTTCTCATCATGTGTGTCCATGAGAGACATCCAAAGCCACTTTCCATGAGGACTGAATTACTAGTCAACCAGCCATTGTAACCATGACAAATTTATGACACTCAGGTACAATGTACAGAGGGCCAGGGACAGTTGTTATCCCTCATTTTGTTACAGTTTCTTCATTTGATGTGGCACAGCTATGATGAGTTGCACCAATCATAGAGATAGATATGAACCCATGTGCATACCTTTAGCCAGCCTTCCCTAATCGAAATGTGGCACTACAAACTCCAAATACCAGTCTAAAATGTTAGCTGAGCGCAGCTAGAACTTGTTACCTACGTATCCAAATGCAAATCAGACATGTATCCGAAATGAAGGAGGGGCACAATAATCCCTAAGATTTTTGGAATGTCCGTGATCAGTTTCCTTACACACTCACCAGACACACATGAGACATATGTTCGGGCCACATTGCTATCATCAATTGACGTGAAGCCTGCACTCATTTTCAGCCTCATGTTGTGTTTAGAAAGTCAGTCTAGCTGTTGCGTCAACAAATGATGGTAATGAGTTGGACATTTCTATACCTCACAGGCAACTGCGGCCTATATCTATACATAATTGGCTCCTGATTTGTGTTGCTGTACATAATGCAAATGTATTCAGTAAGTTTGCGGAGCTCTTGCTTCCTAACAGTGTAGGAGGCTGGACTGGTTTGTAGTGAGTACCAAGGGGTACTTGCACCTTGCACCAGGCCCAGTTATCCCTTATTAGTGTATAGGGTGTCTAGCAGCTTAGGCTGATAGATAATGGTAGCTTAGCAAAGCAGCTCAGGCTGAACTAGGAGACGTGTGAAGCTACTACAGTACCACTTAGTGTCCTATGCACAATATCATAAGAAAACACAATACACAGTTATACTAAAAATAAAGGTACTTTATTTTTATGACAATATGCCAAAGTATCTTAGAGTGTACCCTCAGTAAGAGGATAGGAAATATACACAAGATATATATACACAATAGCAAAAAATATGCAGTATAGTCTTAGAAAACAGTGCAAACAATGTATAATTACAATAGGATGCAATGGGGAAACATAGGGATAGGGGCAACACAAACCATATACTCCAAAAGTGGAATGTGAACCACGAATGGACCCCAAACCTATGTGACCTTGTAGAGGGTCGCTGGGACTATTAGAAAATAGTGAGAGTTAGAAAAATAACCCTCCCCAAGACCCTGAAAAGTGAGTGCAAAGTGCACCAAAGTTCCCCTAAGGACAAAATAGTCGTGTTAGAGGGAGAATGCAAGGAAAACACAAATCAGCAATGCAACAACGATGGATTCCTGTCTGAAGGTACCTGTGGAACAAGGGGACCAAGTCCAAAAGTCACAAGCAGCTCGGAGATGGGCAGATGCCCAAGAAATGCCAGCGGTTGGTGCAAAGAAGCTCTTACTAGGCTGAAGAACTGTGAATACTGCAGGAACGACAAGGGCTAGAGACTTCCCCTTTGGAGGATGGATCCCCCACGCCTTGGAGAGTCGTGCAGAAGTGTTTTCCCGCCGGATGGACGCCAACAAGCCTTGCTACACGCAAATCGTGCGTTTGGCGTTTTTGGACGCTGCTGGGGCCCAGGAGGGACCAGGAGGTCGCAAATTGGACCTGCAGAGAGAGGGGACGTCGAGCAAGACAAGGAGCCCTCACTGAAGCAGGTAGCACCCGGAGAAGTGCCAGAAACAGGCACTACGAGGATGCGTGAAACGGTGCTCGCCGAAGTTGCACAAAGGAGTCCCACGTCGCCGGAGACCAACTTAGAAAGTCGTGCAATGCAGGTTAGAGTGCCGTGGACCCAGGCTTGGCTGTGCACGAAGGATTTCCGCCGGAAGTGCACAGGGGCCGGAGAAGCTTGCAAAGTCGCGGTTCCCAGCAATGCAGCCCAGCGAGGTGAGGCAAGGACTTACCTCCACCAAACTTGGGCTGAAGAGTCACTGGACTGTGGGGGTCACTTGGACGGTGTCGCTGGATTCGAGGGACCTCGCTCGTCGTGCTGAGAGGAGACCCAAGGGACCGGAGATGCAGCTTTTTGGTGCCTGCGGTTGCAGGGGGAAGATTCCGTCGACCCACGGGAGATTTCTTCGGAGCTTCTGGTGCAGAGAGGAGGCAGACTACCCCCACAGCATGCACAAGCAGGAAAACAGTCGAGAAGGCGGCAGGATCAGCGTTACAGAGTTGCAGTAGTCGTCTTTGCTACTATGTTGCAGGTTTGCAGGCTTCCAGCGCGGTCAGCGGTCGATTCCTTATCAGAAGGTGAAGAGGGAGATGCAGAGGAACTCGGCTGAGCTCATGCATTCGTTATCTGAAGTTTCCCCAGAGACAGAGACCCTAAATAGCCAGAAAAGAGGGTTTGGCTACCTAGGAGAGAGGAAAGGCTACTAACACCTGAAGGAGCCTATCACAAGGAGTCTCTGACGTCACCTGGTGGCACTGGCCACTCAGAGCAGTCCAGTGTGCCAGCAGCACCTCTGTTTCCAAGATGGCAGAGGTCTGGAGCACACTGGAGGAGCTCTGGACACCTCCCAGGGGAGGTGCAGGTCAGGGGAGTGGTCACTCCCCTTTCCTTTGTCCAGTTTCGCGCCAGAGCAGGGGCTAAGGGGTCCCTGAACCGGTGTAGACTGGCTTATGCAGAATTGGGCACATCTGTGCCCAACAAAGCATTTCCAGAGGCTGGGGGAGGCTACTCCTCCCCTGCCTTCACACCATTTTCCAAAGGGAGAGGGTGTCACACCCTCTCTCAGAGGAAGTTCTTTGTTCTGCCATCCTGGGCCAGGCCTGGCTGGACCCCAGGAGGGCAGCTGCCTGTCTGAGGGGTTGGCAGCAGCAGCAGCTGCAGTGAAACCCCAGGAAGGGCAGTTTGGCAGTACCAGGGTCTGTGCTACAGACCACTGGGATCATGGGATTGTGCCAACTATGCCAGGATGGCATAGAGGGGGCAATTCCATGATCATAGACATGTTACATGGCCATATTCGGAGTTACCATGGTGAAGCTACATATAGGTAGTGACCTATATGTAGTGCACGCGTGTAATGGTGTCCCCGCACTCACAAAGTTCAGTGAATTGGCTCTGAACAATGTGGGGGCACCTTGGCTAGTGCCAGGGTGCCCACACACTAAGTAACTTTGCACCTAACCTTTACCAGGTAAAGGTTAGACATATAGGTGACTTATAGGTTACTTAAGTGCAGTGTAAAATGGCTGTGAAATAACGTGGACGTTATTTCACTCAGGCTGCAGTGGCAGGCCTGTGTAAGAATTGTCAGAGCTCCCTATGGGTGGCAAAAGAAATGCTGCAGCCCATAGGGATCTCCTGGAACCCCAATACCCTGGGTACCTCAGTACCATATACTAGGGAATTATAAGGGTGTTCCAGTAAGCCAATGTAAATTGGTAAAAATGGTCACTAGCCTGTTAGTGACAATTTGAAAGTAATGAGAGAGCATAACCACTGAGGTTCTGGTTAGCAGAGCCTCAGTGAGACAGTTAGGCACCGCACAGGGAACATGTACATGCACACCTATGAGCACTGGGGCCCTGTGTGACAGGGTCCCAGTGACACATACATATAGGCCACAAACCTATGAGCACTGGGGTCCTGACCAGCAGGATCCCAGTGACACATAACAACCATACTGAAACCATAGTGTTTTCACTATGAGCACTGGGGCCTGGCTATCAGGATCCCAGTGAGACAGTGAAAACAGTGACAAACACCCTGACATACACTCACAAACAGGCCAAAAGTGGGGGTAACAAGGCTAGAAAGAGGCTACTTTCTCACACAACCCCCCCCCCCAAACGAAGGACAATAAGGCTAACCTTGGCCAGTTGAGACTTTATTGTCTAAGTGGTGATAAGTAGAGAGTAGCTCTGCAATAGACTGGTTACTCCCTTTATCATCCACTATATGGTTACTTCCCTGTGGGGATGTAAACCACCCTGTTTGAAGTTTTTTAGCTAGGCAACAATGTGAAGATGTATTTTCAGAGTTTCTATCAGTAAGTTTTAGTTTAGAGCAGTGGGAATTGTCCACTGAACCTATTTGTAGTGATGGAAATGCCAGACAGGGATGCTGTCTCAGTAAAGCCATAGCTGGGCAAAAACTTTGTCCATATGGCTGGAAGAGAGAACAGGGATGCTGTTTCTCTTGGGTTGGAGCAGGGCAGGGATGCTGTCCTATCAGCTCCACACTAGGGCAGGGATGCTGTCCTAAGTGTTG
Source organism: Pleurodeles waltl (assembly GCF_031143425.1). Taxonomy (NCBI): domain Eukaryota; kingdom Metazoa; phylum Chordata; class Amphibia; order Caudata; family Salamandridae; genus Pleurodeles; species Pleurodeles waltl. The sequence continues at coordinate 878,866,392 of NC_090438.1, read as the reverse complement.
TGAGGCAGTGCAGGGTTTCTGCACTAAAGTTTCTCTGGGAGGGTTGGAGGGATGCTCCATGTTAACTAAAATGGTGCTCTTTTTCTCACCAATGTTAGTTATCCCACAGAGAGGTACTTCCACCTCAGGGAGTACAGTTTTTTCAACTGATGATTCCCTTGGAACAGGTGCCACCCCAGGAGAGGTTTCTCCCACCACAGGAATAGTATCCTGAATGGTAGGGTGGTTAGGGGATACTGTGATACCCTTTTTACCTGTTGATGGAGAGGGATCCTGAATTTTCAGGCCTTCTCTCCTTTGCTTTTTCATTTCACTTGAAATGAGAGGGAACAATTCCTCAGGGATGCCCAGCATGGCTGCATGGGCATAAAACTCTACATCAGCCCAACCTGAGGCCTCTAGGTCATTACCTAAGAGACAGTCTACAGGTAAGCTAGGTGATACCACCACCTGCTTAGGGCCAGTAACTCCACCCCAACTAAACTGAATTATAGCTAATGGAAGAAACTTAGTGGAGTTATGGACATCAATAATCTTATACTGTTGTCCAATGATGTGTTGTTCAGGAGGCACTAGGTTTTCAGTCACCAAAGTGAAACTGGCACCTGTGTCCCTGTAGGCCAAGGCCTCAACACCATTTATTGAAACTGTCTGCCTGTACTTATCCATTGTAAGGGGACAAGCAGCCAGTGTGGCAAGGCCAATGCCACTAGGTGTGACAGAAACTGTCTTGGGACTGATTACATCAGTTTCCACTATGGACCCATAAGTGAACCCAACTACACCCTTTGCTTGACTGTTGCCAGCAGTCCCACCACTAGTACCACTACTGCTAGGGGCACTAGAGCTTGATGTATTAGTGGTGGTAGGCTCAGGGGGTTTACCTGGACAGGACTTATCCCCTGGCCTATGGCCTCTGTTTTTACACACAAAGCACCAAGGCTTTTTAATGTGTGCAGGTTGGGAAGAAGAGGAAGAATTTGTTTTATCCCCACCCTCTGAAGAGTGTTTAAGATTTGAAGTGGGATCTTTGGTTTTACCCTTATCCCCATGCTTATCTTGAGATTTTTCACCATCTTTCTTCTTATTGCCATCTTTGTCACCCCCTGTATGAACTTTTCTGTTCACTCTTGTTCTGACCCATTTGTCTGCCTTCTTTCCCAATTCTTGGGGAGAGGTCAGATCAGAGTCTACCAGGTACTGGTGCAACAAATCAGACACACAATTATTAAGTATATGCTCTCTCAGGATTGTGTTATACAGGCTTTCATAATCAGTAACTTTACTGCCATGTAACCACCCCTCCAAGGCCTTCACTGCCTGGTCAATGAAATCAACCCAGTCTTGTGAAGACTCCTTTTTGGTCTCTCTGAACTTTATCCTGTACTGTTCAGTGGTTAAGCCATAACCATCCAGGAGTGCATTCTTAAGAACTGTAAAATTATTGGCATCATTTTCTTTCACAGTAAGGAGCCTATCCCTACCTTTTCCACTAAATGATAGCCATATGATAGCAGCCCACTGCTTTTGAGGGACATCCTGTACAGCACAGGCCCTCTCAAGTGCAGCAAACCACTTGTTAATGTCATCCCCCTCCTTATAAGGGGGAACTATCTTGTGCAGATTCCTGGAATCATGCTCTTTTGCAGGATGACTATGGGGAATACTGCTGCTGCCACCATGGGTATCTAAACCCAACTTCTGTCTTTCCCTCTCTATTTCTAAAGACTGTCTATCCAAATCCAGCTGTTGCTTCTTGAGCTTCAGTCTGGTTTGTTCCACTCTCAATCTATTGAGCTCCCTTTCTAACAATCTGTCATCAGGGTGGGTGGTAGGGACATTTCTAGATACAGAGGTATGATGGGAATGAACAGAAGGAGACCTGTCCCTTACAGAGGGCACCCTAACAGCTTGGCTACCAGCATAATGTGAGATCACATCCTCAGTATGGTGTGATTCAACCTCTGTACCAACTATGCTAGACTGTCTAGTAATGGGCAGGCTGAGAAGTTTCTTTCCTGAACCTTTTCCTGGGGGAGTCCCTGGATCAGATTGAGAACCATTAGCTACTTTTTCTACAGATTGGGCACTTATGGCCTTATCCTGTACTCTAAGCATATTAATTAACAGTTCTAAGGAAGGATTCTTCCCTACACTCAAACCTCTCTCTATGCAGAGACTCCTTGCTCCTTTCCAGCTAAGGTGATCATATGCAAGTTTGGACAGTTCAACATTTTTTCCTGTGCCAGACATTTTTAGAGAGAGTTAAAGTGATAGACAAAGAGAAAAAAGTTTTCAGAACTTTTTGGAAAGACAGAAAAAAAACTTTTTAAACTTTTAAGAACTTTTTGAAAGTTTAGAAGTACTTTTCAGCACTTAGAAAAGAGTGAAAAGAGGAAATGCAAAACTTTTTGGCTATGTGTATATACACTGACCTTGTTTTGTATATTTTTCTCTTATGAAAAGTACAATGACAAGAGTGGTAAGTAGTCTCAAAGCACTTATCCCACCGCTGCACAACCAACGTAGGAGGCTGGACTGGTTTGTAGTGAGTACCAAGGGGTACTTGCACCTTGCACCAGGCCCAGTTATCCCTTATTAGTGTATAGGGTGTCTAGCAGCTTAGGCTGATAGATAATGGTAGCTTAGCAAAGCAGCTCAGGCTGAACTAGGAGACGTGTGAAGCTACTACAGTACCACTTAGTGTCCTATGCACAATATCATAAGAAAACACAATACACAGTTATACTAAAAATAAAGGTACTTTATTTTTATGACAATATGCCAAAGTATCTTAGAGTGTACCCTCAGTAAGAGGATAGGAAATATACACAAGATATATATACACAATAGCAAAAAATATGCAGTATAGTCTTAGAAAACAGTGCAAACAATGTATAATTACAATAGGATGCAATGGGGAAACATAGGGATAGGGGCAACACAAACCATATACTCCAAAAGTGGAATGTGAACCACGAATGGACCCCAAACCTATGTGACCTTGTAGAGGGTCGCTGGGACTATTAGAAAATAGTGAGAGTTAGAAAAATAACCCTCCCCAAGACCCTGAAAAGTGAGTGCAAAGTGCACCAAAGTTCCCCTAAGGACAAAATAGTCGTGTTAGAGGGAGAATGCAAGGAAAACACAAATCAGCAATGCAACAACGATGGATTCCTGTCTGAAGGTACCTGTGGAACAAGGGGACCAAGTCCAAAAGTCACAAGCAGCTCGGAGATGGGCAGATGCCCAAGAAATGCCAGCGGTTGGTGCAAAGAAGCTCTTACTAGGCTGAAGAACTGTGAATACTGCAGGAACGACAAGGGCTAGAGACTTTCCCTTTGGAGGATGGATCCCCCACGCCTTGGAGAGTCGTGCAGAAGTGTTTTCCCGCCGGATGGACGCCAACAAGCCTTGCTACACGCAAATCGTGCGTTTGGCGTTTTTGGACGCTGCTGGGGCCCAGGAGGGACCAGGAGGTCGCAAATTGGACCTGCAGAGAGAGGGGACATCGAGCAAGACAAGGAGCCCTCACTGAAGCAGGTAGCACCCGGAGAAGTGCCAGAAACAGGCACTACGAGGATGCGTGAAACGGTGCTCGCCGAAGTTGCACAAAGGAGTCCCACGTCGCCGGAGACCAACTTAGAAAGTCGTGCAATGCAGGTTAGAGTGCCGTGGACCCAGGCTTGGCTGTGCACGAAGGATTTCCGCCGGAAGTGCACAGGGGCCGGAGAAGCTTGCAAAGTCGCGGTTCCCAGCAATGCAGCCCAGCGAGGTGAGGCAAGGACTTACCTCCACCAAACTTGGGCTGAAGAGTCACTGGACTGTGGGGGTCACTTGGACGGTGTCGCTGGATTCGAGGGACCTCGCTCGTCGTGCTGAGAGGAGACCCAAGGGACCGGAGATGCAGCTTTTTGGTGCCTGCGGTTGCAGGGGGAAGATTCCGTCGACCCACGGGAGATTTCTTCGGAGCTTCTGGTGCAGAGAGGAGGCAGACTACCCCCACAGCATGCACAAGCAGGAAAACAGTCGAGAAGGCGGCAGGATCAGCGTTACAGAGTTGCAGTAGTCGTGTTTGCTACTATGTTGCAGGTTTGCAGGCTTCCAGCGCGGTCAGCGGTCGATTCCTTATCAGAAGGTGAAGAGGGAGATGCAGAGGAACTCGGCTGAGCTCATGCATTCGTTATCTGAAGTTTCCCCAGAGACAGAGACCCTAAATAGCCAGAAAAGAGGGTTTGGCTACCTAGGAGAGAGGAAAGGCTACTAACACCTGAAGGAGCCTATCACAAGGAGTCTCTGACGTCACCTGGTGGCACTGGCCACTCAGAGCAGTCCAGTGTGCCAGCAGCACCTCTGTTTCCAAGATGGCAGAGGTCTGGAGCACACTGGAGGAGCTCTGGACACCTCCCAGGGGAGGTGCAGGTCAGGGGAGTGGTCACTCCCCTTTCCTTTGTCCAGTTTCGCGCCAGAGCAGGGGCTAAGGGGTCCCTGAACCGGTGTAGACTGGCTTATGCAGAATTGGGCACATCTGTGCCCAACAAAGCATTTCCAGAGGCTGGGGGAGGCTACTCCTCCCCTGCCTTCACACCATTTTCCAAAGGGAGAGGGTGTCACACCCTCTCTCAGAGGAAGTTCTTTGTTCTGCCATCCTGGGCCAGGCCTGGCTGGACCCCAGGAGGGCAGCTGCCTGTCTGAGGGGTTGGCAGCAGCAGCAGCTGCAGTGAAACCCCAGGAAGGGCAGTTTGGCAGTACCAGGGTCTGTGCTACAGACCACTGGGATCATGGGATTGTGCCAACTATGCCAGGATGGCATAGAGGGGGCAATTCCATGATCATAGACATGTTACATGGCCATATTCGGAGTTACCATGGTGAAGCTACATATAGGTAGTGACCTATATGTAGTGCACGCGTGTAATGGTGTCCCCGCACTCACAAAGTTCAGTGAATTGGCTCTGAACAATGTGGGGGCACCTTGGCTAGTGCCAGGGTGCCCACACACTAAGTAACTTTGCACCTAACCTTTACCAGGTAAAGGTTAGACATATAGGTGACTTATAGGTTACTTAAGTGCAGTGTAAAATGGCTGTGAAATAACGTGGACGTTATTTCACTCAGGCTGCAGTGGCAGGCCTGTGTAAGAATTGTCAGAGCTCCCTATGGGTGGCAAAAGAAATGCTGCAGCCCATAGGGATCTCCTGGAACCCCAATACCCTGGGTACCTCAGTACCATATACTAGGGAATTATAAGGGTGTTCCAGTAAGCCAATGTAAATTGGTAAAAATGGTCACTAGCCTGTTAGTGACAATTTGAAAGTAATGAGAGAGCATAACCACTGAGGTTCTGGTTAGCAGAGCCTCAGTGAGACAGTTAGGCACCGCACAGGGAACATGTACATGCACACCTATGAGCACTGGGGCCCTGTGTGACAGGGTCCCAGTGACACATACATATAGGCCACAAACCTATGAGCACTGGGGTCCTGACCAGCAGGATCCCAGTGACACATAACAACCATACTGAAACCATAGTGTTTTCACTATGAGCACTGGGGCCTGGCTATCAGGATCCCAGTGAGACAGTGAAAACAGTGACAAACACCCTGACATACACTCACAAACAGGCCAAAAGTGGGGGTAACAAGGCTAGAAAGAGGCTACTTTCTCACAAACAGCTAGCAAATGTGTTCCTTAACAAAGTAGAAATATGACCCTGTATGTTTCAGTAGCATTCCACACACTCAACAACATTGCTAGCAGATATTGTAAAAATCAGCTGATGTCACTACAGAGCAATTAAACGTGCACATTAACATGATTTGTACTCACCAACAGGGCCACCAATCACAATCCCCAGGTGGTCCAGCAGATCTTGCTCCCTGGAGACAAGGTCAGCCCAGTGGTGCTTCAGCTGGTGCTTGTTTCTGGGTGTCTTATAAATCCTTTGCAGATGATGCAACACCTTTGCCCACCGGAGCCTCAGTGCCTCAGTGTGATACCCCTGTATCACACCCCCCACCTGCCTCAATCATTAGGGGTAGGAAATGGCACACCAGACAAATTAATCCATCCAGCTCCTCCTCTCCCATCCTGCCAAGACGAGGCCTACCCAACATGTTTGTACCAAAAGAGAAATAGGGGATAAAGGGGAACAATGGAGAATAGGGGGAAAGTAGGACAGGAAAAATAAAAAATAAACTACTAACACAGCCCAACTATACCCAAACTAACACTACCCACAACAGACTCCCAACAAAACAAAGACAATACTTTACAACACAAATGGGCACAAAAAACACTCAGACAGGATACTACAACAAGTTTTTAATCACAAAAAGACAATAAAGAGACCACACAGGAGACACATTGACTAAAGATACAGAGACAAATTGAGACACAGACACACAGTCAGAAAATATCACAGACTGCAAAGTGAAAGTGAAAGTACACCCACTGTACCTATTCTGTACACAGGATATCCTATTACATCACTTCCTGCCTAAAATGGCGGGCGTATTTATCATCATGCGTCAAAATATTTTGACACATACAGTCTGCGCATCATTTCTTCTGGCGCACAGGAGTAGATTTGAGCCCGCATCCGTATGTTTCGAAATAGTTTTAAACGTAACCAATTTTCGGAGGTCAGTGTGGAAGATACCGCTCAGGGCCAATGGTTCTTTCAGGGCATTATGTGTCGTTTTTCGTCAATAAGCATCATTGTTAGACGCATGTGCGTACATTTTTTAAGCATATGCGGCAACATTTCTGGCATTAACTGGGTTTGGGTCATTTTACCATTTTAATGTAATATTACAGTTGTGACAAAACTGAGATAGGCTGATTGCACCCACTTTGGGCATGACGGAGTATGGGCACATGTGACACATCATAATACTGTGGACAACGATCCGCTACTTCATGTACAGGATTTTCACTCTTGACTGATGCAATAGCTGGCCAAACGTGTGGCCTACATATATGTATTGCACAAATTGGGCATGTTTGGTGTCAGGAGAGGATAGCAAGGTGATGCACATAAGTACAATACCTCAATGCCTATGGCTCAATGTGTGTGCATTGGCTACTAATATTGTTGTTGACCCAATGTGTGAGCATCACAAGATGCATTATTGCAAATATGCTTGTATGCATGTGGAGTCAATGTGGAGTCAATGTGTCCAACCCTCAGATGCAAGTCAGTTTGGGAATGAGAGAGGACAAGTGTTAGTCATACATGTAGCAACAACTGCTGTGTGCACGTTCTAGTTTTTGGGTAACATAAACACCACAAATGACAAAGCATGCACCGGCTAGAGAGAAGACGGTTGTTCATGTCAATGGTCCAAAACTTGGCCATCACATGTCCTAGAATTTTGGATACTGCTTCCTAGGCACTTGTTGGTGAACCCACCATGAGTCAGGCACATGTACATACTAAATGGGTACCGCGTTATTGACACGGAGAGCCAAAGATGAACCACATTTGTAATGTCACGCCACAGTTGAGGTTATATGACAGAGCCACAACTCTCCTGTGGCAGTGGCGGATCAGCAGACCAAGCAGCACGTGGCCACATATTTCCAGTGATCAATTGCACAGAGGTGTCTGGTTCATGTGTGTGGGCCAATGTTAATCTTGTATATTTTTAGGTTTCTATGTTGTCACAGTTACGTCCAGGTCTAGTCATGAGTCAGTGGCGGTTATTCCTGTATCTACTGAGTATCACTCGGAGATCAATGGAAGTAAAGCCAATGAGGATTTGAGAACCCACATGGGGATGGTCCTACCCTGTCACAGCAGATGTGTTACGAGACTGTCAACATGGCAATCTTGGTGTGCTGAGTAAGATCATATCTCAGGATTCTTGTGCTGGTGTCATTACAACATTTGTACACAGGTTGGCCTAAAGTTCCCACTGCATCTGGGAACATCATAGCCTCTGTGCCGATTAATCTTGCAGCTATTCACCACGCACGGTCCATCAATATGTTGTGAGCAATGTGAATCAGCATGTGAACTGTCAGGGTCCTAACATGTGTGGACTTTTCATGCACATTATCTGACGTTGATGGTTCTGCTGGAGGCACCCTACCGAATCCCTGCATATTGCCATGGTACACTGTCACACTTTGTCGCTCATGCATACATGAGACCCAGACAATGGATAGGCCATGATTTGGGTATTTGGAGACAAGTTCCCAATAATGGTACGATAAATAAGCAGATTATGCTATACAATGTATTTGAGTATGCATTGAAGAACCACCTGACAAAATACCCTCGGAGGAATGTGAGGGTTGGGAAAGCAACTATGATACATATGTAGCCACAAGGAACCTTTAGGGTAACGCACAGACAGGTGCCAGTCAGGCTAACAGGATGCAGGGTCAATCAGGATCCAGCAATTTCACAAGGTACATACTCAGTGGTCTGACTGAGACTGGTCGGAGGAAGAACAAGACAGTTGACATGGAAAACTGTGTTTGTCCTGTGTTTTGGAAGGTGACATATAAAGCCCAGGGCTGTGTTACACAGCTTATGTTTCTGACAATGCATAACAGTGTAATCAATAAAATGGCAGCTTCTACACTGTTCCAAGCATCTGCAAGGGCAGTTCATGTTCAAATGGCTGGTCTGCATGGAGGTGCTCACAGGTGTGTGCTGCATCAGTTTCTCACAAGTCCTGTAGGTGAGATCCGAGTTCAAATGGCCAACAGTACCTTTCACATGGGAAGCAATCTACAGGTGATAACAGGGCTCAGAGACTACAAGCCAGTGCATTATTTAACCTGACATCAATGCAGACAGATGTACAATGACTATGGCATACCATACTAAAGGGTGAAGCACACTGGATTGATATTGTTAGTCTGTGTGTGTGTGTAGAGGAGGGAATATCTGGGTACACATATTACCATTCCAGGGACCTCTTAAGACGGGTGGGTTGAGACCGGGAACATGGGTGTGTCAGGACTTAGGACATGGGCTGACAAGTACATGGAATGTCATGTGCACAATGCTTGTCATAGGTGTGGCACTTGTGCTCTCTATGTTCTGCTAATATGGAATTCTAGTCACACATGGTCCTTGCAAAGATAGCTGATGTAACAGTTACTGCTGTCAAGGGTGTGGCCATACATTAATGTTACTGTTGACCACTGCCTCATGTATGATGCATTTTGTTCCATCATTGACTGATGGTGTCTCATTTGTGTGCGAATGTGAATGTTGAATAATACGCATCACAATTGCTTTGGAAATTTCTGTGTCCTGATCAGTATATCAGCAATGCGCCATGAGGCTACACTCTTATTCTGATAGTTAGAGATAAAGTTGAGCAAAAATGATTACCCAGACCATGATATGGTGATTATTATAGGTGTTTATTTACATATGTTAATACAGTGGTGATGGTGAGTTGATTCAAATGAAATTGTTGACAATATGTTGGCGCCTACGCAATCCTGCATCTGTGTTTGGTTGGTCCCCCTCATGTTGATGGCCAGCATCCTCCTCTTCCTCCTCTTCAGACATTTGTAGCTCTGGTTCTAATAGGGGAATGTTCCTTCGTATACAAATGTTGTGCAGGATGGCACACGTTAAAATGATCTTGCAGACCATTTCTGGTGAGTATAGGAGGCTGCCACCATTGATGTCGAGGCACCTGAATCTCGACTTCAGGATGCCAAAGGTCTTCTCGACTATGGTGCGTGTCCTCCTATGTGCCTCATTGTGGGCACGCTCTGCTGCAGTGCTTGGGTTGCCAAAAGGGGTCATAATCCATGGCTGGATCCCATACCCCTGATCAGCTGAAAGAGAAAACGATTGAGATCATGTTGATGTAGCTTGCCCCATTAATATCACCTTGCATGGCAGTAGTTCTCTTGTGTTGTCTGTGACTCATTTTTTTTTGTGTTTTTGTGTTGATTCCTAGGCTTCTAGGATGTACCATCAGCACTGGGTTGTTTCCTTTGCTGAACGAGTGTTTGGCTGCTGACCAGTTGTCAGCAGTATATTTTGGGAGTTGCAGTACAGTGTATACTCCCTAGCATTGTGACTTGTGATACAGGTGTCCCTGTGTCTTAACTGGGGTGAGATGATAGTTCCATACACAGAATCAATTCGACAGTGGTGGTAACACGTTTGCATCTATATACCCTGGACATTCCATACCTTTTGACATATTCAATGGATTAATTTAAACATCAGTGAGACGCTTACATTTTGCAAGGTGACAATTAGCCAAACTTCTCCATATGTTGTGATCATTGACCTCTTAACATTTGACTGTACACTATTTTCACATGTGTGACAAGTTCACTGCAGAACTATTTCTCTGCCCTTGGCAAGTTAATTCAGGTTGTAACGTCTACCTAGACTACTGCACATGGTCTAGTTCAGCTGGCTAACTTGGTTGTGAGGCTGTCGGTTTGAGTTTCAGAAGGTCCATATGGCAGTACATCTGTTGTGTGCGTGTTAATTTGTCCCAATGCGTATGTGTAGGAATGTGCACCTTCCATATAGTACCATCAAGATGTGTTCTTCGCACAGTCCACTTGCCTCTTGGTAGTGGGCAATGTGAGAGCAGGAGTGATGTGAGATATTGGAATGGCCTCAATGATTGCATGTGACCTTTATTGTAGTCATCATAATTCTATGTGAGTCACGGTGTTTGACCTACAGCAAATTACATTCCACACCCCTTACACAGTACGTATTGGCTGGAAGGGTGTTTGTTTGGGTGTTATTGATGTGTTATTGGAGTTTTATCTTCACAGATGTCATGCCAGTTGGCCCCATGTGTTTGTCATTGTGTTGATTCACATTTTCCCCTTGTGTCTGTGGAGTGGCATCAGTTTTTATTTGGAATGGTACTTTGTCCCTAGGTGTGCCTCCCATTGGGTGAGGATATCAAACATGCCTAACGGTGTCACAACCTCAGAGTGTTCCTGTTCACATGTCACTGTTGTGGTGTATTTGTTGTTTGTTCTAGAGGGTTGCTGTGCTGTGTGTATATATTAGGTTTCTGTACTTACCAACAAGTAGGCCATTTCCATATCGTCAATCATGGAAGTGTTGATTGATGGCACAGTGATAGGAGATGAATGAATCATGTACATTCCCAGGATACTTTGCCACAATGTTGGTGATCAATCCCTGGTGATCCACAATGGCCTGCACATTGATGGAGTGTGTGTGCTTCCTGTTGCGGTATAAATGTTTAGTTGCAGCAGGTGGCACAAGCCATACATGTGTGCAGTCAAAGGCACCAAGGACGTGTAGAAATCCATTAATGAAGTAAAACCCCTGTTTGGTCTCCTGCTGCTTCTGCTGTGTGTTGGAGAAGCAGATGTGGCGGGGTGTGAGTGTGATGATGGCATCCAGTACCTTGGGCAGGAAGGCGGAGAATGATGGCTATGAGATCCCAGCAACCAGGGCGCCAGTGTTTTGAAAGGAGCCACTTGCCAACATGTGTAGTACAGCTAGCAGCTTGGTTTCTGGTGGGATGGTGCGGGTGTCTGCAAGCTGGGTGCCTACTTTGGCTCAATGTTGCGCAGCAGCTGCTGAATGGCTTGCTAATTCAACCTGTACCTCTGGATGATGTCATGTTCCCTGAGGCCATGAAGGGTTGTCCTGGTGTGGAATATCCTCTCCTGCCTTCTGTGTTGCCTTTGGGGTCACTGCTGGTGTTGTGGAAGCTGCTGTTGTTGTTCCTGTGCTCTGCGTCTGTGTGCACGCTGGATGAGAAGCACCTTTTGTAGCTCTGCTGTTGCGTCTGTGTGTTTCATTAAATACAGGTGTGTTTGCCCCATTTTAACGCCTGCCCTGACCCTGGCGTAAATTTTTGACGCAAATCGGGCTGTGCGTCATTTCCGGACTCCGCCTCCCGGCCGTGTGGGATTTTTGCACAGTAGCATAAATAAGGCACACGGGTGTCTGTGTAATTTTTTGGACGGGAACGCCTACCTTGCATATCATTAATGCAAGTCACTTTCCTGCATCCAGAAAATGACGCACGCGGCGGGAATTTGACGTCCACCGGATCGAGAGTCAAAGTTTAAATATGGTGCACGGTTTGCACCAAATGTGCGTCAAAGTTTTTGACGCACATTCGGCGCAGACGGAGTATAAATATGCCCCTTAGTGTTTTCTTACGCTTCGAGCGACCCTCTACACACTACACTAGCCTAGGGGTCCATTCGTGGTTCACATTCCACTTTCTTAGTATATGGTTTGAGTTACCCCTAGGCCTAATGCATCCTATTGTATTCTACAGTGTTGCACTACTTTCTGACTGTTTTATTTACCTGACTTGGTTTGTTGTGTATATTTTGTGTATTTTACTTACCTCCTAAGGGAGTATATCCTCTGAGATATTTTTGGCACCTTTATTTTTAGTAACTATGAGTACTGTCTTTCTTATGATATAGTACCTATATGATATAAATGGTATTGCATGAGCTTTGCATGTCTCCTAGTTCAGCCTTGGCTGCTCTGCAATAGATACCTCTATCAGCCTAAGCTGCTAGAACACTACTACTCTATTAATAAGGGATAACTGGACCTGCCACAAGGTGTAAGTACCATTGGTACCCACTACAAGCCAGACCAGCCTCCTACATTGATAGTGCAGTGGTGGGATAAGTACTTGTAACTGCTTTACCACTTTGTCATTGGTGCTTTTCATAAGAAAACCATATTTTAAATACTTAGAAATATACACAAGTAAACTTAACAGTCTTACTTTATCTCTTAAAACTTTCTGAAAAGTTTGAAAAAGTTTTTTCTCTTTTCTTTAAAAGTTTTCAAAACTTTTTCTCTCACCCCTAACCTCTTTCTTTTCACCATGTCTGTGGTAGAGGCCACTCCCAAAGTTGTGCAGACAAGTTATGATAATCTAAACTTTAGTAGTTTGAGGGGTCTCTGTATAGAAAGAAGTCTGGGGATTTGTAAGAACCCTACTGAGGATCTCCTTCTAAGCCTTCTCCTTGAAAGTGACCAGAGTCAGACTGGTCAAACCCAGGATCAGGAGGTAGAGGAGGGGGGTACCCAGATAGATTCAGGGGAGGGTCCTGAGAACTCTGGGGAGGGTACTTCCAAAGACCTTTCACTTGTCAGGCCACCTAGTGAAGCTGGTAGTGGGAGGGGGTTACACACCAGTAGGGCACCTTTCACTCCAAAAGGCCAGGTCACTAGGGTTCAGATAGTTAGAGAAAGGTCCACTTCTGCCAATTCTCACATTACCTCCGTGTCAGAGAATTCCCAAACCTTCCACCCTGAGGATAACACCCTAGACAGCCAAGACAGACCAACACCAAAAAACCTCTCTGGTTCACCGACACCCTTAAGGAATCAAAGAAAACCTGCCGCACCCTCGAGAAAGCCTGGCGCAAGGACCACACCGCAGACAACATGACTGCCCTCAAGAACGCTACCCGCGAACACCACCAACTGATCCGCGCCGCCAAAAGAAATTTCTTCACAGACAGACTGGACAAAAACAGCCACAACAGCAGAGAACTCTTCAACATCGTCAAAGGGCTCTCCAACCCTAACGCCAACGCCAACGTCATCGCGCCCTCACAAGACCTCTGCAACTCCCTCGCCACCTTCTTCCATCGTAAGATCACTGACCTACACGACAGCTTCGGACACCAGACCCAGCCAACCACCACAGAACCTACAACCCCAGCCATCACCCTCAACGCCTGGACTCACATCAACACGGAAGAGACCAAAGCCACCATGAACTCCATCCACTCCGGTGCCCCCTTGGACCCCTGCCCACACTTCATCTTCAACAAAGCCGACGACATCATCGCCCCGCACCTCCAGACCATCATCAACAGCTCGTTTTCGTCTGCTACCTTCCCCGAGAGTTGGAAACACGCTGAAGTCAACGCCCTTCTGAAAAAACCTACGGCGGACCCAAGCGACCTGAAGAAGTTCTGCCCCATCTCGCTCCTCCCCTTCCCTGCCAAAGTCATAGAGAAGACCGTCAACAAGTAACTTACCAACTTCCTTGAAGACAACAGCCTACTCGACCCCTCTCAGTCCGGATTCCGAGCCAATCACAGCACAGAAACCGCCCTCATCTCAGTCACAGACGACATCAGAACCCTGATAGACAACGGTGAAACAGTCGCGCTCATCCTCCTCGACCTCTCGGCTGCCTTCGACACTGTCTGTCACCGTACCCTAATAACCCGCCTCCGCTCCACCGAGATCCAAGGACAGGCCCTGGACTGGATCACCTCCTTCCTCTCCAAACGATCCCAAAAAGTCTACTTCCACCTTTTCGCTCAGACCCCACCAAGATCATCTGCGGCGTCCCACAAGGCTCCTCGCTCAGCCCGACTCTCTTCAAAGTCTACATGAGCCCCCTCGCCGACATCGTACGCAAACACAGCATCATCATCACCTCCTACGCCGACGACACTCAACTGATACTTTCCCTCACCAAGGACCCCACCAGCGCCAAGACCAACCTGCAAGATGGAATGAAAGACGTCGCGGATTGGATGAAACTCAGCCGTCTGAAACTGAACTCAGACAAAACGGAAGTCCTCATCCTCGGAAACACCCCGACCGCCTGGGACGACTCCTGGTGGCCCACGGCCCTTGGCACCGCACCGACCCCCACAGACCACGCACGCAACCTCGGTTTCATCTTGGACCCACTTCTCACCATGACCAAACAAGTCAACGCCGTTTCATCCTCCTGCTTCCTCACCCTCCGCATGCCCCGAAAGATCTTCCGTTGGATCCCCGCTGACACCGGAAAGACCGTGACCCACGCCCTCGTAACGAGCCGCCTGGACTACGGCAACACCCTATACGCAGGAACCACCGCTAAACTCCAGAAACATCTGCAACGAATTCAAAACGCCTTCGCCCGCCTCATCCTCAACATACCCCGCAACAGCCACATCTCCGCCCACCTGAGACACCTGCACTGGCTTCCCGTCAACAAAAGGATCACCTTCCGACTCCTCACCCACGCACACAAAGCCCTCCACAACAAGGGACCCGAATACCTCAACCGCCGCCTCAGCTTCTACCCAACCACCCGTCCTCTTCGCTCCACCAACCTCGCTCTCGCTGCCGTCCCTCGCATCCGCCACACCACGGCGGGTGGGAGCTCCTTCTCCTACCTGGCGGCCAAGACATGGAACTCCCTCCCCACCATCCTCAGGACCACTCCGCTTTCCGGAGACTACTCAAGACCCGGCTCTTCGAGCAGCAGTAACCCCTCCCCCTAGCGCCTTGAGACCCACACAGGTGAGTAGCGCGCTCTATAAATATTTATGATTTGATTTGATTTGATTTAGACAGGGAACTCAGAAAGCTGAGGTTGGAAGAGGCCAGACTGAAGCTAAGACAGCAGCAGTTGGCCTTAGATAAGGAATCCTTGGATGTAGAGAGAGAAAGACAGAAGTTGGGGTTAGTTCCCAATGGTGGCAGCAACAGGAGCAATCTTGATAGTCATCCTGTTAGAGAAACAGATTCAAGAAACCTTCATACGATTGTCCCTCCTTAAAAGAAGGGGGATGACATAAACAAGTGGTTTTCTGCATTTGAGAGCGCCTGTATGGTACAGTTGGTCCCTCAAAGGCAGTGGGCTGCTATATTGTGGCTATCTTTCACTGGCAAAGGTAGGGACAGACTCCTTACTGTCAGGGAGAGTGATGCAAACAATTACAAAGTTTTGAAGGATGCACTCTTAGATGGATTTGGCTTAACCACTGAACAATACAGGATGAAGTTCAGAAATACCAGAAAAGAGTCCTCTCAAGACTGGACAGACTTTGTAGACTGTTCAGTGAAGGCCTTGGGGGGGGATGGTTGCATGGCAGTAAGGTGACTGACTATTAAAGCCTGTATAATCTAATTTTGAGAGAGCATATTTTGAATAATTGTGTGTCTGACTTTTTGCACCAGTACTTGGTAGACACATATCTGACCTCTCCCCAAGAATTGGGAAAGAAGGCAGACAAATGGGTCAGAACAAGAGTGTGTATAGAAAGGCTCAGACAGGTGGTGACAAGGATGGCAAGAAGAAGGATGGTAAGTTTCATGACAAGGATGGCAAGAAGAAAGATGGTGAGAAATCTCAGGATAAACATGGGGATAAAAGTAAACACAAAGGGGGTCATTCTGACCCTGGCGGTAAATACCGCCAGGGCGGAGGTTGGCGGTAGCGCCGCCAACAGGCTGGCGGTGCTCTGCCGGGCATTCTGACCGCGGCGGTACAGCCGCGGCCAGAAGCGGAAAGCCGGCGGTGTACCGCCGACTTTCCACTGCCCATGGGAATCCGCCATGGCGGCGCAGCTTGCTGAGCCGCCATGGGGATTCTGACACCCCATACCGCCATCCTGTTCCTGGCGGTTCGCCCGCCAGGAACAGGATGGCGGTATGGGGTGTCGAGGGGCCCCCGTAAGAGGGCCCTACAAAGATTTTCACTGTCTGCTGTGCAGACAGTGAAAATCGCGACGGGTGCCACTGCACCCGTCGCACCCCTTCAACTCCGCCGGCTCAATTCTGAGCCGGCTTCCTTGTTGATGGGGCTTTCCCGCTGGGCCGGCCGGCGGTCTTCTGGCGGTCGCCCGCCGGCCCCGCGGGAAAGCGAGAATGACCGCCGCGGTCTTTCGGCGGGAACCGCTTGGCGGGCGGCGACCGCCGACCGCCGCGGTCAGAATCACCCCCAAAGTTCCTTCTTCACATCATAAACACTCTTCAGGGGGTGGGGATAAATCATCTTCTTCATCTTCTTCACAACTACAGACACTAAAAAGCCTTGATGCTATGTGTGTAGAAATAAAGGCCTTTGGCCAGGGGATAAGTCCTGCCCAGGTAAAGCCCCTGAACCTACCACCACTAATACATCAAACTCTAGTGCCCCTAGCAGTAGCGGTAGTAGTGGTGGGACTGCTGGCAACAGTCAAAATAAGGGTGTAGTTGGGTTCACTTTTGGGTCCATAATAGAAACTGGGGAAGTCAGTCCACACTTGGTGGCATTGACCTTGGCACACTGGCTGCTTGTCCCCTACAATCTATAAGTACAGGCAGTCACTTTTAGTAAATGGTGTTGAGGCCCAGGCCTACAGGGACACAGGTGCCAGTATTACTTTGGTGACTGAAAACCTGGTGTCTCCTGCACAACACCTCATTGGACAACAGTACAAGATTATTGATGTCCATAACTCCACTCAGTTCTTCTCCTTAGCTATAGTTCAGTTTGGTTGGGGTGTAGTTACCGGCCCAAAGCAGGTGGTGGTATCACCTAGCTTACCTGTAGACTGTCTCTTATGTAATGACCTAGAGGCCTCAGGTTGTGCTGAGGTAGAGTTTAGGACCCATGCTTCCATGCTGGGTATCCCTGAGGAATTGCTTCCTCTCATTTCAGCTGAAATGAAAAAGTAAAGGAGAGAAAAATGCCTGCAATTTCAGGATCCTTCTCCAAAAACAGGTAAAAAGGACATCAAAGTATCCCTTACCCACCCTACCACTAAGGTTACCAATCCTGTGGTGGGAGAAACCTCTCCTGGGGTGGAACCTGTACCAAGGGAACCATCAGCTACCACAGCTGTACTTCCTGAGGTAAAAGTACCTCTCTGTGGGATAACTAATCCTGATGTGAAAAATTGCACCATTTTAGTTAACATGGAGCATCCCTCTAAACCCTCCAGAGAAACTTTGGTGCAGCAGCCCTGCACTACCTCAAAACACTTAGGACAGCGGCCCACCCTAGTGTGGAGCTTGTAGGACAGCAGCCCTGCCCTGCTCAAAGTCAAGAAAAACAGCAACCCTGTTCTCTCTTAAAGCCATATGGACAAACCTTTTGCCCAGCTATGGCCTTATTGAGACAGCATCCCTGCCTAGCATTCTCCTCACTTGATATAGGCCCAGTGGACCAATCCCACTGCTTTAAACTAAACCATACTAATAGGAACTCTGATAACATAACCTCACATTGTTGGTTAGCTAAACAACTCTAAACAGGGTGGTTCACATCCCCACAGGGAAGTAACCATACAGTGGATGATAAAGGAAGTAACCAATCTATTGCAGAGCTACTCTCCACTTATCACCACTTAGACAATAAAGACTCAACTGGCCAAGGTTAGCCTTATTGTCCTTCGTTTGGAGGGGGGTTATGTGAGAAGGTAGCCTCTTTCTAGCATTGTTACCCCCACATTTGGCCTGTTTGTGAGTATATGCCAGCGTGTTTTTACTGTCTCACTGGGATCCTGCTAGACATGGCCCCAGTGCTCATAGTGAAAACCCTATTTGTCAGTGTGTTTTGCCTGTCTCACTGGGATCCTGCTAGCCAGGACCCCAGTGCTCAGAGTTTGTGGCCTAAATGTGTGTGCCTGTGTAGTGCCTAACTGTGTCACTGAGGCTCTGCTAATCAGAACCTCAGTGCTCATGCTCTCTCTGTCTTTAAATTTGTCACTATGGGCTAATGACCACTTTTACCAATTTAAGTTAGCATACTGGAACACCCTTATAATTCCCTAGTATATGGTACCTACGTACCCAGGGTACTGGGGTTCCAAGAGATCCATATGGGCTGCAGCATTTCTTTTGCCACCCACAAAGAGCTCAGACAAACCTTTACACAGGACTGCCATTGCAGCCTGTGTGAAATAACCCACACATTATTTCACAGCCATTTTCACTGCACTTAAGTAACTTATCAATCAATCAATCACTGCATTTGTAAAGCGCGCTACATACCCGCGAGGGTCTCAAGGCGCTGGGGAGGTGGGGGTGCTACTGGTCGAAGAGCCAGGTCTTGAGGAGTCTTCTGAAGGCCAGCAGGTCCTGGGTCTGTCGTAGGATGGTGGGGAGAGTGTTCCAGGTCTTGGCGGCGTGGTAGGAGAAGGATCTGCCGCCGGCAGTGGTTTTTTGGATGCGGAGGACTGTGGCGAGGGCGAGGTTGGCTGAGCGGAGGCTTCGGGTGAGGGTGTGGAAGCTGAGTCGGTTGTTGAGATAGGTGGGTCCGGTGTTGTGCAGTGCTTTGTGTGCGTGGATCAGGAGCTTGAAGGTGATCCTTTTGTTGACGGGGAGCCAGTGCAGGCCTCTCAGGTGGAGTGTGATGTGGTTGCGGCGGGGGACATCGAGGATGAGTCAGGCCGAGGCGTTCTGGATGCGTTTGAGTCGTCTCAGGAGCTTGTTTGTAATTCCTGAGTAGAGGGCGTTCCCGTAGTCAAGTCTGTTGGTGATGAGGGCCTGGGTAACGGTTTTTCTCATGTCGAAGGGGATCCATTTGAAGATCCTGCAGAGCATACAGAGGGTGTTGAAGCAGGACGCGGAGATGGCGTTGACTTGCCTGGTCATGGAGAGAGTGGAGTCAAGGATGACCCCCAGGTTGCGTGCGTGGTCCGTAGGTTCCGGGCTGTGCCTAGTTACGTGGGCCACCAAGAGTCGTCCCAGGCTGATGGGGTGGGTCCGAGAATGATGACCTCCGTCTTGTCTGAGTTCAGCTTCAGTCTGCTGTCTTTCATCCAGTCGGCTACGGCCTTCATTCCTCGGTGGAGGTTAGCTTTGGCGGTGTGGAGATCTTCGGTGAGGGATATGATCAGCTGGGTGTCGTCGGCGTAGGAGATGATGTTGAGGTTGTGTTGTTGTGCGAAGTGGGCGAGGGAGGCCATGTAGATATTGAACAGTGTCGGGCTGAGGGAGGATCCCTGTGGGACGCCGCAGATGATCTCAGTGGTTTTGGAGCAGAAGGGTGGGAGGCGGACGCTCTGGGCTCTGCCGGAGAGGAAGGATGTGGTCCAGGCCAGGGCCTTCTCTTGGATACCGGTGTCATGGAGGCGTGCTGATAGGGTGCGGTGGCAGACCGTGTCAAAGGCTGCTGATAGGTCCAGGAGGATGAGGGCGGCTGTTTCTCCTTTGTCCATCAGGGTCCGGATGTCGTCAGTGACGGCGATGAGGGAAGTCTCGGTGCTGTGGTTACTGCGAAAACCAGATTGGGAAGGGTCCAGGATGTTGTTGACTTCGAGGTAGCGGGTCAGCTGTTTGTTGACAATATTCTCGGTCACTTTTGCTGGGAAAGGGAGCAGTGAGATGAGCCGGAAGTTCTTGAGGTCCTTGGAGTCCGCCTTGGGCTTTTTCAGAAGGGCGTTGATCTCGGCATGCTTCCAGCTTTTTGGGAAGGTTGCTGTCTCGAAGGAACAGTTGATTGTTTTCCGGAGGTGGGGCGCGATGGCTGCGCTGGCTTTGTTGAAGACTTGGTGAGGGCAGGGATCCAATGGGGATCCGGAGTGGATGGAGTTCATGGTTTTGATGGTGTCTTCGTCACTGACGCTGGACCAGACGGTCAGGCGAGTTGTGCGAGTGGTAGTCGCAGGGGTGGTGGACTCGGTGGTGGGTGCGGGGGGATCGGGGTTGAAGCTGTCGTGGATGTCGGTGATCTTGCGGTGGAAGAAGGTGGCCAGGGAGTCGCACAGGTCTTGAGATGGCGGGATGTCGTTGGTGATGGAGCTGGGGTTGGAGAGTTCTTTCACGATGCTGAAGAGCTCTTTGGTGTTGTGTGCGTTGTTGTCTAGGCGGTCCTTGAAGGCGGTCTTCTTGGCGGTCCTGATGAGTTGGTGATGTCTGCGGGTGGCGCTCTTGAGGACTGTGTGGTTGTCTGGTGTTTGGTCGTGTAGCCATTTCTTCTCCAGCTTCCGACAGGTGTGCTTGGAGATCCGTAGGTCCTGGGTGAACCAGGCGGCTTTCTTGTTGGTGTGGTTGGTTGTAAAGGTCTTGAGAGGGGCGAGGGTGTTGGCGCAGTCGTTGATCCACTGTGTGAGGTTGGTCGCGGCGGTGTCTGGGTCGGTGGGGTCGGTGGGTGGTCTCAGGGCGAGGGCGGTAGTCAGTTGGTCCTCGGTGATCTTGCCCCAGCAGCGGCGTGGTAGCTGTTGGGTACGGTGGTGTGTGGTGGGTTTTCTGAAGGTGAAGTGGATGCATCTGTGGTCGGTCCCGTGTGGTTCGGTGGTGTGGTTGAAGGAGACGTGGGGGCTTGCGGAGAAGATGGGGTCGAGCGTGTGTCCAGCGGCATGAGTGGGTGTCGTTATGAGCTGTTTGAGTCCGAGGTTGGCGAGGTTGTCGATCAGGGCGGTGGAGTTGGCGTCGTTGTTGTTCTCGAGGTGGAAGTTCAGGTCCCCGGGAAGGATGTAGTCCGAGGAAGCGAGGGCGTGGGTGAGGGTGAGGTCGGCGATGGTGTCACTGAACTGTGTGCGGGTTCCGGGAGGTCTGTAGATGAGAGTTCCTCTGAGGGTGGTGTTGGGGTCGGTGTGGATCTGGAAGTGCATGTGCTCGGCGGTGGTGAGGGTGTCATCGGTGTTCGTTGAGATTTTGATGGAGTCTTTGTGGATGATGGCGATTCCTCCTCCCACTCCGTTGATGCGGTCTCTGAGGGAGATCTTGTAGCCCTGTGGGATGGCTATGGCGATGTCTGGTGCTGAGGTGGCGTTCAGCCAGGTCTCCGTCAGGAAGGCGACATCGGGGGCGGTGGAGTCTAGGAGGTCCCAAAGTTCGATGGAGCGAGCGGAGCGGGTGTTGAGGAGGATGCAGCGGAGGTGGTTGGGTTCTCTGGCTGGTGGTGTGGAGGGTTGGATGCTGCTGAATCTGCAGTTCCAGCAGGTGAAAGGCCCCTGGGTGCGATTCGGGGTGGCCCGGTAGCAGGGGTGGTCTCGTCTGGTGTTGAGGGCGTGGAGGGCGCTTGCGTCGTAGGGCAGTCTGGCGTTGCGGGGGGTGCGGGTTCCAGGGGTTCTGGTGCTGGGTGCGGTCCAGGCACGGACAGGCGCAGACGGGCTTGCCTTAGGCTTCGCGGCCTCCATATGAGGGCGGTGGGAGCGGGGCGGCCAATGGGAGTGAAGGGAGCGGGGCAGCAGGGGCTCAGCAGCAAGGGAAAAACCCGGGGAAAAAACGTCGGGAAAAGACGGCGGGAGAGGGACAACAGAGCACAGGGGTACAGAAAGCAAAACACAGGGGCACAGAATGAAAAAATGAAGTGGCACAGAAGCCAAGCGCAGGGGTACAGAAAAAAGGGAGCGAGTAGTCAGGCGGCAAAAGTGGCAACTGAGGTTCAACCCGCAGGGGGCTGCGTGGCAGATGGGGGGAGTGACCTGCCTGGTGACAGGGTCACCCATTTGTCTAACCATCACTTGCTGAAGGCTAGGTGCAAAGTTACTAAGTGTGAGGGCACCCTTGCACTAGCACAGGTGCCCACACATAGTTCAGGGCCATTTCCCCGGACTTTGTGAGTGCGGTGACACCATTACACGCGTGCACTCCATATAGGTCAATACCTTTATGTAGCTTCACAAGGTAACTCCAAATATGGCCACGTAACATGTCTAAGATCATGGAATTGTCCCCCCATTCCAAATCTGGTATTGGGAAGTCAATTCCATGCATCCTGGGGGCAACACTATGGACCCCCAATACTGCCAAACCAGCTCTCCAGGGTTTTCTCTGCAGCTACAGCTGCTGCCACCCCACAGACAGGGTTCTGCCCTCCTGGGGTCAGGGCAGCCCAGTCCCAGGAAGGCAGAACAAAGAGTGTTACACCCTCTCCCTTTGGAAATAGGTGTAAAAGGCTCAGAGGGGTAGTCTCTCCCGGCCTCTGGAAATGCTTTGAAGGGCACAGATGGTGCCCTCCTTGCATAAGCTAGTCTACATGGGTTTAGGGAACCCCCAGTCCCTGCTCTGGCATGAAACTGGACAAAGGAAAGGGGAGTGACCACTCCCCTGTCTATCAACACCCCAGGGGTGGTACCCAGAGCTCCTCTAGTGTATCCCAGACCTCTTCCATCTTCTTTCCAGAGGTGTGAGGGCACTCTGGAGGCCTCTGAGTGGCCAGTGCCCGCAGGTGACATCAGAGACCCCCCTGATAGGTGCTTCCCTGACTAGGTGGCCAATCCTCCTCTGAGGGCTATTTAGGGTCTCTCCAGTGGGCTTTTCTCAGGTAACGACTTGAAAGAATTCACCAGAGTTCCTCTGCACCTCTCTCTTCGACTTCTGCCAAGGATCAACCGCTGACTGCTCCAGGACGCCTGCAAAACTGCAACAAAGTAGCCAGAAGACAACCAGCAACATTGTAGTGCCGAATCCTGTCGGCTTTCACAACTGTTTCCTGGTGGTGCATGCTTTGGGGGCCACCTGCCTTCACCCCGCACTGGAAGCCATGAAGAAATCTACTGTGGGTCAACGGAATCTTCCCCCTGCTTCAGCAGGCACCAAACTTCAGCTTTACCGGTACTCTGGGACCCCTCTCATCCTGACGAACATGGCCCCTGGAACACAGGTGGTGGACCCAAGTGACCCAGACTGTCCAGTGGTCCAACTGTCCGAATTTGGAGGAGGTAAGTCCTTGCCCCCCACCCCGCCTCCACAGATAGTAATCCTGTGCACAGCGTGTTCTGTAGCTAGAAGGGTTTCTGTGCCCATTTCCAAGAAATCCTGCATGCGCAGCTCAGCCTAGGTCCCCAGCACTCCGTCCTGCAATGCTCAGCTCCTTGAGGTGATCTCCGGTGTTGTGGGACCTCCTTTTGCAGTGTTGAGACGACTGCCATGTTCAGTCTTCTTGAACCCATGTTCAAGGACTTCTGTGGGTGCTTCCTGCTTGTGCATGGGCTCTCTACATTGCTGAGGGCCCCCTCTGTCTCCTCTCCCAAGTGGCAACATTCTGGTCCTTCCTGGGCCCAGGCAGCACCCTTTTTCTCTAACTGTGACTCTTGCAGCTAGCAAGGATTGTTGGCAGAATTTTGCCAAGGAAACAACTCTGCATCCTCCAGCACACAGTGGGACATCTTCTGCATGAAGAAGAACTTCCTACCGCCTTTTGTTGTTGCAGAATCTTCAGCTTCTTCCAACCAGAGGCAGCCATTTTGCACCTTCATCCGGGGTTTAGTGGGCTCCTGCCCCCCCCGTCACTTTAGCGACTCTTGGACTTGGTCCTCTTACTTTGCAGGTCTGCAGGTCCAGGAATCCGTCTTCAGTGCTTTGCAGTCTGTTGTGGTCCTTGCAAAATCCTTTATCACGAGTTTAGTGTGTTTCTGGGGAAATAGTAGTACTTTACTCCTACTTTCCAGGGTCTTGGGGTGGAGTATCTTTTACACCCTTATTGTTTTCTTACACTCCCAGCCACCCTCTACACACTACGCTAGCCTAGGGGTCCATTTGTGGTTCGCATTCCACTTTCTTAGTATATGGTTTTTGTTGCCCCTAGGCCTATTGCATCCTATTGTATTCTACAGTGTTGCATTACGTTCTGCCTGTATTACTTACCTGATTTAGTTTGTTGTGTATATTTTGTGTATTTTACTTACCTCCTAAGGGAATGTATCCTCTGAGATATTTTTGGCACATTGTCGCTAAATTAAATTACCTTTATTTTTTGTAACTATGAGTCTTTCTATATGAAATAAGTGGTATTGCATGAGCTTTGCATGTCTCCTAGTTCAGCCATGGCTGCTCTGCTATAGCTACCTCTATCAGACTAAGCTCTACTCCCCACTACAAGCCAGGCCAGCCTCCTACAAGGTGACCCAGTGACCCAGTAGGACTTGTATGTCCCTCACCTTCGACTTTTCTTTTGCCAATGTAGCCATCAACAATGCCAGCATGGCATCATTTTTTTTCTCAGGTTCGTCTTGCCTTCATCCATTTTGCATCCAACTCTATTCCCAGGAAAGATAGCATTATGGTTGGACCCATTATTTTTTGTGGTGCCAAAGGAACCACCAGGTCACCCATGAGCTTCTGGAATCTTGCCAATGCCTGCTAGCAGTCCACAGAGCTGCGTACCCCCACAAACACGAAATCATCAAGGTAATGGGTCACCATCTTATGGCCCATTTGACATGTTAACTCACTCAGAGAGTGCACAAGGTATGGAGCATCCCATGGCTAGGGCCTTGTCCATGCACCATTTTCTCATGAATTGCATGCCCAATAGTTGGAAATCATCCGGATGTACCAGCAGCAAAAGAAAGGCCAACTTTATGTCACATTTGCCAACTGTGACCCTCTCCCTGCTGCCACCACTAAAGACATAGCCACGTCCACCCATGACTAGGACAATGACACCATTTCCTCTGGGGTAAAATCATTCACTGATGTGCCTTTGGCCCATGACAAGTGCTAAATCAACCAAAACCTGACCTGTTCTTTTTTTGGTAACACACTGATAGGGGATACAATCAAATTGTCCAGAAGCCAATCCTCAAATGGGCTTGCCATCCTTCATTCTGCAATTTCCTTGTCTAGTTTTTATTGTTCTGCCTTTTTGTGGTCCATTGCAGAGAGCAAGTTTTCTGTCCATCGCCTCACCCTGGAGCCCTTGCAACCCAAATGAAAACTCTGTCTCGAACCCTTCCCTCAAAATTCGTGCCTCTTGTATTTGATCACAAAAAGCTAACCAGTACTCGAGTTTTACCAAATTAATTGGCATGTGAGCCTTTAACGTTAAGTCCTTGCACCCCCTGCTTCCCCTGCTGTTGAGCTGCTGCTGAGAGTTCTGGCTGTTCCCATGCTGCTGCAACTGCCCCCAACGCTCACACTTTGGTGTCTGGCTAAAGCAGTGTATGATGGCATGTTATATGCTCACTTAGAGCACTCATGTCTAAATTTGTGCTATTTCCTAGTGGACAGTCTCTTATTAAAATCCCAGCACACCCCTTCTGTTCCCTCTAGTTGCTTTGGTGATTGTCTAAGGGGGTGGGGCACCCCTGAAAGGGCTTATAGACTATGGTAGTGGTTGCCAACCTGTGGTCCGGGGACCTCTGGGGGTCCGAAAAACCTCCTCTCGGGGTCCACGACTGCTTAGAAACTTAAATATTATTAACAAATCAGGTCCCCAGCTTTCAGTAATGACTCAGTAGAGGGGTCCCCGGATTCCAATAATGATTCCATGGGGGTCCCTGGGTTCTAGTAATGTTAAAGTGGAGATCCACAGAAGTCAAAAGGTTGGGAACCACTGGACTAAGGGGAGGCCTTTAGCCATGAAAATTGTCTCGCTAAAATTTGTGGGGCTCATTGTGTGCTGCCAGATATCAGTGTCTAGCTCCCCCATTTCACCTCTGGGTCCCTTATCATTCCTGCCCTGAATCTCTCAACATACTGGGCCCAGGCATATACCCCAAATGTGAGCTGGACTTTGAGAATTACATCCAGGTACGTAAGCATGGCCACACAACACTTGGGAAACTTCTTGCAATATACACTGGCATAAATTAAAAACGCCGCCATCCAGTTTTCTATTGTTAGGGGAAGCTTTAGCCTCTTGGTCAGTTCATATTTTTCTTCCTTTGACCCTTCCTTTGAATGCACTTCCCTATGTAGCAACTTATGCATATACACACATTCCCCCTTGCAAATCTTTTCTTTTGTTGCCAGCCTTAAGTGTGCCCTCAAAGGCTTAGTCGTCACCATGTAGTGTGAATACTTTACCTTCAGCTCGTTGCTCTCTGGCTCTTCTTTCTTACTACCTACCTCATCTGTGTCTTGCACACAAGTGAACCCTGTTCCCACCTCGCTGTGCCCTCCTTTGCTCTTCCCCTCCGGACTCACTCCTTTTGCTCTTGCTGCTGCCTCAAGGCTGTGCTCCACTTCTGTGCCCATCCTTACATCCGTTACATCCTTACCTTTACTTAAACAATCCCCCCTCCCCAGTGCCACAACCCTCATTCACACTTGTGGATACCAGCCCAGGGTGCAAGACCTTCTGAAGGCCCTTACCTGCATCCAAAGACAGTGCCAGTGTAGCTGCGTGCTAGCTCGCCAGTAGTCTTCTCAGCTCTGATACTACCATATGCCTTGTCTGCAATATAACACATTAGCTGTGCCCGCTGCCCAGACACCGACATCACTCCCATCTCACACTTCACCTTTTTCAAGGCTGTCCCCACCATAATCTACTATAAACACACCCCACATGTCCTCATCACTGGCCTGTGTCTCCTCTTACATACCGGACTAGGAATGAGGCATTATCCCTAACTGTAGGCCAGCACACTCGGGCACACTATACTGCTGGACTAAACCATACTGGTCTGCAGACACCACTTGTCCATCCTTTACACCAACTTGACTGGGGTCGTCCTGAACCTACCCACTGTTGGAGACAACAAGGTTGTCATGGACGTACTGTGTTGACTGCACTGGGATCCCTCGCAGGTGTCTGGTGGACTGTTCTGGGCCCAGTCATCTCTTCATGTTGGTGCTTCCAAAACGCTCCCAGCTCAGCCAAAAAGTCCTCCATTCGCGGACCTGAAAAACAGAAGACAGGACTGGTGTGCTGGTGTCCCACTCCCAACTGTCTGGCCCAACACCCGAATCCGAGGCCCATTCCCAACTGCTTTGGTCACCCCGCCCATAATCACAATGGGGCCCGCACTCCCCATGGGGGGCGCTGCTGTAACTTGGCTCCCCCTCAATGTAGTGGGCAATACTCTCCCTTTGATGTGACCTCTCGTCCTCCCCCACAATTGCATTGCAACCCAGCAGTCTCTATTGCTGAAACCTGTGCCTGGCACGCAGCTGTGTCCTGCAGTCTGAACCATGCCCCATCCTGCCCATAGCTATATGACAAGCTCTAGCTGGTACCCCTGAAACCACCACCCACCCACTGTTCTCAAAGCGCCTGCCAGGCCCTCTGTAGCAGATTCCAGTGATCTAACTAAGGATTTTCATCCTCACCTACATCCCCTAACTGAGGTCTTGCTACTGCCCCCATCAGTAGGGCCCCTTTATCTACATGGGCCAAGCAAACATCTTCAAAAGTATTGTCTCTCCCATCAGCCCCTTCTAACTACTCCTGCTGCATCCCGTCCTGTAGAAGTGCTATAGACACATCCCACGTATTCCCTTGGTTTAGACCAGATTCCAACAGTTGATTGCCTCCTGTCACTGTGTAGGCCAATCAATGCCCCCACCACACTTTCCATGATTTTATTAGGCCCGACATTTACCTGGGCCACCAACGGGCTGAAGTGTATTCCGGCGAGGGAGGTGCTGCTTTCTTGAGTGCAGCTACATCCCTCGCTGCTGCCACCTTCGTTCTTTCACCCCTCCTCAGTTGCGGCATGTGAGCAGGATGCTGGAGTGCCTGGGCGGTTGCCACAGCATCACTTGTTGTTCCCCCCTCCCTGCTACCAGGCCTACCTCGGCCCTCCTGGGAGGCCATGCGCTGCTCCACAGCATGGCCTCGACCTCTCACCTGGGGTGATGCCACCTACATCTTGAGGTGTAGTAGGCAGGTAATGACTGCTCCCATGACGCGGTATAAAGCCCTCTGCATCGGCCGTGCCACTGTTCCCACAGCTCCAACCATGACATCCACACCCCCTACGTCACATAACAGCTGCATGGCCTCAGCCACCTTCGTCTCTGCTGATGCCATAAAAAATCAGGAGAAGGCTACTGAAACCCAGCCACCAGGTCTCCAAAAAACGGTGGCTGAGAGCGCAAACACCGCCCCAACAATACGGATATTGGGCTACATGGGGCTCTGAGGGAGCCCAAGGTCAAAACGATATGAAGTGCAATCAATTTTGACTGCATTCACTCCCAAAAGTCCCAGGAGGGGTAGATCTTCCCTTCGGTTGGCTGCTTCCCAAAACCCTTTTGCTCAGACGGCATGCAAAATGCCCGGCTTCCACATGCAGCCTTCACTATATTATTGAAGCTCTTTCTAAAATAGCATCCAGATTTTGAAAGAAGCATTATAACATTTTACTTTTTTCTACTCAATCCACTTATTTTAGGAATTGACAGAAGTAAAATAAAACAATAAAGCAAATGCTTTGTTTGTCCATTCATTTAAACAGACACACCATTCATTTGCATATACCATCAGCCGCACCTGGCACCTTTGCCTGAAAACATCATTGATGCAAAGCAAACTGTAGGAGGAGATTGTGGACACGTAGATTTCTGTTCAGCAACGATATGGCTTGTATTAAGGTAATTATTTTAAGCAAAAGTGTGTTAGTTATGTTTTTTATCACCACTGATAACATGCATATATACTAACAGGCACAGGCGGACTCCATGCGTTTACACGCTTTCTTTACTTTCCAATATCTTTGCATTGCCTAAACCTAGGTGTGAACTTTTGAGCAGTGATTATACGTGTTAGACTCCTCCCAGCAGACGACAATTCTCCAAAAGAATAGTAAATGTTGCATCATACACCCCACAACTGTGAATTACATCATTGATGCCTTGGTCCGACATTGGGCTAGGAAAAGTCTTATATTTGCTACCGAGGAGCTAATGTTTGAAAAGTGCATAAACATGGCTGTCCTTGTTTCTGTCTTTATGGCCTCCAAAACAAGGGACAGGAAGGGTAGTGCGGGAGTTACAAATGGATAAGCCAGTAGCTTCCGGTGCCTCTGGTAACCCTCAATTGATCGACGATTACTTCTTCCTAAAGTATTGAGGTCACCAGCATTAACCTTGCAGGAGGCGACAATTCAATTAGGTTGCCTGATGCACTCGGCCGCATTAAAAGTAAAACCTTATTGTGCACTGCCTACCTTGCAGGATTCTTGCAAAAGGAATGATTATGGAAGCCATTGTACCTTTTCACCCCAAGCCAATCTATGGTACACCGCCCACAGATTAAAACAATAAATCACGTGACCACTTTGAGAAGAAGGTCTTGTTTCCATATGTTCAGTGGCATTTTTTGCAGAACGTGCATATCCACTGGGCATTTTAACACATCAGTAAATCTATGTATGAGATGAACAATAAAGTAGAAATTGCGCTTCTGGTGTGCATAGGCAAAAGCATCATTCCGGTTTTATAAATCTTATTTATCTGACACTAAAACATGATTTACCAGGAAAGTAAATATAAAAAAAAAATCACTCAGGCAACTTATTCTGGATGGATAAGAGAAAATGTTGCATTGTAAAAAAAAAAAGAGCTTGGATGGGTTTGTAATCCATAAATCATTAAATGCTTCCCCAACCTTTATTTCGAGGATTTATCCGTGTCGCTACTTTTAATTGAGCAGGTTGGCTGAAGGCCTTTTGAAATTCTGCCTCGCAAGTGTTCCATATCTCACTCAGGAAATTGTTGCCAAAGAAAACAACTTTAATGTCCTGATTGCTTCGCTTCAAACTTCCTGACAACCTGAGGAGGCAATTGATTACTGGGAACAATCTGTTCCGTAGCCTTTAGCCCTTCATTTAAAGGGTAATGGAACAGTTTGTAGTCTATACCAATGTCTTAATAGCCTATCAAAATAAAGTCGATTTCTGACTTTGTGAGGAAGGGCGTGAAGGTTCCGTGTTTTAATTTAATACTGTCGTATTTGCCCCGACGTTGATTTGATTTAAAATGGCAAGTGCTGTGAAACCACTGTTGATTAGTGGTGCGAGCTACGCTGTAGGGGATGATGGTCTTGATGATGCAGATTAGCAAACACAAAGGCGAACGCTATTTCAACATATATCAGAAATTATTAAGTCAATAAGCGCCCTGATGGGCTGTGATAGTGTAGTCAAAACAAGACACCTGCTTGAGCCGTGAACATTATTTCCCAGGTCTTCATAGTGTTGCAAACAACAACGTGATGGAAGGAAAGCATGAGTTAAGTTAATCTCAGCCACTGGAGATCAGTTTGGGCAGCATTCCAGGCCATCGTTTTTCGCCCAGTGTGCCACTCGATGGCACCTGAAGGGAGCAAAACAATTTAAGAGATCAAGACTCAGATTTATCAAAGGTTTGCATTGCCCTTATGCCACAGATGGCAATGCAGGATGATGCAAAACCTAGAATGAGATTTGCCATGTCACACAGACATGCATGGCTTCGGAAATATGGTCTAAGGTCTAAGGCAAGGCAATGCAAGTTGTTGCCTTGCATTACACTGCACTGGGAAGGTATTTACATGGGTGGGGTGTAGGTGTTCCCATGCATCCCACAATATATTCTGAAGCATTCCCAGATTTACCAATGCTGGTAGACCTGAAAATGCATTCGAATTGTACACCTTCATGACAGAGGCGCGACAAGGAGAAATATCTTTGTCTCCTTGCGGTTTCCTCTTTCTGAGTGTGCTGCATTCTGCTGCACACTTAGAAATAGAAAAATGCCTCTTAGGATTGTTTTCATGCAGGAAGGTGTCACTTCCTGTACACAAATATTTCTGCCTCTAATCCAGGTACCTTGCACCATGGCGCAAGGGTACCGGCATTGGTGTTAGGCTGCAATGAGTGTACCAGCGCAAGAAGAGGACAGGAATGCTCCATATCTAGATAGATATGGAGCATTCCTGCCCACTCCCTTTTCACGTAGCGCAGCATGGTGTATTTCTGCATTGCTTTGTGTGAAAAAGTATAAATCTGGACCTAATTTCTAGAATGATTAGGCGGGCTTAAAGGCAATACAGTAGGAGGGCTTTGTGGATGGTGCCTTGTCCAGGTACCATTAAGAGAGGGGCAAGGATTCTTGTGAAAGAATGGAATAACAGAAGGATCGACAGAGGTAGTAAAGACATTCAAATACTTCCCTTAATAAATAATGTAAAACATGTCTCTTGTTTTGCAACTGAGGCAAGGCACTAGAATATGGCGGTATTGAAGAAATGATAGATAAAAGTTCTCTGAGCTAAGTCTTTGTAGACTGGGAATAATTACCTTTGTAAATTGATCCCATCATTGTTAAATTTTCTGTTCAATATCCATATATATTTATGGAGAGAGAGGGTAGACCAGCTGTTAGAAATGGGGTTAGAATGGGGTCACTAGTTGGCGAAGATATACACCCTTGTCCAAGTAGTGACCACAATCCTTGTCAGGGTAAGTGACAACGCAATCTAAATTATCCTGTGCCCACCCTCCGGTAGCTTGACACTGAGCAGTCAGGCTTACCTTCGAAGGCAATGTGTAAAATATTTGTGCAAGAACGTATACCATAACACAGTGAATACACCACAATAACACACCACATAGGTTTAGAAAGATAGAGCACATTTAGCTAACAAAAATACTGTTTAAAATATGAAAATCCAATGTACATAAGCAAAGTTATGAATTTAAGATTAAATACCACTAAAGCACTTAAAAACACAATAGCTCCAACTGAGGCTATCATGGCATCGGTGATGGAGTCGTTCCCAATAATGCAACTCCACACGTGCCAGTCACGGAGTGGCATGAACCCCCAGGTACAGTATCTTTTGAAAACAAACAAAGATGACACAGAGTAGGAGAGATGAGGTGTTGCTGGGGCCAGAGCGCCATCCATCCATTACAGCTTCTGGAGAGATGAGGTGTCGGTTCCTCAATGAGTGGCAGGGGGAGACGAGGCAAGGTTCCGTCTGGTTGCAGGATGGGCCAGTGCAGTGTCAATGGTGATGCATCTATTCCTGTGACCTGGTGAGGTCTATGGATCCGGTTGGTTCAAACGTGATGTGTCGACTTTGCAGTGAAATGTAAGCAAGAGCCCACCACCCTTCCTGCCCAGATAGACCCATTCAGTGTGTAGATGTATGCAGGTGTGACTGAGTGTCCTTTGTTTATGGCTGTCTGGGTGGAATACACAAGGGGAACTGTCAAACCAGCACAGACCAGACCTGGATTGAAGACAGGCTGTAAGGCACAGATGAAGGCTAGTTCTACAAGAGGAGCAGGCCTCAGGGTAGTGGAAAATGACTGTGAGTTTTTCACTACCAGGACATGTAAAACACCTAAGTACATCTCCTGCCTTTTACTTACAAGGCACCATCCTAAGGGTTACCGAGGGCCTACCTTAGGGGTGACATATGTAGAAAAAGGGGAGTTTAAGGCTTGACAAGTAGGTTTGAATCCCAAGTTGAATTGGCAGTGAAACTGCACACACAGGCCTTGCAATGGCAGGCCTGAGACATTGTTATTGGGCTACTTATGTGGGTGGCACAAACAGTGCTGCAGGCCCACTAGTAGATTTTAATTTGCAGGCTCTGGGTACATGTAGTGCACTTCACTAGGGTCTTACAACTAAATTAATGATGCCAATTTGGTAGGAACCAATGTTGCCATGTTTAGAGGAGAGAGCACAGGCACTTTAGCCCTGTGGTAAAGTGCACAGAGTCCTAAAAGCAGCAAAAAGAGTGTCAAAAACATAGAAAGAGGAAGGCAAATAGTTGGGGGATGACCACCCTAAGGCTGTCAGGTCTATCACTAACCTTATCAAAATTAGTCTCGATCATGGCCAAAAGAAGGACTCCATAATGAACTTCTAGGTTACATCACTGCTGCTTGGGAACACAAGGAAATGCAGATGTTCATCAGTGCCAAATTAAGCAAGAGTGATAAGATGCAACTGGAGATGGTCAATGGATCACTACTGGATAAGAACGATGGACGGGAACAGTTTTCTATTCGTCATTCAGTTTTACAAACATTTTCCACATTCTGCATGTATTTTCCCTGCATTGTTTTTTTTTGGATATGGCAGTGAGGCAGTGAGAACTGCAGGTGCCTCTGAGAGTTATTAAATATTGTTCCACTAGTGTAACCACAATGGTACAGATTTAAAGAATTTTCACATAGCGCAGTACTGCAACAAAGGTTCTGCTGCTTTGTATGAAAGGGACAGAGCAGAACAATGCCTCATCTGCTAAGATATGTTGCTGTTTCTCTCTCCTACTGCACTGCTGCACTTTACGCTACCTTACATCAATGTACACGCCCTGTAACATAGTGCAAATGTGTATGCATAATGTCTGCCGTAGTCTTTGTAATGATAGAGTACCACTCCAGCAAAACACTGTGCTTAAACAGAGAGTAATTCTTTTCTCACTTTGTGTGTGTGTTGTACAGTGAATAAATGCAAAGCTGGAAAAGTTTGAGGAAAGAAAAATTCTCAAAAAGTTATGTTTCTCTGAAAAATCATTCATTTTTGTTGTGAACGTATGTCTACCACGTTGCATAGATAGGGCTTTGTGTCAAAGTCCATGGCTAGCTGCATGAGAATGTCCATGTACCACATATCGTAAACTTTCAATGTTATGTAGTAGAAAGCTCTACTTTGCATTATTTTGGGGTTTGACACCAGAAAGTAGGTCTCCAAACTGCTTTTGTGATGCTAATGCAGCACAAAGTGATAGCAAATCCACCCTCACATATTTAAGGTATGTTTACTTAATCGGAATCAGAGTTCCTATATCATTATGCTTTGCACATCTGGAGGGATAGCTACAAACTGTATATGCATTTCTCCAAACAAAGCAAAAAAGGACTTCAAACATATTTAAATTATCCACTTATTTAACGTCAGGCTAATGAAAAACACAATATTGAGATGGTGTATGGATTGAATCAGAAATGAAAAAGGAAAATAAAGACAAAAAACATGGCCTCCTAACCACTGATTGCATCAATGCACCATCAACATATATATTTTGATATTTGTATTAATTCATTCACAAAAAATATAATGGTCATGTGGAAGCTAATTTTCTCTGTGAACCCACACTGTTAGAAATGGGGTTTGTGGTTGGCTAGGGCATGCACCTCAGCCAGGCAGAACCTACCCACTCTAGTCAGGGCAAGTGAGTTACACGTCTAAGATAACCCCTGCTCACCCCCTTGGTAGCTTGGCATGAGCAGTCAGGCCTATCCCAGAGGCAATTTGTAAAGCGTTTGCACAACACACACAACACATGTGACGCAAAATGCACACCACAAAGTAAACACAACATTGAGCTATGTAAAAAAAATCTGTATTGCACAAAACATAATTAGACCAACATTACACGTAAGTAAAACCCTGCTACCTTAGCAGTTGTCAGAATGTTACACAAGTTACTAATACTCTGCAAGAAAACGCAGTTGTCACATTAGAACACGTAAGTACTCAGGATCCTGCAACATAAGCAGTAGTCAGGAATTACAATAGGAATTCTATGCACTTGTCATGAATAACTCCTAAATACCCATAGAAGGAACATCAGAAAACATATCACAAGTCATAGAAAATACATATCAGCATGTCATGCCCATAAAAGGAACATTAGCACATAAATGTAAGGTCATGAAAAACATACATCCATAATGCCCATAGCAAGAACACTGGGAAAACACATGTACGCCAAGAGAGTACCTGTTTCTGGGAAAAGGCACTCCTAGTGCCTGGAAGGAGGAGTATGGGGGCCCCCGGCGCTCCTATGCGTGAAAACAGGGGCCACGCAGGTCTCCTGGGGGAGAGGGGTGGTCTGCACCCTCTCTACTGTGAAAAACGGGCCCCTCCAGGGACCCGTGATCTTGGTGGAGTGGGGGAAAGGCCCCTCTGGGGATCCGTGATCCTTGTGGGGCCCCCCTGGCCTCTAATGGCCCTCTCTGAATGGAGGGGGCCCAAAAGTCACAAAGATTCAAGCAGTTGGGACGATAACGTCCCTAGGGCAGTGACCGGGGGAAAGGGATCTCCCTTTCGTCCCCGTGTCCTGCTTAGCGGGAGGCAGCCGCCCTTGTCTGTGGTGCGGCCGCCAAAAGGAAGAAAAGGAAGCAGGGGCCTCTGATGAGGCTTCCCACCTGCTTCCCAATGTGGCCGCACCCAGTCCAGTGCACGAGCCACGTTCCAGCCTGACCTGGGCTGTTGCATGGGGCAGGCACCAAGCACGGTGCCTGCCTGTGATCCGGGGGCGCGTCCAAAAGCGCGCTTCGCCCCAGGGGCACTGTTGGAGCGTGCTCGCTCCGTTCCTTCTGTTCTTGGGTGCCCCAGGGGCACTAGAAACAGCGCAATCCTCGCACTGAATGCAGATGCGACGCCCGGGTCGCGGCGGTGATTTACTCAGCAGGGAGTGCTTATCAAAGCGCGAGGGCACTTCTATGATCCCGGGCTGCAGAGGTGAAGGTTTTTCAGGCACAGAGAGCTTTTCACACTGGAGCCTGCCTTTTCTTGGCCGGTACAGGCCAGCTACAAAGGGCTATAAGGCTACTAGAATTATCCGCAACTAGAAGGCAGAATGTTCTAATAAATAAAATAAAGGCCTCACAGAGGGCTCCGTGATGTCTTTGTTCATCGCTGTTGCGGTGAACAAAGAACATTGGAAAGTTGAGACTCCGGCTTTTACCAGCCATTAGAAGCCTGGAGCACTCCATTGTCTCCAATGGAGCTCCCAACATTATCATCTTCTAATATTGACTAAACAACAGCGAAGAGATATGCTTGTGGTGTGGGAGGTTGTTAGTGTGTGTTGGACCTGGCCCTTTTACAGGGTCATTCCCCAGACCTTTTGCTTTTTGCCTCCTTATTTTTCTGACCTTTGTTGGCTGACGTTTTGACTCTGAGCACTTTTTCAGTACTAACCAGTGCTAAAGTGCATGTACTCTCCCTTACAAAATTGGTATGATTGGATTATACCTAATTCGCATATTTAATTTACATATAAGTCCCTTGTTAAGTGGTATCCCTATACCCAGGGCATGGAAATTAAATGCTACTAGTGGGCCTGCAGCGCTGCTTGCGCCACCCACTGAATTAGCCTGTCAAACCTATCTAAGGCCTGCTAGCACAGAGCCTGTGTGTGCAGTTTCCTGCCACAGGGACTTGGCATCTAAAATTACTTGCCAGGCCCCGGA
Source organism: Pleurodeles waltl (assembly GCF_031143425.1). Taxonomy (NCBI): domain Eukaryota; kingdom Metazoa; phylum Chordata; class Amphibia; order Caudata; family Salamandridae; genus Pleurodeles; species Pleurodeles waltl. The sequence goes on along the minus strand of NC_090438.1, from coordinate 878,829,813 downwards.
CTCCCCTTTTACTACAGGTAAGTCACCCCTAAGGTACGCCCTAGCTAGCCCTTTGGGCAGGGTGCCATGTATGTAGAAGGCAGGACATGTGCCATGCTGCGTGGCCTGTCCTGGTAGTGACAAACAGCCTAACTTGGTGTCTCACTGCTGTGAGTGCTGCCTCCTCATAGGATTGCATTGGAAATGCCCTGCCTTATGTGTAAGGGGTATTGTCTGATTTATGAGGGGTAGCGTAGGCATGTTTGGTATGGTTGTGATAGTGGTGAGAAAAGCTGCTTACTGGTGTAGGTGTATTTTTTATTGCTATCACAGAAATGCCACTTCTAGAGATTGTGCATTTATCTGTGCTTATGACTTTGGTGTTTTGCAGCTTGCCTCCAATCCAAGTCTGGGCAAACATTTGGGGCTTTGTGCATACTTCTCAGACAGCTGAACACAGGGAGGGTGGAGGTGTCATAGAGGTGCATCTACATATTGTAAAGCCTTTCTGGGCTGAGAGAACGGAGAGGCGGAGCACACCTGCATTTGTAAAGGCTGTGCCCTGGCCTCACACAATAGGCTCGTTTACCCCCCACTGATGTTTGGAGCCTGTGCTGGAGGAGAGAAAGGGAACTCCCAATACCAGTTGTAACTGGTTGGAACCCCCTCTCCTGGCCATTGTAAAACACACTGTAAACCTAGTATAAGGACAGGGGAATTTTCCCCACAATTTAGATATCTTTTGGACATTCTGGGGACTCCAGGAACCTTACCTGGAGCTGGACAGGACGCTGTTGAAAGGACTCACCACGACTACCTTGGACTGCTGCTGCTGTGCTGACCTGTAACCTGCCTGGTCACCAGGAGGAACTACCACTGCTAGCTCGCTTGTTGTGTTGACCTGATGCTGGGTTTGCCAGCCCTGTGCCCCCTTCTTCAATTGTTGTCTCCAGAGGCAGGGTGCTGTGGCCCCTGACCTCTGTAAATCACCCCAGCACAAGGAGTGCTGTTTTGCCGGTCTCTAAGCTTTGGGAGCGCTCCTGTGTGGCTTTTCAGTGCTTTCTCTAAACGCTCCCTGCATCACCATGGGGCCCCTCGCTCTTTATGGGAGCACTCCGTGCCCTTCCTGTACAAAAACAATCTCCTGTGCAGCGCCCCCATCCTTGTACCAAGGTGCAAGGATGACTGCGTTGGCACTCGTCAGCAAACTTATTGCTGGCTCAGGAAGCAACACAGGAATGCGCCATATTCTGTTAAATACGGCGCATTCCTGCATTGTGAAAATGTTGGTGCACATTTTCTTTTAAATCTGCCCCTGAGGCTGCAGCTGCTGCACTTCATAACCTATCACTAATATCCATGGACCTTTAAATCAATATCCTGAATTGTAGGATTAAAAATAGGATTTCCCGTGCTTTTCTCTTAAATTGTAGGTCTAAACTAGGATTATTACAAGAGTAAGTTACACCTACTCATACTAAAATATTTGTAAAGCAAAGCTAATTATGTAGTTTAGGCCTAACAAATTCTCCAATATGCAAGCTCTCATTTAGAGGGAGGTTATTGGTCGATCTGTAAATACAGCAACAAAAACTAACTGCAATTGGAATGGTCACTTTCTGTCTCTATTTATTATGATTATTTCATATAACTAAAAGTGCAAACATAATTAAAAACAATGCCATGAGAAGCCTAATATAAGATTTGTTTTCCAAAAACACAATGCCATTAAGGATTACTTTAATTGACACGTAGCTTTTTACTGCCGTATTTACAAATGTGTAAACGCATTCATCAGTAGTTTGGTAGAGGATTTGTGGTAACGTTTGAGAATTTGTGTATGTGAATGAATTAATAAAAGTGTTGACATTTAAATGTAGGTTGAATAGAAAGGGGAACTTTTGATGACTTCAAATACAGAGCTGAAAAGACATTTTCCTTCTAAACTCACAAGCAGTTGAGGAAGTAAACTGAATTTTATCATACTGTAAGAGCGAAACCATGTCATCCTGATAGTCCTCTAGAGATGTTTCCAACTATTTACACTGTGTAGGAGTGCTTTATCAAGCCACTCTCAAATACCACAGATGTAGACTATTGTTTCAGAGATTTAAGGGGCTCATTTAAAAGTCCCTTGCACCACCTTAGTGTTATTTTTTCTGATGCTATGGCAACGAAGAACAGTCCCCCACCTTGTGCCGTAATTAGAAACTGGTGCAATGGTACCTATATTCAGTACTGATTGTGGAAGAGTCCAATTGAACCTCTCTCACACATCTTAAACACTGCAAAATTGCTTTATTTTTGGAAGATTTTGATATGCTTGACTTCTGTTTGCCATTTAATGCTTTAAAAGGGGTAACACTCTACCCACATTATTTGTTTGAAATACAATCTTTTTTCACTCTGAAGTGGTATTTATCCATTTTGTAACAGTAACACTAATTTCACAGTTTACATTGGGTGCATACACCAAAAGTAGAGACTGTCACTTGTAACTTATGCAATTGTTTGATCCTTTACCTATTTAGAACATATTTATGCTTTTCATAACTTTCAACTCAGCGTTTGTTGTATCATGCTGGATTTGAGCTATGGGATGATTTTAACTGTTGAATTGAACAATCAGTACTTTTAAAGTAAAAGTATTCAAAAGCAATACCATGTGGTTTGCCAGTGGGCTGCCAGGTTGGGGGCTGGTTTTGTTGTTGGAAGCAGACCACTATCATGCCTTGCCAGCAGTGCTTCAGAGCTTTACCATCAAAATAAAACAATTGGTTTAAAAAGTGTGCTATTCAGACCACAGTCACTTCAAGACCATTTGTTTTCACATTCGGTTGGTTTTTGTCTCCTCCAGGAATGACAGAAGCAGCTCTGACATCCATAGGTTCGTGGGGGAGGAAAGTGAGGGGTCTGCTGTTTGTTGGCTCACAGAGTTTAGTACATTTATGATTAAAACACATTAAAATTCAAAACAATGTATTTCTTTATAATGTAGCCATTGAAACCCATTTCAATTTAATATATTAAATTATACCATTGCATTAAGTGACAGTTCTTAAAAACGATTTACATATAATCTTTTCTGCCCCTCCACCAATGCTCTGATGATGATGCTATTAGTGATCCAAAAAGGAACTACACATATCCTAGGGTGTTACTATAGATTGAGTAACATTACAGTCTTGTTTTTGTACAGCACACTCCCTGGTCTGAAGTATCTAAAGGTGCAGCATTGTGATGATGAAGGATAAGCAGGCACTGTGAAAAAAGCAATTGCTTAGGATCACATAATGTGGTCAAGTGGAAGCCAGGATTGATGCAAGGATTCCTCGTTTCACATTGTGCAATGTGTCCACTACACAGTCATCTCTTTCTCTCCCTCATTTGAGATCAAAGCTTAATGCTTTGTTTCTAATTCTTTGCGATGCTACATTAGTGCACCGGGCCATGCATGTTTGCCAAGGATTAGTAGTGGTAATGTATGAAAAGGTGATGGTTTAATGTAGAAGCAAAAATTAAAATCAGGACTCATTCTTGGTCAGTACCCTGAAACCATTTTCTCCATGAGGATGACAGTCTTTACTAATTCTTATTTATTCTTGAATTAATCCATCCAGTCTCTCCTCACCCATACAACTAGTAGTTCATTATTTGAACCATGCAGCCATGCATCCGATCTCCATACATCCATTTAAAGATTGGACAAGGTTTTATACTGAAAAATGTGCTGTAAAATATTCAATATTTCTTATTTGGTTTCAAACATTTCCTGATGGGGGATAATCCCACCAAAAGCCACCTTGTAGTGGTCAGGCTGGCTTAGCTACACTCTCATGAGGTGTGCGGAATGAGCATAAAGTGATGAGAAACGTAGTAATCAATTTATGTCATTGACTTGGATGTGCAAAACAAAATATATTTGTCTGCAACTCACAAAAATGATTTATGTGACACCCGCTGTATTAAAGTGACTGACAGTTACCATATATCTTTGTGCACAACCCAATATGCGTTTATTTTTGCCTTATGTATTCGGGGATGTTTAGTGGTATAAAGTTATAAAAATAGATATAAAGGCCCATATTTATACTTTTTGACGCTAAACTGCGCTAACGCAGTTTAGCGTCAAAAAATTTTGCGCCGTCTAACGCCATTCTGAAGCGCCATGCGGGCGCCGTATTTATGGAATGGCGTTAGCCGGCGCAAGCAGACCGGCGCTGCCTGGTTTGCGTGGAAAAAAACCACGTACACCAGACAGCGCCGGCGTAGGGGGAAAATGGCGTATGGGCGTCTTAAAATGGGGCAAGTCAGGTTACGTCGAAAAAATCGTCGTAACTCGACTTGCGCCATTTTTTTTCGACGCCCATCCCCCATCAACATGACTCCTATCATTGTAAAGATAGGAGTCATGCCCCCTTGCCCAATGGCCATGCCCAGGGGACTTATGTCCCCTGGGCATGGTCATTGGGCATAGTGGCATGTAGGGGGGCACAAATAAGGCCCCCCTATGCCACAAAAAAAAATTGAAAAATAACAAAAATTATACTTACCTGAACTTACCTGTACTTCACTGGGATGGGTCCCTCCATCCTTGGGTGTCCTCCTGGGGTGGGCAGGGGTGGCAGGGGGGGTCCCTGGGGGCAGGGGAGGGCACTGTGGGCTCATTTTGAGCCCACTTGTCCCTTAACGCCATCCCTGACCCAGGCGTTAAAAAGCGGCGCAAATGCGCCGTTTTTGGCCACGCCCACTCCCGGGCGTCATTTTTGCCCGGGAGTATAAATACCACGTAAAGGCCTGGGAGTCATTTTTTAAGACGGGAACGCCTCCCTTGCATCTCATTAACGCAAGGAAGGGGTTCACGCTAAAAAATGACGCTCACTCCGGGCACTTTGGCGCCCGAAGCGTCTAACGCCATAGTATAAATATGGCGTTAGTTGGCGTTAGTTTAGCGTCGAATTTGCGTCGAAAAAAACGACGCAAATTCGGCGCAACCAGAGTATAAATACGGCCCAAAGAGTCTCAAATGGACAAAATAAACAGGTACACGTATATTAAGATACAATTAAAAACGTGTGCTTATTGCGTGGTCATTTCTTGCCTGTCCCAACCACAATTTTTGAAAACATTAGGTGGTGTTTATGAATGCACTTCAAGAGTCAATCATCCACCCAGAGGTAGCCATAGAAAGGTTCAAATAGACTTATGTTATGATACGTTTTGTGGTGTGAACTATGAAAAGTTCATATTCTGTTTACTCTGCCAACGAAATCACAAGTCGATGTATTTCGGCCTCTATAGAATTGCAGGTCTCATCAGGACTGGATATTGATAAGTGACCAAGAACTAAAAAATCTAAAATTATTGGTAAAACAATTACCACCATCTTCTTTTGCATTCCTACTTAACAAAAGCACAGAAACGTAAGAAACCATTAAGCTCTGATTTATACTGCGCTGATGCAGTCATTTTTTTATGGTAAAACCCCATGGACATGACTCCTGTCTCAGTTAAGAGAGGAGTCATGCCCCCCAGCTTAATGGCCATGTCCAGGGGACCTATGTCCCCTGGGCATGGCTATTGGACACACTGCCATGTAGGGGGCCAAACTTAGGCCCCCCTATGGAACTTTGAAATAAAATTTTAAATACTTACCTGGACTTACCTGGGAAGGGTCACCCCATCCTTAGGTATCCTCCAGGTGCGGGTGTCCCTGGGCGGCTGGGAAGGGCACCTGTGGGCTGTCTCTGACCATGGTAAAAGACACACAGGTCTCCTAACGCCTGCCCATACCCATGCATTAAATAATGGCGCTAAGCAGGCTTAGTGCCATTATTTAAGGCCCTCCTCCTCCTGTGCATGATTTTTGCACGGGAGGATAAATAAGGCACTAGGGCCTCAGAGTCATTTTTTGCCCAGGAACGCTTCTCATTGATGCAAGGTAGTTTTCCGCAGGCAAAAAAATGACTTTAACTCCAATATTTTGGCGCTAGACAGAACGAGCGAGAAAATATAAATATGGAGTTAGGTTTGTGCCAGATTTGCGTCAAAAAATTCTGCAAATCCAGCGCAAACAGAGTATAGATATGCCCCTTAGTGTCTTAACATGAAGGAAGTCAGTGCTGTTGTTGTGCTCAAGCAGCACCTTGAACCATAACAACAAGTTTGATATAAAACCAAAATGTGACATATTAAATTGTTACACTGTTTAGTGCACAGGGATTCCCTATTACAGGTCACACATTAACATGTGCATTGAAAAAATGGGCTTCTAATAGGATAAGGGCAAACGGTTTCTTACCCTTTTTATTATTGCGCATTCAACATTTTTAAAAGAAGGTAAACTCAAACTCCTATTTGCGGTGCTTTTCAACTATACTAATAAGCAGATGCCCTGAAGCCCTGTTTGCTATCCCTTTTGCCTGATACAAAGGTCTGCTTATTTTACACATCAGATCACTGATGAAGAACAGAAATTCTGTTGTGGTCAGACAGGTAGTATCATCCCCAGTAGTAAACTATGCCTAATCGTCTTGGAGTTCCACACCATGTGTATGCTACTCCACTGGCGCAATTCAAATATTGCCGTGCAACACACTCCTCCTGCAAAGATGCCAGGCACCAATGGGGAAATGTGTCCAGCTAGCCTGACCAAAACCCCAGATGTACAAATTCTTGGTGAAAATCTATATTAATATATATCTGCCATAGTATGAAGAACTATAACCACATCACTCTTATTGCTCTCCTGGACTATGAGGGTTGGCGGGAGGTTTTTCTGCCATCATCATACCAATCCAAGCCTGGCCACGCTGCAGTCGATTTCTGAAGCTGTTTCTGTGAACAGGAGAGATGTGGGCGTACAGAAAGATCACAATAATAGAAATATAATTGCAAAACACTGAGCACCACATGTACAACATTTCACATAAGTCAAAAGTTACAATAATAATGTTAACAGGTGCAAAATCTTGATAAACTTTTTGCTATTAAGTACAAATCTTGATTTTCACTGGAAAGTAGACAGGAAGTGAAGCAAAGTATGTCTTAGCACTTCTTTATGCTGCTTTGTGTCAACTGGGCATTCCACAGATCGTACATAGGCATTCCCATGCACCCACTCTTGGTTTCTGAGGGAAAGCTTTATCTACTAAAATTGGTAAACAATGCTTTGCACTAAAACACAAACATTCTTGAGGCAGGCATAGAGAAGGAGAATAGTATTCTTCTATCTGAACTTTTCCAGATTTGTATGTGTGCTGAGCTGTACAGTGCACATATAAATTTGCAAAAGTTGTATTCAATATCTAAGCATAACATTTTGTATTGGAAAATTATCCTTCCAGTACAAAATCTATGCTTTACATCATGCAGTACAATGGTGTGTATGTGTGGCACAAAGAGCTTAAAATGGACCAGCACAGAGGGAGAAAGCAGCCATGCCACATCTTGGTAGATATGGTGTCGTCATGAGCTCTCCCCTTCACACAACATACTACTACAACCTTGGTTGCTGCACTGTGTTACATAAGCTTGTAGTAAATGTGTCCCTGAATTTGTTTTGTAATGTCTTTTCCTGAAGTTTTTATTGATGTGTTGCCATGCTATGTCCCCTCTGAATGAAGGAGTGTTTCTTTCTGTAGTAATTAGATGAGATTAAGAATAGCCTGAAAACAGCCCAGAATAATTACCTGTGCCCTACATAAATTCAACCATCCCATCCAACATCTTTTTGCTTCTCTCAGTGAGACCTTATAAGTGCAAGCTTTGTGACCAGGCACGTGCTTCATGCTGTCTGTGCTATAGCAATCAAGCTGTACCACATAGATGAGGGCTGATATGACCAAAATCTGTCCAGTCTTACCTTTGCTCGCATTCACAGGGGAGTCGTACCAGCATTTAAGTGTAACGGTTCTCATGGCAGCACAACTAAGGGTCTGATTATGAGTTTGGAGGTCTTGTCACCACTGTCAGGCGAATTATGATGTTAACGGTTTGGTGAACTAGAGACCGTTGGAGTGCTGCCGACAAGATAAGCATTTTCCTTGACAGTGGCTAGGGAAAAGCAGCTATCAGAGGGCGGTATAGACAAGGGTACCACCATACACATTGCAATGTGCTATTCAGTTGAGCTGACTGTGGTGGGAAGACCACCTGCTTCAGCATGGGGAATCAAAGGAAATGTGGTGCCAGCTCCCCCATTTTCTTCTTTTCCTTTCAGTCTCCTATGTGTACACCTTTGTCCAGTGCCCCCCTTCATGGCAGCAACTTCACCCCCAAAGAACCCACAAAAAATACAGGTAAGTATCTTTGGCATTTTTCTGCCATTGGCTGGTCTCACCATATATGGCCCAGTCTCCAGCAATGGAATTATACATGTATAATGTATTTTTACACATGTGTCATGCTTATGTGTACATGTTGGTCAAAATGTAGACACCTGCATATACACAAATGGAAAAGTATACCTTGTTTTTCTTCCTGCGTCCCCAAACAGTTCACCGCCATCAAGAACACTGTTGCTGGGCCACTGGTAACATTGAAATACAGCTGACGGGAGACAATTGACTTGGTAGTCTTTTTGGGACCACCGCCTTGGTGGTATGGCGGTCTGACAGCCAAACTTGTAGTCAGGCCCTAAGTATGTTTTGCCTAAAGGTGGTCCCTGTCTGTGGTGGAACAGGGAGCAAAAACAAAACAAGTGGATGCCATTCAGCCCAGAGCAGTTGCCTGTTGTGTAGATCAATTCAAGCAATATTCCCACCTCTTCTTTTTTACCTTTGATTTGGGAGGACTGAACACAGCACACCCATTGACAATCACTAACCAAAAATCGACCTCATGCCAACACTTAGGTCACATGTACTAGTGAAGAATTTGAGTGGAACAAACAACTCCATCCATGTATTGGATCGTCCACCCTTTTAAGGGTATTGAGATAGGAAGACAAGTCATCTGCCTTTGGTTTTTGAACTCTAGATAATATATAATGAAAGCTTTGCAGTCTACACAAGAGACTTGAGCCAAGCTCTTCTGCTGGCAGAATATTTGGACAGTTAAATTATGGGGCCAGTAAAGAGTGTGACTGTGGGGAATGGTCCAGTTTGATACTGCTTTGATTCTTTGAAAGCCTCTTTCACAAAAAATCTCTCTGCAATTGTGTAATCTACTCTAGCTGATATTTAAGATGTAGCCCGTTAGGCTCTGCTGCTATGTGTAGAAATCTCTTTGAGACATAATGCCTCTAAGCATGAATGTGATGACATCCACATGAATTTCATTCAGTTTACTCTGCGGTTAATGTCTCAGCACAAGGGCTTGAGTGAAGTTGTTCTTTAAAGTACCAAAGGCCTTCACCTCTTGACTCAAAAACACATCATTTTGGAGCAGATAACAAGTTCCGAACTTTCATGAAGCACTGTGTGTCTTGTACTGATTGTAGGGTGACCATTTCAAAGCTGAATATGGTTTACAATGGATTATTCATAGCCCTTTGTGACCAAGCATGAAACTCTGGAATTATGTTGTGGTTACATTGTTCTTACACTTTTTAAACATTAAAGCTTCTATAATCCTCTTCTTTTTAAGAATACATTTAAGGTCATGGTAGAAAGCAACATCACAGATGTCTGTTTTTCCTTTAACATATCTGTGATAACATACTGAAAGACAGTCAGAGCAGAGTACTGTATAAACCAAAAAGCATTAGTTGACTCCAAAGCAAGTTCAATCAATTGAATGGATAAAAGAAAAAGGGATCTGTTCTTAAAGTATATATACAGAAAACCCATGATGCTCCATCTAAGTCTACCACACAATATAACTATATCAAGAGTGTTATGAGCGGAATGACAGGCATAAAGACATAAATTAGCATTTGGCTGAGCATGGAAAATAAATAAGACTGTTTGTTGTGAAATCAAACTGAATGTATCTGTGTTGTTAGGGACAAATTGGATATCATTGTGGTCTTAGATACAGTTTATACATTTTTGCATGTATAGATTTTATAAAAAAGATAGTGGAGAGATGGTGACTACTTGTGTTTGTTCTTTAAAGTTACTTTAGCTGTGGTTCTTCATTGGGTTGATTAGAGAAATCACACTCACTCCTTTTCACGGTGATAAAGTGGGAGATAGTCATCAATTGTGGTTATGTTGTTATGTTTTCCTGCCTTACCTGTAACGTAAGGGAGACTCGGCTACAAAGCACAGATAATAATAGCCAGCATCTACAAAGAGCCCTTTTCCATCAATAAAGGTAAGTACCACCAGTAGTGGATACCATGTGCCATGAGAGAATATAGGTGTTTTAGTTTGTGCTTGGTTTCAATTATGCCTTCCTTCCTCTGTGTGTCAAGGGATATTTTGCCCACCCCCTTCTTCCCTTTGACTGGTTGGTTTGTGGTCATTGATAGATATGCTCACTGTACTGCTGACACATATGTTTGGGCCACTTTGGAGATTTGTGTGGCAACCATAGACTGTTGGACCTCTTAGTAGCACAGACACAGTGCAAAACGGTGGTTTAATTCCATGCAGTGCATGTCTATAAACATCTTTGGCATTTTTTAGTCATGCCTGTAACATATTTTCAGATACCAAGAACCTGGCAATATATGGCCCCTTCATTTGCATTTAATAGAAATACCCCCCTATTAAAGTGCATGTGAATCATGTGAATCATGTTCCTCTGAACATCTATCATTATTACTTTCCCAATTTCAGCATTTTTCCATGTAGAGTTATCACTGACAATGGAACCAAATTTAAGTTTGCCATTGAGAAAATAAATGCAGCATCTCTTGACACAGCAACAAATTGTGGAAGAACACATTTATCCAGGCTTGAAAACTTATGACTTAGCAAGGCTTAAGTTAACATCCTTGGGAAGGGAGTGGCCACAGTAATGGGTCAGTGGATTTTATTGAGAATTAACATTTCCTTAGGAGCCAATACCAATTTTTCATTAGTACTGAGGAGAGAATCTCAAGAATCTGCATGGGATGCAGTGAAGAAAGTCACCATCAACAATTCTCCAGGTATCTGAGTTCCCAAAGTATATGGTGGTGTTAAAAATAGCAATCCAAGTTAGTGGACTGGAAGAACTTAGCACAGTACTGAACACAGACGGTTTGGTAGCTCTTCCTGTGTCAGTGCACCATAAGGAGGGAAGTAAGAAGACTTCTTAGCCAACAAACACATACAGCTGGGGAAAGACACCATATTAGAAGTGCAAAGGAAAATCTAGATGTTGGAGAAGCAAGATAGTTCTTGAAAGAGCATTTTTTAATAGAACATATTTGTATGGGAAGGCCTCATGGTAGGCTGGATCATCACCTGAATAATTACAGTGAAGGCACAAGCAGTTGTTAGTTGTTGGTGACAATGACCTGTCACCTTTTCTCTCTTTCCAAATTCAACCTCCAAATCAACCTCTAGCATTCAGGTTGAACCAGCTTCAGAAACAAAAGAAAAAACAAAGTTAGCCAATGCCCTTTATCATGACATGACACTGTAACCACTACTGCAAATGAAATCTTCATTGCCACTATTACAATATGGTTGGCACTTTAGAAGGAACTATATTCAAATTATTTATAAATACCTGTAAATCTTAAAAAGAGCAATGTATGTAATAAATATTTGGAATACTATTTAAAAAGAGTGTTGGTGGAGCGTCCCAAAACTATTCCTAATTTAACAAATAACTATTTTTTTAATAATTTGTCATTTTGGATGTTATCACGAAGAACAGTGAACACAGTTGAAATAGAAGAAACAGCACAAGACTCACCTCAGAGTTCCTGAGCAGAGCTCTAATAAGAACAAAAAACTAAACCATCTTCATATTTAATAATAGACACAATAAAACAATACAGTCTGTAGAACACAGCTAGTAACCCGTAGTGTGGGAGTAGTGAGGAGTCATAAAAAGAAAACAAATAAATAAATGACAGCATAAACAATAATGATTTTGTGAGTATAGTCCTTCCTACTCGTAAACATCTTCTAGTTTGCTTCCTTGTCCTTCTTCAATGTCTACTCTTCCCTTCTCTCTAGGTGACATTCCATTTTCCTAACATTGGCGACTGATCTTTGTCCTCAGATTTTCCATCAACTGATGGTTACACTGTGAATGACAGATTCTGTCAATCAAGGATCATTCCAACCAATGCGGAACCATGGGCACAGACTCAACTTACTAGTCTGTCATTCATGACGGAAGTGTGAGGCATCTGTCATTTTTGGTCCACCATCAAAATCCAGCATTTTCAGAATAGGGTATGTCTGACAATATGGCAGACTGGTAGTATGCCACTGATGAATGCATCCATCTTTAGTGACATAGCTTCCATCAATGACTACTAAACTGTCTCCATTAAAAACAATAGATTTCCACCATCTGCTTGTATTATCTGTAAAGTCTGAAAGGTTTCTCCCAAATGAAAGGAAAAACATAATACAAAGGGGGTCATTCTAAGTTTGGCAGGCGGCGGTTGCCGCCCGCCAAACGGAAACCGCCAATTGGCCGCTCTGCGGTCAGAAGACCACTGGGGCCATTCAGACTTTCCCGCTGGGCCGGCGGGTGCCCGCCAAGGGAGTGCCCGCCGGCCCAGCGGGAAAGGGCCTGCAACACTGAAGCCGGCTCCGAATGGAGCCTGCGGTGTTGCAGGTGTGCGACGGGTAGTGAAAAGCTTAATGGGGCCCTGTTAGGGGGCCCCTGCACTGCCCATGCCAGTGGCATGGGCAGTGCAGGGGCCCCCAGGGACCCCAGGACACCCGTTCCCGCCATCCTGTTCCTGGCGGTGAAAACCGCCAGAAACAGGCTGGCGGGAAGGGGGTCGGAATCCCCATGGCGGCGCTGCTTGCAGCGCCGCCATGGAGGATTGGGCCAACCGGGGTTAATCCGGCGGGAAACCGCCGGACCTGGTTTTCCGACCGCAGCTTTACCGCCGCGGTCAGAATAGCCCAGGAAGCACCGCCAGCCTGTTGGCGGTGCTTTCCGTGGTCCGCGTCCCTGGCGGTTTTTACCGCCAGGGTCGGAATGAGGCCCAAAGTCTTCAATGGTATATATTGCCAATATATTTTGTTTTAGAAAAATAGGTATGTAGTTGTTTTAAGTTATATATTTATAATTAATTAAAAATGTAACAACCAATAATTTGTTTTTGTGTGTCCATTGCGGTTGAGATTTGAGATAACTTATTAAGTGAATTGTCTTTCAATGTGTGCTATCATTTTGTATGGAAACTGTAATGAGTGTCATCTAAACTATTCAGAATCTCTCCATGTTTTGTATGGCTAAACATATTATTATTCAAATATGTCCAGTAAATATATTTTAACCAATAACATTTACTGATTATACTCATATTTTCGATATATTTCCAACAACCACCTATGGCAAGACAGAGAAGAATTCGTCAACATAATCAAAGTGAGAAAGTGTACCAACCACTTCCATTTCAGGAGACCATGCAGGAAAGACACATCATTAAGAAATGTAGGCTGAACCTTGACGCCATTGAAGGTTTGATACAATTTCCATCTGAACCTTTGCCGGCCATCAGAATTCAGACTGCCATCCACTTATTGTGAAAATTATGGCAGTGTTACATTTCTATGCTTCTGACTCCTTGCAGTGTACAGGTAGTGACATGGATGGCATATCTTAGCCAACATTTCCTACTGTCCTTAACCAGGTCCTGGATGTTGTGCTCAGAAGCTTAAATGACTAGATCCAATTTCCAAAGGATAATGCTACATTAACAATATCATGACTGTGTTCAATGGATTGGAAGGCAAACCATATGTTATTGTATCCTACATTGTACTCACATTGCATTGGTGCCATCTCATGAATGGGAGCACGTTCACCACAATTGGAAGCATTTACACCCCATCAGTGTGCAGGTAGTTTGCATAACAGTCCTTTACACATTACCAGTGTCTGTGAAAGATTTTCAGGTTCCACCTATGAATCACTAGTGCTACGTAACAGCTGCATGCCACAGCAAATGGCAGGCCTTGTGTCAGGGAGGTCCTGGCTTATTAGCAACTTTTAAAATGTATGGATCTATACTAATAATTTAATTTTGTGCCCATCCAAGCATCAGTTCACTAACATTTTCTAATTACATCATTCAGGGTACTGAGTTTATTCAAGTCACACCTAGATTTTGAAACCTCTGAGGAACCCGTGTAAAGTCTGCTTCAATGTGGCCCTTGGGCAAACAAGGGGGCCTGTGCAGAGGATCAGTTCAAGTGCCTGGACAAAGCTAGCAAGGCCCTCTCTACTCTCCCGCCAGGTTCTGCAAGATTCTTGTGTTATGTTATATGCTTCACCCATTGCCCTGTGCCCTGGGGAGGAATATTCCATTATTCACTGAGGATGATTACCAGTGAGAACCCCAGGGTATCAAAGCTTTAGCAAGTTGGCAGTAATTAGTATAAAGGCACTGACCTCAGGCATGAACTAATTGAAAAGGTTTTGACTGATAGTGACTGTAAAGAAAGTGTAGTTTCTTTGTAAAGTCTGTTGGACATATCCTCTGTAGAGCTGTACATACTTTTCATGATAGTACCATTCAGAATGTGGTTTGTTTAGTATTTCCAAAATATTATTAAGGTTAATATTGTGTCTGCATATAGACTACTAATATTTCAATATGACATATCATTGTGACATTGTATGATGAGAAGTTATGTTTACCAGCCGTTGATGCTGACTTAAAATACAAAATAAAATAACCCATGACAATAGAATGTTAGTCACAAGCTTTTTAAATGTCTGATTCATGCTTCCGAGGTCACGTCTGCAGCTGATTTAAATGTCTGTGTGACACTTGAGTACAGCCCAATGTGTGGCTGAAGTCTACCACTTGTGTACCTACAATAGGTAGTGGGCCTGTTTGTTCCAGTGACTAAGATGGAGTTTACATCTTCACAATAGGTGGAATCATTATACATTGAATTTGAACCAGCATAGTTTAATTGCCATTCTGCCTCATACAACTTTTTTTATTTTGAGTTGTACTTCAAATTGTTGTTTCTTCTATGCATGGACTAGCCCTTCTCCTTTGCAGGTTGTTTGGATGTGTGACTTTTTTATATGAAACTTTACATTTTTTTGTGGATACTAAGAATTCTTTTAATATACTTTAACATGAGTAGTAAACATATTCTTTTTTATGTGAAGTATGGACGGTTTGATACAAGGAAAACAACAAAACCATCATATTATATTGAGCTCATTTCACAGGTTATATTTTTTTCATAAACGTGTGCATTTATTGTGCCGAAAATAATTTATAACTTAATTTGACATCAATTAAGAGTCTCAGAAAATATTAACTTGTATTTTGGATCTAACTTTAATGATCAGCCCACAGTTGCTTAGAGTCCTTCTCCAGGCAACAGTCCATGCGTGAATAATGAATGTATGAAGATCAGTGCATCAGGAGAATAGTCCAATTGTTCACATTAGGACATCACATTTTTTGTTTTTGGTGGGAGCCTCTTTGGTATATTCCCCAATTTTGGTTGATAAATTACCTGCTTGACAGACACTCAAAAAGCCTGAGTGTCAGCTGGTTGGGGGTGGTAAAAGCTGGCACTGTTGGCAGCGGTGTCCTGTTCTCTGTGGATCTGTGGAGCTGCAGATGTTTCTGGGACCGAATTGGCAGCAGGTGTGTTGCACCTAGATGTTTCTGCAGGGTCATCCCAAAACATTTTCCATTCTTCCTCCTCTTTTTGCTGAACTTGTTGTTGTTGACTCTGGGTCGTTTACCACTGCTAACCAGTGCTAAAGTGCATATGCACTTTGCTTAAAACATGGTAACACTTGGCTTATCCACAACTGCCATGTTTAATTTACATGTAAGTCTGTAGCAAAGTGCACTACATGTTCCCTGGGCCTGTAAATTAAATGCCAGATGTGGGTCCCATGCTCACTGTGCCACTGGATTCAAGCTAGCCTGGCTGATGAAGGGTGATATCCTGAAACCGGTCCCAGGATGCTTGTTTCCGGACCAGGGAGGACTTGGCCTGGCATTTCGGGCTGGATTGTTCCCATGAGGAACAGAGTCAAGACTGATTTGCATATGGCTGGATCCAAACTGGGGTGGCATGGTGTTGGAAAATGGGTAATTGGTAAGGGCAGGTAGGTACCTACACCTAGCAACAAGCCACTAACCTCCACCTAGGTACAGTTAGGTCTCAGTAAATTAATCCCAGCTCAACCCTTGGTAGCTTGGCAACGAGCGTCAAGGCTTAACTTAGGAGACAGTGTGTAAAGCATTCAAATATCACAAAACAGTAATTAAATAAAACACAGGAAACAGTTTAAAAATCCAAAACCAATTTATAAAAATAGTTTATATTTTTATCTTTAAAATGACACAAAAACGAATAAAATCTGATAAAGGGAACCGGAGATATGAATTTTAAAAGAATTATTATTTTTCTAGCGCTTAGAAACAAAAAGCGCCAATCGGGTCATCTGGTTGCACCTCGACCGGGGCAAAGTCAAAGTTTCAGGCCGACCGCGATGGAGCCCTGCTCGGCTACAAGTCGCGGGAGGCCTCGGTTAAAAAGTTACCTTCTGACTTAGTCTTTATTTTGAAGTTTTTCTTCACCGGGACGAACCTGCCAGTTGAATCCGACCTCCTGGAGCCCTTGTCCGGATACGCGATGTGGGTTTCCTCGGTGGAGACTTTTACCTTCGGACTTAGTCGTTTTTTCGAGATGAAAATCCTTCGACCGGGGTAAACCTGGATCTTGATCCGACGTCCGTGGAGCCCTTCTCGGATACGATGGCTGGGAGGTCCCGGTCAACTTTTTACCTTCGGACTTAGGGGGTTGTTCTAACTTTGGAGGAGTGTTAATCCGTCCCAAAAGTGACGGTAAAGTGACGGATATACCACCAGCCGTATTACGAGTTCCATAGGATATAATGGACTCGTAATACGGCTGGTGGTAAATCCGTCACTTTTCCGTCACTTTTGGGACGGATTAACACCTCCTCCAAAGTTAGAATAACCCCCTTAGTCTCTTTTTCGGAGGTTTTTCTTTACCGGGACGAACGACCAAGTCAGGCCGGGTCGCGGTTGAGGCAAGCCGGCTAGAATTTCCGCGGCGGGTCGGTCCCTCTCTGGAGCTTTTTTTCAAAAATTCTCAAATCTTTTCCAAACTTCTGGGGCTTCACCTAGATGTTCTTTTAAGGTTCTTTTGGGGTCCACAGCTCACCCCAAGGGTCCAGAAGTTCTGTGATGGTCCTTGGGGGGTGCGGACTTCAACTCCCAGAATGCACCTGGCGCAAACTCATTTTTGGCCACTGGACAGTGGTCAGCTGGTCACTTTTCAGGAGTTGGTGCAGGGGGACTCTGGATAGCAATTTTTCACCTGTAGCAAACAGGGAGTCCCTCCATGAACCAGCTGAAGCCAGGCAAAGTCCTTCTTGTGGTGAAGCCCAAGTGTGCAGCTGGTGCAGTCCTTCTGGGTGCAGGTTCCAGGTGCAGGCCAGGGGTCCAGCAGGGCAGTCCTTCTTCTCCTTTAGTTCTTTTCTTCTTGAAATCTGGCAGGGATCTGAGGTGTGGGGGCAGTTCTGCCAGTTTTATCCTTGCTCCTGGGTGAAAAGCAGGGGGGTCCTGGTCCTCCAATCAGGTACAGGGTCGTCCCCCTGTGATGACCACTTCCTGGGAAGTGTGGCAAAAATCCATCCCAAAAGGCAACAGTCTCTAAAAATCCAACATGGCTGAATCTGATTTTTGAAGGTTACATCTGGCTGAGCCCACCCACTGGTGTGGCTAAAAATCATAAACACACCCCTCTCCTGCCCTCTCCTAATCTAATCAAGGGGGCACCTAGTTGTCTGGGGTTGCAGGATGTGGGGGTGTTGCTGGGTGCTCCAGATGTCCTTCTCTGCCTTTGAAGACCAGTTTGGCAGCCCTCCCCCTTCCTGCCTCACCATCTGCTGAGGGGAGATTCTCTCCCCCAAGCACATTCCTTTGTGTGAAGCCAGGCCACTTCACACCTCATCAAGGCAGCTTGGTAAAAGCTGCTGCAGGCTGGCCAATCAGAGCACAGCAGCAAAAACAATGCAGAGCTGAAATTGGCAACTTTTTAGCTAAAGTCTAAACTTTTTACCTGAACAAGTTATATTAAATCCAACAACTGGAAGGTGTGGGATTTATTACAACAATTAATTTGATACCAAATTCTTGGTATGCAACATTTAAGGAGACTTTAAAATTTAAAATAAAGTCTCCCCATTCTAGCCTATGAAGGCCATTTACTTCAATGAGGGAAAAACGAATTTGGCTGTTTTTACCTCACCAGGGCTTGTAAATCTATTTTTATAAAGTCCCTGCTTATAGTTACATGGCACCCAGCCCTAGGGGCACATAGGGCACACCTTAGGGGTGACTTATATGTAAAAATAAGGTAGTTTAAGACTTAGGAAGTATTTTTAATTCCAAAGTCGAATTTGCATATAACTTTAATTTAAAAGCAGCGAGCAAGGCAGGCTTGCTTTTAAAATGACACTGGGCACTTCAGCAGTGCACCTAGGTGTGCACCACCTATGCTGTGGTCCCTTAACCTACATGCCCTACCATATACTAGGGACTTATAGGTAGGTTAACTTAGCCAATTATAATTAGCCTAATTTGCTTATCCATTTTACACAGAGCACTGGCCCTGGGACTGTTAAGCAGTACCCAGGGCACAGCCAAGAGTCAGTAACCACCAGTACCTATCCAAAAAGTGTGGGGGTGATCAGGCAAAAAAGGAGGACTTTCCTACACTGCCCCCCCCCCAGATGAAAGGTGATAGGTACTAACCTACACCCTGGTAGTCCTCATCAGCTAAGTGGAAAAACCTGGAAAGGCCATCTGCATTGGCATGAGCAGTCCCAGGTCTGTGCTCCACGGTGAAGTCCATCCCCTGTAGGGAAATGGACCACCTTAACAGTTTTGGGTTCTCCCCCCTCATCTGCATCAACCACCTGAGAGGTCTGTGGTCAGTTTGTACACGGAAGTGAGTGCCAAACAAGTAAGGCCTCAACTTCTTCAGGGACCAGACCACAGCAAAGGCCTCCCTCTCAATGGCACTCCATTTTTTCTCTCTGGGGAGTAGTCGCCTGCTGATGAAGGCAACTGGGTGATCATGGCCCTCTTCATTAACTTGTGCTAACACTGCCCCAATCCCTTCCTCTGAAGCATCTGTTTGCACTACAAACTCCTTGCTATAGTGCTGAACACATAGCCTGTTTTAGGGTGTCAAAAGCTTTCTGACACTCTGGGGTCCAAATGACCTTCTTGGGCTGTTTCTTGGAGGTAAGCTCAGTCAGAGGGGCCACTATGGTCCCAAAATTCTGAACAAACCTCCTGTAGTACCCGGTCAGGCCAAGAAAGGCCCTGACCTGAGTCTGGGTTTTTGGAGCCTCCCAATCCAGAATAGTCTGGATCTTGGGCTGGAGAGGTTGTACATGGCCTCCACCAACAAGGTGGCCCATGTACACAACAGAGCTTTGCCCTATCTGGCACTTGCTTGCCTTGATAGTCAGGCCTGCTTGAAGCAGGGCCTGAAGCACTTCCTTCAGGTGGACCAGGTGGTCCCTCCAGGTGGAACTAAATACAGCTATATCATCCAGATAAGCTGCACTGAAAGATTCCAACCCAGATAGAACTCTGTTCACCAACCGTTGGAAGGTGGCAGGAGCATTTTTCATGCCAAAGGGCATCACCTTGAACTGAAAGTGGCCCTCTGGTGTGGAAAATGCTGACCTCTCCTTAGCTCTTGGACTTAAGGCAATCTGCCAATATCCTGAGGTCAGATCAAATGTGCTCAGGAATTTGGCAGCCCCCAACCTGTCAATGAGCTCATCAGCTCTAGGTATGGGGTGAGCATCAGTCCTAGTGACTGCGTTTAGACCTCTGTAGTCCACACAGAATCTCAATTATTTCTTCCCACCTTAGGGATTAGGTTTGGGGACCAGTACCACTGGACTGGACCAAGGACTATCAGAGGGCTCAATTACCTTGAGGTCTAACATCTTAGCCACTTCAGCTTTGATGTTGGCCTTGACCTGGTCAGACAGCCTGTACAGCTTGTTCTTGACAGGCAAGCTGTCACCAGTGTCAACATCATGGACACACCAATTGGTGAGTCCTGGGGTCAGGGAGAACAGACTAGCAAACTGTCCCAAAACTTGCTTACAGTCTTTTTGTTGCTGATCTGTCAATTTGGGAGAGAGTACCACTCCCTCCACTGACCCATCTTTTGCCTTTGAGGACAGGAGGTCTGGCAGAGGTTCACCCTCCTCCTCCTTCCCTTCATCAGTGACCATTAGCATGGTCATGTCTGCCCTGTCCTGGTGGGGTTTCATCCTGTTTACATGCAGGATCCTGTGAGGATTCCTGGGGGTGCCAAGGTCCACCAAGTAGGTGACCTCACCTTTTTTCTCTAGAATTGGATAGGGCCCAGTCCATTTGTCCTGAAGTGCCCTAGGAGCCATGGGCTCCAAAACCCACACCAGCTGTCCTGGGTGATACTCAGGCATGGTAGCCTTTTGATCATGCCAGAGCTTCATGAGCTCCTGGCTGGCTTCCAGGTTTCTGCTTGCCTTCTTCATATACTCAGCCATGCGTGACCGCAGGCCTAGCACATAATCTAGCACATTCTCCTTGGATTCTTTGAGAGGCTTTTCCCAAGACTCTCTCACCAAGCACAATGGGCCTCTTACAGGGTGCCCAAACAGTGACTCAAAGGGGCTGAATCCAACCCCCTTCTGTGGCACCTCTCTGTAGGCAAACAGCAGGCAAGGGAGGAGGACATCCCATCTCCTCCTGAGTTTGTCAGACAAACCCATGATCATGCCCTTCAGGGTCTTATTAAATCTTTCCACCAGACCATTGGTCTGTGGGTGGTAGGGGGTGGTGAACTTATAAGTAACACCACACTCATCCCACATGGCTTTCAGATAGGCTGACATAAAGTTTGTGCCCCTATCTGAGACCACCTCCTTTGGGAATCCCACTCTGGTGAACACACCAAGTAGGGCCCTAGCCACTGTGGGAGCAGTGACTGTCCGGAGGGGTATTGCCTCAGGGTACCTGGTGGCATGGTCCACTACTACCACAATGTACCTGTTACCTGAAGCAGTTGGTGGGTCTAGGGGACCAACAATGTCAATCCCCACCCGCTCAAAGGGAGTCCCAACCACTGGCAGTGGTATCAGGGGAGCCTTTGGTTTGCCTCCTGTCTTGCCACTGGCTTGACAGGTGACACAGGAGCTGCAAAACTCCCTGACTTTTTCTGACATTTGGGGCCAATAAAAATGGTTGACCAACCTGTTCCAGTTCTTGGTCTGTCCCAAATGTCCAGCTAAGGGGATATCATGGCTTAAGGTAAGGAGGAATTCTCTATACTTCTGGGGGACCACTACTGTCCTAGTAGCCCCTGGTTTGAGGGCCCTTGCCTCAGTGTAGAGAACTCCATCCTCCCAGTAAACCTTGTGGGTCCCACTGGTATCCCCTTGTTCTTGCCTGGTAGCAGTCTGCCTCAGGCCCTCAAGAGTGGGACACTCTCTTTGTCCCTGGCACAAATCTTCTCTGGTGGGCCCACCTGCCCCTTGCAGTTCTGCCAAATCAGGCATAGTTTGCAGGGAAAGTGTCCCTCCCTCAGAGTTCAGATCCTCCCCCTCAGGGTTGGATTCTTCCTGACCCTCTGTACTGGTTGGGGCTGGCAATCCAGACCCAGTGCCCTTTCTCTTTTTCTTGGAGGCTTGGCCCATTGTTCCAGGGTCCAAGTGTCCAGCATTTCCCTGTTGTGCTGCCTGTGACCTGGTCACAGCACACACCCATTCAGGGAGGTCCAGTATCTGTGCATGGACCCTTCTCTCCACTTCTGACCATTCAGATGCTTCAAGATCATTTCCCAGCAGACACTCTACTGGGAGGGCAGGAGCTACAGCTACCTTTTTAGGGCCAGTCACACCTCCCCATTCCAGACTCACCATGGCCATGGGATGGAGTTTGGTTCTGCTATCTGCATAAGTCACCTGGTGGAAGACACCAGGTAAGACCTGCTCTGGAGAAACCAGCTTCTCTGTGACCATTGTCACACTGGCTCCTGTATCTCTCAGAGCTTCCACCTCAGTCCCATTGACTTTAGGCCTCTGCCTATACCTCTCCATGATGGGAGGTAAGGTGGCCATAGTTGCAATGTCCACCCCACCCACGGATACTAAGGTGACCTCTGTGTACCCTGATTCCACCCCTGGGCCAACTTCCACCCCCAACCCTACACTAGCAATCCCCTGGGATTGCCCACCAGTGGGGGGCTTCTTGGAGCAGATAGCATCTCCTTTTTTATGTCCAGGTTGATGACAATCAAAACACTTGCCGGCCTTAGCAAGCTCCTGAAACCTTCCTGCTTTAGCAGGATCATAATTCTTTCCCTGATACCCTTTCCCTTTAAAAGTGAATTGGCTCGGGGCTCCCCCTCCCTGAGAAGTTTTTGGGGACTCTTGTGAGGACTCTTTGGGCTTTTTATCATCTTTCCCCTGGTTCTTCCCCTGAGAAGAACCATGTCTTCCCTTTTTCTGATCACCCCCTGGGGGTTTCTGGTTAACCCTAGTTCTTAACCAGTCATCTGCTGCCTCCCCCAGCTCTCTGGGGTTGGTCAACCTAGAGTCAACTAGATACTGGCGGAGCTTCTCTTGGACACAATTAGTTAGAAGGTGCTCCCTCATATTCAAATTGTACAGCCCCTCAAAGGTACTTACCCTGTTGCCCTGTATCCAGCCCTCCAGTGCCTTTACTGAAATGTCCACAAAGTCCACCCAGGACTGGGTGCTTGTCTTTTGGGTGTCCCTAAACTTGAGCCTATACTGCTCTGGGGTTAGACCAAACTTTTTAGTCAAGCAACTCTTCATACTGGGGTATGAGTCTGCATCTTCCCCACTCATGGTTAGGAGCCTATCCCTCCCAGAGTTGGGAACTAACTCCCAAAGAAGTGAACCCCAGTACTGAGGCTTGACTCTCCTCATCTGGAGGGCCCTCTCAAAGGCCCCCAGCCACTTATCTATGTCATCCCCCTCTACATAGGTAGGAACCACCCCTTTGGGTAATCTGGGGGAAAAACCCCCACCCATGGACACCTCAGCTTCTTTATCGCTGCCACCATCTCTTTTTTCTTTGTTTGCACACTTTTTCTTTTCTAGAGCCAGCTTATCTGCTTCCAAAGCTATGTATGCTAGCTGGGCCTCCAGCTCTCTTTCTCTGATGGATGGGTTCTCTCCTCCTGAAAGGACCCCCTTCCTACCACTAGCTTTGGGTCTGCCCCTAGTGACTGTATCTACTGAGGACCGTTCTTCCTCCTCCTCACTTGGGCTCAGATGCCTTCCCTCCCCTGGGAGGTTAGAGTTAGCATCCTCCCCTTTTTCTTCCTCCTCTGGAGCTTCCTCTGTGCCTAGCTCTTGGGCCTCAGCCCATGCTGTCAGGGATTTAATCAGGATTTGCTTCCTGAGATCAGTGGTTGCAGGCAACCCTCTTTCAATACACAACCCCCTAAGCTGGACTACTGTCAGTGTGGGTATGCTAGCCAGATCAAGCTCCATGGTTCCCTAGTTTTGTGTCAACAAAAACTTTTTGCAAAAATTGGAAACAAGAATTTAGAAAAAT
This sequence comes from Pleurodeles waltl, assembly GCF_031143425.1. Classification (NCBI taxonomy): domain Eukaryota; kingdom Metazoa; phylum Chordata; class Amphibia; order Caudata; family Salamandridae; genus Pleurodeles; species Pleurodeles waltl. The sequence continues at coordinate 878,806,145 of NC_090438.1, read as the reverse complement.
TACAAAAATTCAATAATTGAAATTAATCCAAATTAATTAAAAAAAAAAAAAAATTAAAAATTTAAAAAAAATTAAAAATTTGCACTAAGACAATTTAAAGGATTTTTAATTTGTTTTACTCAAAACTGTAACGTGATACTGAACACAAGTACAGAATCCCACCGCTGCCACCAAAAATGTTGGAAAATGGGTTATTGGTAAGGGCAGGTAGGTACCTACACCTAGCAACAAGCCACTAACCTCCACCTAGGTACAGTTAGGTCTCAGTAAATTAATCCCAGCTCAACCCTTGGTAGCTTGGCAACGAGCGTCAAGGCTTAACTTAGGAGACAGTGTGTAAAGCATTCAAATATCACAAAACAGTAATTAAATAAAACACAGGAAACAGTTTAAAAATCCAAAACCAATTCATAAAAATAGTTTATTTATAATATATTTTTATCTTTAAAATGACACAAAAACGAATAAAATCGGATAAAGGGAACCGGAGATATTAATTTTTAAAGAATTATTATTTTTCTAGCGCTTAGAAACAAAAAGCGCCAATCGGGTCATCTGGTTGCACCTCGACCGGGGCAAAGTCAAAGTTTCAGGCCGACCGCGATGGAGCCCTGCTCGGCTACAAGTCGCGGGAGGCCTCGGTTAAAAAGTTACCTTTTGACTTAGTCTTTATTTGGAAGTTTTTCTTCACCGGGACGAACCTGCCAGTTGAATCCGACCTCCTGGAGCCCTTGTCCGGATACGCGATGTGGGTTTCCTCGGTGGAGACTTTTACCTTCGGACTTAGTCGTTTTTTCGAGATGAAAATCCTTCGACCGGGGTAAACCTGGATCTTGATCCGACGTCCGTGGAGCCCTTCTCGGATACGATGGCTGGGAGGTCCCGGTCAACTTTTTACCTTCGGACTTAGTCTCTTTTTCTGAGGTTTTTCTTTACCGGGACGAACCACCAAGTCAGGCCGGGACGCGGTTGAGGCAAGCCGGCTAGAATTTCCGCGGCTCGTCGGTCCCTCTCTGGAGCTTTTTTCCAAAAATTCTCAAATCTTTTCCAAACTTCTGGGGCTTCACCCAGATGTTCTTTTAAGGTTCTTTTGGGGTCCACAGCTCACCCCAAGGGTCCAGAAGTTCTGTGATGGTCCTTGGGGGGTGCGGACTTCAACTCCCAGAATGCACCTGGCGCAAACTCCTTTTTGGCCACTGGACAGTGGTCAGCTGGTCACTTTTCAGGAGTTGGTGCAGGGGGACTCTGGATAGCAATTTTTCACCTGTAGCAAACAGGGAGTCCCTCCTTGAACCAGTTGAAGCCAGGCAAAGTCCTTCTTGTGGTGAAGCCCAAGTGTGCAGCTGGTGCAGTCCTTCTGGGTGCAGGTTCCAGGTGCAGGCCAGGGGTCCAGCAGGGCAGTCCTTCTTCTCCTTTAGTTCTTTTCTTCTTCAAATCTGGCAGGGATCTGAGGTGTGGGGGCAGGTCTGCCAGTTTTATCCTTGCTCCCTGTGATGACCACTTCCTGGGAAGTGTGGCAAAAATCCATCCCAAAAGGCAACAGTCTCTAAAAATCCAACATAGCTGAATCTGATTTTTGGAGGTTACATCTGGCTGAGCCCACCCACTGGTGTGGCTAAAAATCATAAACACACCCCTCTCCTGCCCTCTCCTAATCTAATCAAGGGGGCACCTAGTTGTCTGGGGTTGCAGGATGTGGGGGTGTTGCTGGGTGCTCCAGATGTCCTTCTCTGCCTTTGAAGACCAGTTTGGCAGCCCTCCCCCTTCCTGCCTCACCATCTGCTGAGGGGAGATTCACTCCCCCAAGCACATTCCTTTGTGTGAAGCCAGGCCACTTCACACCTCATCAAGGCAGCTTGGCAAAAGCTGCTGCAGGCTGGCCAATCAGAGCACAGCTGCAAAAACAATGCAGAGCTGAAATTGGCAACTTTTTAGGTAAAGTCTAAACTTTTTACCTGAACAAGTTATATTAAATCCCACAACTGGAAGTTGTGGGATTTATTACAACAATTAATTTGATACCAAATTCTTGGTATGCAACATTTAAGGAGACTTTAAAATGTAAAATAAAGTCTCTCCATTCTAGCCTATGAAGGCCATTTACTTCAATGAAGGAAAAACGAATTTGGCTGTTTTTACCTCGCCAGGGCTTATAAATCTATTTTTATAAAGTCCCTGCTTATAGTTACATGGCACCCAGCCCTAGGGGCACATAGGGCACACCTTAGGGGTGACTTATATGTAAAAAATAAGGTATTTTAAGACTTTGGAAGTATTTTTAATTCCAAAGTCGAATTTGCATATAACTTTAATTTAAAAGCAGCGAGCAAGGCAGGCTTGCTTTTAAAATGACACTGGGCACTTCAGCAGTGCACCTAAGTGTGCACCACCTATGCTGTGGTCCCTTAACCTACATGCCCTACCATATACTAGGGACTTATAGGTAGGTTAACTTAGCCAATTATAATTAGCCTAATTTGCTTATCCATTTTACACAGAGCACTGGCCCTGGGACTGTTAAGCAGTACCCAGGGCACAGCCAAGAGTCAGTAACCACCAGTACCTATCCAAAAAGTGTGGGGGTGATCAGGCAAAAAAGGAGGACTTTCCTACACATGGTAAAGAAAAGAACGATGGATTAAACCCAGATTTGTGACTGGGGCTGAGTTTTTGCATTGTTCAACACTCCGTCCATCATCCTTTTGTTTTGCTAAAGCTGCCCTTAGTGGGAAGGGTATGCCCAGACGTGGGTCCTGTGCTCAATGAGCCACTGGATTCAAACTAGCCTGGCTGATGAAGGGTGATGGCCTTAAACTGGTCATAGGATGCTTGTTTCTAGTCCAGGGAGAACCTAGCCTGACAGTTCGTGCTGGACTGTTTCCATGAGGAACATAGCCAAGGCTGATTTGCATATGGTTGGGTCCAAACTGGGGTGGCATGATGAGCAAAAGAATGATGGCTTAGTTATAGATCTGTGACTGGGGGTGAGTGTTTGAATTGTTCAGCACTACGTCCTTCATCCTTTTGTGTTGCTAACGTTGCCCTAAGTGGGAAGGGTATGCCCAGATGTGGGCCCCGTGCTCACTGTGCCACTGGATTCAAGCTAGCCTGGCTGATGAAGGGTGATACCCTGAAACCAGTCCCAGGATGCTTGTTTCCGGTTCAGAGAGGACTTAGCCTGGCATTTTGGGCTGGACTGTTCCCTGGAGGAACAGGGTCAAGACTGATTTGCATATGACTGGGTCCAAACTAGGGTGGCATGGTAAGCAAAAGAATGATGGATTAAAGACCGATCTGTATTTGGGGTTGAGTGTTTACATTGTTCAGCACTCCGTCCCTCATCTTTTTCCGTTACTAATGAGCCTGTAGTACTGATTGTGCCACTCACTTCGGTAGCCCTTCAAACATACCTTAGGCCTGCTATTGCAGAGCCTGTCTCTGCAGTTTGAAACTGTCATGTCAACCTGGCAGGTTAACCCTCTAGCAAGGCACAAAACTTCCTTTTTAATACATATGAGTACCCCCTAAGGTAGGCCCTTGATAGCCCAGTGCCGGGTAGACTGTATTTAAGAAGTAGGACATGTATATTTAAATTTCACATGTCATAGTAGTGAAAAACTCCTTCGTCATTTTTAATTACTGCAAGGCCTATAACTCCTATAGGATAACATTGGGATTACCTTAATACAATTTATAAGTGCAATTTTGAGAAGAGGTAGGACCACAAAGTTTGATTCCTCTAAACCCACAATTTAAAATCCAATCTTATGGCATAGTCAGATTTTAAATTGTGATTCTTAAAATGCCACTTTTAGAAAGTTAGCATTTTCTTACCTTAACCATCTGGTGCTTCTGTCTGTCTCTGAATACACATTGTGGTGGGGGAAAGCTGGCTCCTGTGCATTCCCTGCAGATAGCACACACAAAGGGAGTTTAAGTGTGACTGATGGGCCATCCTGGGACAGTCGGGAGGGAGGAGCTGACACTCCTGAATTGGCTGAATCATGATCCCACACAAACGGCTACATTATCCCCTTCAGTGAGACTAGAGCCAGAGCAGGAAGAGCAGGGACTCTGCATTCTTCAAAGGCTTCTCTTTGAAGTCACCCCACTTCAAAGGCACAACCAGGTATGAGAACTGGATTTCAGACACCACCAACCCAGCACACTTCTGGTCTTGTGGATACTGTGCCAGGAATAAGGACTGCCATGCTGCTGAAAGGATACTCTCTCCGCTTCACTCTGCTGGACTCCTGCTCTGCTGTGCTGACCTTCTGTCTGGTTCCCTCCTTGCCTGGTAGTGAGAAAGACTTGACCTGATTCTCTCCAACCCAGAACCAAAGTCACTCCCACGGATTTCTGGTTTGTCTGCTGTTCTTCAGACGTTCAAGGGACATCAAAGACTTCTCTTCATCCTACAACAACACCTGTATGTTGCTGCTGTAATTCGTGCCATGGCAACTGCCGTCAGTCTAGTCCTGGGCCCTTGGAAGCACATATAAAGTGCTGTAATTGCCTGAACTTGTGCAACGCTGGCTGTGTGCCAGTCAGAACCAGTGCATCTCCATCAATGCCGACCCATTGCTGCAAGGATCAAGGACCCCACATTACTGATGACACTGGTGCATCATCACTGCTGCGAGGATCGGGAGCACGTATTGCCGACTACATGATGCATCACCACATCTTGCGCTTGACATTGACACTACTCTGAACTAAGGTACTGTCTTAGGTGGGCCAAGGATGGTCACTACATCTGACTTTTCAGTTTTGGCCCGGTCTATCATGGTCAGATAACCCCAGGTGATGCTTTACACTTCTAAGCAAAACAACCAAGTTTATTCTTTAAAAATGAATATCTCGACTTCTACTTAATGGATTTTTGTTGTTTTTGCCTTGCTTTGTTAATTAAATTAAGCATTATTATTCTAACTAAGTGTTGTACCTTTTTGTGTAGTGTTTCCACCATTTTACTGTTTGGAGTGTTGCACAAATACTTAACACATTGCCTCTAAAGTTATGCCTGACTTCTCTGTGCCAAGCTACCAGGTCAATTTAGGGTGTGTATCCGACTTACTCTGAGTAGGATTGTGGTTCCTCCATGCAACCCCATTTTTAAAAAGGTGGTTTATCACCTTGAAAAGCAGCAGCAGAGTCAAACACTGCTGCAGTCAATGTTTTGAAGCCATCCTGTACCACCACCAGAAAGTAGGCTAAGGCATTCCATTGATACTCACACAGATCACTCTGGGCCCTCTGGATATCATTCCTGCCACATGTAGCTGAACCCATCAAGGCTCTACTCATGGTGTTGACATTGGTCTCTGCACTCCGAACCCCACTTGCTACAGCAGGTCCTGCTTCAGTCCTTTCCAAAACATCATGTAACATGGACCGAGTGTCAACAACAGTAGTATGCCCTAAACTGCACAGCAAACATTTTGACTGTGCTTGCCACAAGAGTCAGAACAGGGGTGGCCAAAGTTGTTGAGTTGTGGGGCCATGGAGCTTTTGGTAGACTCAATTTACGTAACAGGGGAAAGTCTCTGGTGAATGGTATTGATCTTCTGTCCTCAGGGAAAGGAAGAATCCCAGGGAACTGTCCACACAAAACTGATGGGGCCAGGCTTGTCTGCAAGATCATCCTCATTGTCAGGAGAATGACTGAATGTTTCTTATCTTTTTTCCTAAGGCAGAACTGAATCGAGGCTGATAACTGTGATCTTGGTGTGTCACATGGGATGCTACTGCACATTTGTCATTTATTGATGTTTATAATGTCGGACTGCTCTCAATGAGTTTTCCATACCTACTGATGGCATTTTGTGAAATGTTCATTCAGAGTAAAGTGAAGTGATTTGGTGGTGCAAATTGTAAGACTGGCCTAGTGTGTGTCTGCCATGGAACCCACAGTTGCTTGAATCTCCTATTGCAGAATACACTTTGCTATGCATTAGCAACAATTTGCAAAGTGTAATCCTACAAACAATTGGCACTCACTAATGGTAATGTTGAACAAGGAAGTCTGCTTTACAGTGGCTAACGAGGGAAACAAATAAATAAAAACTATGAGCAGATTAAATATTTTGTCTGGTGCCTGATCAAAGTAGAATGCCCAGAAACAAACTATTACATTTGAAGCAAAGAAGCCGGTCTTGCAGAGTATCAATGTTTCAACTGCACACTGTAGATTTACAACTGCAGAATCTCCTGGAGACACCTATTATTTGTGTGCGGATACTTCTACTAGTAAAGCACCTTTGTAAATAGCAAACAATTGTAACTTTACCCAAAAATATGATTACCTTTGTAAATCAGTCCCTTAATTTACAAGGAACTCATCTTTACTGCTTGCTCCAACTATTATCAGAACCACATCTTCCTTGCTCTGGATCTCACTAAATAATTATTTGTGTTACATAACTCCTTAGCAAATGGTGAGGCCTGTACACCTAAAACTCAACCCACCCAAACATTTGACAATTTAATGTATTTGCAAGATTTCTCAGATCTTGCCTTCTTTTTGTCAATCTCTCCTAACGTTCTTCCGCTAAAGATTACTTATAATTACAGGTGAGGAATGAAAGTGAGTCCTCTGCTCCGCATTTTTAGACTGTGTGTTTTTAAATGTCATATACTGCATTTTATAAGCATTTTTTAGGCTTTTTTGAATTTTATTCATGGGCTGTGTATTTAATGTAAGGTAACTATCCCTACCTGTGAGGGCATTTCACTTTTTCGGACGCACTCCGTGTTGGTGGAGGAAGCGTGCTTGAGGAAGGGTTGGGTCTGTTAGAGCCCGCCCTCCCTCCATTAACGTTCTGTGTTGACTCAATGGTCTGTGGCAGGTTAGCTGTCTAGCGGCTGCCTGTCACGTGGGGGCATTCCTTGGTTGGGGTTCACATATTAATCGGGCGGATGCGGCCCCGTAGCGAGGAATGAAAGTGAGTCCTCCGCATGAAACTGCTCCGCATTTTTAGATTGTGTGTTTTTAAATGTCATATACTGCATTTTATAGGCATTTTTTAGGCTTTTTTGAATTTGATTCATGGGCTGTGTATTTAATGTAAGGTAGCTATCCCTTACCTGTGAGAGCATTTCACTTTTTCGGACGCACGCCGTGTTGGTGGAGGAAACGTGCTTGAGGATGGGTCGGGTATGTTGGAGCCCGCCCTTCCTCCATTAACGCTCCCTGTTGACTCCAGGGTCTTTGGCAGGTTAGCTGTCTAGCGGCTGCCTGTCATGTGGGGGCATTCGTTGGCTGGGGTTCACATATTAATCGGGCAGATGGGGGTGCGCAGTGGACGCGCGCAGCGGGTGCGCCACTGGCGCGCTGAAGGCACGCCTAATGCAAGCCCGTCTGCTCCCGTCCACCCACGTGCGGGGACGGGGGACGGTGACTCTGCGCCACTTGAGGAGATCTCAAGGCGCATTTGCTATTCTTCCCATACTCTTCACTCCTTGGCGGCAGCTCCATCATGTAAACATCCATTTCTTCCAGTCACTTGGAGGACTAGAGAGAGGGTATGTGAATGCTGTGTATGGTCACCTTGAACCTCCTTTTGCGTTCCTTTATTAAGAGTAAATAAGGGGGCCCACTCTGTGTGGACTATAGTTGAGAAACCCGTGATATGTGGTTTGATAAATGCGCGTTCCCTCCCCAAACATAAGACAGAAATTGCTGATTTGATTAATTTATATCAATTAGACTGTCTATTTATTACAGAATCTTGGGCTAAGGCAGATTCCAACCCTGATTTTACTGAAGCATCCCCGGTAGGATATTCCTTCTTTAGATTTGATAGGCCCTTGGGTAGAGGGGAGGTTAGCGATTATTTGTAGGTCTCATTTATCCTGTCAGTGGGAACCAGCTAACCCTTCAAGTAAGTCCTGTGATGGCCTGTTTTTCAAGATCTGGCAGAATAATTGTACACTCTTTGAGGGGCTACTTATTTACAGACCGCCTGGCCCAGTTGCCTCTTTTCTATTAGACTGGCCTAATCTAATTGAATCATTGGCTACGGCAACTAATTGCATCATTCTGGGGGACTTTAAACTCCATTTTGATGACAGCCAACTCACTCATATCAAAGAGCTGGTCAATTTCATGGCTACTTTCGATTGGAATCTTATAGTTACCACGGCCACTCATATGGCCGGGCATATTTTAGATGAGATCTTCGCTCGCCCAGAGGATCAAGTGACATTGTCTAACATCCCTCTGGAGTGGTCTAATCACCACCTTTTACTGTTTAAAAGTGGACATTGGCTCCCCAACTATCAGATGAGGATGTGCCGCAAAGCTTTGCGGCATTGTAATAAGATTACTAAGGAGCAGTTGCGCCCAGCGTTAATTGCGGGGTGGGAAGTGCCTGCGAGCTCTCATACGTCTGCCTTGGATGCCTTAAATTCGGGTCTTAATTTGGCTTTGGACCCACTTGCCCCAGTTGTGAAGAGGTCTCCGGTGGGGAATGAAAAATCTAGCTGGCCAGCTGGCCCTGGTTTAATAGTGATCTGAAGCTGTTACAAAGGAGATTTCGTCAACAAGAAAGACGATGGAAACTATCCCCCAATGCAGCGGAAAAGGATAAGCTGAGAACTGTTCTAAAAACATATAAAGCTGCGTGTTTTGAGGCTAAATCTGTTTATTTGTCGTCAAGAATCAAAGATGCGTCAAACTCCCTGAGAGAATTATTCAAGGTGGTCCGATCCTTGACTATTCCCCCTCCCTCCACTGACGCAGTTAATTCTCAGGAAATCTGCAATAAAATTGCTTTTTTCTTTGAAACTAAAATTTTACAAATGTATTTGGATTTCCCTCAATCTTCTGTGATGCCTGCTTCCCCTTCTGTCCGGGACCCAATCTCTGACCTTGACATTCCTTTGCTTACGAACTTCCATCCTTAACCGCCAGATAGGATTAAAGAATTGTTAATGAGGATAAAGTCGGGCTCGTCATCTGACCCGTGCCCGCCTTATATCCTTCAGATGGTTCCTGAACTTGTCGCACCGGCATTGGTGACGATTTTTCAGGAAGTATTATCTTCTGGAGTTCCCCCCCCCCTTGGTGGGAGTCTACCGTCATTCCCCTGAAAAAGAAGTCGGACCAAGCAGCTTTTGAGTTGAGCAATCTGCGTCCTATCTCATTACTGCCCACATTGGCAAAAATGTTTGAAAAACATATTAATCATGGACTTTTCCTCCTTCTTTCATCGTGCTGGTTGTCTTGATCAGTCGCAACATTGTTTCCGGATGGCCCATAGCACCGAATCAGCGCTTCTTACGACTTCTGACTCCATCCGCAGATTATTGGATGAGGGTCAAGGTGCTGTCTTAGTCCTATTGGATCACTCTGCGGCATTTGATACCATCTCCCTGCAAATTCTGGTGTCGCGTCTTCACCAAGCTGGGATAAGAGACTCCGCTCTTAAGATCTTGGAGTCCTTTTTAGGCAACAGACCCATTACGGTGAGCTGGGCCGACTTCAAGGCACCGGCCTTCTGTCTGCCTTGTGGAGTTCCGCAGGGCTCAGCTCTCAGCCCTACTTTGTTGAATCTTTATGTTGCCCCGCTGGCTAAACTGATTTGTTCATACGTTTTATTCCAACCTCCTATGCGGATGACACTCAACTTCTCATCCCTGTGTCCAGGAACTACTGGGAGGAAGTGGCCGATCGGTTCAGCAACTGTATGTGCAAGATTAACTAATGGATGGGCCAGAACTGGCTAAAACCTAACACTGACAAGACAGAGACTGTTCTGTTTGGTTTCAGTAATGAGGTGTGGAACCCTCAATGGTGGCCTTCAGAGTGTGGGAAGCTCCCCTCCCCCAGTGTTCCCACCAGAAACTTGGGAGTGATCTTTGACAACTCTTTGAGTTTTAGGCCGCAAGTTAATGCCATAGCGAAATCCAGCTATTGGATTTTAAAGACCTTGAGGAAAATGTTGCCATACTTGAAGCAGGAGGAGAGTTACAGTAATTTTGGCTTTGGTCACGTCCAGGTTCGACTACTGCAACTCCTTGTTACTGGATCTAGACTTAGGCCCTCATTCCAACATTGGCGGTAAATGCCGGTTACCGCCGTGCAGAAGACCGCCAACACACCGCTGCGGCTGCCGAATTCCGCTACAGCTATTACGACCCACAGCTCGGAACCCGCCAAAATCTAGACACCCACACAAGTCCGCCACACCAAAGGTGAGTGATAAACTGGTGATAACAAAACCGACACCGTCACGCCAACAGGAATACGCCCACACTATCACGACCCACAAATCCACGTGGTGGTCTTTCAACCACGGTATTCCATTGGTGGTACACACCGCTGCGCTCAAAATACACACACATATACAAAACACAACTACATTGGACAATTCGAAATACACACACCTGATACACATACACACACCACTCCCACACACTCACACCACTATAAAACACACACCCACAGACCCCTATGACACAAAATGAGAACGAAGCACAGAGAGAGACATCACCATCAACAAACTAGCATCCACAGGCACACAATACCATCACTCACACAACATCCATGCACCTCACACAACACACACAAACACATCCCCTCACACATCACAACACACACCGCCTGACACATCACCCACACCACACCATGGCACCGCAAAGACACCCCAGGTTCTCAGAGGAGGAGCTCAGTGTCATGGTGGAGGAAATCGTCCGGGTAGAGCCACAGCTATTCTGATCACAGGTGCAGCACACCTCCATTGCTAGGAAGATGGAGCTGTGGCGCAGAATCATAGACAGGGTCAACGCAGTGGGACAGCATCCAAGAACATGGGATGACATCAGGAAGAGGTGGAACGACCTACGGGGGAAGGTGCGTTCCGTGGTCTCAAGACACCAGATTGCAGTTCAGAGGACTGGCGGCGGACCCCCACCTCCTCCCCCACAACTAACAACATGGGAGGAGCAGGTCTTGGCTATACTGCATCCTGAGGGCATCGCAGGAGTAGCAGGAGGAATGGACTCTGGTAAGTCCAATCTTTACTATTACATCCCCTACCCTACCTGCATGCTATCACATACCCCCACCCTCACCCCCATCACTCCAACACTTCTCATATGTCCCACTATCACAAGCCACCCATCCCAAAACCAGGACCTGCATGCAACACTAAAGCATGGACACCCATCATTAAAGCATGTCCACTACAGATACCCACACAGATCCTCAAACAAAATATCACACAAGGTCCTAGACAAGATTGTAAGCACTGGGGTACAGGGTCACCCACACATTGCACACAATGGCACACACAGATGCAATATTCATGCCTTTACACCCCTGCAGGACCCCTACCCAACGTCACCGGACAGGAGGCTCCAGACATGTCCACTCCCTCCACAGAAGAGGCCCACAGTGATGACAGCAGCTCTGTCCAACTGGATCTAGATGACCAGCCTGGCCCAACTGGGACCTCGGGACAGTCGGTTCCCCTGACACTGGCACATGCCACCACAGACCCTCCCCCTCAGGAAACACCAGCACAGCACCCACCCAGCGGGCCCATCCCTCTGTCCCCAGGACACGTCAAGCAGCAGTGTGTCCACCACTACACGGAACCCAGGCAAACCCAAAAACCCAAGAACATCAGGGATCTGGGGTCAGTGGCATTTGGGCACATGGTTCAGGGGACAGAGGAACAGGAAAACAGGGGAACTGGGAGGACTGCTATGCGACCGGGGGAGGACAGGCCTAGGGAACCCACGCTACACGAGGCCCCCTCCAACATCATCGGAGCATACCATCATTCCCGGGAGACGATGGCAACGGTACTGGCCAAGTTTCAGGAGACCCAGCGGCTGCAGGAGGAACAGTATTTGGGGATCAGGGAGGAACTCAAGCCCATCAACGCCACCCTGGTCACCATTGTAGGGGTGCTGTAGGACCTTGTAAAAACCATGAAGGAACCCTGTGGCACAAAAAGGGGCCCCTGACAGTAGCCTCGATGATGAACAGCCCACCACCTCTGCCGGCGCTAGTGGACAGGAGGCACCGCCACAGGACCATGACACCAGCACCCCACCCCCTGCAGATGGAGAACCACCCCGCAAACGGTCCCTGAGATCCAGGAACGAGACAGAGAACAATGCCAAGACCCCCGCCAAGAAATGAGACCATCCTGAATGTCATCCTTCTGTCCCACTTCGTCACCCTGTCCATCCTTAAACTGCCCTAGCTCCACTTCCTATGCCCCTTTGGACAATGCACCTGTGAGACAAATAGACTGGACTCTGCCATGGACACTCCTCCACCATCACCCCTGACCATTTTATAACCCCCTCCACTATTTTGCACTTAAATAAACACCCTTGAATCACAAAACAATCTGGAGTCAGTCTGTGCTTTCACAAATGTGTATTTGCAATAACTTTGGAATATTGCAATGTCAATTTACTTGTTCACATACCAATGTAACGCAGCTGTAGTCCATGAGGTATTATAGCAGAGGTCACACAGTGGGACCCACATCTGTGAAATGGAAAGGCAAAGTAATAAGTCAGGGTCCATACACTGGGTGAAAGTGACAGACATATGATAGGTCTAACAATTGTATGAGATGTAGGAGGCAGTGATGTCTTCTTACCTGTGTCTCACTGGAAGTATTGCTGGATCACGTTGTTTCTGTTGTCGATATCCTCTTCTTCTGCCTCCTCTTCTTCACTGTCCACAGGCTCCACAGCTGCCACAAGACCTCCTTCTGGACCATCCTCCTACAGAAAAGGCACCTGTTGTCGCAAAGCCAGGTTGTGCAGCATACAGCAGGCCACGATGATCAGGCACACCTTCTTTGGTGAGTAGTAGAGATAACCACCTGTCATATGGAGGCACCGGAACCTGGCCTTCAGGAGGCCGAAGGTCCTTTCGATCACTCTCCTGGTTCACCCATGTGCCTCATTGTAGCGGTCCTCTGCTCTTGTCCTGGGATTTCTCACTGGGGTCAGTAGCCATGACAGGTTGGGGTACACAGAGTCACCTGCAAATGTTGAGGGACAACTGTTAGACAAACACTAACCCTTAGGGACAACCCCAGACCCAGACAATCATTCACACGGTATAGGGTCCTTGTCCTCACCTATTATCCACACAAGGATCCTCTGGAGTTGCTCCATCACATAAAGGATGCAGATATTCCTCAAAATGTAAGCGTCATGCACTGAACCAGGAAACTTGGCGTTCACATGGGAGATGTACTGGTCGGCCAAACACACCATCTGCACATTCATAGAATGGTAGCTCTTCCTGTTTCTGTACACCTGTTCACTCCTGCAGGGGGGTACCAATGCCACATGTGTCCCATCAATGGCACCTATGATGTTGGGGATATGTCCCAGGGCATAGAAGTCACCTTTCACTGTGGGCAAATCTTCCACTTGAGGGAAAATGATGTAGCTGCACATGTGTTTTAGCTGGGCAGACAACACTCTGGACAACACGTTTGACAACATAGGCTGGGACATCCCTGATGCAATGGTCACTATTGTTTGAAAAGACCCACTTGCCAGGAAATGGAGAATTGACAGGACCTGCACTAGAGGGGGATTCCTGTGGGATGGCTGATAGCTGAAATCAGGTCTGGCTCCAACTGGGCACACAGTTCCTGGATTGTGGCACGATCAAGTCTGTAAGTGATAATGATGTGTCTGTCTTCCATTGTCGCCAGGTCCACCAGCGGTCTGTACACCGGAGGATGCCGCCATCTCCTCACCTGCCCCAGTGGACGTGACCTATGGAAGAGAACAGCGAGCACAGAGTCAGCCAACATTGAGGTATAAAAAAAAGAATTTATTGCACACATTTGTCAATCCGCAATGTGCCTATCACTGTGTGTATACAAGGCCTAGGTAGGTGTGATACATTTAAAATTAATGCCATGTGGCCACCTGAAATGGCGGCTGCCTGACCTGTAAGGTGGGACAAGGGGATATGAGGTAACTGCGCTGGCGTTGTACACCGACGCGTTATGCGGTCGAAGACCGCGGCGCAATCCTGCATTGGAGCCAATGATGATGTACGCCGGCGGTGACGGTACGCACCGCTGCGGAAGTGACCGCCATTTTCTCTCTGTTCACTCACTTGATACCTGACCTTCGACATGAGAGGACCTACACTGCAAGTGCTGTTGTGACCTCAGTCTGGAAGCGACGATGGCTCATGTGTCTGGGGAAAGGGCCCTTGCCTTCACTTTGGAGGAGTTGGAGAAGTTAGTGGTTGGGGTCCTCCCCCAGTACACACTACTCTACGGTCCTCCAGACAAACGGGTGAGTACACTGTGAGAATGCTGTATGGGCAATGCCTGTTTGGAGTGGTGTGGATGGAAGATACTTGGGGGGAATGAGGCCTGCATGAGCGGACGGTGAGTGTATGTGCGTCAGGGCAAGGGTGGAAACGTGGGCCAATGACTGTGACGGTCCGGACAGTTAAAGATCATCCTTTTCACCTGTACTATTCCTGTAGGTCAGCGCCCACCAGAAGAATGATATTTGGCGTGCCATCGCCAAGGACGTCCGGACCCTGGGGGTCCACCACAGACGGAGCACCCACTGCCGGAAAAGATGGGAGGACATTCGCCGCTGAAGCAATAAGACGGCGGAGGCCCAGCTGGGGATGGCCTCCCAATGTGGAAGGGGTGCCCGTCGCACCATGACCCCCCTGATGTTCCGGCTCCTGGCGGTGGCGTATCCGGAGTTGGATGGGTGCTTGAGGGCATCACAGCAGCCACAAGGGGATGTGCACCGTCACATCCATCTGACTCTGCCCGCATCACGAGGTGTCTGGGTGAGGGAGGGGGCAGTGGGTTACCCTAGGCCAGGGCGAGCTTTGTAGGCAAGGACCCTTTGTGAGGCAGGCTATGAGGCACCCCAACCCCACCAGTGGTGAGAGCCATCTACACCTAGTTAGGCTCCTGTGACTTCCATGTGTGCAGCAATCGGGCATAGGCCTTGTACCCCATGTCCCTGTGATCAATTAGGGAACTGACAGTGCATGGCGTAGTGCAGCGGGCTGCTGTGTCTGTAGTGTCCGCCAACGGTAGCGGTATTGCATGCACTGTACATGTCTTTCTTCTTTCTTCTCCCCCTTTTTGTGGTCTCCCTGTTCTTGTGTGCATCAGCATCATCAGGCGGAGGAGCAGTGCCACCGGAGCAGGATGGAGCTGCATCCCACATGGCCATGGAGGGTGAGAGAACAGAGTATGAAGTCACCAGTGGGACGGAGGGCGAGGGGAGCTCCACGGCGGGGACAAGAGCAGAGACCAGCGACACTGACTCCTCCTCTGATGGGAGCTCCCTTGCGGTGGCGGGCCCCTCTGTGCCCCCCGCATCTACAGCCGCCATCCCCCTACCAGCACTGCCCTCCCAGCAGCCCCTCAGCGTGTGTCCTGTGGCCGCTCACCCAGGAGGGTGGGCATCTCCTTCGCCCCAGGCACCTCAGGCCCTGCCCCAGTCAGCCCAGCTGCCATCAGTGAGGAGGCTATTGACCTCCTGAGATCCCTCACTGTTGGGCAGTCTACCATTCTGAATGCCATCCAGGGTGTAGAGAGGCATTTGCAACAAACAAATGCATACCTGGAGGGCATTCATTCTGGCCAGGCAGTCCAACAGCGAGCATTTCAGGCTCTGGCCTCTGTACTGATGACAGCCATTGTCCCTGTGTCCAGCCTCCCCCCTCCAACCTCCTCCACCCAGACCCAATCCCCTGTACTTCAGCCTATCCCAAGCACACCATCAGATCAGCATGCACACACCTCAACACACAAGGGTGGCTCTGGTAAACATAAGCACCACACATACCACAGGTACTCACACAAGCATCATACACATACACACATACAAACATCCACTGCCTCCACTGTGTCCCCCTCCTCCACGTCTCCCTCCTCCCTCCCTGTCTCGTCTCCACTCACACCTGCATGCACTACATCTTCAGCAACTACCTCATCACCAGCACTCCCATCACCACACACCGCTCATGTGCACTCACCACCCCCACTACCATTCACACATCCCCTGTGTCCTCTACCAGTGTGTCTGTGAGCCCTTCTCCCAAAGTACACAAACGCAGTCACACACCCACCCAACAGCCATCCACCTCACAACAGCCTCCAGCCCATGCACCTTCACCCAAAGTCAGCAAACGAACACCTCCTACAACCACCACCTATTCCTCCACTCTCAAACCCCCTCCATCTACCCGTCCCAGTGTGTCAAAAAAGCTTTTCCTACCAAATGTTGACCTCTTCTCTACACCTACCCCCACCCGTCCATCTCCTAGGGACGCCTTTCCAGTTCTCAACCCAGCACCTCAGCCACCACATCACCGGGCACAGTGGTGCCAGCAATAGCAGGATTTTGGAGTGTGCCAAGCAACAGGGCTGCCAGTGTCCCAAGGAGCGAGGGCAAGGACATTCCACCACCTCCAAAACTGAAAATGTTGCCCACATCCCGGAGGTAGAAGGCAAAAATACCTCCCACAAGAGCTCAGGTAAAACCAAAGCGGAAAGTGGCAAGACAGCTCAGCCACCATCTAAGGTGGGGAAGGGCCAGAAAATCAAAGGCAGGTCCACGTCAACGCCAACCTGCACGGTGGACAAAACCGCCACCAGCACCTCCACCTGCACTGCCGCCACAGACACCACCGCCAGCACCGCAGACACTGAGCCCGCCACCAGCACCTCACACACTGAGGCCGCCACCGGCACCGTGGCAAGTGAGCCCGCCACCGTTTCCACAGAGCCCGCCACCAGCACCGTTTCCACAGAGCCCGCCACCAGCACCGTTTTCACAGAGCCCGCCGCCAGCACTGATGCCACAGAGCCCGCCGCAAGCAACTTTTCCACAGAGCCTGCCGCCAGCACCGTTTCCACAGAGCCTGCCGCCAGCACCCATGCCACAGAGCCTGCCGCCAGCACCGATGCCACAGAGCCCGCCGCCAGCACCGTTTCCACAGAGACGGCCGCCAGCACCACCGCTACTGATACCGCCGCCACCACCGCCGCTACTGACACCGCCTCCACAACCGCCAGCGGCCCCACGACATCCTGAGCCAGTGGCACCACCGCAGACATGGCTGCCATCCCCAGTGGTCAGTTGTATGAGGCTGGTGGTCAGTTCCAGGAGCCTGGCCAGCTTGCATGTTGCACCACCGTCAGTGGAGTGTCACATCCACTACCTCAGTCCTTGGCAGGATGAAGCACTCTGGGCACAAAACCCCCTCCAGAACCAGTGGAGAACTGCATCCACTACCTCAGTCCTTGGCAGGATGAAGCACTCTGGGCACAAAACCCCCTCCAGAACCAGTGGAGTAAGGCATCCACTACCTCCGTCCTTGGCAGGATGAAGCACTCTGGGCACAAAGCCCCCTCCAGAACCAGTGGAAAATGACATCCACTACCTCAGTCCTTGGCAGGATGAAGCACTCTGGGCACCAAGCCCCCTCCAGAACCAGTGGAGACTGTTATCCACTTGAGAGTCTGTGGCTTTGCACTCCCCAGGATAAAGCAGTGGGCAAACCACCCACTGAAAAGACTTGAGAGACTTTGGCTTTGCACTCCCCAGGATAAAACAGTGGGCAAACCACCCACTGAAAAGACTTGAGAGACTGTGGCTTTGCACTCACCAGGATAAAGCAGTGGACAAACCACCCACTGAAAACACTTGAGAGACTGTGGCTTTGCACTCCGCAGGATAAAGCAGTGGGCAAACCACCCACTGAAAAGACTTGAGAGACTGTGGCTTTGCACTCCCCAGGATAAAGCAGTGAGCAAACCACCCACTGGAGAGACTTGAGAGACTGTGGCTTTCCACTCCCCAGGATACATCAATGGTCATGGAGCCCCCTCGTGGAGCTGGCGTCGTGCACTCATCCTGCTGAGGTGCCCCCCCTTACCTTCCCCCTGAGGTGCCTGTTTCATTTCGATCTGATGCCCCAGCAGTGTTCTCTCCATTTGAAGTCTGGTATCGAGTGTGGGCCTCGCCCATGCATTTAGGGCCCAGTGGTCCACGGACTATGAATGGTGCACTATCCGGACTTGTATAGTTGGTGTATATAATTGTTTATACTGTATTTAAAGTTTTGACTAATGGATTTTTCATGATTACAATTGTTACAATCATTTCCTTTTGTCATTGCGTTCTTCCAGGGGGGTTGGGGGGTGTAAATCTAATGTTGCAGCATGTATAGGTGTGTGTGTTGTTGTGTGTGAGGGTGGGGGTGTTGCATGTTGCATGTGTGTGTCACTCTCTTTTCCCTCCCCTGTGTTGTAGGTGCAGTACTCACTGTGGTTGTCGCCGCCGTCTATCGTGCTCCTGGTAGAGGAGCAGGAATACTATCGCAGGGAGGATTTGGAGTTCTGGCTCCATGGCGTCCATGGCGTCCTGGTTCCTCGTGGGTTGTGTAGAGGTGAGTGTTTCCCCTTCCAAGACCTGTTTCCGCTGTGTTTTTGTTCGCGTTGGTTCCGCCCCAGAAAAGGTGGCGGATTGGCCTCTCATAATTGTGTGGGCGGTACATTGTCTTCCTCCTGTCTGTTGGCGGTGACCGCCATGCTGTTTGTTTGTACTGCCGTGGCGGTCGGAGTGTTAAAGTGGCTGTCTATGTTGGCAGTTTCCACCATGTTCGTGATTCCATTTCTTTTACCGCCGGCCTGTTGGCGGTCTTACCGCCGCTTTAACACCGCCAGGGTTGTAATGAGGGCCTTAATATCCTTGAGTAAACTTCAGTTGATCCAAAATAGTGCGGCCCGTCTGATATTGGATCTCCCTCGCTCGGCTTTGGCCAGCCACAGTCTTAAACATCTTCACTAGCTCCCGGTCAGGAAGCGGATTATCCTTAAAACTCTTTGTTTTACGTTTAAGGATGTACATGGAGGGGGAGCAGACATCCTTGCGGCTAGACTTCAGTGGTATTGGCCAGGGCGCGAACTCAGATCTAAAAATGCTCATTTGATCCATGTTTGTCGAACACGCAGAGCTAAATGGGGAGACAAAACCTTCACTGTGGCAGCTTCTAGGTATTGGAAGTCTCTTCCTTTGGAAGTCAGGAAGGAACAAAACTTTGTGACTTTCAGGAAGCGGGAGAAGACTTGGCTGTTTCCACGCTAACTATCTGGTTAGTCTGCTGCACTTCTCCCTTTCAGGCCCTGTAGCGATGCCAAGGCCGGAACGTGCTTTAGAAATACCTATATACATACATACATACATACATACTTCTGCATTCCCCATGATCTGAACAGATTTTAATTATGTGTCACATGAGGTCATTTTTGCCTAGACATATTCTGCCACTTCTCGGTCTCCCCTAGTCCTTTCCCCAACCAAAATCTTTAAGACCATTGTTCTGTTTGTCACTCTTTTGATTATGTCCAATTGAAATTATTCATTAGAAATCATCTAGGTCCCAACTTTATGAAAAGCTGAACTAGTCCCCCTCTGTCGAAAAAGCCTACCTTAAATCATGAGCTTATTGCAAACAATTGCTTCATCTTCCCCATATCCCTATGATCACTAAAATATTTGGAAAGATGAGTTAATTTCCACCCATACCAGCATACTGAATACAACAGCATACTTAAATCTTTCCAATCTGGAGTCAGGACGACCTTGAGCACTCTGATCATGTTGATTTACACCGTTAACAACATCAGAATGATACTGGACTCAATGAAGTCTGTGGCCCTCATAGTCTCATATTTTCTCAGGCTGTGTGTGGCTTTGGGTACTTCACTGTGCCTCCAATTTTCCATTCCTTGGCTTTTATGTGTCATTGAATAATATGTTCTTTCAGTAGTACTAATGAAATCTGTAAACTCATAGAATGGAACATTGTTGGTCTGGTCACATGGATTCATCTGTACCAACATGCACTTCTGGCAGTTTTTAAGACAATATTGTAGTGGCTGCACAGAGATATTATGGCCCATATTTATACTCTGTTTGCGCCAGGTTTGCATCAATTTGGGCCTTAATTTTCGTGGGCTCTGTTTTTTGACAAGACCATGTCCACTCAACTAAATTCCAGGTTCCGTGGGAGCGAAGAGAATAAAACCCTAACCACTATTCTCTTGTATCTGAAAAGAACAGGGAATGAGCGATTAGCCTCTGGGGGAAATGGATAGGGAACAGGAATTTGGGAAGGTAAGAGAAACAAAACACTGGTTCACGAAGGAGCGTCACTGTTGTTCTAAGAAAGTTGCCTCAGGGCTTGGTGTAGGAATGCTAAGACCAAAAACAAATTAACAACAAAAGAACTCCAAATATCACAGAGTCTTTCAGCAAAAAAACAATAATTATTATCATTCGATTCGGCAATCACCAAGTCTTTCAGCAAAGTCACAATAATTATTAGCACTTGATTGCTCAACTATTAAACAAGCTTTTGTAACTCACAACAAAATCATTTTAAAATCAAACTTATGAATTTGTCTTTTTTTTCATTTGTGGGGGGAAGCACTCACCAGCTCCTCGTCACACCGCCCGACGCCTCCAGCGTTTTGGAGGTTGAATTCTTGAATCCTCGGGGGACGACTCCGCCGGCTCTTACACTCCCATATCTGTGAATGGGAGTGCCCTGGCGGGATAGTGAGGGCCTAGTGGGGGGTCCCAGCATTTCTTTTGGGTTGTGCTGGCTCAGGGCCAGCTTGGAACTAGGGCGTTCCAGGCAAGACGCTGCCAGACTTCCCTTCTGGGTCAAGGTAGGCAGAGTCAGCACTGACGCTGACAGGCTGCTTAATGGAGACACGGTAGCTGCAGGCTTAAAAATAGTGGCAAGCAGCTCCAGAATTCGTCCTTTCTCCGGCATATCAGCACCCCAAGAGAAGGTAGGAGGCAGTGGGTGTGAGGAGAGAGAGGAGAGTCAGCTGGTCAGGGTACAGTGAAAAGTGGATCCTATGAGGCACCATACCCAACTCGCAAGGCAAAGTTTGCCACGGGCTAAGTTGGATATTGGGGAAGGAAGTGGAGAAGGTGGTTTAAAGCCCTTAAAAAATCTTAAAGGTATGAAACCCAGGAAAAAAATAGGAAGCTCTAAACTGACTCCATTGGCAAAAACTTTTTTTAAAGTTAAATCCCCTGACAATTTGGCGATTGTTGAAAGCGAGATGGACGGGAGTGTTTCAAAGGGTCAAGAGGTGGGAGTGGAGGTGGAGGCAGGAGGGGAAGATGGCTCCCAAAGTGGGAAACACTCTCTAGCCAGCAGCTACCCGTGATGTTCTAAGGGACTCTAGTCGACTGGCAGGAGGTTGGAAAAGTCTTGGATAATAAAGGGGCTGTCCCTCAAGCTGTTTCATCATTGGTTGATACGTCTCAGGGGAGTGAGATTCCTGTTTCCCCCCCCTGTCATTCAGCCCCGGCTTGGTAGGTCTTTGTTGCAGTTCTGGCTCCCCTATTGAGGCAGTGCTCTCAACTTTATCGGTGGACATTAAAAAGGGTTTTGCCATATCTGAAATTAATCAAGGGGAAATAAGAGAGGCTTGTGGAGCCTTGGAGAAAAAAATTGACCTTCTGGCATTAAGAACGCAAGCACTGGAAGAAGCAGTGGGAGAAATGAGAGTGGAAATTAGGGACCACAAAATGGAAATCGATTTGTTGAAGGGAAATGTGCAGGCTCTTCAGAGTAAATTGGAACGATTAGAGAATAACTCAAGAAGAAATAATTTGAAAGTGCTGAATGTTCCAGAGGATGTGGAAGGTGGAAACTTAAAAATGTTCTTGAGTTCCCTTCTCAAGAGCGCACTTTCATTGGAAGAGTCTCTTGAGGAAATAGCAGGGGAAATTCAGCGAATTCATAGAGACCCCTTTAAGAAAAGGCCAGGTAGTCTCAAACCTCTGAAGATTTTGATACATTTTCAAACCTATTCTTTGAAAGAGAAAATCTTGACCTTGGCTCTTAAACAGAAAACCTTAAAGGGGGATCATTTTTCGTTTGAGGTCAGGTTTGACCTGTCAAGTGTGACTTTAAATAGGCAGTGAGAGCTAGGGAGGCGGATGGAAGAGTTCAGGAAACTAGGTGCCTCAGTTCAGATGAAGTTCCCTGCATTTCTCAAGATTGTGTATAATAACAAAATGTATAACATAAGAGAGGTGGAAGCAGCAGATGAGCTCCTGGGGACTATTAAAGATGGAGGCGTCAACAAGTAATCTGTGTTGCCGAGGGATGGCCGAATGGTGCTTCATATTGGGTCATGGACCTGAATAAAGGGGGGGTTTTCCTGGGAGGGGCAGGAGGGGCAGGAGAGGGGGGGTGAGGGGAGCACAAGAGGGGGGAGGCGAGGTTGGGTCTGGAGGGGGGAGAAGGGCCACGAGAGGGGGGGAGGGGAGCACAGGGTGGGGAGTAGATGGCAGGGATATTGGCAAAAGAAAAAGGTCCTGTACACCTCAGTTGTTTAGACAACCTGTAAGGCATACATAAGGAAGAAGTGGCCCAAGGAGTTTGCCCCCAGAGGAAACTTCAAATACTTTCTTGGAATGTGAATGGTCTGAAGGTGAGTGGTAGGAGAGATAGGATCGTACAGTATTTGAGGGACTCTCCTGCCCAGGTTTTTATATTGCAAGAAACGCATCTAACGGGTGAAGAGTGTAAAGTCTTATTTAGAAAACAGAAGTGGGTTCGTTGCTGTGTATGTACTGAGCAGGGCTCCCATATTAGGGGGGTGGTAATAGTGTTTAAACATCAGTGCGATCCAGTAGTATTAAAAGTTAGTGTAGATACTGCAGGGAGGTGGGTAATAATTAAAGTTAAGTTATTTGGTAGACCTGTTACCCTGGTTGGGTTTTATGGTCCCAATAGTGACGATATTGAGCCTCTTAAGAAACTGTTCTGTCAACTGTTCAATTTTTCAGACCCAGTGTTAATGGCAGGGGACTTTAATATAATACTAGATAATAAATTGGATAGATCAACCAAAAGAAGATCAGTACTTAATTCAAAATCTCAGCAGCTTTTGAAAAAGATGATGAAGGAAAGGGCATTGGAGGATTGGTGGAGGGCTAGAGTGGGACCTCAACAGGCCTTTTCATATAATAATAAGAAGTATAACCACACATCGCATATTGATTACTTCTTGGTAGAGCAGACATGGCGTGGTGCGATAGTTAGTATTGAGTATCTCCCCTCGCATTTATCGGATCATGGAGCAGTGGTATTAAAAATGAATTTAGCGAGAGAGAGAGAGGTGAGTCGGTGGACGTTGGACCGCTCCTTATTATTAGATGAAGAAGTCAGAACTAGGCTACTTGCAGAAACCAAGGAGTTTTTTAAGGTGAATATGGGTTCCGCCCCTTTTGATGTGGTTTGGGACGCATATAAGGCGGTGATACAAGGGATTCTTATTAATATTGCCGGTTATAAGAGTAAGCGCTACTGGGAGGAGTTAGAGTTCATGGAGGAAGAAATGAAGGTTTGTAGAGAACGGTTATTGATGAACATAGGCGAAGATGAGAAGCGGATAAGGTAGCAAAGATTGGATGTCTTGAAACTCCAACTGGAAGCGCTTTTGCAAACAAGACTTATGCAGCGATGGGAGGCAAGTAAGTTGGTACATTTTGAAAATGGGGAAAACCCAGGAAAATTACTAGCTTGAAAAGCAAAAAGGGATCAAGTAAGAAATTCTATTAAGGAAATTGAGGTAGAGCAGGGGCAGAGGACTAGAGAGAGCGGGGAAATTAAGAGTGCTTTTGGACAATTTTTTCTCAACTCTATACAGAAGAGGTTGATGTTACTGAGCAGGCGGTTCAAGCTTGGTTGGTGGAAGATACTCTCCCCTGTTTATCCCCTGTTTATCCGTGGAGCAGCGGCTTTGGTTGAATAGGCCTATCACTCCAGATTAAATTATAGCTGCCTTGAGGGGAAGGAAGGGGGCAAAGCCGCAGGTCCAGATGGTGAATTGTATAAGACCTTGGAGTAGGTATTAATGCCCTTTTTGTTAAAGTTGTTCTCTGAGGTATTTGCGAATGACTCCCCCATTCCGGCATCCTGGAATGAGGATAGTCATTTAATTGATTTTGAAACCAGGTAAAAACCCGGCTAGGTGTGAGTCATATAGGCCCATCTCGCTGCTGAATTCAGATTATAAGTTGTTTGCAAAGGTTCTTTCAGGTAGGTTAAATTTGGTAGTAAAGGATCTAATCAACACGGATCAGAAGGGGTTTGTTAAGGGTAGGTATTTACATGAGCTCACCCACACCTTGATTGGGGCAATAGATCTGGCAACTACTCATAGGACCCCTTTGGGGGTTTTAGCTTTAGATGCTATGAAGGCCTTTGACAGGGTCAACTGGAGTTATTTAGTTCTTATTTTGAATAGGTATAATATAGGGAACAATTTCTGTAAAGCCATTAAACGGATCTATTCTGACCCCTCTGCTAGAATCCTAATTAATGGGGAACTATCAAATTGCTTTAGGATATCGAGGGGGACTAGGCAGGGGTGTCCATTGTCCCCGCTCCTCTTTGATTTGTATATTGAACCCTTCGCCAGGAAAATAATACAGTACTCTGAAATAGTTGCTTTTAAATGGGAACCGCTGATCTATCAACTGCCCTCCCAGCATTACGAAGATTTGCGGAGGAGTTTGGTTTTGTCTCTGGCTATCAGGTTAACTCAGAGAAGCCGGAAATTATGGTATGGAATCAAGACTGGCAAGGGAAGGATGAAATACACTACTTAGGGTTATTAATTACACATGATATTGAGAAGTTAGTGGTGAAAAACCAAGAAGCATTGGTGGTAGAGTGCATTAATTTAATGAAGGGCTGGGCCCACTTGCCGCTGACAGTACTGGGAAGGGTAAACCTGGTTAAAATGTTTCTTATTCCAAAAATTAATTTTATTCAGAATGCCATTCCATTATTAATGGATGGCAGATATCTTAAGAAACTCCAACAGGCTATCACTTCTTTTATTTGGGCCTGTAATGATCCCAGGATTGCGTGGAAAAAGCTGCAGAGGAGGAGAGAGAAGGGAGGTTTATCATTGCCCGATCTACAGCTATTTGCTTGGGCCTACCAGCTGAGAAATTTGAGAATGTTATTTACTTCTTTGGATGATTCAGTGGTAGGCGTAATGTTTAAAGCAATGACATGTAACATTCAGGGAGCAGGAAAACAGTTTCTTTTTAAGTTTGGAGACACAATTGTTTTTAAGAAAATACGACTAAAAGTTCTGAGGGAGGCAGCTATGTGTTGTCTCAAGTGAAATCCACCATGAAGATTGATTATTATAATCAGCTAGCCCCTATTTGGGATTCCCTGGGCACTCCAGAATGTTTGAAAGATGCTTTGGCCAAACCGTTAAGAGATGTCGGTTTAGAATGCTGGGGGGATCTCATATAGGATACGATGTTAATTTCTTGAAAAGAACTGAGTACTATGACAGACGGCACTCTGTCTAGGTTCAAATATTTTCAACTGGCTTCCTGGGCACTGTCCACTCGACAAAGTAATCAGGGGGAAAACCCTTTATCAAAAGATCTTTTTTTACGGCTCCCCCAATGGCTGTAAGATTGCAAGGTGGTATTGGGAGATTCTGGAGCAGATCGACGGAGAGTTTAAGTTGCCAGAGCAGCTGTGGCAAGGCATCATGACAAAAGAAACGGCGCAGTTGGAATGGCAAGAATCATTGAGAATGTGTTTTGAGGTAGTTAAGGCCGCCTCGTTAAGGAAGAATCATCTGTACGTGTTACATAGAGCTTACATCACTCCAGCGAAACTTACGAAGATAAAGAAAGGCGAAGTGGTGAACTGTCTCAAATGTGGAGTTTCGAAGGCTGCAGATGTTCATCTCTTTATAGAGTGCCCGGGAGCGTTTTTCTTTTGGACGGAAGTGGTGGGTGCGCTGTCACGGGTGGTAGGAAATGAACTAACTGTAAATCTCCCCTTAATTATTTTTGGGAAAACCAGCGATATGGTAGGGTGGTCCAGAAATAATAAGAACTTTGTGTTCTTTGCTATTTTGTTAGCCAGAAGAGAGATTTCTTTTAAATGGATGACGGCAGCCCTGCCACTATATAGGAGCTGGTTGAATATGTGTGTGAAAACAGCTAAATTAGATCTTAAGGTGGTCAGTCCTGAGCGGAGGAGGAAAAAAAGTAAATTATGGGCTCCCCTTCTGGAAGTGGTTCCTCCCGTTCCCTCCCTCCCTTCTGTAGGGACATTTTTTCCGATGGTTTAAATCCTCCCCCTCTCTTACATCTGGGCCAGCTACTGGGCTCCCCCAGGTGGGCTGAGCAGGTGATATAGGGTCCTCCTTGGGCGATATGTCCATCGTTGGCTTTAAATGCAAGTAGACCTTGCTGGAAATAAGGTGTGACATATCGGTGAGGTGTATGAAAAAAAAAAAAAAGAATTTGTCTTTTGTTACTCGTTTTCACACAATAGACTCGCTTCAAAAACTCCAAAACAATCAGAATACATTTAAGTTTGCATAGATATCGAGCGATGCTTTCAGGAGTCCACAACACTTAACTTCAATGCTGCTTTTAAAAATACTTCTCAAGCTGTATTTGGAAAATAGTCTTGTATCACGGGTTTCTCAGCATCGACAAATATCTTTCATAATGCACCAAAAGGTCACTACCCTCAAGAAGGCTGAAACCAGGGAGACAAGAGGGGTATTACTCATGAACTGCCTTCTCCTTGAATGTTTTGATTATTTGAGGAACATGGAATACTGCTTGTAAATTCTCCAGCCGCTGCAAAAGTAATCCGCTCCAGAGAGGGAAGCTCCGATGAAGCCTCGCACTGAAAATGCGACTCCTGAAAGAATCACTTAACCCCTGCTGAACCGGGAACACCTGCGAGAAAAGGAAGACTCGAAGCCAAGCAAAGGAAACACCTTGGCAGTTCTATTTATAGACTGGTCTGCTGGTGATGAGTCATCAATCATGAGGGGTGTGGATGCTGTGCTGGTGATGAGTCATCAGACATATGCTGGTGATGAGTCATCAAACACTTCTGATGATTCATATGAAGGAATTTGATGTCTCCATAAAGCGCTTGACAAACAATTCACAAACGGGACAACACTTTCTTTTAACAATATAAGAAAACATGCAATGTAATATCTGGTCTTCAGACGGAAGATCATTTTCCTCACAAGTTACAGGGAAGTGCTGTGCTGTAAACACATTCGTTGCATGTTTAATCTTTTTTCATTTATGATGATTTATTGTGTGACGGAGTAGCAAGAAGCGTGCGTGTGGAAGTGAGAGTCCTAACAGTACCCCCCCCAAGGCCTTTTTACTGGCCGTGGTTTGGAGGGGTATTGTGCATGAAAGGAATGTACCACCTGTGGGGTGTGGACATGGGCGGCTGGTTCCCACGACTGCTCTTCGGGTGGGTAGCCTTTCCAGTCTAATAGATAAAAAAGACAGCCTTGTCATCTACAGGAATCAACAATGCAATAAACTTTTAATTCTTCATGATTATCACTAAGTATGGAAAGCGGTGGGTGAATAGGTTGAGTGGTGGGGAGAAATGGTTTGAGCAACGAGACATGAGATACTGGATGCATTTTTTGTTCACTGGGAAGGTTCCGTTTCATAGCTGCAGGCTTGATAACTTTGGCAATGGTGAAGGCACCTATGTACCAAGGCTGTAATTTATAAACCCCTGGTATGGATAAATAATGGGTGCTTAGTCATACTTGATCTCCTTCTGCATATGTTGGTGCAGATGTATGGTGTTTGTCTGCTTGTTCTTTCATCTTTTTCTTGGTGTCAAGTAGGGTTTCTTGGGTTTTATTCCAGATGTTTTGTAATTCAGGTAAATGTGCATGTACTGCAGGTACCTTTTGGGATGGTAGGAATGGTATGCACTTGCTTTGATAGCCTAGATTACAATAAAAAGGTGACATGTTATGAGCCAAATGAATGCTGTTGTTATATGCAAATTCGGCTCAGGGAACTGCTTGCAACCGACTGCTAGTTAAGGCGGTAATTAAACAATGTAGGAACTGTTCCATGATTTGGTTAGTTCTATGTGTTTGACCATCAGTTTGAGGATGATATGCAGAGGATGACCAATATTCAATACAAAGAGAAGAACATAGTTCCAGCCAAAATTTAGACACGAATTGTGTTTGTCAATCAGAGATAATTACAGTTGGCAGGCCATGAAGCCGGACAATATACATTATAAAAGGTTCAACTAGTTCTTTAGCAGTTGGGATTTTAGTGAGAGGAATGAACTGGGACATTTTTGAGAATAAATTCACTACTACTAGTATACAGGTATTCCCTTTATCTTTCGGTAGATCGGTTACAAAATCCATATTAATAGTATGCCATGGAGCTGGCGGTACTGGTAGAGGAATGAGTTTTCCTACGGGGTGGTGTGTGAAGGTTTGTTACAAGCACATACGGGATATGTACATATAAACTTCTTTACTTCAGCAGCTAGGGAATCCCACCAGAACCGTTGTGTGCACAAGTCCTTAGTCTTACACTCTCCCAGTTGTCCACTCAAGGAGGACGAATGATACCATTGAATAATCAGTTCTCTCAGATTCTTAGGGATAAACAAAGCCTGATCATGATAAAATAGATTGTTAGAAAATTATTGTTCTTTCATCTTTTCCTTGGTGCCAAGTAGTGTTTTTTGGGTCTTATTCCAGATGTTTTGTAATTCAGGTAAATGTGCATGTACTGCAGGTACCTTTTGGGACAGTAGGAATGGTATGCACTTGGGATGATAGCCTAGATTACTATAAAAAGATTACATGTTATGAGCCGAATGAATGCTGTTGTTATATGCAAATTTGGCTAAGGGAACTGCTCGCAACCGACTGCTAGTTAAGGCGGTAATTAAACTACGTAGGAACAGTTCCATGGTTTGGTTAGTTCTATGTGTTTGACCATCAGTTTGAGGATGATGTGCAGAGGATAACCGATGGTCAATACGAAGAGAAGAACATAGTTCCTGCCAAAATTTAGACACAAATTGTGTTTGTCAATCAGAGATGAATACAGTTGGCAGGCCATGAAGCCAGACAATATACATTATAAAAGGTTTAACTAGTTCTTTAGCAGTTGGCATTTTAGTGAGAGGAATGAAATGGGACATTTTTTTAGAAGAAATCCACTACACTAGTATACAGGTATTCCCTTTATCTTTCGGTAGATCGGTTACAAAATCCATACTAATAGTATGCCATGGAATTGGCAGTACTGGTAGAGGAATGAGATTTCCTATGGGGGTAGTGTGTGAAGGTTTGTTATAAGCACGAACGGGGCATGTTCGTGTAAACTTCTTTACGTCTGCAACTAGGGAATCCCACCAGAACCGTTGTGTGCACAAGTCCTTAGTCTTACACTCTCCCAGATGTCCACTAAAGGAGGACGAATGACACTATTGAATAATCAGCTCTCTCAGATTCTTAGGGATAAACAAAGCCTGATCATGATAAAATAGATTGTCAGAAAATGATTGTTCTTTCATCTTTTCCTTGGTGTCAAGTAGGGTTTTTGGGGTCTTATTCCAGATGTTTTGTAATTCAGATAAATGTGCATGTACTGCAGGTACCTTTTGGGATGGTAGGAATGGTATGCACTTGGGATGATAGCCTAGATTACAATAAAAAGGTGACATGTTATGAGCCGAATGAACGCTGTTGTTATGTGCAAATTTGGCTAAGGGAAGTGCTCACAACCGACTGCTAGTTAAGGTAGTAAATAAGCAATGTATGGACTGTTCCATGGTTTGGTTAGTTCTCTGTTTTTGACCATCAGTTTGTGGATGATGTGCAGAAGACAACCAATGGTCAAAAGGAAGAGAAGAACAGTGTTCCTGCCAAAATGTAGACATAAATTGTGTACCTCGAACAGAGATAATTACAGTTGGCAGGCCATGAAGCCAGACAATATGCCTTATAAAAGGTTCAACAAGTTCTTTAGCAGTTGGGATTTTAGTGAGAGGAATGAAATGGGACATTTTGGGGAATAAATCCACTACCACTAGAATACATGTATTCCCTTTATCTTTCTGTAGTTCGGTTACAAAATCAATATTAATAGTATGCCATTGAGCTGGCATACTGGTTAGAGGAATGAGATTTCCTATGGGGGTGGTGTGTGAAAGTTTGTTACAAGCACATACGGGACATGTTCGTATAAGCTCTTTTACGTCTGCAACTAGGGAATCCCAGCAGAACCATGGTGTGCACAAGTCCTCAGTCTTATGCTCTCCTGGATGTCCACTCAAGGAGGACAAATGACACCACTGAATAACCAGCTCTCCCAGATTCTTAGGGATAAACAAAGCCTGATCATGATTAAATAGATCGTCAGAAATTGATTGGAATGGATGTGCTAACCATTGTTAAATATTTTCATTCTGCAATTCTTGTTTTAATGTGTCCTGGAATAGGAGCTCGTCCGAACAACTACCTATAATTTTTTCGTTGGAATCATTGGAATTGGTGTTATCTGTCTTGTATCTGATTGTGTTGTGGTGTTTTGGAGACGTGACTGGGCATCAGCCTTAAATTGTTGTGTACCGGGTCTATAAGTAATTATGAAATCAAATTCATTAAAGAAAGAAACCCATCTCATTTGTCGTGGGGTGAGTGCTTTTGCAGATCTAAAAAAGTGTAAGTTCTAATGATCTGAATAAATAGTGATGGGAAAATGCACTCCCCACAAATGATGTCTCCATTCTTGAAAGGCCAGTTTTATGGCTAGAAATTCTCTTTCGGGTACTGTATAGTTTTGTTCTGTCGGTAAAAGCTTTTTAGAGAAGAAGGCTATTGGTTGCATATTCCCAGTTTCAGACTCTCGCTGAGAAAGGATTCCACCTACTGCCACGTGTGAAGCATCTGCTTCTACATAGTAAGGTAGAGAGGGGTCAGGATGCCTTAATATGGGAGCAGTAGTAGAACTTCCTTTCAGTGAATAAAAAGCTTGTTGTGCTTCAGGAGTCCACTTAAAAGGTACTCCTTTTCATAACAATCGAGTAAGTGGGGCTACAATGTCAGAAAAGTGGGAGATAAACCTTCAATAGAAGTTAGCAAAGCCAACTATAATCTGGATTTCTTTTATGTTTGTGGGTTGTGGCCATTGTAAAATAGCATCAATCTTTCTTTAATTCATTTGGACCCCTTGTTTTGACAAAACAAACCCTAGAAATTACACTTGAGGAGCATGAAATTGAATTTCTTTCAACTTGGCATACAAATTATGTTCACGTAATTTGTGTAACACAGTTGAAACATGATTTTCATGTTCTTTTTCATTGTGTGAGTAGATTAAAATATCGTCTATGTAGACTATGACAAAGCAATCCAAGAATTCACTAAGAACATCGTTTAGAAAGAATTGAAATACCGCAGGGTTACACAAACCAAATGGCATCACACAATACTCAAAAATACCATATTTTGTGCGTAAAGCTGTTTCCATTCAACGTCCTCGCAGATTCTAATGAGGTGGTAAGCTCCGCAAAGTTCAAGTTTGATAGAGAATGTAGCTTTGTAAAGTTGGTTAAGATGGACCGGAATCAAAGGAAGCCGGTACTTATTTTTTATGGTCACTGTATTAAGGGCTCTTTAGTCAATACAGACCCCAAGATCTCTGTTCTTCTTTGGGACAAAAAACAAAGGAGACGAAACAGAGGAAGTAGAATGGCAAATGAAGCCAATTGCCAAGAGCTCATCTAGATAGTCTTTTAAAAACTTTGTTTCTTGCTCTGACAGAGAATGTATACTACTACAAGGTAGGGTGGCACCTGGAACCAAATCAATTCCACAATTGAAACTACGATGAGGTAATAAACCGGTTGCTTGAACCTTATTGAACACATCTGCAAACTCCTGATATTGTTCCGGAAGCGAACTGTCACTTGTGGATGATGAGACCATACATAACAAGAGAGAATCCCAGCTTGTTGCCTCTTGGTAAAAATTCTGAAGACAAAATGGAGAATTTAGGCCCTAATTTATACTTTTTGGGGCAAAACTGCACTACAGTAATGTAGTTTTGCACCAAAAAGTTTAGCACCCGCTTGCACCATTTCTGTGCAACAGCCAGGCACCAGCTTTATGGAATGGTGCAATCCAGTGCAAAGGGTAGGCTAGAGTAAAAAAAAATGACGTTAGTCGGGTGGGGCTGGCGGTATGGAAGAAGGGGGTTTTGCACCAAAAAATGATGTTAGGCAGGTTGGAGTAAAAAAGAAATGATTCGCACCTGCCGAGAGTCATTTTCTGAAGCAAAATCATCCATGCCACATGACTCCTGTCTTAGAAAAGACAGGAGTCATGCCCACCACCACAATGACCAGGACAGCAGACCAGGGTTCCCTGTCACAAACTATTGTAATATTTTCTGAATAATAAGTTATTCATCCTGAGGATAATGTTTGGGGAGAAAAGTGATCCCTAACCTTTTGGCTAATGAAATATCCAAAAAACTACGTGTTGCCCCAGAAACAAGACGTATAAATTGGACTTTTCTTAATTGGGTTTGGAAAATCATGGTCACTATTATTAGGAAATGATGTGTAAGTCTAAGAAGGGTATATCTGGAACCCTTTGAGGTATTTTGTCCTTTGCTCAAAACATAGACCTCACTTTCCTTGGGCTATCTAGTTTTTCAGAATTTTCACTGAAAAGGTTTACTGAAACTACTGTCTTTATGGGTATTGGTGCCTTGATCTTGGTTCTCACAGGACATGGGTACTCGCAAACATTTTCCCAGGGGCCAAAAAGTTTGGTCTGTGGTGTGCCTGGGGGCCACATTGATGCAAGGGCAGTGGCGGTTGGGTGGGGTGGGGTGGCTGGTGGTATTGGTGACAAGGAAGGTGGAGAAGAAGCAAAGAATATACATCTAGTGGCTGAAATACACAAAAGGAAAAAAGAAAACCTGGAATAAATCCCGGCTTACCCACTTTTCCAAATTGTGTGATCCTAGGCAATTTTTTAATCTCTCTGTCCCTCCTTTCTCTGCATTATCACATTTAAGAGGACCTCGAAATATATGATTCATGGTGTGTGCTGCACAAAACCTGCTTCTATTTTTGATTTAATAAACTATAATGTGGTTCATGTATGATAGCAACCCAGGCCACCCATAAAGTGCACATACCAAGTGACTTGCCTCTTTAATTTACTATTGGTGGTGTTCTCAGGGTAAGGGAAGAATTAATGTTTCCAAATTCATGTTTGAAAACTATCACTTTTAAATGAATACATCTCAATGCATTGATAAAATAAATTGTACTAAGGCGAAAAGGTTCTGCATGTTAACTAAATACACTTTTTTAATTTTGAAGAGACTGCCTTAGTTTTACACATATGCTGCAAGATGTCTTTAAAAATGAAGGTGTTTCTAAAGTTAAGTGCAGGTGTCCCTAGTTACTTCATTTCTTTAACACCAATTAAGTTTGAAATAAATGATTGTGTGCCTATGTAATATTTTTATTGTTAGTGCGGTCGAGCAAACAGCTGGCCAGTGCTCCTGTTGCCTAAGGGGCCGCATGTAAAGGTCAGACGGGCTGCATGTGGCCCGTGGGCCGTATTTTGAGTATCCATGTCACAGGACATTCTCATGCAAAATGACCTGCTTTACCACAATAGAGACATAATTTCAAAGAACATCTCCTATCTTTTTCTTCTATGGATAACGGAGAAAGGACACCCCCTATTTGCATTGTTTTTCTATGTTTCTGATTCTTAGCCTCTTCTGTTTTCTCAGCACGTAAAACAATAAGACGTGTATTAACTCCTCCACCTTTTTCGCCTTTTCTTTCATTTAATCGATTATCAAGTTTAACGATTAAATCGATAAATTTGCCACAATCTTCTAGAGGTTCTACTATCTGAGACAAAACGTCTTTCAACTCATCTTGGAGTCTCCAATAAAATAATGAGTTTCTTTTACTCTCTGACCAATGGGTTTCTGATACTAATCTATTGAAAGTGGTTACGTAAGAGGTCTTGATTTCCTTGTTTCAAATTAAATAACTCAGTATCACTAGATTGCATGAAGGTGTGTCGAGAAAAAAGTTTCTTTATTAGGGCTCGAAACTCTTGGAAAATATACAAAAGAGGGCCATTGTTTTGGACTAAGGGGATAGACCAATTAGCAGCATTACCTGCAAGGTACGAAAGGACCAAAGCAACTTTTGCGCATCATCCAGAAAAGCTGCGGGCCTACACAAAAACTGCAAGTAACATTGGTTCATGAATATATCAAATTTACTACTATCACCAGTGAATCTTTTGGGCAGAGCTAATGGAATTAGTGTAGGTGTCACTACAGTGAGTTTCATAGGTGTTGCTTCTTCAGGTTTATTAGGAACAAAGGTTGGTGGTTTTAGAAAGGGTTTGTCTGTTCTAGGAACTGCACCTAACCATGGTCCCCCCCTAATCTTGTATCTCTCAAGTTGTTCTCTAAGGGCATGCTTTTCCTCCCTTAATTGGCTACCTCAGCCTGAACCTGTGTCAAAGCCCACGCAAGATCCTCCATGTTGACCTCTGTCTGAGACATCTTTGCTCAGGCGGACTTAGGGCCAGATTTATACTTTTGACCCAAAACTGCACTAACGCAGTTTTGCGTCAAAAATGTTAATGCAGTCTAACGCCATTTCTTAAAGCCACTCGTGCGTCAAATTTATACTTTGAGGCACAGTGGCACTAAGAACAGGTTAGAATAATTCTTTTTTTACGCTAACCATTGCGCCTTGTTGTAAGGCAAAATTACATTAATGTAGGAATAAATGACTCTAATCCGGTCTGTGACATGGATAATATTGCAAAACAGATATGCATCATTTTTCACTGCAATAGCGTCAAAAAGCAACACAAATGCAGCAAACAGTACTGAGGAGCCCCAAAATGGATGCCAGAAGCCAGGAGACCCCAGGGAGACCTCAATCAACCAGGAACCAGCCAGGAGGACACAGACAAGACCCAGGGGACAGACAAGAAGAAGAGGAAGTGTCGCTTCAGTGCAGAGAAGCATGAATACTGGTCAGAGAGGTGACGGAGCACCAGCATCAATTATTTATCACCTCTAAATTACCAAGTGGAAGGAGAGAGGTAATTTGGTAACAAATTGCGTACAAGATTAACAGTGTGGCAGAGTTCAGGAGCACTGTCACAGAGTGTAAGAAACACTGGCATGACTGCAAGTGCAGGACAAAGGAGAAAATGGCAAGGAACAGGAAGGCAGCACTGCAGAACGGAGGTTGGCTTCCACCACCACCGCAGGAGGACCTGGACGAGATGGAGTAGATGGTTGCAGCCGTCATCCCTGAGGAGATCATCACGGAAATCGCAGTACAGGACAGCGCAGACTTCCAGGAAACA
This sequence comes from Pleurodeles waltl, assembly GCF_031143425.1. Lineage (NCBI taxonomy): Eukaryota > Metazoa > Chordata > Amphibia > Caudata > Salamandridae > Pleurodeles > Pleurodeles waltl. The sequence continues at coordinate 878,770,815 of NC_090438.1, read as the reverse complement.
ACATTTATGCAGGGTAGGTTACATGGGGGACAAAAATTCCTAAATATAACGTGCAGGAAGGGGGAGGTACATACATACTGCACAATGCATGTCAGCCCTGGAAATCAGGCAGTCGAAAGGAGCAAAGGGGCACGGCACAGGTGCATGGGCTGTGTAGGGGCATCCAGGGGCACAGCTGAACACAACACCATCAACCTTTGCATGGGGGTACACAAGCGGCATTTACCATTGACAACACTTGCTACTCATACCTGTGCTGTGTTTGCTGGTCAATTAGGAAATGGCAGTTAGGTGCCCATGGCACAATCACACTCAAAATGAGGGTTCAGTATGAATACATGATTAATCCCCATCAATCCCTGTCCAAGTGCAACTCCTGTCAACTGCTCATGTCCATTGACTCAATAAACATCAGGCACTGTCACATACATTATGAAGTGCACAGCAGTAATCTCATTCCCATGCTGCCCATTCCAGGGTCTACCCCTGTGTCACAATTGCTGCAATACCACCATGCAACATCTCAAGTGTCATAGTGCTAAGACAACAGCATTGAGGGGGAGGACATATGTGTGTAGCTAGGGAAACACACCCGCACAATCATAAGAGGAAATGGAACTCTGCCAGGCCCATCAGTGCAATGCATTGTAGCACACATACACAAACATTAACATGAGAAACTACCAATGCAAACACCTGTATTGTTCCATGGAAATGCAGAACATGGTATAGTGCAATGGCTCTGCACCGTATAGGTGTATGTAACAAATGATAGATTGGGACGGGCCATATTGTTATGTGTGGAGCATGTGACATCAGCACACCAACAAGTATTGCAAGGCCTCACCATGCTAATGGTAGCAGAGGGAGAGTTGATTAGGACAAGAAGGTGGCACGCCAACATTTGGACAGAAACCCCACCTAGAAGATGTGAGGCAGACAAATTCCCAAACTGCCCACACTACCTGGGACATGCAGGTGTGGCATAGGCCTGAGAGACTGCAAACATAAATGACAGGAACAATGCATGGGAACCAAGATTACAACGTACTACCAAAAGGAAGTCAGTGACGTCACATTACAACTGCCACAACAGAGACACTCTAATTGTAGAATATCTCATTGCAGAGGATGATGGTTCTCCTGTGGATCTGCCTGTCCTGGACTACCCTGATGACATGGATGACTAGCTGACAACCATCAGCCAGGAAACCCTCCAAGATGTTCTGGGAATCCTCCAGACAACACCTCCAGTAGCAAGGAGGAGCACACATGTAGCAGCCATCACAGAGGACCCACTCACCACCCCAATTTTACGACCTGCCAGCTCAAACACAGCTGAGGACTCTGATGACACTGGGACCACCTTTGAAGTTCTGGGAGTACAGCGGGAGCTGGCCATAGATGTGCGGGTGGGGATGCAAACTATGGCAGCCAGCCTTGAGGGGGTGCGCAAGTGCATGATGACATCCACAGAACAGTCAGCAGCCATACAACTCACCCAGTCACAACTGCAAGAAGTCCAACAGTGTGTGAGGGACCTCACCACTGATGTGAGGGAGTTGCAACAACACCTTCACTCCCACTCTTGCGGCTGCATGCATGATAACAAGCTGGACTCCCTCAGGGCAGACATGGCTGCCTACTAAAGGGATGTTGCTGGCTTACTCAATAGTCAGCAGCTCTTCCTTGCTGCAGTTATGCCATATCTAGTTACACAGATGGCAGCTGCCGGGAATTTGGAGTCCACTTCTCCAACCACTGAAGTGTGTGTTGGCCCCTCAAACCTACCACCACCACCATCAAGGGCAGAGTAGACGACACACACATTAGAGGATCAAGATGTAGAACAGATCACCTTCACCCGTAAGAGTACCCGGTAGCACCAGCCCATGTCACATGGGCACTGCTTTTCCTTTGTCCTGTGCTTGACAACATGCCAGTGTTGCAACAGTTGGTGACATGCACTCTTCACCCACACACTGCTAACCTTACCACTATGGACTGCAATTGGCTCTCACTACCCAATTGGCAATTCATGTTCCTCTGGACTGAATAACACTTCATCTTAGCATGTTAAATGACATGTCCCTCAACCTTGCACTTGTGTTGCATCACAATAGAATGCTTTACACTAATGGGCTCACAAACCTGTGTTTTGTAACTATTGCACTGCAGCACTTTGAAATAAACAGCACCTACACTACCACTTTGTCTCTATGTATTGTGACACATCTACTTTGCTGGAGATTGGTAATGCATGTAACATGTTAATGGTCAAAGAGTGTCAATACCAGAGTGCAGAAATAATGTGAGCAGATACTTATGCACAAGGGTCTGGATTTTTAAATCATCTGTGCTGCCTGTGGCTCATTTCTGAGGTAAAAGCAGCACAAACTTAAAAAATGTCATTGTAATTTGAAGATTTGTGCTGCTACCGTGTTAAAAAATGAGGCAAATGCTGTGTAAAAATTGTATATTTCAGGCCCAAGGTTTCTACAAGATTGAACTCAATGCTGTCCACATCCCTTAAAAGACAATCATTGTGTACGTGACATTTGACTCAAAGCGTGCATGCCACACCCACAACATACAGCAGGAATGGCTGTGTAAGAGTGTTTGGCCAATAACGTCAGCTGGGAGTCGAATTTAAACTCATAGGCATGAATTTTGTATTCTTAACCTCATACGAAATTGGCACCACTCAGTTTATCAGGGTTCACATGGATATCAGGCGGCAGACAGACGTCCCACAGTGCCCAAGGTTCCAACACAGGACCTAAACGATGACAGCTTTAAAATCACACCTACCTGTCCAATACATGGGAACCATAGTCACTTTGAGTGGTGGGTACAATGGATGGCAGATGCATAGAGATGTAGCTTTGTTGTAGCTGCCAATGTGACAGCTTAGTTGTAAGTGGGTATTAACATGTCAAGAGTGGGATGTGGATGCAGGACGGAATACACAGGCCAATACAAATTTGGCACTGTACACTTATTCAAAGACCCAGATTCCCAAGCATATGACACATGCCATAAAGGGCTACCTAAAACTTTATTAACTATGTATAAAAGAGAACTTAAAACTAAGTCACACACCTATACTAACCTACCTATCCTAACTATATATTACACACAATTGGCCCTAACTACCCTATGCTAAACTTACTTACCACATTTAGCTAAACACTCTAAACATTTGTCCCCCACCCCCTTATATGACTGGACACATGTTGGACAGCATCTACTAACCTAAACACATACTAACTAACACTAAACAGATATATATTTCTTTGTATTTTTTTATAGAAAACACAAAAGCCCCAACATCAACCCCCACCCACCCACAGCCTAACATGTAATTATATAACCGCCCCACCCCCAAAACTACTTATCCTATCTAAACTACTAGCCTACTAGAACCTATCACTATAACCCCTGAACCCACTAATAAACAAGATAAGGAAAGAGGCGGCCGGGAACAGAATTAAGGGTGAGGCAATGCAGGAGTTAGAGGTTTGCCGTCTTGAGAGTTCTCTTAATGGATTTTAGCCTCCGGCTATTCCTATCAACGTCCCGCTGGAGACTGTCAATTTTCCTCAGGACCTTTTGCATGTCCCTCTGTAGCTGCCAGATTGCGGCCATGTCCAAAGCAGCTGCTGTGGTGGTCTGTGTCCCTGATGTTGTCGCTGCTGCAGGTGCCGTGGACAGGGGTGCTGGAAGTGAAGGTGCAGCAGGTGTTGTGGCTGTAGCTCCTGAGGTTGCGGGTGCAGCAGATGGGGATGATATACTGGTGGCCACTGTGCCACTGCCTGCAGTCATGGTGGTGGTGACACCTGTTGTGGCCAATGCCGGGCCCCCTTGGCTAAAGGCCCGCCATGCTCCTGTGGCTCTTTCCCGACTATAGCGTCTTGCCATCATTCTAAAGCCAGACTCCACATCCAGGATATGCCTGTATCTCAATGCTCACCTCTGGAATTCTAATCTCTGCGGCATTCATGTTGGCAGCCGTAAAAATGAGACAGGCAACCATTGGTGTCATCATTGGGTGATGCATGTACAGATGATAATCCAACACTCTCCCTCAAATTGCACATGCAGTCCAAATCACAGTACAGATGACAAATTGTCCCTGAGGAATGACATGGCAACGCGGCCTATCCATCAAGTATTTTACAGCACAGCAAAGCACAACAAGGTGAGTACCAAATAAAGTGATCTGTGCATTTATGTCCTGCAATGTGTCACAATGCAAATGCAGCAAGTACTTAACATGGGCCAGGCCAACTAATCCCCATCATCTGGATCACCTTCAAGGCACACAATACCTCTGATTTGTATATGTAATTGGCAGGATGGAATGCAGTGGCTAATCATAAGGGGTCAGTGTTGTTTGGGACACATGGATGCTTGAATTAGATGTCTGTCATCTACACTACGACCATCACACCTACCTACATATATGTTCTCCATCTGCCCCTGTGCCTCAGGGGGGATGGGCATGCAATACATCATCACAACTGTCAAGGACAAGCACAAAGTCATGTCCAGCTGTACATAGCTTTAATGAGTGGAACACATGTGAGGAAGCCTGCCAACTAGGAGTGAGGTAACCATTGGTCAATCACATCCATATTCATGTTTCCCTTTGTGGACAGCCATCAACATCTGATCTGCCAACACATTTCCTAAATCACCCACATTGATGCAAGCACACATCTGGTCTTGGTCTGCATGCACACCTATAACATACCACATAAGTGCCACATAAATGGAGTACAACATTTGGGGCTAGATGCTGGGGGACAGTCACCCATACAGTCCTACATGTATATTAAAATACAGAGATGTGCACTTTTGTGTGGAAAACTGATGCATCACTGTCTTGTGTGAATGAGGGCATGACTTGCTGTCAATATTCTGACACTGGAACACCTCCAAATCAAATGTGGCCCTACATGTGGCTACCAATCACCTTTTTCACCTGCTGCTGCCTATTGCGCAGCACAAGGCTCCCAAGATATGACTCTCTGCCAGAGAATGTCTAACGCTTGCATGGAACACTATGTCAACCTCCAGTCAAGTCATACATCAGATCACATGCCAGCTCATCATATCTTGCAATGATTCCAACACACAAGAGTCAATCACACAACAGCTGCAATCACAACACAGGACAGACATTTTCACACTTACTGGATATGCCTGGGTCCTCAAATTGTGCCACTTCCACGAAGGTATAGGGAACCGATCCACCTGTAAGACATGGAAAAGAGATATATGCTCAATGTCTGATCACTGTACAAACATGGGAATAACATATCACAGTGTGTGACATTTTATATGAGTGAGCTGCAGATCAGGCATGTAGACACTCCAAAAGACATACCACTGCAAACTTGCATCGACACTGACACTCCAGTGAGTGATAGACACACATATGTACTGGCCTTAACAATCATGTGGTGCTAAATCTGACTACAAAGTCTTGTGGCTAATCCACTTCATATTGTACTCCATGTCATGATTTGTAATTGGGTCACAATTGCAATGGCACTTCCCTGGTGCACTGCAATACAAGTGACTCAGGTACTGTGGCTTGTGCACCAAGGGACAATGATTATCTGTGTGATGGACATGTGGGACAATTTTCTGTCAGCAATTATCATGCATTCAGTGGTCCATACCAGATGTGGCACAATTGTATGTAGGTAACAACTGCCCAATTGGCAGTGTCCCCTAAGCCGTATATGCCCCCTATACCAACATGATGGCAGGGATCATGTGTATGTAATGATGACAATGTAGCACTAAACATGGATTGCCCACTTTGCTGTCCCAATACTGTGAAATATGGTATGCTGACACTGTCTTAGCTGATCATCATTGTTAGAAAGCATGGGCACAGGTGTAGTCATTACACCTGAAATGTGTCACTTAGGGCCATATGTACCTATTACAGGTTTTGTGGTTCACACATTGCGAGACTTAGCAAATAGCAATTAGCAAACTGGATGATCAGAGGTAGAACACTCAAAATAACACTGTTTGCAATTACAAAATGGGATAGCAAATGACCTACCTCTCGAATAATGATGAGGTAGGTCTCATTTTGCAAACCCCCTGGGAATGGCAGCACTCACAGGGATGCTGGCCTGCTGAGCATGCCTGTGAATGCTTTCATATTTGGATGTAAATATTCATTTAATTGCAGCCTTGTTTTAGCAGGGGTGAACAGAAAGTATTTTAAAAACCTATTTTATTACTGAAAGACATTTTTGGAAGCAGTCAGTGGTCTGTGGCACAACTTGCTGCTCAGAAAATGTTTTTGGCCATGCAGTCACAAAAAGGAAGGGATCCCAGCACCAACTTGAAATGGATGGTAACTGCAATTGCTTAGTGCCAGCATGTGTGCCCAAGAAAAAAACAAATATCCACCTGCGACTCAATGATAGGATAGGAATGCCTATTCCTAAATGCCAGTAGAAAACCCTGTTTTGTGATTGTGCAATGTGATAGCAGAATGGCAAATTTTGGTTTGTGTATTTGAATGAATGTTTGTCCTGACGTAAACACAAAAAATCAGTAAATTACGCCATTTGGAAAAGTTACAATAGCTTGGTACATATGGCCCTGAATAATAGTCGGACATGGCTCAACAAAACTAAGGACTACATTGTTAACATGTATCAACATGTGTAATACATCTCAGTACTGGTACACTAACAGTTTGTTCAACTTACATTCCATATGGCCACAAACATTGCATGCAGCACGTCAAGACATATGTTACTGTCACTCAGGAGCATTCTACTGTACACATTTGTCAATGTGATACTCACCAACAGGGACACTGATCACCACACCCAGGTGGTCCAGCAGGTCCTGTTTTTGGGCCACCAGGTGAGCCCAACAATGCTTCAGCTGGTGCTCGTTCTGGGAGGTGTTGAAGACTCGTTTAAGGTGGAAGAGCACCTTCGCCCAACGCAGACTCCTTGCCTCCGTGTGGTACCCCTGTATCACACGACCCCCTTGCCTCCAGCATCATTGGAAGGAAGTGGCACACAAGCCACACAAATGCCCCAAGCTCCTGCTCACCATTGCACCCCAGCCTCGCCCTTCCTGACATAATACAGTACAGTATTTCAATTAAAAAAAAATGAAAAAAGGGCAAAAAAATAGAAAAAAAGGAAACTTACAAACACAAATTACAGGCCCCAACTACCCCAACTAATCTAACCCCCAAACAGACACCCAACAGTACAAATACTATTCAGACAACAATAAAAGATACAAAACACTTACACAGGTACAAAATACAAGAAGGATACACTAAACGACAAAAGATAGACCACACAAGATACAAGATACACAATCCACAAGATAGCAACACCAACACACAGCCACACAGTCAAGAAAATCACAGACTGCAAAGTGAAAGCGAAAGTACACCCACTGTACCATGTCTGTAAAAAGGATTTCCTATTACATCACTTCCTGTCCCCTTTGCACCCTGTTTTCCATCTTGCGCGTATTTTTTTGATGCATACGTAGTTTGCATGAATATATTCAACGCATAACCTACATGTGGCAAAATCCCACGCATTACCAGGAAACTACTATTTTTATGGATATCCGCATACGTGGGCTGCGCTGGTAGAATTAACGCTAGGAACCCATTGATGATTAGTATGCGTTTGCATGTTTATTCGACACATGCGCATCAAAATTTCGGACTCAAACTGTGTTTGCATGATTTTTCATTATTTAGCATGTATGCAGCCTGTATGTAGACGAAGATAGGATGGTATGGCCTGCAGTTTGTGTTCTAGTGTTTGGCCACATGTAGTAGACCATGCAACTACGGCCCACATATTTACTATCTTTGTGCAAGATTTCCCTTTTTTCTGATGCAAAAGCAGCACAAGTTAGGAAATTTAAATGTAATTTGTAAGTTTGCGCTGATTTTGTGTCAATAAATAACCGGCAAGGCTGCATAACAAAAGTATAAATCATGGCCTCTGTGTTTTGTGTGCAAATCGACTGTTACAACTATATGTGTGCTTCTTATGGAACACCATGCAATACATTTGGCGTAATGTTCATGTATGAATGTGTTACAAATGGGTATCAACATCAGATGGCAATCAGTGAGCTACAACAGTCATGATATGTGTTTGTAATATGTGTCGACTTATTTGCTGTGCATAGTTTTTTTTACTTTGGGGACATTACATTTCCCACAACAAACAATATACAGGGAAGATAGAGAATGGCTGATGAGGGCCAAGTCGGATATGTTACCCCTCAAATGTCATATATATTTGGCTACGACTTCATGGTGACGTGTGTGAACTACCCATAAGTCAGGCATTTCAAGATGTTTGGTAAATACAGTGTTTTTGACACAGAGCCTCAATTCCAATCATAAAATTGTTCTGCACACGTCAGTTTGACTAAAGTAAATTACCTATGTTCCTCCTGTGGCTGTGGTGGATATGCAGCCCTGGCTCCATGTGTTCACATATTTTCAGAGGTCATTGCACAAAAGTGTCCAGTTCAAGTTTGTGGGCATGTGTAACCTGTGTGAGTATTGGGCTCCATGGTTCTACGGTTTCATGCAGGTCTAATCAGGAGTCTGTTGGGGCAACCCTTGAGTTCACAGAGTATCTTTCAATGCAGATTTTTCCTAAAGCCAAAGATCATCTAAAGGCATACAAGGGGATAGGGCAGCTATGGTACGGCAGATAATACAGAAGAGTAAAGACAGAGCAACCTCAGTATGGACAAATATGTAATGGGTCAGTAATGGACAAACATGCAGGGCTCATCACTACATTTGTAAACAGGGTAGGACTCAGAACTTCCCACAGCAACAGGGAACGTCAGTGCCTTTGTGTAGATTAATCTCACAGCTAGTCACCACACAAGCTCCATTAAAAGGTGGTGGCAGAAGTGAATCTGTGTCAGGACCCTCAGGGCACAAATATGGATTGTCCTTACATACACAAGACTGGCCCTTGTTTGTCGGGCTGGAGACACAGTAACAAATCCAGGAATACAGCCATAGCACACTGTCACTGTAAGGCACTAATAAATACATGCAAAACTAGACAAAGGATGGGGGCTGGACTAGCCTCCTGGAAACCATGTGCCAGTACAAATTTAAACAATTCTTTACAGTTGAGGACTGATAGTACACTTACCAGACACAATACCCCAAGAGGAAACGGAGGGCAAGGGAAACAACTAGGAGGCAAATGCAGGCAGAGGAAACAGGCTTTGGTTGACACAAAGACTGGAACAGGTCTGGCTAACAGGAAGCAGACTCTGTCAGGAGCCACGTTGAACAAGACTGAAAAACAGGGAGCAGAGTCTGATTGGAACAAGCAGGAACCACACTGTGTAAACAGAGAACAGTTTAATTTCAGGCGTAATCAGGACTGTAACACAATCCAACAAGGGATCTGGTACACAAATGAATTGTACTCCAATGCACTACGAGGAGCTTCAGGGAATGGCAGCTTCTAAGCAGTTCCAGGTAGCAGCAAGGTGAGGCCAAAGTCACATGGCTGGGCTGCTCGAGAGAGCTCACAGGTGTGGACAGCTTCAGTCTCCCACAAGTACTGGAGGAGAGAATCCAGTATAAGGGGACAACCTGACATTTCCCATGGGAAGCTATGGACAGAAGATTAGAGGTCTGGGAAGCTATGGACAGAAGATTAGAGGTCTTACTGGCTACTGGGCAGTTTATTATGAGACCTTAAGTCCATGCAGCCTAATGTAGCTATTCTATAGCATGCATGTGTTGTGACCATTGTTTGTCATATCTGGGGCACTCATGCTATCCATTTTCAGGATTGATGCACCTCTTATCACACAAGCTCTTTGCACCAGATATAAATATGGTGTTAAGTTTGCGCCAGATTCACGCAAAAGAATTACACTAATCTGGTGCAAACAGAGTATACATATGGGCCTTAATTATCATGGACTTGGCTTTTTGACAAGACCATGTCCGCTCAACTAAATTCCAGGTTCCGCGGGAGCGAAGAGAATAAAACCCTCACCCCTAAACACTATTCTCTTGTATCTGAAATGAACAGGGAGCAAGTACATAGCCTCCGGGCAAAAGGGATAGGGAACTGGGATCTGGGAAGGGAATAGAAACAAAACACTGGCTCAGGAATGAGCGGCACTGTTGTTCTAAGAAAGTTGTCTCTTGGTTTGGTGCAGGAATAAAAAAAATTCTAGCTTACGCGTCAAGAATTTTCAATTCTATTAAGGACACGGAGACGAGGATTATGCTTTCTCTTTCTTTACTGACTTAAAACAGCAGCCAATCACAAACAAGTTTAACAAAAAACTACACATCCCATGATGCTCTAGTCAATGTCACATGGTCCAATCACCTATCACGACCTCTGCCCATATAACACCTGACTCTCGATGTCACTTCCTCTTTCTTTGGTCAAGGCAGATATAGTTCACATTGAAATCGAAACTTCTTACATCAACTGTAACTCAGAGTTCGGATAGTCCTCTTTTTAACAGGTAACATGAGTTTGGAGACTCCAACTTGAAAAGGAAAACCATTCCATCGAAATGAAGGTACAAGACTTTACCAAGATCCTGGACTCAGGAGTTCTTCTGATCAGAAACTATGAAATAAAACAGGTAGGTAATATTCTCAAAGGAAAACAAATTCTCATAAATAATATTTATATATCTGTGGTATCCAATGGGAGGGAATAATAAACAATAATCATATCAGATAACAAATCTGTTCAATAATAAAAATTTTATGGGTGGGATAATCCTCGCCTCCGTGTCCTTAATAGAATTGAAAATTCTTGACGAGCAAGCTCAATTTTTTTTTATTCTATGTCAGGACCGGAGGCTCTGATTATGCTAGTTTAAAGCTGTCCCATTACTACAGATGCTACATCCATCACAGGCTTGTGATAAAATTCACAAAACGTATTCTCTGAAGACCAATCTGCAGCTCTCATCTTGTCTAAAACTTTCTGTGACATTTTCATATTCTTTTAAACAATGAACAACACATAACTTAGAATTATCAGGATACATTGGATATGTTACTGACCTGTAATTCGTTTTAGTCCTTCTAGATATTGTGAAAGTCACCCCATTTGGTGAGTATACTCTACCAGATAAATCTAACGCTCTGACACCTGACACTCTTTTACAGCAAATGAGACATAACAACATGGTTAATTTGGCCGATAGTTGCTTGTGAGATAAATCCTTATTAGCAGGCCAGGAATCCAGAAATCTTAGGACAACATTAACGTCCCATAATACTGAGTATTTTGCCTGAGGCGGTTTAGACAGGCGAATGCCCCTTAGTAATGTACATACTAAAGGGTGTTCACCTACAGGTTTACCCTCAACCGGGATATGTCCCGCTGAAATGGCTGATCTAAAATTATTAATCGTCCGGTAAGCTAACCCGGAATTGGCTAGTTCTGCTACAAAGTTAATGACTAACTCGATATGTGCTTCCATCGGATTGGAACCTCTTCCATCACACCAATTACTCCATCTGCGCCAGGCTGAATCGTATCTTTTATGGATACTACCCGCCCAGGCTTGTTTAATGAAGTCCTCAGCTTATTGCGAAAGGCCTGAGGAGCTCCATCTTGACCTGAAATCATCCATGCTAGCAGAGCCAGTTTTCCTGACGAGATCATTGGACACTGATGGCCCTCCTGATTCAGAAGAAGATTCCGACAAGGAGGAATGAGAAGAGGAGAGGCACAAGCTAAATTCAGCGCTACTGGGAACCACGGTTGTGCCCTCCAGAAGGGAGTCAGTAACACGATCTGAGCTTTCTGTCTCTGGACTTGAGACAACACCCTGGCAATCATAAGAAACGGTGGAAACGCATAACCTCGAAACTGAGACCAGTCCTGAAGAAATGCATCCGTCTTCATTGCACAGGGATCTGGTCGCCAACTGAAGAATTTTGAAATCTGGCAATTTAGGTGGGAAGCAAACAGATCTACCTCGCAATTGCCCCACTCTTTGATTATCTGGGAAAAAATCATTGGGTCCAGTTTCCAGTCGCTGGAGTCTGTCAGATATCTGGAGTTCCAGTACGCAACTATGTTCTGGTCCCCAGGAAGGTATTCCGCAATGACTACTATGCGTTGTGTCAGGCAGAAATGCCAAAACTCCTTGGCAATCTCTGCCAGGATTTTGGATTTCGTTCCCCCCAATTTGTTGACATACCTCACTGCTGAAACATTGTCCATTCGTAGAAGTATGCAACAATCTGTCTTCTGAGGGGAGAGACTCTTTATTGCAAAGGAACCTGCCAGAAGTTCTAGGCAATTGATGTGTAGGGTCTGTTCCCATTCTGACAATCTGCCTCCTGTCAGTAAAGAGTTGCAACGTGCTCCTCAACCCCAACGTCTGGCATCGGATTCGATCACCACGTTCGGAAGAGACCCGAAAATCGCTCTGCCGTTCCAGGCTTCCATATGTTGTAGCCACCACTGTATCTCTGATTTTACTTCCATAGTCAACGGGATCTGTTCTGAATAGCTCAGACCCTGTTGTAGGTGCGTGATCTTGAGTCTCTGAAGGGCTCTGTAATGTAAGGGGGCTGGAAATATTGCTTGAATGGAAGAGGCTCACAACCCCACTACTCTGGCTATGTTCCGTAAGGAAACCATCGACCTGGTCAAAAGGGACCTCAATTCCCTCTTGATGTTGCGAATCTTCTGAGAGGGAAGAAGAAGTTGACATGAGATTGAGTTTATCCGAAACCCCAGGAAATCTATTATTTGTGTCGGATTCAACAATGATTTCTGCACATTGATAAGAAAACCTAAATCTTGCAGAATATTGATGGTCCAATTCAAATGCGATAGCAGGGTCTGGGGAGCTTGAGCCATCAAGAGAATATCGTCCAGATAAATGATCAAACGGACGCCCTTGGCTCTTAGCCATTCCATGACCGGTCTCATCAGCTTCGTGAAGCACCAAGGTGCTGATGACAGGCCAAAGGGGAGTGGCAGAAATTCCAGGCACTGACCCTTCCATTGAAATTGGAGGAACCTCCTGTGTGGAGGAAAGATTGGGATTGACAGATAGGCATCTTTTAGGTCTAGACGAACCATCCAGTCCCCTTCTAATAGAAGGTCCCTTAGCATATGAATGCCCTCGATTTTGAAATGCCGATATAGTATCCATTGGTTGAAGTCCTTTCAATTCAAGACTAGGCGGTGACCTCCCCATTTTTTGTGCACCACAAAAATAGGGCTGATAAAACCATAAGGATGAGGGGTGGAATACTGTACTGCGCCTTTTTCTAATAAGGCTTGGACTTCTTTGTCTATAAAAGCCTGATTTTCTAGGGAAAAACACATCTGAAGCGGAGGGTTGACCTGAGTGGGAGTACTGACAAACTCTAGGTGAAAACCCAAAACCGATTGGAGAACCCAGGGATCCCCGGTAATCTTTCTCCAATTTTTTATAAACAATGCCACTCTGCCCCCAAGAGTGACCCGAGAAAAAGGAATAATGCTCACCTGAGAAATTAGAGTCCTGAATGGCACCTTGTTGCCCTCTGCGAGGACCTCTGCGGAAACGTTGGCGTCCTCCTCTGTGGCGAGTGGGATAGAAAGTGGTGTCTTGTTCTCCATACCAACCACCTCTGCCCCTGGGGTAATAATTCTGGGGACTGATGTATGAACCTCGGCCGGCCATGCGTCCGCCGTAACGACCGGCCCTGGTAAAAAGGCCTCTTTTAAAGACTTTTTTAAGTGACATTTGGGCTTTATCGAGAGATGAAAATGTGGAGCAGATCTTGGCTAGCTCTTTAATAAAAGACAAACCAAATAGAAGGCCATCAGCTGAAGGACCCGCTTCCGAAGATGCTAGATCGGATAGTTTTGGGTCGATACGCATCAATATAGACTTCCTACGTTCAGAGGAGATAGCGCAGTTAGTGTTCCCTAAATGACAAACAGCTCTTTGAGTCCAACCAATCAGGATGTCAGTGTCCACCGGGGTGCTTGACTCCTTGGCCACGTACGCCATTTCGAGAATCTTAGTCAAGGGGCCAGAAAGGTCCGAAAGTTTATCTTGGCAGTTCCGCCACGATCCAGCTAATCCTTTCTTAGGATCTTTGGAGAATTGTTTCATAAATGTGACCATGGTTGGGTCTATTTCCGGAGTCTCTGAGACTCTGCCTTCTAAATCTGGTCTGGGGCATTCTGCCTTTAGGCAAGAGCGAACTTCTTTATCAAAACCTTTTCTGATATTAGTTTGCACATACTGGGCTACCTCAGGAGGAGGAATCCAGTTCAAAGCTCTGGGGTGAATGATTTCCGAAGGATCGAAATCAAGTACTAATGAAGGAGGGGTGACTTTTTTAGCTTTCTTACTAGGTACTGGGGAACCTGAGTCGTCTGAGTCCTCGGATGAGGAATTTTTGTCTGATGAGGAAGGAGAGAAGGTAGTATCCTTTTTTGAGCTGTAATTATGCTCTTTGCTGTGTTTTTTATGCAGCTTCTCAAAGGCATCCGCATGAAGGTCACTAAGAACAGGGGAAGACTCTTCCAAATTTTTTGCTTTTCCTTTTTTCCCTCCTGGAGTGGGGCTTGGCCTTGCACCCATCCTTGAGAACGTGCGTAGTCAAATAATTGGCCTGAGAATGGGCCTAGAGCTTTTACCAGCGCATCGTTAAATGATTGCTGTACCCTAGTATCAAGGGCTTCCACTAAGTCCACTTCTAATTGGCTTCCCAATTCTTCAGTGTAATATTCACCTTCTTGTTCATTCCACTGAGCCATTTGAACTCAATAGTTATTAAAGCAGATGTAAAAATCTGTGTGTCTACACTTACTTAAGTGTGGGAATCAAATAAATACTCTAAGTATCAGGGGGGAGTGCAAAAACCCCAAAGCAGGCAAAGGATTCGATTGTGCCCACAATAAAACATGGAAGGTGCTGCCTGCCGGCACTCTAGGCAGAAGCCTAATTTCAATTTTACAACCTTCGTTCCTATTTAGAGAACGGGCGTCAGGGATCAATAAATACTTTAAATTGTCGACGGAAGGACACAGGTGGCCGTCCGCACGCGTCTCAACACGCCGAGCCGATCGTTCTAAAACACGAAGGATCGGCTCTGGAACGAGTTGAGCGCGCGCGTGAGCCGGCAATAAATATAGAAGAGATACTGCGTGGAACACGCAGTGCGCTCCCGCTCCCACTCCACAATCGGGCATAAAAACACGGCAAAAATGCAGAAAACGGAAGCGCAAAGGTGCGCAAACACACATATCGCAACGCCAAACATTTTAATAAATAAGCAATTACAATCGAAAAATAAACATTTGCAATGATGAATAAAGATAAAATGCACTTATCTGCTGCGAAGCAGACAAGAAAGAGGAAGTGACATCGAGGGTCAGGTGTTATATGGGCAGAGGTCGTGATAGGTGATTGGACCATGTGACATTGACTAGAGCATCATGGGATGTGTAGTTTTTTGTTAAACTTGTTTGTGATTGGCTGCTGTTTTAAGTCAGTAAAGAAAGAGAAAGCATAATTGGAGCCTCTGGTCCTGACGTAGAATTCTAAGACCAATAACAAATCAAAAACAAAAGAACTACAAATATCACAGAGTCCATCAGCAAAATAACAATATTTATTATCATTCAATTAGGCAATCACAAAGTCTTTCAGCAAAGTAACAATAATTATTAGTGCTCGATTGCTCAACTATTAACCGCCTAGGTGCGGGCGTCGGCCAGTGGCCGACGCCCACACACCCTCCCTGGTGCGGGTCACGACCAGTGGCCGACACCAGGAAGGGTATCAATAAATCCTCGGGTGCGTTGCACCCGAGGATTTATTTATTTTTTTAAACCCCCCCCCGGGAGACACGGAAGCTTCCGTGTCTCCCCCCGCCCCCCCACCCGCCCCTTTGTGACGTCAGCGCGCCTCGCGGCGCGCTGACGTTGCAAAGGTGTTTTCCCCATCAAAGCAGGAAGCAGCCTTGCGGCCGCTTCCTGCTTTGATGGGGAAAACGGCCTTTCTCACGTTCGGGAAGGCCTCGTAAGAAAGGGGAGTGTCTCCCCTTTCTTACGAGGCCTTCCTGAAAGTGTTTCCTGGCCCCCGATCGCAGCACAGCTGCGATCGGGGGCCAGGAAACACTTTCAGGAAGGCCTCGTAAGAAAGGGGAGACACTCCCCTTTCTTACGAGGCCTTCCTGAAAGTGTTTCCTGGCCCCCGGTCGCAGCTGTGCTGCGATCGGGGGCCAGGAAACACTTTCAGGTTTCCTGGCCCCCCGATCGCAGCACAGCTGCGATCGGGGGGCCAGGAAACACTTTGAAAAGGCCTCGTAAGAAAGGGGAGACTCTCCCCTTTCTTACGAGGCCTTCTCAAAGTGTTTCCTGGCCCCCGATCGCAGCACAGCTGCGATCGGGGGCCAGGAAACACCACTAGACGCCAGGGATTTCACTTTGGGGGGGCGGCCCCCTCGGAAAACGGGCCGCCCCCCCCGGGGGCATAATTAATAAAAAAAAAAAAGGTAGGTGCCCCCTGGGGGGGGGGGGGGGGGCGCAATTTTGGCCCCCAAGGAAACCATACAACAACTAAAAAAAATAGATCTATATATAGATCTATATTTATATATCTATGTAGATAGATATATCTATGTACATGGATATATCTATAGATATATCTATGTACATAGATATATATATATATATAGAGGTAGATCTATATATACCAAAGAGATTTATAAAGTGTGCTACTCACCTGTGAGGGTCTCAAGGCGCTTGGGGGGGGCGGGGGAGGGAAAGGGGCTGGGAGGTTCACTGTTCGAAAAGCCAGGTTTTGAGGCCCTTCCTGAAAAGAAGTAGGTTTTGGGTCTTGCGAAGGTGGGTTGTGAGGGCGTTCCAGGTTTTGGGTGCAAGGTAGGAGAAGGATCTGCCCCCGCTGGTGGTGTGTTTGATGCGGGGGACAGAGGCGAGAGAGAGGTCAGCTGAGCGGACGTTTCGTGTGGGGGTGTGGAAGGTGACTCTCGTTGAGGTAGGCAGGGCCTGTGTTGTGGAGTGATTTGTGTGCGAGGATGAGGATCTTGAAGGTGATCCTTTTGTCAATGGGGAGCCAGTGGAGGGATTTGAGGTGTGGAGAGATGTGTTCGTGTCGGCGGAGGTCGAGGATGAGTCGTGCTGCTGAGTTCTAGATGCGTGTAGTTTGCGCTTGAGTTTTAGAGTGGTGCCGGCGTAGAGGGCGTTTCCGTAATCAAGCCTGCTGCTGATCTGTGTGTGAGTGACAGTTTTTCTGGTCTCTGTGGGGATCCATTTGAATGTTTTTCAGTATACGGAGTGTGTTGAAGCATGAGGAGGTGAGAGCGTTGATTTGTTGGGTCATCGAGAGGGAGGAGTCTAGGATGATGCTGAGGTTGCGTGCGTGGTTGGCGGGGTGGGTGCAGGGCCTAGCGTGGTGGGCCACCATGAGGGGTCCCAGGTGTTTTTGTGTGGGCCAAAGAGGATTATTTCGGTTTTGCTTGAGTTGAGTTTCAGGTGATTGGCTGTCATATATATATCACTTTTGTCAATATGTGTGTGGTTTCCCTGGGGGGAAAAGGGTCCGACTTGTCTAGTGGCAGTTTTAGTGCCATAAAGAAGCGCAGAAGGTTTATATGCCTACTGCAAAGAGCAAATCTGTATTTTATGTAAATAGCTGAGTACATTAGCAAAGTCTATGGAGAGATGAAGGGCACTTTTGCTGGGTGGTAATGAGGGAATCCGAGGAGGAGGGAGTGGGAGCACCAATAATGATTGTTGGACTGGGCGCAGGAGGTGCTAAAGACTGTGACGAATGGTATGTGACAAGGTGTTTTTTGAGTGTCTTGAAAGTACGTGCTGATTGAGGGAAGAAGCGCAGGTAAGGTGGCCTCTACTGTTGCACGTATCTCACACACCATCGATTTTGTGACTGTCTACGTAGGCTAGTGTTTTAGAGCAACAGTTTAGCCAATAGCAGAGATGGCATCTTGATGGATGACTGCTGCCTACACTCGGGTTATAGAGGACCGCTCTGACATAGGATCAGAGACCGAGACATCAGATACTGAGACAGCATCTGAGGGATAGGACAATGGCGCAGACTCTGGGAGTGATTTTTCAGTCAGAGGAGTCCCATTCGATAACTCCTCTTCCAGTACATTATGAGGGAGGTGATGAGGACAGTCCTGCTGTCCCTTCGCAAGCTGTTTGTGCAACTGGGTAATAGTGGGTTACGCCAACCCAGAGAGCAGGTGAATGCGGCGGCAAGCAGAGAGAGAGTGCTCTCTTGGGAGCTCCCCAATTTAGTTCAGCCCCAAATTCCACCACCCAAATCATATTGTGGAGACATCAAAATTATCCATGGCAAAACAAACTGGTTTTGTAAGGCAGGCACCTGTGTTTTTGGTCCTGGATTCGGCGGCCATATAGAGAAACACACTAAACCCAAACATTTCTGGAAACTAGACATTCGGGGGAGTCCACAGAGGTGTGACTTGTGTGGCTTCCCCAAAGTTTTCTTACCCAGAATACCCTGCAAAGGTGAAATGTTGAAAAAAAACTCAATTTTTCTCGCATTTCTGTCACACAAACTACAGGAATATGCTGGGATCCACAATATTCCTACCACCCAGTGACTCCTCACCTGTCCTGATAAAAACACTACCCCACTTGAGTGCCTACACCTAGTGTCTGTGTCAGGAATGGATCACCCCAGGGTCAACAGCTGCCTCACGTAAGGACCAACATTGACCGTTGTGTGATCTATTCCTGTCGCAGGCACCAGGCCTAACCACACAAGTGAGGTATCATTTTTATCGGGAGGCTTGGAGGAACGCTGGGTGGAAGGAAATTTGTGGCTCCTCTCAGATTCCAGAACTTTCTGTCACCGAAATGTGAGGAAAACTTGTTTTTTTAGCCACTTTTTGAGGTTTGCAAAGGATTCTGGGTAACAGAACCTGGTCCGAGCCCCGCAAGTCACCCCTCCTTGGATTCCCCTAGGTCTCTAGTTTTTAAAAATGTACAGGTTTGGTAGGTTTCCCTAGGTGCCGGCTGAGCTAGAGGCCAAAATCTACAGGTAGGCACTTTGCAAAAAACAGCTCTGTTTTCTGTGATGTGTCCACGTTGTGTTTTGGGGCATTTCCTGTCGCGGGCGCTAGGCCTACCCACACAAGTGAGGTATCATTTTTATCGGGAGACTTGGGGGGACGCTGGGTGGAAGGAAATTTGAGGCTCCTCTCCGATTCCAGAACTTTCTGTCACCGAAATGTGAGGAAAACTTGTTTTTTTAGCCACTTTTTGAGGTTTGCAAAGGATTCTGGGTAACAGAACCTGGTCAGAGCCCCGCGAGTCACCCCATCTTGGATTCCCCTAGGTCTCTAGTTTTCAAAAATGTACAGGTTTGGTAGGTTTCCCTAGGTGCCGGCTGAGCTAGAGGCCAAAATCTACAGGTAGGCACTTGGCAAAAAACAGCTCTGTTTTCTGTGATGTGTCCACGTTGTGTTATGGGGCATTTCCTGTCGCGGGCGCTAGGCCTACACACACAAGTGAGGTATCATTTTTATCGGGAGACTTGGGGGGACGCTGGGTGGATGGAAATTTGAGGCTCCTCTCAGATTCCAGAACTTTCTGTCACCGAAATGTGAGGAAAACTTGTTTTTTTAGCCACTTTTTGAGGTTTGCAAAGGATTCTGGGTAACAGAACCTGGTCAGAGCCCCGCGAGTCAACCCATCTTGGATTCCCCTAGGTCTCTAGTTTTCAAAAATGTACAGGTTTGGTAGGTTTCCCTAGGTGCCGGCTGAGCTAGAGGCCAAAATCTACAGGTAGGCTCTTTGCAAAAAACAGCTCTGTTTTCAGTGATGTGTCCACGTTGTGTTTTGGGGCATTTCCTGTCGCGGGCGCTAGGCCTACCCACACAAGTGAGGTATCATTTTTATCGGGAGACTTGGGGGGACACTGGGTGGAAGGAAATTTGAGGCTCCTCTCCGATTCCAGAACTTTCTGTCACCGAAATGTGAGGAAAACTTGTTTTTTTAGCCACTTTTTGAGGTTTGCAAAGGATTCTGGGTAACAGAACCTGGTCAGAGCCCCGCGAGTCACCCCATCTTGGATTCCCCTAGGTCTCTAGTTTTCAAAAATGTACAGGTTTGGTAGGTTTACCTAGGTGCTGGCTGAGCTAGAGGCCAAAATCTACAGGTAGGCACTTTGCAAAAAACAGCTCTGTTTTCTGTGATGTGTCCACGTTGTGTTTTGGGGCATTTCCTGTCGCGGGCGCTAGGCCTACCCACACAAGTGAGGTATCATTTTTATCGGGAGACTTGGGGGGACGCTGGGTGGAAGGAAATTTGAGGCTCCTCTCAGATTCCAGAACTTTCTGTCACCGAAATGTGAGGAAAACTTGTTTTTTTAGCCACTTTTTGAGGTTTGCAAAGGATTCTGGGTAACAGAACCTGGTCAGAGCCCCGCGAGTCACCCCATCTTGGATTTCCCTAGGTCTCTAGTTTTCAAAAATGTACAGGTTTGGTAGGTTTCCCTAGGTGCCGGCTGAGCTAGAGGCCAAAACCTACAGGTAGGCACTTTGCAAAAAACAGCTCTGTTTTCTGTGATGTGTCCACGTTGTGTTTTGGGGCATTTCCTGTCGCGGGCGCTAGGCCTACCCACACAAGTGAGGTATCATTTTTATCAGGAGACTTGGGGGGACGCTGGGTGGAAGGAAATTTGAGGCTCCTCTCAGATTCCAGAACTTTCTGTCACCGAAATGTGAGGAAAACTTGTTTTTTTAGCCACTTTTTGAGGTTTGCAAAGGATTCTGGGTACCAGAACCTGGTCAGAGCCCCGCGACTCACCCCATCTTGGATTCCCCTAGGTCTCTAGTTTTCAAAAATGTACAGGTTTGGTAGGTTTCCCTATGTGCCGGCTGAGCTAGAGGCCATAATCTACAGGTAGGCACTTTGCAAAAAAACAGCTCTGTATTTTGTGAAAAAATGGGATGTGTCCACGTTGTGTTTTGGGGCATTTCCTGTCACGGGCGCTAGGCCTACCCACACAAGTGAGGTATCATTTTTATCGGGAGACTTGGGGGAACATAGAATAGCAAAACAAGTGTTATTGCCCCTTATCTTTCTTTACATTTTTTCCTTCCAAATATAAGAGAGTGTGTAAAAAAGACGTCTATTTGAGAAATGCCCTGCAATTCACATGCTAGTATGGGCACCTCGGAATTCAAAGATGTGCAAATAACCACTGCTCCTCAAAACCTTATCTTGATCCCATTTTGGAAATGCAAAGGTTTTCTTGATACCTCTTTTTCACTCCTCATATTTCAGCAAATGAATTGCTGTATACCCAGTATAGAATGAAAACCAACTGCAGGGTGCACCTCATTTATTGGCTCTGGGTACCTAGGGTTCTTGATGAACCTATAAGCCCTTTATATCCCCGCAACCAGAAGAGTCCAGCAGACAAAACGGTATATTGCTTTCAGAAATCTGACATCGCAGGAAAAAGTTACAGAGTAAAACATAAAGAAAAATGGCTGTTGTTTTCAGCTCAATTTCAATATTTTTTTATTTCAGCTGTTATTTTCTGTAGGAAAACCTTGTAGGATCTACACAAATGACCCCTTGCTGAATTCAGAATTTTGTCTAGTTTTCAGAAATGTTTAGCTTTCCGGGATCCAGCATTGGTTTCACACCCATTCCTGTCACTAACTGGAAGGAGGTTGAAAGCACCAAAAATAGTAAAAATGGGGTATGTCCCAGTAAAATGCCAAATTTGTGTTGGAAAATGTGGTTTTCTGATTCAAGTCTGCCCGTTCCTGAAAGGTGGGAAGATAGTGATTTCAGCACCAGAAACCCTTTGTTGATGGCATTTTCAGGGAAAAAACCACAAGCCTTCTTCGGTGGCCCTTTTTTTCCATTTTTTTGGAAAAAACTAAATTTTCACTGTATTTTGGCTATTTTCTTGGTCTCCTCCAGGGTAAACCACAAACTCTGGGTACCATTAGAATCCCTAGGATGTTGGAAAAAAAGGACGCAAATTTGGCGTGGTTAGCTTATGTGGACAAAAAGTTATGAAGCCCTAAGCGCGAACTATCCCAAATAGCCAAAAAAGGGCTCAGCACTGGGGGGGAAAAGGCCCAGCAGCTAAGGGGTTAAGCACACTTTTGTAACTCACAACAAAATCGTTATAAAATTAAACTTATGAATTTCTCTTTTGTTATTTATTTTCATACAATAGACTCACTCTAAAACAATCAGAATAAACACGTTTGCATAGATATCGAGTGATGCTTTCAGGAGTTCACAACACTTAACTTCAATGCTGTTTCTAAAAATGCTTCTCAAGCTGTCATTGGAAAATAGTCTTGTATCACGGGTTTCTCAGCATCGCCGAATATCTTTCATATTGAACCAAAAGGTCACTAATCTCAAGAAGGCTGAAAACAAGGAGACAAGAGGGGAATTACTCACGAACCAACTTCTCCTAGCATGTTTTGAATTTTTGAGGAAGATTGAATACTGCTCATAAATTCTCAGGCCGCTGCAAAAGTAATCCGCTCCGGAGAGGGAAGCTTCGATGAAGCCTCACACTGAAAAGACGACTCCCGAAAGAATCATGGTACTTCATCTGAACCGGTAACACCTGCGAGTGAAGGAAGACTCGAAGCCACGCACAAAAAAACACCTTGGCAGTTCTATTTATAGACTGGTCTGCTGGTGATGAGTGATCAATCATGAGGGTGTGGATGCTGTGCTGGTGATGACTCATCAAACACTTCTAATAATTCATATGAAAGAATTGTCTCCATAAACCGCTTGGCACACAGTTCACAAATGGGACAACAATTTCTTTAAAAAATATAAACAAACATGCGATGTAATATTCGGTCTTCAGATGGAAGATAATTTTCCTCACAAGTTACAGGGAAATGCTGTGCTTTAAACACATTCATGACATGTTTAATCATTTTTCATACATGCTGATTTATTGTGTGAGGGAGCAGCAAGAAGCGTGCATGTGTGAGTGTGAGTCCTAACAGGTGCTCTACTAATGAATAGCATCTGGAATCACCAATATGCCAGTGATACACAGCTCTACTTGAAAGTCTCCTCTACTTCAGACATCAAAAGCCCTAAGCACTGTGTGTGCATTATCCAGACCTAGATGTCCAGCTCCTATACGAATCTCAACGCAAAGAAGACAGAATATTTGTTCTTTGCCTGGTACACCAAACAAGAAACATTACAAACCTGGCTCAATGGCATAAACCTTAATAACTTCAAACTCAAAGTTTCAATGAATGCCAAGTTACCTGGATTCACCCTGGACAGCAACCTGACCTTTGATGTGAGGACCCTTTTAGGACCCAAGTTGGTCACCCATGTTTTAGCTTAGTTTTACAATTCATGTTTTTTTTAACATTTTATTCATGTTAGCAATGTGACTTTTTAGCCTTGACTCTTTACACATTTCATCAGTTTGCTTTATTCTAGGAAAGCAAGGAACATGCTGCTTATTTAATCAGCTTTGCACCATATATAATCATTTTTATTGTGCAAGGCTATGGAGCGAGGTGAGCAATATGCTAACTAATATTGCCAGTCCGGGAGACATCATCTATAATCAAGATACAGCACGACATTATACTATATGCCCAATGTGGTACGCTTTATTATGTAAACTGTGCATCGACACGCTAATGGGCATTCCAGCCACCACGATCCTGGGTCACATGCTGGGTGACACGCAGCGCAGCTGGTGCTGAACTGCCAGCTCCCTGAGAGGATTGCCACCTACAAGATGGGCAGATTCATCACACTTTATCCAGTTATGGGGCTGGTGCTCATCTCTTACATTGGGCCAGGCAGAGGACTACAACCACTATGTTCTCAAAAATAGACATACGATTCTGTAGGAACTTCTAGAACCTCTATACCATTTAGAACCACATACTTCATGGTTGTTTATCTTCTTTACCCTAATCGTAATGCTGAATACCTTGCTTTGTTTCATCTGCCTAATTATCACAGCTCACTCTTTACATGCCAGATTGTGATTGTTTCAATAAATGTATTGCAATCATTTCATTTATTTGTGTTTCACCTTGGCATGCATGAGTAAGTTAGTGAAGTTGGTATGATTTGTTTCCACGGCTTCCCTGGGGAGTTGAAGTGTCATGTACTGGTTGCCATAATCACCTTTTACCCTTGTGGGTTAGGAGGTTTGGATGAGGCACTGTGAGCTAGCCAGAAATTAGGCTAACAGAAACTAAAGGTATGGATTGAACTCAGTCTCCACAGTCTACAGTGCTGCCGTCCTAAGCACTCTGTCCTATTACCAAAGTAATACCGCATATCACCCTCAAAGAAAACATTGTGACCAAAAATAATTTCTTTAAGCACACAGAGGTGACACTGCAGTGATGGAACATTTTAATAGAACTTTAAAGTCTAAGGTGTGGGGACATTTCAAGGCACATAACACATCCACTATACAGATATATTACAAACATTTGTAGAAGTTTATAACACAATTTAACAGAGGGCTATCATAACCACTGTAATAGCATTAATGCTGAACAAAGCTTTAACTTCATTGGGAACTGTTTATGGTGATCGATTCAAGGTGAAAGTAAAGAAACCCCTTCCAAAAGAAGGTCATCAATTTAGGGTGTCTGAACTCAAAGGAATCTTTACTAAGGTCTACAGATTTTTTGTAAGATTGTGATGGTAAATAGGTTACAGTTAGATTTTGTACAGCAAAAAGTTACAATAAAGACAAGTCAGACTTGCAAGACAACCTTAAAATGTAGGGGTATTGGCTAGCTCTCTGAAGGACATGTGAGTTCAGTGCTACTCAAGTAGAAAATATAGGGGCAACTAAGCATGACCAAAGGGTCAAGATACTCTATACAGAATGTCCTCAATGTTAGTACCCATGGTTGCAACTTATCTCACTTCTACAGAAAGCAAAGTATTTTCTGCAAGGAAGCAACTTCAGAACTGCTGTTCAGGTCCTTGTAGATTTCCATCTTGCATCTGGATGGCTTCCCAGACTCCACACTAGCACTCCTTAAGGGCATCCTACATGCTGCAGTACATCTCATCCAGGGCCTAAAAAAATATAATCGCTTCATCCCCTTCCTAATGTAACTCTGCTGAATTCCTCATTAATCCATACCATCTTCAAAATCATCTATAACACTTACAAACTTATCACAGCTGCAAAGCCAGCTCATCTTGCAGACCAGTTTACATTGTCTGATGGTCAGCACACTCAGAGCCAAGACATAATCAAACTGCAGAATAGTATGCTTACATTGAAAAAAAACAGGGAAGCAGGCCTTTTAGATCTATGCATCCAGGATTGAGAACAAAATTCCAGTAGCCCACTACCCCAACTCAGCTATAATTTAGAAAAAAGTTGATGACTCAACTCTGTAAAGAATACCATGCACAATGCAATAACTGTCCTCAATCCAGCTATCTCTCCTATTATTCATTAATGTTATGCTTGTCTTTGACCTTATATAGAAAATGCTAACGTTTGGCTAGGTTTGCACTATAGGAATATGATATACAGACATCTCATACACCATCAGTGATAGCTAATTTTCTGGGTTGCTTTTTCCAGACACTTTAAGCAATATTTATTAGGTAGCTCTGCTGCTGGTGCATTGTGTTGTAAGTGGTAAATTGTTTGTGTGGCTTGAGGAGTGTCTTTTATTGTTGGAGATACATGTGAATAGTGTTAGAAATTGGGTCTCTACTTGGCAAAGGTTTGCACCCTGCCCAAGTAGGGACCACAATCCTAGTCATGATAAGTCAGATACATACCATATATTTTCCTGTGGTCACTTGTGGTAGCTTGGCACAGAGTAGTCATTTTAACTTATGAGGCAATGTGTGAAGTATTTGTGCCACACCTGGTTGCAGTAACACAGTGACAGACACCACAAAAAGACTCCACACGAAGTTAGAAAAATAGGCAATATTTATCTGAGTTACACAAGGTAATAACAACAAAAACAAAAATCCAATAAGTAGATCCTGAAATATGCAATTTTAAAGATTTAGGTAAAAAAAGCACATAAAAGTAATAAGTGCCAGCGGTAGTTATCTGGCAACCTTGGACCGGGACAAAGTCATAAGTTCAGGCTGACTGCGATGGAGCATTGGCCTGCTACAGGGACCCAGTTGGACCCATTAGTTTGAGGTCTGCATGGCCTTGTTTTTCAAGGCTTTGTGTCATCGGGCATCGGTTGCAAGAAGATGTGCAGTGAGGCTTTGCAGGCTTTGGCACCACTTTGCGCTGATCCCAGAGAGCTGTGTGGCAATGCTTTGCAGGGCTTGGCATCACTTTGCCTTGCTTCCCAGTGTTTTTTTCTGACAACCACAGAAGGCAGAGCACCTTGGACCCACTTTTATAGTTCCAGTACAGGAGTAGAACCACTTGGCAGGGTAGATTGTCAGATCGCAGAATCCAGGTGCTGTAGCAGGTAAGTTGCAGCACTCTTTGATATCCTTGAGACTGCAGAAGAACAGGGGGAAAACCAACAAGCCCTTGGAAATTCTTGGTTGAAAGGATATAGAGAACAAGTCCAGTCCTTCTCACTGCAGGACAGAAGCAGAAGGCAGCGCACCAACACAGCAGAGCAAACAGCAAAGTGGAAGTCCTTCCTGCAACAACAGCACTAAGCCAGCACAGCAGACCAAATAGCAAAGTGGCAGTCTCTCCTACAACAGCAGCAGTAGACCAACACAGGAATGTAGTTGCAGAGTGTCCTTGGTTCCAATAGAATCTAATTTGATAGGGTTTCGGGTCCAATATTTGTACTGTGGTGCCCTGGTTCTGGAAGTTGGGAAAAACTTTCTGGCATTCCTTTAATGTCCACAAGGTCCCTGCCATGCCCTCCCTGGCTCCACACAACCTACCTGGCATTACACAGCCCTGTATGGGGAGAGGCACAGCACTATTCAGGTGTAAATGTGGCAGTGCTAAGCTCCTCCTCCAATCAAGCCAGTTAATAGGCATTAAGGCCTATTAAGTCACAACTACGCTTCCAATCAGCGATTGTTTAGAGGGAATACACAAAGCCCAGATGTAATTCACCCCAGACAGGTATTCAGAGACCGGAAGAGGCACAAAATGGTTAAAGTAAGAAAATGGCACCTTCCTAAAAGTGCATTTTCAGACATACAATTTAAATTCCAACTTCGCCTTAAGTTGTGAATCTAAATTGTGAGTCCAGGGACACCGTACACCATATTTCTATCTTTTCCTAATTGCAAATTAACTTAAAAGATCTTTTAACTTAACCCCAATGTTATCCTATGGGAAAGATAGTTTTTCACTATCTGGACATGTTAAACTTTAAAGTATAGGTCCAACTTTTTAAATACACTACACTCTGCTTTTGGGGCTAACTAAGGCTCACCTTAAGGATGACTTGCATGTATTAAAAGGGAAACTGTACCCACTTGCCAAGTCAAATAGACAGTTTAAACTGCAAACACAGGCTACGCAGTGGCAGGCCTGAACATGTTTGAAAGGCTACAGGCCCATTAATGGCAATACATTTGCAGGACCTGGACACATATAATGCACTTTACCAGGGACTTACTAGTAAATTAAATATTAAGTATGCCAAACAGCTATAAACCAAGTATACCATGTTTAGAGAATAGAGCACATGCACTTTGGCACTGTTTAGCAGTGGTAAAGTTCCCAGAGTCATGAAACAAACAAAAAATGGAAAAGAAAAAGAGGAGGAAGAAGTTTGGGAATGACCCTGAAGAAAGCGCCATTTCCAACAAGTAGTTGTTTCATTTTCATCCGGTGTCAAAGCTGACGGATTTGTCTGCCAGTGGAAACCCTGACAACCATTGATGTCCTTTGTAACAAAAGTCCCTCCATGAACTAATCAATCAAATCAGTAGATTTGCAGAGTGCTTCTGGTCATACTTGACAGTATTCAGGTGCTGGCAGGGTCCAGATGTCCAGGTGATTAGCCAAATACCCAGTTCTTCAGGGACTTTCAGAGCTTTGTAAGAGATAGGGCAGTCTGAAGATGAAAGGGTAGCTCATTCCATGTTTTTGCTGCTAGGTAGGAGAAAGAGCAAGCTCTGCATTTCCTGCATTGGATGCAGGGTGTGAGGGTTAGAGAAAGGAGAGTGGAGCAAAGGTGTCTGGTGAACTGATAGAAGTTCAGGTAGTGGTTCAAGTAGATGGGTCCATATATGTGTGGAGGACCTCAGATGCTTGTGTCAAGAGCTTGAACTGGCATTCTTTCTGTATATGGAGCCAGTGGATTTCCCGAGGTATGGAGCTATGTGGATTTCTTCTAGGGAGATCAAAAGTGATTCTGGCTGCAGCATTCTTTATGTTCTGTAGTCATTGGAGGAGGTGAGGTACAATCCTTGTATATAGAAAGTTGTTATAGTCCAGTCAGTAGGATATGAGTCCATCGGTAATGGTGTGTCCTGAGCTTTGGGGTAGCCATTTGAATATATTACCAAGCATGCAGAAAATGAAGAAACAGGAGGAAGAGACAGAGTTCACCTGAGTCATCATGGTTAGTTTGTTGTCCAGCATGATGCCTGGGCACCTAGTGTTGTCAGTGGGAGTAAGAGTAGGTCCAAATTCTGAGGGGTACAAGGATGCACTCCATGGGGATCATTTCTTTCAGAAGACTAGTACCTCTATGTTGCGCTTCAGACACTTGTTATTTATCCAGTGGGTGATGTCTGTCATGCAGTTATAAAAGTTGGTGGTGGGGGTGTCTTCAGAGAGACAGGATGAGTTGTGTATTGTTGGCTATGATGTTCAGTCCATGGGTTTTGACGATGCAGGCTAGAGGTGTCACTTAAGTGTTGAAGAGGGTGGGACCTTAGCAAGGATCCATGGGGTACTCACATATGATTTTCTTGGGATTTCCTTGGGTTCAGATGTGAAAGTGGATTTTTTGCATTCTTCCAGGGAGGAAAGAGGTGACACACCTGAGAGAGCCTCCTTGCATGCCTATATTGTGCAGCCTTGTGTGATAGAAAACCGTGTTGAAGGCTGCTGAGAGGTCTAGGAAGATCAGAGCTGCAGTCTCTCCTCAGTCGAGTATGGCTCAGATGTCATTGGCAGCCATGATGAGGCCTCTCTCGGTGCTGTGACTGCTGTGGAATCCAACTTGGGAAGAGTCGAGTAGAAGGTAAGAGGCTCCATTCCAGATGTGGGGATAATTGTTGGTTGATTGCTTTTTCTAATACTTTAGTTGGGAATGTGAGTGGGGAGATATTTGGTAATTGTTGAGTTTCCTCAATCAATCATAGCAGTGGGGGAGGATGTTTGGCAGACCAGGGGAGGATATCTGTGAGATGATGACATTGAAGTGGACAATCGAGTGGTCGGCCCTGGTGAGTTCTGTGGTGTGGCTGTACCTGATGCAGTCGCTAGATGTGAGGCCATGCCTCCCTGACAACAGACAACTCTAAATATGATGTGCAGATGAGATTCCATACAAATGTTATTGGAGAGTGTTCGACCATGGGAAATGGTAGGGACCAATGACGGTGGACTGAAGTTCAGCCATTCGACCTATCTCCATCATGACATATGGCAGTCCATAAGGCTACCCCTTAAATCTACGGAGAGATAACCACCATCATCACAGATGATCTGATCTGCCATTTGGAAAGAACAACGTTCTGTTTGCTAAACTCTAGATCAGGTCCTAAATGCGTTGAAGTGAAACGCACTAAGGTCATCCACATATTTCCGAATGGAAATGTTTCTTGGCTGCAAACTGGGTCAAAAACCAGCCCCAATTGAAGTTTTAGGTCCATATTTACAAAACAGTCATAAAAGGCAATGCAGCAGCCAAAAAAAGCTGTCCTGCGTTGTGTGATAGGGAGGGAGCAGGATAGCACCATATCTACAAAGATATGACACTCTCCTCCCCTCTCCCTAGCACTGGCACTGATTTCAGCAGCTGTGTACCACGCACACCTTTGCACAGTAGTCCAAGGGTGTGTTTGTTAGTCTAGTATAGGTTTTGTACTGGAAGGGAACCCATTCATTACAAAATACTATGCCTATATACACTTTAAAACTTTTCCTAATTTTATGAAATGCTGCATAGTGTAGCACACATGCAAAGTCGGAAAAGAAAGGAGAAATGAAAACATTTTTCCTTTAAATGCATTGGTGGTTGCATGGGATTGCCCATGCACCACCCATGTAATGCCCCATTTGGCACTAAGGGCCTCATTATGACATTGGCGGTAAATCCCACTTACAGCCACACTGACGGCCGCCAACTTACTGCCACGGCAGCGGAAATCCGTTCACCATATTATGACACAAACCCGTCAACCCAAAGGTCAATGATAAAGTGGCGGTATCAAAACCCACACCATTACACCAACAGAACAATGCCCACCATGTTATGACCCACGAATCACCAGGAGCGGACATTTAACGGCGGTAAACCATTGGCGGTACATACCACAGCGCTCAAAATGGACACCCACAAACAAAACAACACTACATTGGACAATTCAAACAACACACACCTGACACCTGACACCCATACACTCACCACACCCACACACCACACCATTATAAAACACACACCAACAGTACCCACAACCCTTTACGACTACAAACCATTGCCACCAAAGAGACACCAAGACCACTGACACAACTAGAGCCACACACTACTCACACCTATAATCCACTCATGCACTCCACATCACACACCCCAACACATTACCAAACACACCCTCACCAACACACCTCACAGAACACATATGGCACCACAAAGACACCTCCGTTTCACAGTGGAGGAGCTAAGGGTCATGGTGGAGGAAATCCTCATGGTGGAGCCACAGCTATTTGGAGCACAGGTGCAGCAGACATCAATAGCCAGGAAGATGGAGCTATGGCGGAGCATCGTGGACAGGGTCAACGCCATGGGGCAGCACCCCAGAACTAGGGATTACATCAGAAAGGGGTGGAACGACCTACAGGGGAAGGTACGTTCCATAGCACCAAGACACCAGCTCGCTATACAGAGGACTGGCGGTGGATCCCCACCTCCTTCCCCACAACTCACAGCATGGGAGGAGCAAGTCTTGGCAATACTGCATCCTAGGGCCTGGCCGGAGGAAAAGGAGGACCTCCTCTGGTAAGTCAACTCTCTACTATTTTCACCATCCTACCAGCATGTCATCACATACCCTCACCCTCACTCCCATCACATCACTCCATCCCACACACTCCACCATCACATCTCACTGCATGGACACCCCTCACA
Source organism: Pleurodeles waltl (assembly GCF_031143425.1). NCBI lineage: Eukaryota > Metazoa > Chordata > Amphibia > Caudata > Salamandridae > Pleurodeles > Pleurodeles waltl. The sequence goes on along the minus strand of NC_090438.1, from coordinate 878,739,452 downwards.
GCCCTGCCTGGACACTCATCACTAAAGCATGCACACTATAGAGAAATAACAATCCCACAATACAATAACATACACAAGTGAAAGCTGGCAGGGCACATCCAACCATAGAGGGAAGCCACGGATGTTCAATATGTCACACACATAAACCATAGCACATAATTTACATCCCCCCAGGTACCCCAGCCAATGTCAGTGGAGAAGAGGTGCCAGCACTATCCAGTCCCCCAACTGAAGAGGCCCTTAGTGATTCCAGCAACTCTGGTCTTCAGGATCTGGATGACCTACCTGGCCCATCAGGGACCACTGGACAGCCTGTTACCCAGGCCCAGTCACAGACCACCACTGAGCCTCCCCCATCAGGAAACACCACCACAGCACCCACCCAGCGTACCTATAACTCTGTCCCCAGGACATGTCAATCAGCAGTGTGTCCACCTCTATGGGGACCCTAGGCCACACCTTGCCCCCAAGAAAATCAGGGAGCTGAGGTCAGTGCCACTGGGCACATGGTTCAGGGGACAGAGGCACAGGACAGCAGGGACTCTGGGAGGACTGCTGTGTGCCAGGGGGAGGACAGGCCCAGGGAACCAACTCTCCAGGAGGCACTCTCTGAGATCATGGGAGCCTACTAACATTCCCCGGACACGATGGGCCAGATCCTTGACAACGTGCAGGAGAACAGGAGGCTGCAGGAGGGACAGTACCAGGGCATCAGGGAGGACTTGTAGGCCATCAATAACACCCTGATCTCCATTGCAGGGGTGCTGGCAGACATGGCCAACATTGATAGGGAGGCAGTCTCACACCAGCGGGCCCCTGCCACTAGCCAGACATCTGAACAGCCTTCAACCTCCGCTGCCACTAGTGGCCAGGAGGCCCAGCCACAGGACTCGCAGGCCACCTGTCACCCCTCCCTGCAAAAGGTGAACCAACCACAAACATTCCCTGTGATCCAGACAGAAGTCAGAGACACTTTCCAAGACCTCTGCCAGGAAATGAGACTCTCCTGATTGTCACCCTTGTGTCCCACTCAGTTACCCTGTCATCCTTGAACTGCCATTGCTCCCCTTCCTATGTCCCCATGGACACTGCACCCGTGCTACAAACAGACTGGAACAATACCCTAGACTTACCTCCATCATCACCCTATCCCATTGCACTTTCCACCTATATGTTAGCACTTCAATAAACACCCTTGGATAAAAATCGATTTCCAATATGTCATGTATTTCAAATATGTATTGATTGAAACAGGTATAACCATTGCAAGTTAACTGTTCATAGAATGAGCATAGATTAATGACCTGTAGCTGGCTGCAGTGATCAGACCAGGAGTATATGTCAGGTCACCAACATCTGCAAAATGAATTGCCAGAGGGAACAGTAAGTGAGCAAAGAAGTGGGAAATATCAGCATGCCATTGCCACACAGATTACAACCAAAGTCATAGAAATGTAAAGTTACACTGTCCTACCTGTGTGTTATTGGAAGTATTGACGGATCACAGATGTTCTGTTGTCCTCAGCCTCATCCTCTGCCTCCTCATTGTCAACAGAGTCTACTGCTGGCACACAGGCATCTCCAGTCTCCTCTTCCTGCAGAAAAGGGACATGGCGTCTGAGGACCAGGTTATGCAACATGCAGCATGCCACTACTATCTGGTAGACCTTCTTGAATGAGTAGCACAGGGATCCACCTGTTAGATGGAGGCACCAGAACCTTGCCTTCAGGAGGCCAAAGTTCCTTTCAATTATCCTTCTGGTTCACTCATGTGCCTCATTCTAATGTTCTTCTGCCCTTGTCCTGGCATTCCTCACAGGGGTCAGCAGCCATGATAGGTTTGGGTAACCAGAGTCACCTGCAAATATTGAGGGACAACATTTAGCCACACACTATCCTATATGTCCCACACCATACCCATAAACATAATGGGTGGGAACCAGGGCTCACCTATTAGCCACACCCTGTGCTTCCGTATTTGGCCGATCACATTTGGGATGCTGCTATTCCTCAGGACAAAGGCATCATGCATAAACCCAGGATACTTAGCATTGACGTGGGAGATGTACTGGTCCGCCAAGCACACCATCTGAACATCCATGGAGTGGAAACTCTTACGATTCCTGAACACCTGTTACTTCTGCCGGGGAGGGAAAAATGCAATATGTGTTCCATCAATCACCCCAATTATGTTAGGGATATGTCCCATTGCTGAAAACTCGGCCTTCACTGTGGCCAAATCCTCAACCAGGGGGAAAACATTGTAGCTGCACATGTGTTTTATCATGGCAGACAACACTCTTGTCAGCACTTTAAGAGCATTGGCTGTGACATTCCTGCTGCCAAGCCCGCTGTCACTTGCAAAGAACCAGTTGCCAGGAAATGAAGTACTGATAGCACTTGCACAAGAGGGGGGATCCCATTGTGGTGACGGATAGCAGATATCAGGTCAGGCTCCAATTGGGCACACAGCTCTGTGATTGTGGTCCTGTCAAGTCTATAGGTGAGGATAATGTGCCTGTCCTCCAGTGTTGCCAAGTCCACCAGGGGTCTGTACAATGGGGGTCTCCATCTCCTATTCATCCGCAGCTGTAGTAATCTAAGGGACACAAGAGTGAGGAGCGGTTATAATCTGAACAATGGAGCTACAAAAGTCGTTTGCATTCTGTTAACATGTAATGGGTCAGTGTGATTTGTCCACTATGTGCCAATACCTCTTGTGATGCAGCATTATTCCAGAGCACTGCCCTCCCTGAAATGGCATCTAGTTGTCCTGTATGCAGGGACAGGTGGAAGTGAGGTAATTCTGCTGACATTGTGCGCCGTTGCAGGAGGCGGTCGAGAACCACAGTGAAACTCCTCATTGGTTAACATTAGGCCCTATGGGGTACAGTGGCCAATGGTGATTTACGCCGGCGGTGACAGTATGCACCAGCGCGGACGTGACTGTCATTTTCTATCATATTCCTCACTTGCTACCTGACCTTCCATAGGAGACGACCTACACTGCATGTGCTGCTGTGACCTGTGTCTGGAACCTACCATGGCCTGTGTGACCAGAGAAAGGGCCCCAGCCTTCACTTCGGAAGAGGTGGAGAGACTGGTGGATGTGGTCCTACCCCAGTACGGACTGCTATATGGGCCTCCAGACCAACAGGTGAGTACACTGTGGGCACGATACATGTGGGAAGTTTGCATGGAGTAGTGTGTGTGAAGGCTTTGTGTAAAGGGGGGAGAGTGGATGTCCTCTTAGCAGCATACAGGTTGTGTGCTGGGCTATGTGTGTGCCAATGGTGATGAAAACAGGTATGGTGGGCCATATGTGTAACAGGCTCGACTCAGTTTCTAATGGTGTTTCCCTGTGTGTATTGCCTCTGCAGTCAGCGCCCATCAAAGGAAGGATATATGGGATCCATTGCCAAGGAGGTGCGGACCCTAGGGGTCTATGGCAGGCAGAGCACCCCCTGTTGCAAACGGTGGTAGGATCTGAAACGCTGGGCACGGAAGACAGTGGAGGCCAAGCTGGGGATGGCCTCCCAACGATGAAGGGGTGCCCGTCTAACCCTGACCCCCCTGATGGCCCGCATACGGAGGCCTATATGGAGCTGGATGTGCGCTTGAGGGCATCACAGCAGCCACAAGGGGGTGAGTACAGTTCCCATAATTACAACTTACACATAATAGGGTGGTATCCGGGTGGTGGATGTGTGTCAGTGGGTGCCCCTAGGACAGGCTTGACATTGCAGCATAGGTCCCCTGGTGGCAAGGGCTCTGAATGGATAATCCTGCTACCTAGCTCGTAGGCATCCACTACTGGTCAAGGCTGGGTGGGTCCCAGGTGTGCTGCATTTTCCAGTGTGTGCCCCTCCCCATGCCATGCTAGCAATATCACTGGTAGTAAAATGCATAGTGTGTAGTCCTGTTACCTGTGTGTGAGGATGCTGTGTATGCCAACGGTGGTATTGGTGCAGCTAATGACCCCGTGTATCCTTTGTCTCTCTCCCTCCTTTCTTGTTTTCTCATCCCTGTCATTATGTGCATTAGCATCATCTGGCAGAGGAGCTGAGGCATCGGAGGGAGCTGCATCCCACAGGACCCAGGAGGCAGAGTTCACCGACGCTGAGGTCACCAGTGGGACAGAGGGTGAGGGGAGCACCACGGCGGAGACTGGAGGGGACACTTCAGACTCAGATACCTCCTCCGATAGAAGCTCCCTGGTGGTGGCGGACACTTCTGTTACCACCCCACCTACAGGTAGAGCCGCCACCCCCTGTGCCAGCACCACCCTCCCAGCAGCCCCTCATCGAGTTGCTTGTGCCCGCTCAACCAGGAGGGTGGGCGTCTCCTTTGCCCCAGGCACCTCAGGTCCTGCCCCAGTAAGCCCTGCTGCCCTGAGTGAGGAGGCTATTGACCTCCTGAGATCCACCTCTGTAGCGCAGTCAACCATTGTGAATGCCATCCAGGGGCTGGCAGCCCAGATGCAACATTCTAATGCATTCCTGGAGGGCATTCACACTGGATTGGCGGCCCAACAGAGATCGATTCAGGCTCTGGCCTCCTCTCTGATGGCAGCCATTGTCCCTATTTCTACCATACCCCCTCCAGCTTCCACTGCCCAGTCCCATTCTCCACAACCCCAACCGATCTCCGGCACACATACAGACGAGTATGCACACAAGACAACACCCAAGAGTGTCACAGGCAAACACAAGCGACCACACTTCATCCCATCGGCACTCACACAAACACCATCCAGTTGCAGACACAACATTCACTATTTCCACTGTCTCCCCCTCTTCCTCCTCCCCCACCTTCCACCTAGTTACGTCAACACTCAAAGCTGCATGCACTACATCATCATCCACTACCAGCATCATCACCACACAAAGCAGAACACACACCTCACTTGTAGACACCTCCACAACATCCATGCACACTTCCCCTGTGTCCTCACCCACTGTGGGGGTCATTCCGACCCTGGCGGTCATGGACCGCCAGGGCCGGGGTTAGAGGATGCACCGCCAACAGGCTGGCGGTGCATCAAGGGCAATTCTGACCGCAGCGGTAAAGCCGCGGTCAGAAAAGGGAAACTGCCGGTTTCCCGCCGGTTTTCCCCTGCCCCTGTGAAAGCAGCGCCGCCATGGGGATTCCGACCCCCGTCCCGCCAGCCTGGTTCTGGCGGTTTTCACCGCCAGAACCAGGCTGGCGGGAACGGGGGCCGTGGGGCCCCCTAACAGGGCCCCAACAAGATTTTCAGTGTCTGCATAGCAGACACTGAAAATCGCGACGGGTGCAACTGCACCCGTCGCACCCCAGCAAATCCGCCAGCTCCATTCGGAGCCGGCTTCATCTTTGCTGGGGCTTTCCCGCTGGGCCGGCGGGCGATCTTTTGAAGATCGCCCGCCGGCCCAGCGGGAAAGTTAAAATGCTCCCCGCGGTCATTTGAGCGCGGGGCGGTGTTTGGGTGGTTTCCGCCCGGCGGGCGGCGCCCGCCGCCCGCCGTGGTCGGAATTACCCCCTGTGTCTGTTCCCCCCTCCTAAAGTACACAAACACAAGCACTCAGTCACCTAACATCCATCCTCCTCAAAACAGCATACAGCTCATGCACCTGCACCCAAATCCAGCAGACAGACACCTCCAACAACCACACCCCCATCCTCCACTCCCATTCCTTCTTCCTTTTCCTGCCCCAATGCCCCTAAAAATCTGTTCCTATCCACCATTGACCTCTTTCCTCCGCCTCCCCCCCGTCCTGCACGTATGGCCAGGGTACAATAAACCCAGCCAAGCACCTCAGCCACACAGTCCACGGGCCCAGTTCCACACGCAACCACTCGTGGTGGAAAGCAAGAAGGTCAAGGAGTCTGCACCTGCGACACAAAAGGCCAAGGAGCCTGCACCAATAGGCAGGAAGGGCAAGGAGCCTGCACCAGCAGACAAAAAGGCCAACAAGCCTGCACCAGCAGTCAAGAGGGGCAAGGAGCCTGGAGTAGCAGGCAAGAAGGCCAAGGAGCCTGAGCCAGCAGCTGTGATGGAGCCCCCACCACCAAGCATGATTGTTCATCCATCTGAGGGTGCAGGGCATGTGCAGGAGCCTCCCCCCACCAGCAGCACCACCACAGTGCATCCATCCGTGGGTGCAGCAGATGTGCAGGACCCTCCCCTTATCAGCAGCACCACCACAGTGCATCCATCCAAGGGTGCAGGCAACGTACAGGAGCCTCCCCCCACCAGCAGCACCACTACAGTGTATCCATCCGAGGGTGCAGGTGATGTGCCGGAGCCTCCCACCACCACCAACACAGTGCAGTCATTACCACCGGTGGACAAAATGTAATCCTGCATCCATGGGCTGCTGTGCCGCCTTTCCACTCCAGAGCCAGTGGCCAAGACACCCACTCAACAGGCTGTGGCATTGCACTCTCCAGGACCAAGCACAGGGCATGTTGCCTCCTCCAGAACCAGTGGGCAAGACATCCACTCCAGACACTGTGGCCTGTCACTCCCCAGGACCAAGCACAGGGCATGTTGCCCCCTCCAGAACCAGTGGTCTTGTTTCAGCTCCCGGCTGAGGATCCCCACCCCCATCCCCCTGAGGTGCCTACCTATTTACCAACTGATACCCGTGCAGTGTTCTCTCTGTGTTGATGCAGGTGACAAGTCAGGCCTTTGAATTTGGCCTGTGGCCATGTGGCCCATGCGAAATGAGGGCTGGGCTGTGTCCCTTGTCCAATACATTTGTATATATCTGTTACATTGCCTAAATTATTACTTATACTGTATTGATCTTATTACATTCACTTTGGTAAAATCTTTTTGTCTTGCATTATTCAGCCGAATTAGGAGGATTAACTTTTTTCTTGCGCAGCTGGTTGTGTGTATGGTGTGTGTATATGTGGGGTGTGTATGGTGCATGTGCGTCACTTTCGTTTTCCTCCCCCCCTTGTATGCTAGGTGGCTGTACTCACCGTCATCATCTTCACTGGCTTTGGTATTCGTGGTGGAGCAGAACATAGAATATCATAGGAAAAACATGCAGTTCGGGTTCCATGGCGGTGTGGTTCTTTCCTGTGTCTCCAAAGGTGAGTCCTTTCACTTCTGAGGTCTGTTTCTGCCACGCTTTTGATATTGTTACCACCCCGGAAAAGGTGGTGGATTGCGTTGTTGTAATGTGGTGGGCTGAACTCTGACTTTCGCCTGGCTGTAGGCGGCTAACGCCATGGTGCTGGTTGTTTATGCCCTGTAGGTCGCTGCAGTACATTGGTTGTCTTTCAGAGATCTTTCTGCCATGGTCATAATTTGGCGGTACTTACCACCAGCCTGTTGGCGGTATTACCGCTACTTTATCACCGACCGCCAGGGTCGTAATGAGGGCCTAAGTAAGTGAAGCAGTGCTTTATGCTGCTTTGCATTACTTTTAAGTTACTTTCCAGCGTAAAATAGGTCTTGTGCTGGAAAACAAACTAGAAAAAAAACAATTTGTGCTGGTTAGCGTCACTTTTGTAACACTAACCCAGTGCCAAATGTGTGTAAATCTCCCCCTAGGATGGTCTGAAATACATACAAAATGAATGACAAACAAGTGCATACCATTATCCATTAGTATAGGTCATTAATAATCATAATTGACCCAAAATGGATTTGCACACTGTTGTCCTCCTGAAGTACCATTGTGAAAGTTAAATGTATTTTGTTTTGCGCAATGTATGTAACTTGAACATGTGATTGCCTATCACCAAGATCAATAGTGTTAGATAAATCTATGTATGCCACACAGGATTGAAGATACTTAAACCCATGCTTAGAGCTTTTCAAATGGGTTACTGTTGTTTCAGCACTGTGAAACAGAGAGGACTGACAGGTTGGCAGTTGAGCATTTACCATATCTAGATTATTGCTGTAGAAGTTTGTTCTCTGCCCTCGGCAGAGTTAGTCTTTGAGTACTCCATTGCCATTTCTCATTTCTCCATCAACATACACAACTTTTTCATGGCTAGTGTGTTGGTTACCACCACCATGGTGCGTGCGGCTGTAGGGCTGTTGTGAAAGATGTTAGCAATGTCAGAAATTGATATGTATGGCAGACTTATGTTAAACTTTCATGAACAATTTCAATATACACCTGCACAACATCATCCAATTACCGCCAACTACTGCCTTTCCTACAAACCTGCCCAAACCACTAAACAGATCAGTTACCACCCCTAGTACAAGGCATCAGCCACGACAGGGAGCAGAGCCCCTAACTTCTCAGAGAAAAATCTGCCACTTATGGTGGATGATACCAAAACTGTTAAGTATCAATAAAACTTTGTCAGTGTAGGAAAATGTTGTTAAGAATTACACAGTTTGTTCAAGAAGCATTACTAACAGAATAACATCAGGAAGAGGTGGAACTACTTGAGAAGAAACACCTGTACCTTCAATGTGCAATCCCATGAACATGCTAGGTATATAGGTGGAGTTCTCCCAGGCCCCTCAAACTCATAGGAATGAAGGAGGAGTTGGAAATATTGCACTCTGAATGTATTGTGTGCATCCAAGTTAGAGTGGACCGTAGTAAGTACTGCATAAACACAGTTCATATTTCATAGTCCAAATATTCCTATATGGCCTCCTTACATGTTGTCAACTCATATCTATTTTTATCTATTCTTTTTTATATTTGAATGTAGTCATCCGCAGTCATGCAAAGAAAAAGATTTGGTAAGCTATTGACAAGAAGGCTGTTTAAAAAATGTGTGCAGGCACCACAACAATAATTCTGGTAAATAATGTGTGGACCTCCACCACTGGATGCAGATTACACCTGTGTAGTAGTCCCAACCAGCAAAAGAAGTAAGTGGGTCCTTCTTGTTGGTGCCCAAAGTTAGCAGACAATATGAATGAAAAGGAGTAGCAAAAAGGCAGTAAGTGTAAAGCATTATTCCTCTTATCAGATTATTTATCAGCCAATCGTATATGTAATGATTTAATTGTCGATATTATCAGTTGATATGTTGGACGTCCTAAGGATATGCAGAAAGGTAATATATTTATAATGACAAATTATACATGCCTACTGCCCTATCATACTAAAATGAAGTTGGCTCTGTAAGAAAATACCTCTTTATGCATGGTCACTCACATTTTTCAGTTGTACGACATTGTTTTTAGACTCTGTATATTGGAATTCTAATAACCAGATACCAGAGCATGTGCTCTGATATTTATAAACCTGTTGAAGTGATTAACCATCCTGATTGGCATGTTTAGCTTGTCTATAATTCCCTATTTTATGGTGTCCTGTGTACCCGGGGCCTGTAAGTTAAATGTCACTAGTGGTCTGCAGTACCTACTGTTCCATCACTGAAGTGACAAGACAAAGCACGTCTTCAGGCCTGCCCCTGCAGCCTGAGTGTGCAGTTTTCAAACTGCAAATTCAACTGTAGAAAGTAATCCTTTTGCCAGTCCTAAAAAATCCTTTTTGGTAATCATCAGTCACCGCTAAGGTAGACCATTGGGCAGGGTGCACAGTATAAAAAAAGGCCCATATTTATACTTGTTTTGCACCGCATTTGTGTCGTTTTTTGATGCAAAAGTGGCGCAAACTTACAAAGTCCAGTTACATTTTGTATGTTTGCCCTGCTTTTGCACCACAAAATGATGCAAATACGTCACAAAAAAAAGTATAAATCTGGGCCTAAGTTCTCAAGCTTTACATGTCCTAGCAGTAGAAAATCTCCAAATTAATTTTTCTCTGTGGCAAGGCTGGTTCTCCTAAAAAAAGCACTAGGTTACACTACAACACTTTTTAATGCATAACATCAGTTTGGAAATAGCTACAACCAAGATTCAAGGGCTCAAATTAATAGTAATTTAAAAACCCAATTTGATGATCAAGTCAGATTTTAAATTACAATTTTGAAAACAACACTTTTAGAAAGTTTGGTCCTGATTTAAGAGGGCCTAGTGCCTAGTGCCAATTCAGTGCTGCTTTAGTGTTGTTATTTTGATGCTAAGGCAGCACTTAGGTGGCTTTTTTGACACGTCATATTCACAAAGTGGTACAATGCATGCGTTGCGTCAATTTGTAACCCTTTGCTCTACATTATGCCTGCGCCATTAGCGGGTCTGAAAAAATGGCACAAATAAATCTTTCTTTGCGTCATTTGTTTCTGCACTTTTAACACCTGCTCAGAGCAGGCTTTAAAAAGGGGCACACCATTGTTTCAAATTGACCCCTATCTACTGTGCAGGGATAGCAGGCTTTAAAATGGAGCACACTATTGTTTCCAATGGACCCCTATGTACTGAGCAGGCTTAGTGCCAAAAGAGTCAGGCATTCTTATGCTATTGCCCCCTACACTGCACCAGGGTGCACCCTAATTTATATACAGAGCACACATGGTGGCCAAAGGGGGCATAAGAAAAGTGGTGCAAGATGTAATGTAGCACCACTTTTCATAAATCTGACACTTGGGGGATCATTCTGACCCCGGCGGTCCGAGACCGCCGGGGCCAGGGTCGGCGGGAGCACCGCCGACAGACCGGCGGTGCCCCGCAGGGCATTCTGACCGCGGAGGTTCGGCCGCGGTCAGATGCGGGAAACCGGCGGTCTCCCGCCGGTTTCCGGCTGCCCTGCAGAATCCTCCATGGCGGCGGAGCGCGCTCCGCCGCCATGGGGATTCTGACACCCCCTACCGCCATCCTGTTCCTGGCGGGTCTCCCGCCAGGAACAGGATGGCGGTAGGGGGTGCCGCGGGGCCCCCGTAAGAGGGCCCCTCAAAGTATTTTAGTGTCTGCTATGCAGACACTGAAATACGCGACGGGTGCCACTGCACCCGTCGCACCTTCCCACTACGCCGGCTCAATTCTGAGCCGGCGTCCTCGTGGGAAGGTTGATTTGCCCTGGGCTGGCGGGCGGCCTTTTGGCGGCCGCCCGCCAGCCGAGGGCAAATCCCAAAATACCCTCAGCGGTCTTTCGACCGCGGAGCGGTATTTTGGTGGGGGAACTTCGGCGGGCGGCCTCAGCCGCCCGCCGAAGTTAGAATCACCCCCTTGGTGTTCTAAAGTCTAAAGCCTCTAGTGTTTTTTTCAGGGTTAATCCCCAACTGGTACATAGCAGCCCGCTGACAACCTGCAACTTATGAATGGCTCCTAGGGAAAAGACAAAATGGCTGTGGTCGGGATGAGTTGTGATCTCCTCCTAATAAAAGGGCTGGGAGGGTGTGCATAAACTTCAAAGGAGTATCCCCCCCACAAGAAGATATAACTCTTCTCTAGGTCTGCCCATACCATTTCTCCAAGTAACTAAAGTAGCAAAATCCCAGTGGGAGTAAATCCAGTTTCAGAACCTGTTTGTAGTGGAAGTGCCCTTGTTTCTTCAAACACACCTCAGGGATGTGCCCAAAGCTTTGCTCAAGGGTAGGCAGGGAGAAACACTGTGGGATAACTTACAGTGAAACATAAAAGAAGTCCTTTGTTTAGGTAGGGAGTGGCCAGAGGTTTCCCACATCCACAAGCTGGCACAGAGCATACAAGTGGAACCCTCAGTACCCTCTTCTGAAAGCCTCTGGACCTGTGGAATACAGAAGAAGGACTATACCTGCTATTGAACCTGTGATGAAAGCCCTAATGTTTGAACATGGGCCCCACTTGTACAGAGTAGACTTCAAGAGACAGTGTGTTATCCTCCTATTCAGCTCTAATAACACAAAAGCTACAAGAAGTTGAAATCTCTGCTGATCCCAGCCGACCAGGTCCAACTGGGTTTGCCAAGGACCCTGCTCGTGGCTTCTTGAAATTGAGTTCTACCTCCCAAGTGGGACTCAAAATGTCATGGACACTTGGCTGGTGTTAGACTGTATTCTGTCCTTCTTTAGAATTGCAAGACGGGACACTTTTTCTGACCTTCTAGAATCAGGGGTTACCATCTGACTGTCATTGAGCCTTAGTCCCAACAGTCGAACTATAACTCAGACTGAACTTGTTAGTTAGCCCCTCTGAAGTTATTCTGGCTTCCAGGAAAGTGTATCAGTCCAACTTAGAGGACTTGACCGGGACCCCCACCAAGCAGCATTCCACTGACAACAACACCATCCACGGCCGAGCCTTTAGACCTTATCCGCTTGTAGATTTCCCTCAATGACTTTGATACCATTGACTTTCCCACTAAGGTCTTGCCCTTCACCATTGTGTCATTGACAAGCCCCTCTTCATATTTCAGCTAGGGCTCTGACCTTCCATCGACCTCATCAACAATGGCTTTTCTCCATAAAAACAACTAAGTCAGGAAGTAAACTTTCCAATGGGATGAACGTAGGCCATGTAGCCAACCCATGCTCTATTGCAGTTGGCCTTAACTTTTGACTTTGACCCAGTCCATAGCTACCAGATCTCCACAGCTGGTTCTTTGCCCTTTTTGGTGCTAACAGCACCCACAACTTCAAAAAATCATATCTTTCATTGTCTACTTCTAATTATTGTTGTTTTGATTTCCATTAAAAAAAAATCTATTTTTATAAATTGGAGTGGGATTTTTATTGTGCTGTGTGTTTTTTTTTTTTACTTTTGAACTGTTTTGGTACTAATCAATACTTCACATATTTTTCAGTTAAGCCTATCTGGTTTCATACTCAACCCCAGCATGGGAACTGCCCTCATCGAAGCCATGGATGATATCCACATGACTTTGGACAATGGAGACATGGCTTCCTTCATCCTCCAGGACCTCTCCGGAAGCATTTGACAGTCTCCCATCCCATCCTTTTCCATCTCCTACATGACACCAGAATCCAGGGACATGCACTCCGATCAATCTGCTACTTCCTGACTGGAAGGACCCAGTCAGCCAGCCTGGCACCCTATACCTCAGGCGCCTACAACCTCATCTGCAAAGTTCCACAACGAGCCTTCCTGAGCTCCACCCTCTTCAATTCAGACACCAACGACTTACAACTCATTCTTTTCCTCATGGACAGACTCCCAGTAACTGGATCATGTTAGTTTTCTTCATGACTAAAATTGACCACTGGATGAAGAACAACTGTCTAAAGCTGAACACTGACAAGTACGTAATTGTAATCTACCATGGGACTCCACCTAGATTTCATTAGATCTAGGACTAACACCTACCCCCACAACCCATGCCAAGAACCTAAGGATCATCATTAACAGCAAACTCAAAATGACCACCCAAGTCAATGGCATCACAATGCCATTCAGAACTCGATGGCCAGAATCACTCTCAAAATCCCACGCCTCACTCACATCACACTACACCTGAAGTAGCTCCACTGGCTGCCCATTCAAAAACAAGCATAATTCAAAGTCCTCACCCACACTTTCAAGGCACTACATAGCAAAGGCCCAGCATAGCTTAACAATTGCATTTGCTTTGACATCTCCCCTTATCCAAACTACTTGCAGAAATCCCATGCCTAAGGAAAACCACATCTGGTGGTTGGGTTGTCTCCTACATCCCTCCTAAAGTTGAAATGACCTGCGGCTACAAAGAGCCTTCTGCTCATTTCTTGAATTCTGTAAGAAGTTGAAGGCCTGGATTATCAAGTAGTCTCACTAGGCTCTCTGTGTTAGTAGACAAGCATCTACTCAGCACTATGACGTCCTCCCCAGTGATAGTGCACTCTACAAATCTATATAACATTACAACATAACATAATAACATAAGATTGTGCAAGACTTCAAGCTAGCCGTTCAACCACTCTCTTATAGATGTCTAATAGGTCCCAAATTGCTTTAAGTACAATATCTTTCAACTTAGATTATAAAGTTCCTCCCCTAAATATCCATCCAGCCAAAATCATATAAGTGACTTTGGGCTTGGCTGTACTTCACCAGTCCTGGATTCATAGATGTCTGGAATATCCCTTGCCAATTGATTTGCATAGAATAGCAAGAAATTATACAGTCAATTATTATCATGGCACGGAAATCATGTAAGAGGGCCTACATTTTGCTTTGGCAGTTCGCTGTTTCCTATACCAGATCAGGATCAGCAGAGAAGACAATTCCATCCTTGGTCATAACATTTCTCCCTTAACCAGGCTAGTTTTTTCCTCCTTCATATTGGAAGAAAGCAATAATGGTTTGAGGTCTACAACCTTGTCCAAAACATTTTCTTTTACCACAGTACTGAACCCAAAGTATAATATTTGCCTTGGAAACTTCTTAAAAAACCAAGGGCCTGATTTCCAAGGCCTCTTAGCACCACACTAGTGTCATTTGTTACGCTAATGTGATGTGAAGGAGGTCATTCTCCTTCACAATATTTATAAAGTGGTGCAATGCTTTTGTAACTCTTTGCGCCACATTATACCTGAACCAGGTACAATGTGTGCAAGGGGGTGTTCCCACGAAGGGAGGCCGCAAAAAATGCTATACTGAAATCCACAAGAATTCACTGCTACATTTTTTATGTCATTTTTAATGCCTGCTCGGGCAGGCATTAAAGTGATGGACCCATAGTAGCCTACTACTACATTTCAGCAATGTTCAAGAGAGAATACACTTAGACTGGCATGCTGCTGTTGTCATCCCCTCCTCTAATGAGGTTGCATTCCATGATGCAAAGCCATGCACCATGGGGCAGAAATAGTTTGGAATGTCTAGCATAGGATGTTTAATGGATGCAGACCCTTCTACTGCAAACTATTAATCATGGACACATTTCTGTAGGATACCATGTATTGGATGTGTGATGTACATTTCAGCACACATGTAATCTTTGGGTTTATTACATGAGGCTTTGAGTCAAAACCTATGGATTTTTGCAAGAATCCACTAAGATAAAGCTCCGTTGATGCAGACCAAAGCATTACAAAGTTCTCTTTGCACTAAAAAAACAGGTACCTTTGCTGCACAAAATACCTTTAGCATTTGAAAGTAAATACTGATGAGTCTGTTTGCATCACTTTACATCACTTTTCACCTTTGAAATTTTGCAAAGCTGAAGTAAATCAGGATCTCAGAGCTTCCATCATAGAAACCTTCTTGAGTTATAGTCTTTTAATTGCCTTCAACTGTCTCAGAGGTATGTTAGATTGCTTTTGTTGGTGTAGCGGCTAAACTACGAGATAGAGATTGGCCTGATTCATCCTGTACCTCTTCTGTAAGACTTCAGTAAGCAAAGCTGAAGGTAGATGGAGAGATGAGGCATGGGTAGAATTTCCACATATAACTTGTTGGTCCTGCGTTATTTAGCTGACCCTAAAGATATAGCCAGAACTTGATATCAATTGATAGTACTAACATTTAAAAAAAATGGTTGCTTGTTTTAAAGTGTACTCAGTATATGGCATCAGAGGTTTAAGTTTTGCCTCAAAAACATTCCTCTGAACTGCCTTCGAAGACTAAGATAACCCTTCCTGCTGGAGCTTAAATGATATTGTTTTGGCTCTGATCACCCCTTGAGCTGTGGCTTCCTGTGCCCCAATATTCAGCTCCTGTGTAGTTCCACAGAGGTATCAAAGGGAAACTGCAATATGTATTATAGCAAGATGAAACATTAGAATTTACCACACTGGTGGCTATAGCAGTTGTCATTGTTTGTGATAGAGCAGAAGATTAGAATCATGGTGAAGCTGAAGTGGAAAAACAGATAGCTGGCAAAGTAGCCCTGTAGGCAAAAGCAGCACTGATTCTGTGGCACTGTCTTTTGGTTGAGGATATTGAAAGCTCTTAAATGTCTTGCTCTGCTCGGGGTACGTAGTAGAGAAGTCAGGACCCAAATACTGGTTCACTGTCTGTCCCTTAAAAATCTCAGGAATTGTGACAGCCATCTTTGGTGAATGACCATGCTGCCCATCAGCCCTAAGGGCTACATACTTTCATTCACTAGTTACTTGAGTAGTCTGTTACTTAGAATGCATCAGACGACTATCCCGTGTAGCTCCGCTGACAAAAGCATGCCAAATGAGTGAGGACCCAATGCATTTCACAAACCAGCGTATGGAACTTTCATATTAACTAGTTTCTAAAATGCCCCCATTTTATGATGCAAAATGCATATTTACAAGGAACACAAAATCTCTGTTCTCATTAATATTACTGAGGTAGGAGCCATTTTCGGACACCCTGACTGTGAACACAGGAATAGAAGCCTGCAAAAACCAACAGACCTCCAGCTGTGCATTAGCACTCCCTGCCTGGAAACATTTCTTTCAACATGGCTCATTTTAAGGAAGGGAATAAATTGAGGATAGTATGCAGTGTTCCCATTAAGGACTATCTTCATTCCTTGAGGCTGGCCAGAGCAGCTCAAAAGGATAGCTTCCAATGAGACAGTTTTCCATGGAACAGTTTCCTCTTTGTAAATCAGAAACCATACCAAGTTTACACATTCTATTCCAAATCACAAATAGGAAGTGACGACTGTGCAAAGGAAATCACTCTCTTTGCAGCCAAAAGCCACAAAATATGTGATTGTGGTAATAGTAGTTTATGCGATCATAAGAGAGTTTAGTACATGTGACTCTAAATTCCCTCTTGAAATTAATATTCCAATAGGCCTACATTCACTGCGGTTTTCATACAGGAGAAACAACATTTTTGTAATCCAGTGAATTACAACTGTCATACAACGTAGATAAAACTGTCAAGCTATATTATATCAACCTACTGTGTGGTCTTCAATTTTAAGGCTAGCCAGCCTTTCAGTCTCAATTTGGTGCTAGAGACAATAACTATGAAGAACAATTGTAATGAAGAAATACAGTACACTGTTCCAAAAAGAGAAAAACACTGGTCTCTCGGGCATCCCTAAAAATAGGAGCAAAAGCCCTCACACATCTGTGTGATTTCATGCTTCATCACTGGGCTTGCTCCACGTCAGACCGGTGCTGCAATGTCTGACGGGCCCCTCAGGGGGGTTCTTTGCCGGAGATCTTTTAGTCTGTGCCAAAGTATGGAAAATAGGAGTAAATTTAAACCCATGTTTCATCAAAGAGAAAAAAAGAAAAAAGCTGGAAAGAAACAATGAAAGATAAAATTGATTCGGTCTCCAACTCGAAAAACAGATTTTATCTAAGCAAGACAGGAGTCGGTCAAGGTTAAAAAAACAGTGTAGAGTGAATAGGGAATGATGAACCCACACTCTACTAAAAGAAGGGGAAAAAAAGAAATTTTCTTTGTCCGCTACAGCAAGTCAACATGCTTCGCGCCTTATCAAGTCCTCACGGATCACTTGGTGCTTCATCAGGACTATGTATATTAGTATAAAGTGTAAATTGCACTTAATGTGTGCCTGACAAACAAACAACAATGAGTGAAACTTACTCACATCAGTCATATACCTAACAGATCAAAACTGAGAGAAACCCTCCTTAATTAGGGACAGGGCTTCATGGGAAAGTGCAAGTATATGGATTGTCATTTTTTTTACTGAAACGGCAATCTATCACTGGAGACCTACTCTGGAGTCGCGTTCCCGAACAATTGTAATGTGCATACTTCTATGTAAAACCTTTGTTCTGCTTTCCAACACTGTCGGCACATACTTAGAGGCATAGTGACTACATCATGTGAAGTGGACACTACAGTCAAGATTTACTAGTTGTTAGGGTGAAATTTTGCGTGAGGCAAAGAGTGGCAAATTCACGCATGAATTTACAATGCTTGTGCCGTGTTGTTTTATGTGAAATTCTTGTAAATGTTTTCAAAGAGAGCGTGGAAGGGTATTTCCCACACAAACTGAAGATGAAATCAGCACAAATACATTAAAAAAAAGTAAAGTAAATCCTCACAAAGTAGCGCATGCAACATTTGAGTCAGAAAAATAGTACACATACTAAGCAGGGGCAAAAGCAGTCTTACAAAAACAAGGAGAGACTGCAAAAGGAACATCAGTGAAAGATTTGTCATAACAGAAGCCAAATGGAGATACTTATTGAAAGACACAGGCATCATCTAATTGCGCAAGTAGGAATAAGAGAACACAAGGAGAACATCTTCAAACAGATGGTACCATTGTTTGACCAGCATGAGGAAGAAATCATAAAGAAATTTAGACTGAGTGGAGAAATGGATTGTATGTCTCCTTCCCTTGAACTAGCAACTACCAAATCACATGTCTTACTAGCACATGTGAAACTTATGCCTGTTCTACATCTTTTAGCCTCTGGATCCTTCCAGAATATAGTAGCTGTATTGGCTGGTGCGTCACAGGGTGCTTTGCCTGCCTTCCTGCCAACAGTTGTGGAAGCCACATGGTGTTGATGAAACAGATTGTATCGTGTCAACCTGCTCCCACCATCTGGAACAGCACATCGGTGCAGAAATCGCAAACAGGCACACTCAATCAATGTACAGGTCATTTGTAATGACAAATACTGTTTCAGAAATGTTGCAGGCAAATGACCTGGCTTTGCACTTAACTCCTTCATAATTTGGCACTCAAAGATCAATAAACAGTTTGAAATTGGGAAGTATGGTCAAAGTGTACTGCTGGGTATATATGTGTGTCTGAAGTTAGGGATAAAGTAGCAGAAAGGAATAGAAATAACTATGGGCCTCATTATGACCCTGGCGGGCGGCGGAGGCCGCCCGCCAGGATCCCGCCCTCCAAATTACCGCGCCGCGGTCAAAAGACCGCGGCGGGTATTACGAGTTTTCCCCTGGGCTTGCGGGCGGTTCCAGTAAAACCGCCCGCCAGCCCAGGGGAAAACGACCTTCCCACGAGGATGCCGGCTCGTAATCGAGCCGGCGGAGTGGGAAGGTGCGACGGGTGCAGTGGCACCCGTCGCGTATTTCAGTGTCTGCAAGGCAGACACTGAAATACTTTTCGGGGCCCTCTTACGGGGGCCCCTGCCGTGCCCATGCCATTGGCATGGGCACGGCAGGGGCCCCCAGTGGCCCCGCGACCCCCCCTACCGCCATCCTGTTCATGGCGGCTTTCCCGCCATGAACTGGATGGCGGTAGGGGGGGTCAGAATCCTCATGGCTGCGGAGCGCGCTCCGCAGCCATGGAGGATTCCAATGAGCAGCGGAAAGTCAGCGGGAGACCGCTGACTTTCCGCTTCTGACCGCGGCTGAACCGCCGCGGTCAGAATGCTCATTGGAGCACCGCCAGCCTGTTGGCGGTGCTCCCGTGGTCGGTGGCCCTCTATATTCCCTCCATCTGGAGTGTATCACTGACATGCTATGACAAAAATCCAGAGGTATATCACTTACAAGTATAGTATAGCATAGTATAGTATGGTAGTTTGGAAGTGACAAAAAGTTGGTGCTGATACATTGTTACCTCTGCTATTAAGGTTTCTACCTCTTCTGGAGTACATTTGAATTTCCTTTTACGTGCTCCTTCATGTGAGCACACTTGAGATAATTCTACTACTAATTCTGCCATTTTTTCATTGTTTCTTTGTGGATTTTGGTTTCCTCCTTCGTGTTCTATTTTGCATAGTTAAATCAGCTTTTCAGTGTTTGTTTACACCTTTGCGCTGCTTTGTGTCATGTTTTTACTGTTTACATGACACTATGGCCCTCATCACAACCCTGGCGGTGGGTGATAAAGTGGCGGTAATACCACCAACAGGCTGGTGGTAACTACCACCAAATTATTACCATGGTGGTGATATCTCCGATAGACAGCTAATGTACCACACCGACTGCCAGGGCAGGAACAACAGTCACCACGGCAGTAGCCGCCTATAGCCAAGCAGAAGGCAAAGTACCGCCCACCATATTAAGACACTGGAAACCACTACCTTTTCTGGGGCGTTACCAAAGCCATCAAAAGCCTGGCAGAAACAGAGCACAAAAGTCAAAGGACTCACCATTGGAGACACAGGGAAGAACCACGCTGCCATGGAACCCAAACTGCAAGTTTTCCTGATGATCTTCTATGCCATGCACCACCTGGAACACCAACACTGGCGAAGACAACGACGGTGAGTACAGCCCCCTAGCACACAATAAAGAGAGTTACACACACATGCACCACACACAACCAATACACACACACCATACACATAACCATATGCATAACAAAAACAATTTGACCATGAAAATCTGCAGAATAATGCCAAGGCAACAGGAATACATGAAAATGTTTGTAATCAGTACAATAATAAATTCAATAACCCGATTTACACATTCAACTGATTTGTACACGTGTATAAAATAGGGACACTGCCCAGTCCACAGTTCACAGGGCCCACATGGCCACAGGGCAAAGTCCAAGTCCCCACTCAAATCCTGCCCCAATCCAGAGAGAACACTGCAGGGGCATCAGTTGGCAAATAGCCAGGCAACTCTGGGGGAAGGTGGGCACCTTAGCCAGTTGCGGAAACAAGCCCATTGGTTCTGGAGGGGACAATATGCCCTGTGCTTGGTCCTGGGGAGTGCAAGGCCACAGTCTGTCGAGTGAGCGACTTGCCCACTGGTTCTGGAGGGGGCAACATGACAATTTCTCTGTCCTGGGCAGTGCTAGGCCACAGGCTCTTGACTGGGTTTCTTGCCCACTGGTTCCGGAGGGGGCAACATGCCCTGTGCTTGGTCCTGGGGAGTACAAGGCCACAGTCTCTCGAGTGGGTGACTTGACCACTCGTTCTGGAAGGGGGAGTATGCCCTGTGCTTGGTCCTGGGGAGTGCAAGGCCACAGTCTCTCGAGTCGGTGACTTTCCCACTGGATCTGGAGGGGGCAACTTGCCCTGTGCTTGGTCCTGGGGAGTACAAGGCCACAGTCTCTCGAGTGGGTGACTTGCGTACTGGATCTGGAGGGGGCAGGCCGCACTGCAGCCCTTGGACGCAGGACTATATGGCGTCTGCCGGCGGTGATGGCTGCACAGTGGTTGTGGGAGGCTCCTGATCAGCCCCTGCACCCTCCGATGGCTGCACTGTGGTGGTGGCTGTGGGAGGATCCTGCTCAGCCCCTGCACCCTCTGATGGCTGCACTGTGGTGGTGGCTTTGCGAGGCTCCTGCTCAGCCCCTGCACCCTCTGATGGCTGCACTGTGGTGGTGGGTATGGGAGGCTCCTGCTCAGCCCCTGCACTCACTGATGACTGTACAACCACAGCTGGTGGTGGGGGCTCTGTGACAGCTGGTGGTGGTGGCAGTGTATGGCTGTCACCTTCCTCTGGCATAGATTGCCTCCTCTCCACCTGTTAATGGGTTGGGAGTCCCTTACCCTTTCTGGCCCTGGTGGACGGCCTCTTCCCCCCTTTTCCTGCTGGTGCAGTCTCTTTCCCCTTCTCTGCAGCTGGTGCAGGCTCTTTCCCCTTTTTTGCACCTGGTGCAGGCACCTTCCCCTTTTTTGCAGCTGGTGCAGGCTCCTTCCCCTTTTTACAGCTGGTGCAGGCTCCTTCCACTTTTTTGCAGCTGGTGCAGGCTCTTTCCCCTTCAGTATTGTTGACCTGGAATACTTTCCACCACGAGTAGGTGGTGCTACCACTGGGCCCTTGGAATGTTTGGCTGAGGTGCTTGGCTGGGTACTTGCGACCCTGTCCATACATGCAGGTCGGGGTGGAGGGGCAGGGAAGAGGTCAATCTGGGAAAGGAAAAGCTTTTTAGGGACGTTGGGGTGGGAAGAGGGAGGAGTAATGGGAGTGGAGGATGAGGGAATGGTTGTTGGAGTTGTTTGTCTGCTGAATTTGGGCGCAGGTGCATGGGCTGTTGTGAGGTGGATGGCTGTTGGGTGTCTGAGTGCTTGCATTTTTGTACTTTCAGAGGTGGGGACAGACACGGTGGGAGAGGACACAGGGGACATGTGCATGGATGTTGTGGAGGTGTCTGCCAGTGAGGTGTGTGTTCTGCTTGTTGTGATGATGATGCTGGTAGTAGCTATTGATGTAGTGCATGCAGGTGTGTGTGTGTGGATGTAACTGGGTGGGAGGTGGGAGAGAAGGAGAAGGGGAGACAGTGGAAATAGTGGATGTTGTTGTGTTTGCAAATGAATGATGCTTGTGTGAGCGCCTGTGGGATGAAGGGTGGTGATTGTGTTTTCCTGTGACACTCTTGGGTGTTGTCTTATGTGCATGCTCATCTGCCTGTCTGCTTGGGATGGGTTGGGGTTGAAGAGAATGGGACTGGGAAGTGGTAGTTGGAGGGGGGACAGTAGAAACAGGGACAAAGGCTGCCATCAGAGAGGAGGCCAGAGCCGGAATCGATCTCTGTTTGGCTGCCAATCCACTGTGAATGCCCTCCAGGAATGCATTAGATTGCTGCATCTGGGCTGCCAGCCCCTGGATGGCATTCACAATGATTGTTTGCCCTACAAAGATGGATCTCTGGGGGTCAATAGCCTCCTCACTCAGGGCAGCAGGGCTGACTGAGGCAGGGCCTGAGGTGCCTGGGGCAAACGAGATGCCCACTCTCTTGGGAAGCGGGGAAGCGGGCACGGTCAACTCATTGGGGGGCTACTGGGAAGGCAGTGCTGGTACATGGATGGTGGATCTACCTGTATCAGGGTGGTCCTGTGGGATGCAGCTCCCTCTGTCATCGGTACCTCTGCTCCTCCACCAGATGATGCTAATGCACATAAGGACAGGATGAGTAAACAAGAAAGGGGGAGAGAGATAAAGGATACACTGGGTCAATGACTGCACCAACACCACCTAGGTGTACACAGCACCCTCACACACAGGGAACAGGCCTACGCATTATGCATGGCACTACCAATGAAATGGCTACACAACAAGGAATGAGGAGGGGTACACACCGCCAACTACAGCACACTTGGGACCCACGCAGCCCAGCCCAGTAGTGAATACAAACAAGCAGTATTTCACAATCAAATCCTTAGCCACCAGAGGAACAAAGCTGCTATGGCTGGCCAGGCCTAGGGGCAACCACTGACACACTACCACCACCCGGACACCACCCCTCCAGCCATGAGTTTCAATGATAGCCACTGCACTCACCCCCTTGTGGCTGCTGTGATACCCTCAAGCGCCCATCCAGCTCACTGTAGGCCACCACCAGTATGTGAGCCATCAGGGGGGTCAGGGTCCGATGGGCACCCGTTCCTCATTGGGAGACCATCCCCAGCTGGGCCTCCGCGGTCTTCCGTTTCCAGCGTCTCAGGTCCTCCCACGTTTCCGACAGTGGGTTTTCCGCCTGCCATAGACCCCCAGGGCCATATTCCCTTCTTTTGATGGGCGCTGACCTGCAGACGTAGGTCAGCAGGAGGGCACCATTAGAAAAACAGTCCAGCCAGTTACACAAATGGCCCACCATGCCCGTTTCCATCACCACTGGCATACACAGAGCCCAGCACACAATGTGTACACCGCAAAGAGGACATCCACCCACCCCCTCACACGAGGTCTTCACACACACACAAATCGATGCATTCATGCCACATGCATCGTGCCCACAGTGTACTCACCTGTTGGTCTGGAGGCCCCCACAGCAGTCCGTACTGGGGTAGGACCCTATCCACCAGTTGCTCCAACTCCTCAGAAGTGAAGGCTGGGGCCCTTTCCCTGGTCACACAGGCCATGGTAAGTTCCAGACACAGGTCACAGCAGCACATGCTGTGTAGGTCCTCTCCTATGTTAGGTCAGGAAACAAGTGAGGAATCTGATAGAAAATGGCAGTCACGTCCACAGTGGTGCCTGTCGTCACCAGCAGCGTAGATCACCATTGCCCACTGTACCCCATAAGGCCCAATTATACCCAAGGAGGAATTACACGGCGGTTCACAACCGCCTACCGCCGGGGCACACAAGGTCAGCGGCATTACCTCACTTCCACCTGTCCCTACACACAGGACAGGCATTCGCCATTTCAGGGGGGGAACAGGCCTATGGATGAAATCTGTGTCACAGGATATATAGGCCCATACTTCACAAATTACACTGTCCTATAACATGTTTGTACCTTTCGGACTGCTGTTGTGGCTCCATTGTTCAGTTTGTGACAGACTCCTCACTCTTTTGTCCCTTAGATACCTACTTCTGTGGATGAATACAAGATGGAGACAAACCCCTGTGTACAGACCCCTGGTGGACTTGGCTACACTGGAGGACAGGCACATAATACTCACCTATAGACTTGACAGGGCCACAATCACAGAGCTGTGTGCCCAATTAGAGCCTGACCAGATATCTGCTATCCATCACCCCACTGGGTTCCCCCCTCTTGTGCAAGTGCTTTCAGTTCTCCATTTCCTGGCAACTGGTTATTTCCAAGTGACAGTGGGCTTGGCAGCAGGAATGCAGCTACATTGTGTTCCCCCAGGTTGAGGATTTGGCCACTGTGAAGGCCAGATTCTATGCAATGGGACGTTTCCCCAATATAATTGGTGCAATTGACAGAACACATATAACATTTGTCCCCCCCGCCAGAATGAACAGGTGTTCAGGAATCTTAAGAGTTTCCACTCCATGAATGTGCAGATGATGTGCTTGGCGGACCAGTAAATCTCCCACGTCAATGCTAAGTATCCAGGGTCGGTGCATGATCCCTTTGACCTGAGGAATAGCAGCATCCCAAATGTCATGTCCCAGCTACAGAGGCACAGGGTGTGGCTAATAGGTGAGCCCTGGTTCTCAGCATATGTTGGTGTGTGCCTATGGTGCTGGCCATATAGGACAGTGTGTGGCTAAATGTTGTCCCTCAATATTTGCAGGTGACTCTGATTACCCAAACCTATCATGGCTGCTGACCACTGTGAGAAATGCCAAGACAAGAGCAGACGAAAGTTACAATGAGGCACATGGGTGAACCAGAAGGATAATTAAAAGGACCTTTGGCCTACTGAAGGCCAGGTTCTGGTGCCTCCATCTAGCAGTTAGATCCCTGTGCTACTCACCCAAGAAGGTCTATCAGATAGTGGTGGCATGCTGCATGTTGCACAACTTGGCCCTCAGACGACATGTACCTTTTCTGCAGGAGGAGGAGACTGGAGATGCCCTTGTGGCAGCAGTGGACCGTGAGGACTGTGAGGATGAGGAGGGAGAGAATGAGGATGAGGATGTGGACAACTGAACATCTGTGATCCGTTAGTACTTGCAATGACACACAGGTGAGACGGAACAACTTTACATTTCTATGATTTGGTTGAATTCTGTATGGCATTGGCATGCTGGCATTTCCCACTTCTTTTCCTACTTACTGTTTCCCCTGGATATTCATTTTGCAAATGTTGGTAATTTGACAAATTCTCCTGGTGTGATCACAACAGCCAGCTACAGGTCTTTAATTCTATGCTCATTCTATGTACAGTTCATTTGTAATGATTGTAGCTGTTTCAATCATATATATTTTAAATACATGAAATACCCGAAGTCAAATTTATCCAAGGGTGTTTATTGTAGTGCTTATATAGAGAGGGGAAAGTGCAATGGGATGGGTCGATGGTGGAGGAAAGCCCAGGGTATTGTTCCAGTCTGTTTGTAGCACAGGGGCATTGTCCATGGGGACATAGGAAGGGGAGCAATGGCAGTTCAAGCTGGACAAGGTGCCTGAGTGGGACACAAAGCTGACAATCAGGAGAGTCTCATTTCCTGGTGGTGGTCTTGGCAAGTGTCTTTGGCTTCTGTCTGGTTCGCAGGGAAAGTTTGTTGGGTGGTTCACCTTCTGCAGGGGAGGGGTGCTGGTTGTCTGTTGGTCCTGTGGTGGGGCCCCCTGGCCACTAGTGGCAGCAGAAGTGGAGGGATGTTCGGATGACTGGCTAGTGGCAGGGGCCCGCTGGTGTGACACTGCCTCCCTCATAATGTTGGCCATGTCTGCCAGAACCCCTGCTATGGAGATCAGGGTGTTGTTGATGGCTTGCAAGTCCTCCCTGATCCCTTGTTACTGTCCCTCCTGCAGCTGCCTGTTCTCCTGCATGTTATCTAGGATCTGGCCCATCGTGTCCTGGGAATGTTGGTAGGCTCCCAGTATCTCTGCAAGTGCACCCTGAAGAGTCAGTTACCTGGTCCTGTCCTCCTCCTGGCTCACAGTATTCCTCCCAGCGTCCCTGTTGACCTGTGCCTCTGTCCCCTGAATGGTGTGCCCACTGCCACTGACCCCAAGTCCCTGATTGTCTTGTGTGCGATGTGTGGCCTGGGATCCCTGTACAGGTGGGCACAATGCTGATTGATGTGTCCTGGGCATAGAAGTTTGGGGACGCTGGGTGGGTGCTGTGGTGTTGGTTTCTGATGGGGGAGGTTCTGTGGTGATCTGTGACTGGGATGGGTGACCGACTGTCCAATGGTCCCTGATGGGCCAGATAGATCATCCAGATCCTGAAGTCCAGAGTTAATGTCATCACTGTGGGCCTCTTCTGTTGGGGGACTGGATAGTGATGACACCTCCTCTCTAGTGACATTGGGTGGGGTACCTATAGGGATGTAAATGATGTATTATGCTTCATGTGTATGACATTTGTACATCCCTGGCTTCCCCTCTATGCTTGGTGTTGCCCTGCCAGCTTTTACTTGTGTATGTTGGTTTATGGTGGGGTTGTTAGTTTCCCTATGGTGTGCATGCGTTAGTGATAAGTGCCCATGCAGGGCTGAGAGTGGTGTCCATGCAATGGTACAGCATGCAGGGCTTGGCATTGGGATTAGTATGACGTGATGGTGGAGTGTGTGGGATGGAGTGGAGTGATGGGAGTGAGGGTGAGGGTGTGTGATGGCATGCAGGTACGGGGTGATAATTGTTGAAAGTTGACTTACCAGAGTCCACTCCTCCTCCAACTCCGGCCAGGCCCTCAGGATGCAGTATTGCCAACACTTGCTCCTCCCATGCTGTGAGTTGTGGGAGAGGAAGTGCGGGTCCACCGCCAGACCACTGTATAGAGAGCTGGTGTCTTGCTGCTATGGAATGTACCTTCCCCAGTAGGTCATTCGACCTCTTCCTGATGTCGTCCCTTGTTCTTGGGTGCTGTCCCAAGGTCTTGATCCTGTCCACGATTCTCTGCCATAGCTCCATCTTCCTTGCTATTGATATCTGCTGGGCCTGTGCTCCAAATAGCTGTGGCTCTACCCAGACGATTTCCTCCACCATGACCCTTAACTTCTCCTCAGTGAAAGGGGGGGTGCCTTTGTGGTGCTATGGGTGTTATGTGATGTGTGGTGGTGAGGTTGTGTTGGGTAATATGTTGGGGTGTGTGATGTGGAGAGTGAGGGGTGTATGGGTGTGAGTGTTGTGTGGGTCTATTTGTCGCAGTGGTCTTGGTGTCAGTCTTGTGGCAATGATTTGTATTCGTAAAGGGTTGTGGTACTGTGGGTGTGTGTTTTATAGTGGTGTGGGTGTGAGTGTGTGGTGTGTGTAAGGGTGTCAGGTGTGTGTTGTTTGAATTGTCCACTGTGGTGTTCTTTTGTATGTGGCGGTCCATTTTGAGCGCGGCGGTTTGTGCCGCCAATGGTTTACCGCTGCTGAATGTCCGCCATTGTGATTCGTGGGTCATAATGTGGTGGGCGTTGTTCTGTTGGCTTAACGGTGTGTGTTTTGATACCACCAGTTTATCACTGACCTTTGGTCTGGCGGATTTGTGTATGTGGCTGCATTCGGTCCGATTGGTGTGTGGGTGTCATAATATGGTGAACGGATATCCACCACCGCGCCGGTAAGTTGGCGGCCGTCAGCGTGGCTGTGAGCAGGATTTACCACCAGTGTCATAATGAGGGCCTATGTTATTTTGCTATTTCTCCACTGTTGTGCCTTCTTCTTTGTTCGGGTCATAAATATGATGCTGGACTGGTAGTGTAAATAAGCACTAATGTGGCGATATTATTTTTGGTGCAAAACATCGCCAAAATGTATTTTAGTAAATATAATCCTTCAAGTGCTAAATTTCAGACGCAGGCTGGACCACAAAGCATTTTTGACTGACAGCATTTCATGTCCCTGGTGGTAAGGTAATGCATTGCTTGGTTCAAATAGTTTTCACCACCAGATTATGAAAGCAGGTTTTCCAGCAGTAGTACATGCAGTGGGTTCCTTAACGTACCACCCAAAACATGAATTAGCAGCAATTAAAAATATTTGGTGATATATCCTCCATCCAGTTTCTTAAGTCTTGACAAGCTGGAGCATCACTATTTTGTCAGAGAATGTGATGAGTGGTTACTTGTCACAATAAACTTAAAAGCAGTTGCTGAAATTATAGCAGGATTTGCTGACATAGCTAAAGTAAGAAACATAACATAACCCAATAACACATGCAAAACAATATGTAAAAATACAGCACAACAACCATGAAACTACTCAACATCATATTGCAATAATGTAGCAGAAGAACACAGGAAAACAGAAATACTATAAGATATCACAACCTTAGCAAACTATCACAAAGTAAATATTCTTTAACATTCTTGTCACATATTACCACCTCTAGAAACCTGCTTTCATAATATGTAAAAGGTGTTTTCAAAAAGCACTGCTTTAACCTACCTTCAAGGACAAGCTCTAGGACTAATTAAAACTGCTTTGTGATCCAACCCACGATTTTCTATGCA
Organism: Pleurodeles waltl; assembly: GCF_031143425.1. NCBI lineage: Eukaryota > Metazoa > Chordata > Amphibia > Caudata > Salamandridae > Pleurodeles > Pleurodeles waltl. The sequence goes on along the minus strand of NC_090438.1, from coordinate 878,711,062 downwards.
GGCCCATGTTCTGGGTCATTGCCTTTCTGTTAATATACTACGTATTTACCCAGGCTCCTACTCCATGGGGTAGATATTGTCGGCCCTTTACATAATCAAAAGGGCCAATTTCATGTAAACTCAGACAATACACAAAAGGAAATCCTCACTAGAAATTATACATATGATAAGGGCCAAAGTGTCTGTCAATTCAAAATACTCAAAATGCAAAGTAAATCAGCAATGGTTGAGCAATCTGAGTCCTAGTTTAATCAATAGCTAAAACTAATTTCGGTCTAGCACAAAGTAAATAATAACTCAAAGAGCATTATGTCCAAAGGAGTGCTACATTTAGCAGGAAAGAAAGAACATGGAAAATATTCATAAAAACGCTAATTTGTCAATAACCTGGTCGGTCTCCATTTTGGAGAGTTTTTATATGCTTTAAGACAGAGAAATTGTACAGTAACTATGACTTGATATAAAAGTTACATTAACCCATTAAGTAATGAAATAGAAAACTATAATACAGTATAATTACTTTCACTTCACCTCTATTAACCCCTTCGCAGCCAAGGACGTAACGGTTACGTCCTTGGCTGCGGCGCTGAAGCGCCAAGGATGTAACCGTTATGTCCTTGGACTGGCTCATGGGAGGAGCACTAGTGCACCCCCGTGAGCCGAGCCTCGGAGCCCCCAGTGCAGGGATGGAAGGGGAATCACTTCCCCTTCCATCCCCGTCCCCCTCTGACCCTGTGGCATCTGATGATGTCATTGGCGATCGCGCGTTGACCTCATCAGAAGCCTGCCCCTCTGAATAAGGGGAGCGGCCCCTTGGGGAAAGGGCCGCTCCCAAGGGGGACAAATAATTTTTAGGCCATTTTGCCACCTCGGGGGCAGATTGGCCTATTATAATTAGGAAACCACTAGACACCAGGGATATATATTTTTTGGGGGGAGCGACCCCTTAGGCAAGGGTCCCTCCCTGGGGGGCAAAATTACTTTTAGGCCATTTCTGTCCCCCTTGGGGACAGATCAGCCTACTTTTATTAGGCCAATCTGCCCCCAAGAGAGGCAGAAACCACTACCCCTCCTGGGGGCATACCGACCTATTATAATTAGGCTGATCTGCTTCCACAGGGGGCAGAGACCCCTAGACACCAGGAATATTTTTTTGTTTTTGTTTACATTATTTTTTTATAAATGGGGAGTGACCCCTTAGGCAGGGGTCGCTCCCCTGGGAGGAAAATTGTATTGAGCCATTTCTGCCATCCTCGGGGGCAGATCAGCCTATTTTTATTAGGCCAATCTGCCTCCGGGGGGGCAGAAACCACTAGAAACCAGGGATTTTTATTTTTTGTGTCAATTTCACGTAAAGGGAGCGACCCCTTAGGCAAAAGTCATTCCCCAGGGGGGCAAATTCATTTTAGGCCATTTCTGCCCCCTTTGCGGCCAGATCAGCCTATTTTTATTAGGCTGATCTGCCCCCAAGGTGGGCCGAAACCACAAAGCACCAGGGATTATTTTTTTTTAGACAATTTCACGCAAGGGAAGCAACCTCTTAGGCAAGGGTTGCTCCCCTGGGGGGGCATTTCTGCTCCCCTTGTGGCAGATCATCCTATTTCTAATAGGCCGACCTTCCCCCAGAGGGGGCAGAAACCACTTAGGAACCAGGGATTGGTGTGTGTGTATGTGTGTGTTTTGTTTGGGGGGGCAGCCCCTTGGGCAAGGGTCGCTCCCCATGAGGGCACATTACTGTTGGCCATGGCCTAAGGGGCAGATCTGCCTATTTTTGGAAGGCCCACCTGCCCCCAGGGACGGCAGAAAGCCCAACAGAGACCAGGGAAGATGTTTTAAAAAAATAAGAGTGTGGGGGCAGAAAGTGCACTAGGTGCGATGGAACAAAAAACAAAGTGTGGTGGTGGCTACCAACCAGTAGGGGCATGGGTATGCCCCTACCCCAACTGAAGAGGGTAACAGTCTTTCAGCTCTTCCCCCGCACACTAAAACATCGTATCCCATGGCAAGCAAGAGGACGTTTGATTATTTTGGGTTTTGTTTTTACAGTTGGGCCATGAGAGCTTGGCTACCTTTCAAAATCATCCCACTTGGAATGGTGAGGCCTGCATTTTTTGGACTTTGGGACGCGGCCATGTAGAAAAATCCACAAAACCTAGACACATCTGAAAACTAAACATCTGGGTGAGTCCAGAGTGGTGTGCTTCACATGCACCCTGCACCATTTTCTTATCCACAATGCCTTGAAAACCTGCAACTTTGCTGGAAATCACACATTTTTTTGTTGGAACCTTCCAGAATCTGCAGGAATCCACAAAACTCCTACCACCAAGCATTGTCTTATCCATACCGATAACAATTCTGCCCCACTTGTCACCCCAAAAATGTTTTTTTCCAAACTTCCCTTTTGGACCCGCTTTGGTTCCCCCTCAATTTCAACATGTTTTTGACTCCTTCCTATCACAGGCACTTGGCCCACCTACACAAGTGAGGTTTCATTTTTATCGGAACACTGAGGGGAACATGGGTGGTAGGAAATTTGTACCGGTGCGGTAATCTCCCACAGAAATTTCTTTTAGCTAAATGTGTGTTTTTTTGCCACAGTTTGAGGTTTGCAAAGGATTCTGGGTAACAGAACCTGGTGAAAGCCCCACAAGTCACCCTATCCTGGATTCCCCTAGGTGTCTAGTTTTCATAAATGCCCAGGTTTGGTAGATTTCCCTAAGTGTCGGCCAAAATCTACAGTTTGGGACTTTGCAAAAAACACGTCAGATTTCAGTGTAAAAATGGGATGTGTCCATGTTGCGTTTCCTGTTGCGAGCGTTAGGCCTACCGACGCAAGTGAGGTACCATTTTTATCAGGAGACTTGGGGGAACACAGAATAGAAAAACAAGTGTTATTGCCCCTTGTCTTTCTCTACATTTTTTCCTTCCAAATGTAAGACAGTATGTAAAAAAGACGTCTATTTGAAAATGCCCTGTAATTCACATGCTAGTATGGGCACACCGGAATTCAGAGATGTGCAAATAACCACTGGTTCTCAACACCTTATCTTGTGCCCATTTTGGAAATACAAAGGTACAACCTTTCCAAGGTGCAGCTCATTTATTGGTTCTGAGTACCTAAAGGTTCTTAATGAACCTACAAGCCCTACATACCCTTGAAACCAGAAGAGTCCAGCAGACGTAACGGTATATTGCTTTAAAAAATCTGACTTTGCAGTAAAAAGGTACAGAGTAAACCTTGGAGAAAAATTGCTGTTTTTTTCACCTCAATTTAAATATTTTTTTATTTCAGCTGTTATTTTCTGTAAGAAAACCTTGTAGGATCTACACAAATTACCCCTTGCTGAATTCAGAATGTTGTCCATTTTTTAGAAATGTTTAGCTTTCTGGGATCCAGCATTGGTTTCACATCAATTTCTGTCACTAACTGGAAGGAGGCTGAAAGCACAAAAAATAGTAAAAATGGGGTATGTCCCAGAAAAATGCCAAAATTGTGTTGAAAAATGTGGTTTTCTAATTCATGTCTGCCTGTTCATGAACGATGGGAAGATGATAATTGTAGCACTACAAACCTTTTTGTTGATGCCATTTTCTGGCGAAAAAAAACAAAAAACAGGCCTTATTCTGCAGCCTTTTTTCACATTTAAAAAAAATAAATTGCTGTATTTTGGCTAATTTCTTGGTCTCCTTCAGGGTAACCCACAAAGTCTGGGTACCTCTAGAATGTCCAGGATGTTGGAAAAGAAGGACACAAATCTAGCATGGGTAGCTTATGTGGAAAAAAAGTTATGAGGGCCTAAGCACGAACTGCCCCAAACTGCAAAAAAAAGGCTTGCCACCTGAGGGAGAAAAGGCCTAGCAGCGAGAGGGTTAAATAATACTGTACTATCCCCTACAACAGAAAACAGAAGCACTTTAAAAAATAAACAATGCCTCCATACGGCCAAAGGAAATGGCCTTCGATTGTTTACTGATGGATCTGTTCTTTCCTCAGGAACATCATGAACAGAACATAATACTTTTAAACCACTAGAGTGCAAGTAGGATCATAGAGCAAACTGAATTTTGTATATTAAATGAAAAATTGAAAATTTCATTTGAAGCTCCTTGGTGCACACGCAGAAAAAGAGAAAACAGGAAAATAGGCTCTGTATATCACATGCATTTTAAAGCCCCATTGCAGACAGGACGAAGACCATGTCAACCTTAAAACTTTGTTATGTTAAACACAGTACAAGCAAAACATTTGCGTCTCTTCCAATATTATCAAAAGTCAAAAATTATGTTTTAAAAATGTGCACTATTACAGTAGGTAAAGTGATACCAGAACCACTCACTGCTCCCCATTTATGGCTTTCTTTTACTATCCAACAAGGGAAAGGGAGATTATTTCCTTGCTTTAATTTGAGCCTTTGTTAACCTTGCTACACGATTTGCTGGCTCACCTCTAAGTTAAAATATATAGAAGACATCTGTCAGGCACATTTGTTGCAAAGACAGGCTGGTTAAGTATAGGTCTGGGAATCGAGGTACTTCGTGCTATGCAGAGTAGTGCAGAGTTCCTGAACGCTGCACTCCGGCATGGTGCAGAGTTCGTTTGCATTTGCGAGACTGGATTTTGGTGCTCTCTCGCAAGCGCAACAATACTCCTGGGCATAATTATTTTTTATTTTGCATTTCATTGGTTTTTCAACTTTTGTTAAGGAAAATTGTTCAGTAGCTCAGCACCTTTTGTACATGTTTGTAACATTTACAATAATATTTTAGTATGTGGCCTAGATTTCCAAATGGCCATTTAGCCAGTAGGCCCAGTACTAGTAGCCATCAGTGCATGTAATAAATGTTTCAGTGGTATATATTTTTAAAACTTAATTTAGGGCAGAGATGGCATTGGATTACATTTAAAATGTTGGTTATTGTTTCAATTTCATTTTTTTTCAAAGGGTGTATATATTGGGGAATAATAATATTTGAAGGAATAGGAGGATTTTGTTTGACCATTCCATGTGGCTGGCAGCCATTTTGTGCATGCTGCCAGTGTCCCTTTGCCAAAGGCCTGCATGTGATCTTCTTTGTTCTCCATGCTCCTTGTTGTCGTTGTTTGACTCTGTGGCTGGCAGCTATTTTGTGCATGCAGTCAGTGTCCCTTTTCCATAGGCTTGCATGTGTTCTTTGTTTGCCATGCCTCCTTACTCCTTGTTATTGCTGATTGACCATGTGGTTTACTGGCAGCCATATTGTCCATCAGCCAGTGTCCCGTGCTGTAGGCTTGCATGTGTTCTTTGTTTGCCATGCCTCCTTGCTCGTTGTTGCTGTTGTTTGATTGTGTGGCTGGCTGGCAGCCATTTTATGCATTTGTGCTCACATACAAACACTTTTAATTAATATTCATTTGTTTTAAGGTTCTATTTATATTATTTTCTATCTAAATTGTTACATTTTATTTTAAATTTGTATGCCACTTTTTTATTTCTTTTTATTTTCATTTTTATATATTTTTCTATAATTGTTTACTTTTTTACTTATTGTATTAATTTTTAATTGTAATTGTTTTCATTTCTTTATTATTTTAATTCATAATTTTCTATTTTTTATTTTAATTTGTATTTAAATCTTCATTTTGTCTTGATTCATCCATCCATATTCATCCCATCCATTCCTCCATCCATCCACCAAAACGTACAGCTGCACTACAGCATTCAGTTCCTTTAGGTGTAATTCCATTTCCTCCAGGACACCCTGGCAATGGAGCACGGAAGACAAACCAACGGCATAATTAATTTTATTACTGATTAATCAATTTCCTCTGGACCACCTTACCGCCATAGGTTATGTAAAGGATTAGTCCATTTACCCATATACATCTCTCTTACTACCCCAGTTGTCTCCTCTAAAACAGATGGAGATAGAACAAAGAGCTCGACCTGCCTGTTGTACTGTCTGATTTTAGATGTAATTTTTTTATAGGGTGATAGTGTGGTTTGCCGTTACAATGTTTGATTAAATAGTTATATTACATAAGTAACCAACTGCACCAAGATTGCATTTCTCTGTACTATTTAAACCTGCAACAATGCCACTTTTCACTAACTACATGTTTTTCTTGCTTGGTTGTTTTTAGGTGCACAAGAGAAGGGACCCCACATCACCCACAGTATTGTCAAAGAGAAGGCCTTACATTTACTTCGGTCCACAGGCACCAAACTCTTTTCCTTGTGCATTTTAGTGACACTGTCAACCCATAGTTTAGGATGGCGCCAAAGAAAGTAGTTCCCACATAAGTAGCCAGTGAGAATAAGCAGCTTTTCAGCAGTGGCGTGCAAACTGCAACCTTTTTCAGGAGAGGTGTGCCTGCCCCATCGGTCTCCAGAGAGGAAACTGGGAGCAGCACTCCCGCATCAACAGCACCACCCCAACACAAGCCCAAGACCATGTCTGTCAGTGAGGCAGCCACTGCAGGGATGGCGATGTCGCTGAACAACGATGTTCAATTAGATTTCTCTCTTTCACAAAGTAGTGCCCAATAATTTCAGTAAATAGAGCAAAGTGGACAGCAGCCACAGCCAGATCTTCCCAAAGCTGGAGCCAAAAGGGAGGTTGAACTTTCTGCTGAGCAAGAACTTCTTCTTTTAGAATCAATGGCTCCCAGACATCCAGCAAGAAAAAGGAAGGGCACTACTCCACCGTCTTCTCCAAGCACCACTTCTGATACCAATGCTAGGGACATGGAGTTGATGATGAGAAGGAGGAGGAGGATGATGACGAGCCAGCCAGGAAGCTGGCACCAAGAAGTCCAACATTACTATCCAACTAGCTCTGAGGATATGGCATAGGCAGCACCACCTACTCCCATGTTTTAAAGCCCCAGCAGAGACCTGAACCAACCTGTACCTCAGTAGAAGTATGCACTGCGGAGAGGCAATCAACACACTTACCTACATTCAGTTCTTCTTCAGGCATTGTCCATACCCCAATAAGAAATTACTCCTCCTCAGTTTGGGACTTTCCTATGATTAGCAAACAGGAGGAGAACATTACCATATGCTCCATTTGCCATCCAAAAGTTTGTCAAATTAAGCCAGGTTCATGGAGGCCAGACAATTTACATGAAAAAACATTACACAATCCGGTGGGAGGAGCATCTTAAAAAAATGGCTCAACACGGTTGCAGTGATGGTGAGGAGAGCAAGGGAACATCAGCTCTGGTCAAATCATGGTGGAAATTAGGAAGAAGAGGGTGACATCCTCATGCAAAGCAGTCCTGTCACTAACAATGCACCACAATCACCCACCTCAGTGACCTCACATTGGCACAGGAAGACTCAGAGTCAGATTGAGACACCACAGCATAGGGTGACTGCACCACCACATGCTTTGAGTCTACCACCACCTACATTTCAAAAGTGGCCTGTGTCAGTAGCCCCACAAAAGAAGATCCAGGCTACAATTGCGGGCATGTTTAGGAAGGAGGGAAAGCAACCACCCAATGGCATGTTTCTATCATGGAAAGCTGGCAAAATAGTTTGTGGCAGCCATCTGCCTGAAATGGAAGGTTCCAAGCTGGACCTATTTTTCCAGAGTTGCAGTTCCAGCGCTCCATCACAATGTGCTGCAATTGGTTGGACAAGCTTTGCAGCAAAGTGTTGGTCACAGTAGCCACCTGGCGACAGATATGTGGACCAGTTGTGAGGTGACTGATTATATGTGCATAACTGCACACTGGATCTCTTTCTAGGGGTAAAGCACAACTTATATATAGGTCTTGGCACTGAACAAGTTTTTAAGAGTGTTTGATGGCACGCAATAATAGACATGTTTGCCATGGAGAAATCACACACAGCTGCACATATGTTCAAGGAGTTTAATGGCAAGGTGTCAGAACAGTGCAAGTCTTTTAGTTGGATTTGTTGCCAGGGACAATGGCAGTAACATAGTGAAGACCATGTACTGCATCAACCTAGTTGTGTGAAGAGTTTCTTAAGAAAGAAGATATAGCCAGCAACATACCGACCACCTGCAGATGCATCTCCACTCACTTCAGCCATTCTATTAAAGGCCAGAAACAGTTGTGGATTATCCAGTGTGACAACAGAATACCATTTAAAGCCCTCATCGAGGCAGTGCCAACATATTGGAACTCAACCTAATATGTGTTGCAAAATCTGTTTGAGCAGAACAAACAGATCAATGACTATGTCATTCAAAGAGGAGCTGATGCTGTTGGAAAAGCTATGACCATGGATGCAGACAAATGACGACTAGTCAAATGTCTCACACAAATGCTGCTCCCTTTTGAGGTTTTCACACAGGAAGTTAGCAAGGAAGGCAGTACAATGGACCAAGCTATTCTCTTATTGTATCTGCTTCAGGAGCAGCTAAAGAAGGTGTCTGAAAGGCTCACATTCGGGGTTGCAAATGAAAACCCAGATGCCCATTCCTTGGTTAATAGCCTAAGCTAGGCTGAAAAATTATATTATCTTGTCCAAAGAGTACATTGGTACCAGCCTACTTGATCCACGCTACAAAAAACATCTTTCTCCTATCATTTATTTTTCTGAAGGGGATGTTTCACAATACTAGAGGTGGACTGTTGAGCAGCAGGAGAACTGAAAGGAGAACAACTGGAACTTAGACTCCTGACAGATAAACCACAGCTAACAACAAATGTAAGCGGTGAGCACTCCTGACTGCTGGGTGCAGATCCCAGTGAGATGGGTGCCTTGCTATGATGATGTCCACTATAGAGGTACGCTGCATGAACTGGGAGAGGGCAGGATGGAACATTATTTGACTTGAATGCCACCCTGGACACACTGAATAGGAACACCTGCTCCTCAGTTCTGGGATGCCGCCTTTAACTTTCAGAGAGGGCAGTCTTGTCTGATGTCTACAAACCCCACCAACAAGAAAACCAGCGACAACAGAAGAATCAGACCCATTCTCTGCATTGGCTTGGTTTTAAGTGGCAGGTTTTAAGCCCAGTGCAGAGGCAAAGGGAAAAGTAGTAGAGCAGGTGGCAGCAGCACTGACCATTAGGAGGATATTTCAGGAGTATCTGGATGATCTGAAAGAGGTGCATGTGGATCAAAACCCATTGGTGTATTAGCATGGGAAGATTCACCCATGGCCAGAGCTCAGCAGGCTGGAAATAAAGTTTCTGGCTTGTCCTGTGGCCAGTGTGTCTGCAGAACGTGTGTTCAGTGCAGCTGGTGTAGCTGTTACAGTGAGAAGGTCCAGTCTCATGATCAAAATGAACCAGCATTTCATAGAACCTGATTACACTGTTCCTAAAACACCACAAGGAAGAGAATGAGTGTCAGAATCAAGTGTGCTAGCTGACCAACTTCTGGGAGAACCACCAGAGTTTGAGGGTTGAGTATGCCAGTTCCACCATAGATCTTTTTAATTATTTCTCATTCAGCTTCTTTTTTTCTTTCTTCCTTTGCAAAAACAAAATATTCTATTGCAACATTAAGTTTGTATCACATCTATGCTGTTCCACTATTGATTTTATAGTCACATTGGCCTGGATTGGCGATTGACCCATGGAGTGTAAATACGGCGCACATGCCTCGGAGTAAATTTTTTAGACGGGAACGCCTACCTTGCATATAATTAACGCAAAGTAGGTGTCCACGCTAAAAAATGACGCTAACTCCATGGACTTTGGCGCTAGACGCGTCTAACGCCAAAGTATAAATATGGAGTTAGTTTTGCGTCGAAATTGCGTCAAAAAAAACCACGCAATTTCGGCGCAAACGGAGTATAAATATGCCCCTAGATAACTATGGGTATCCAAGGTGGGCTGACTTGTGTGACTCTCACCAGGTATGTTTTTTACCTAGAATCACTTGGCAATCTGAGAACTTTGACTAAAAAACACACACACACATATATAAATACAAGGCCTGAAATAAGGAAAATGCCAAACAATTCTCTGTAAGTTGCTGACTTTGCTACATTCCATAATGACCAGTTGTGAGTGCGCTTTTGTTCAGGAGATCTCTCTCTTGTATACATATATATATCTATATATCTCTATATATAGGTATATATATATATATATAGATATAGATATATATAGAGATATATAGATATATATTTCTATATATATATAGATATAGATATAGATATAGATATATTTTTATATATATATATATATATATATATATATATATATATATATATATACAGTATATATATATATATATATATATATATAGATATACAATGTAAAATTCAGGAATCCATGGGGAGCCTCAAACCTTCTCCCCCAGGTCTCCTGATAAATATTAGTATCTCACTTGTGTGGGTAGACCTAGTTCCTGCAACAGGAAACCGAAAAACAATCTGCAACATAGGTGCATCACATTTTTTCACCAAAAACTGACCCTTTTTCCCCAATGTGGTTATCTCAAGCTTTTGGACACTAGATCAGCTGGCACTAGGGGAAACTGAGCCAACCTGTATATGTTTGAAAAGTAGACACCTTGAGATATCCTTGATGAGCTGACTTGTGTGGCTCTTACCACATTTGTTTACCACGAATCCCTTGCAAACCTTGAATAAAAAAAACAAAATACATTTTACTCACATTTCTGTGATGGAAAGTTCTGGAATCTGCAGGCAGTCACACATTTCTTACCACCCAGCATTCCCCAAGGCTCAACAGAAAAATGGTGCCTCACTTGTGTGAGTGGGCCACGTGACAATGACAGCGAAGGGACCAAAATCTATTGTGGTGATAATGATAACAATGTTGGGTATACTAATTAGTCCTGGGATTGGCTACCATGTAGGGAAACCTATTAAACCCATACATGTCTTAAAAGTAGACACCAAGGGGTGTCCAGGGAGGTATCATTTATGTGGACCCCCAAGGTTTCTAACCCAGAATACCCTACAATGTGCAATGTTGAATAAAAACATTATTTTCCCTTGTTTATCTGTGATACACTACAGGAATATTCAGAGATCCACAAACTTACTAACACCTAGTTTTACCCAGCGTGCTCCAATAAAATTTTTTACCCCCTTTTGTGCCTGGGTCTAATGCCCATGACAATATGGATCACACAAAAGTCAATGGCTGTCCTTGCATGAGGACTACCGTTGACCCTGAGGTGATCCATTCCTTACACAGGCACTAGGTCCGGGCACGCAAGTTTGGTCACATTTTTAGTTAGACAAGTGGGGGAAAGCTGGGTGGTAGGAATTTTTGGGATCCCTGCATAGTGCTGTAAGTTACATCGCAGAAATAGCAGAAAAAGTGTTCCTGTTCAATGTTTCACATGTGCAGGGTATTCTGAGTAAGAAAACATTGGGGAATCCACACAAAACACACCTCCCTCAACTCCCTTGGGTGTCTAGTTTTCAGAAATGTCTAGGTTTGGTTGGTTTCCGTTTATGACCGCCGAGCCTGGGACAAAAAACACAGGTGCACCCTTACAAAACAGGTTGTTTTATGGTAGATAATTTTGATGCCTCCACAATACATATTAGGCCCTTCCCTGTCATGCTTACTTGGCCCTCCAACACAAATGAGGCAGCATTTTTCTCAAGAGACTTAGGGGAACACAAGGTTGGTTTCTGCACTAACCCTATTTTGAGCATAAGGCCCAAAAATATCTTCAACTCCTCCAGGGAAGTGGGAGTCTACCAGTGTGCCCTAAAGCAGGACCCTAGAGGTCCTCCATGCTCCCTCGGAAATTGTTCGGCATGCACATTTGTTTGCTACACAATTTGCTCAAGAAATTCAACATCCAAAAAGAGATGGACTTAGTCAATTTGCAAAAATGTTGGCCGTATTGATTTTACATCTAGCTTCACCAGTTAAAGGTGGAATTTGAGTCTGAACTTAATTAATCAGATGCCAAGAGACTACTCCATCTGTGCTTGCCACCAATCATGCATGCTCTCTGGGTTGGTCTAACCTGCTACTGTTTTCCCGCTGCACAGTCTGTGCTTGTGAAGGGACAGCACGACTGTCATCATTGTCTCGCTCAGCTGGAAGAGGGGAGTCGTCAGATGGGACTCTGCCGAATGGAACTTCACTTCCAGATTCTGATCCACTGTCCTCTCCCTCAGATGCTGTAGCAGTACCTGCTGTCTCAGTCTCTGATCCCACATCAGAGTTGTCCTCCATAACCTGAGTAAAGGCATGAGCAGTAGTCGTCCAATGGGACGCTACTGGCTTGAAGCATCCTTCTAAAACACTATCCTATGTAGAAGGTAGATATGTTGTTCGCAAACTGTTGGTGTGTGTGTGTGTGTGTGAGCGATGTGTGCAACAGTAGATAACATTGGTCACCTTACCTTGTCTTCTTCCCTCAATCAACAAACTCAACAAAGACACAAAAAAAAAAAAAATGACACAGTTTTTCTTCACCTTGCCTCATATCCATCATCATAGCCTTTAGTGTTGGTGGAGCCCAGTGTGATAATCATTTTTGGCTCTCCCCCTCCCATGGCCTCCTTCTAGCAATCCCTCACTACCACCCAGAAAAACTTCCCTTCACCTCTCTATAGCAGCTCTCGCACATACATTTAATTTGTTTTAAAGCTCGGATAACAACTGGCTTCACTAATCCACTCAGCTGTTCACATAAATGACAGATCTGTTCTTTGCAGCAGGCACATAAACTTTCTGCACTACTTTATGGCATCAAAACTGCCACCTGACCGAAGTCTGATCTCATTCTCTCAAGCAGGAACATAGAATCACAGGGGTTATCTTGACATTCTTTTTCCTGTCTGGGTAATCTTGGATCTAATTAGTCACCACCAGGTAGTTACAGTTACAACCTAGTTTCTATATAAAAAGTGCAAATATCTTTAGCGCTGGTTGACGAATCTTCAGGAAACTTTCCAAATGAAAATGTCAGTCCCATCAGCAGCTGCCTTGAAAGTTTCATGGTGTTCTGTCCTGGGAGGGCAAGAAAAAAGGGGATCCCAAAACACGCTTTTCCCATTCATTTGTCCATAGGGATTTTGAACAGCAATAGCACAAAAACTATTCGACGGAATGGTGTAATTTTGTTCAGTAGTTTTTGAGAAATTAAGGGGAAAGCAAATTTGTATGTCTAGGGACACGAATGATTTGTGACCCCTAACAATTTTGTGCTGAGACCTGATTGGCTGATAACACTTCAACAACATAAGCTGTTGAAGTGTTTCCAGTCATCTTGGGAATCGACTGAGGCCGAGTCCCAAAAAAGAAAGTAAAAATAAAAACAAAATGGGCCAGGGTATGAACACTTTGACCTTTTAGCTCTGGTGGTGGAGTCCCAAAGGAAACCCCTAGGGCTAAAAAACATTTTTTTTTAAATTTTACGAGCGGAGTCACAGTGGATCTGCAAATCCGCTCTTAAAAAAAATTAACAAATGAAGTGCAGCCTCCTGTGTTTCAATAGCCTAATGCCCCTGGGTGGGCCAAGTCCCAGGAGGCTTCTTTTTTAAAAAAGCAAGGGGAGCCTTCTGGCCTACTTCCCCTGTGACCACCACCTTCCTGGTCCGATGTCTTCATTAATTCGTGGGGCCCTGTGGCCACCTGGCTGCCACGAGGACTGCCACCCCCCAGGGCAACATGTTATTTGTAGCAGGGAGGCACCTGCCCCCCTCCCCACTGCCCTGGAGAACACCACCCCCTGGGCAAATGTTCACAAAAAGAAAGGGGGTCCTCACCATGCACTGAGAATTACCCCAGAAATTATTGCAATCAAGCCATCTTTCATAGCATCATTGATAATATCAATGTAATATTTGAAGTACATTTTCTGATGAAAAAACTGTGCATGGCGGGGGTGCGAGTTGTAGTTTCCTTAGGGCACGAGTTATAGTTACGTGAGGTAACTCTAACTATAACTGGTCAATTTATATGGTTTTGTAAGTTTAAAATGTGAGCCTAACAATAACTTCCCGGAAAGCTCTGGTTTTTAAAATGAATTTCTATGGGTTTTTTAATTATATTTTGCAACTACAATGTTCCATTTACCTTTGTTTTTTTGTTTTTTTTAATATATATATTTTCTAATGGTGGTTGACACCAAGTAGTTGTAGGTAGGACCTACTTTCTATATAAAAATAATTTTTTTACTTACCTATATCTTTTGAGCCGTTTGAGGAACTTGCACAAAACTTTACAAAATATTTGCCAGTTCTGTCAGCTGCTGTGTGGGAATTTTTCGGGTGATCCCGTCGGCGGGGGGGGGGGGGGGGCGTGAATGGAGAAAAAAGAGGGTTCCCAAAATACTTTTTTCCGATTAATTTTTTCATAGGGACTTTGAACAGCCATAGTGCAAAAACTACTGCACGGAATTGCACCAAATTTGGCAGGAAGCTTGGTCCTGGTCTAGAAATAGTGATTGTTTTGTTTTAGTGTAATTCTGTTTAGTAGTTTTTAGTAATTAAGTGGAAAACACATTTGTATATGTAGGGACGTGGATCAGTTGTGGATCTAGCATGGAGGGCCGTAAATCTATGAGCCACACAGAGGATTTTGATTGGCTGGGTGGAAGCTCTTCAGAAAGTTATGGCCACCAATTTTCTGCACCGGCAACAGTCCTGGGGGATGGATTTTATTTGTGGAGTTGCTGTTAGGGTTCAGGGTAGGGGTACTCTGTCCCCATGGGGATAGATAGAGGTTTGCGAGGGATATGTTATCAACCAATCAATCAATCAATCAGGAATTTGTAAAGCACACTACTCACCTGTGAGGGTCTCAAGGTGCAGTGGAAGAGAGGGGAGAAAGGGGGGGAATGCTGCTACTGCTCAAACAGCCAGGTCTTGAGAAGTTTCCTGAAGGTAAGGAGGTCTCTGGTCTGGCGCACGTGGGTGAGAAGAGTGTTCCACATTTTGGCAGCGAGGTGAGAGAATGATCTACCTCCGGTTGTAGTTCTGTGGACGCATGGGACGGTTGCGAGGGCGGCAGTTCGGAGATGCCCGGCCGTGGTGTAGAAGGAGAGTCGTCTGTTGAGGTATTATGGTCCGTTGTTGTGCAGTGCTTTGTGAGCGTGGGTGAGGAGTTTGAAGGTGACTCAGAGCCAGTGCAGGTTTTGCAAGTGGTCTGTGATGTGGCAATAGCGGGATATGTCCAGGATGAGGCATGCAGAGGCGTTCTGGATGCGTTGCAGCCTCTTCTGGAGTTTGGCCATGGTTCCTGCGTAGAGGGTATTGCCGTAGTCCAGCTTGCTGCTTACGAGGGCTTGAGTGACTGTTCTTCTGGTTTCGGTGGGTATCCATTTGTAGATCTTTCAGAGAATGCAGAGGGTGTTGAAGCAGGAGGAGGAAATGGCATTGACTTGCTATGTCATGGCTGGGTCATATATGTTATAAGAGATAAAAATGTTTTTGTTTGGGAGATCGTAAATCCGTGACTCCAAAGGTCTTGCTCAGAGCAGCCTCCTGTGTCATGAAGGAGTTGTGACTCCTTCTAATTAAAGAAAAAAATATATGTTTCAAAAGAAAATCCTGCCCATATTGTTACAGTTACTCAGCGACACCCTGAGAAACTTTTTTCACTCACAAAGCCACTCAAAACCCCATGTAACCACTCATAGATGTACTTCGAAGCTCAGGTACTCACTGAGCGACCCATATAGACACCTATGCACACGCTCATACATATAACTTTTATCAGTTAATACTTCACACGCTGTCACACTTAATTGCAGATACTCTGAGAGACTTTTTGGCCCAGTCAGACATTCACTCAAAACCTCAAGCTCCCACTCAAAGATGCACTTGGAAGGTGAGACACATACTCAGAGACTCATATAGACACTCATACACCCTCTCACAAAGTCACTCAGGTAGTAATGTACCCACTGAGAAACACATGTAGACAGTCATGAACCCACTCACACATGTAGTCAAAAATATATATTTGATCAGCTAATGCTGCACACTCTGTCACAGGCTCCTGAGAGACATTTTCTCAAACTCATAAAGCCACTCAAAACCTCATGCACCCATTCACAGATCAACTCAGATTCTCAGGCACACACTAAGAAATCAATATAGACACTCATACCCCCACTCAGAGACCCACTCAGATAGTAATGTTCCCATTGAGAGACACATTGAGACAATCATGCACCCCCTCACGCATGTAGTTGAAAATATATATTTTATCAGCTAATGCTGCGCACACTGTCACAGTTAATCACAGACACTCTGACAGACTTTTTCATCCACTCATAAACCCAATCAGAGCCTTATGCACCGAGTCAGAGAACCACTCAGAGGCTTGAACTGACTTCAAGACTCAGTTGGGTGCTCACACATTTACTGACAGAGCCACTGAGAGACTAATTGATTCATTCAGAGATCCACTGACAGCCTAATGCAGCCAATCACAGGTCTAATGAAACCCTCAGACTCTCACTAATAGAGCTACTCAAACACTGTGACAGCCAGCCAAATACACATTCACAATAACATGCAGATGCTCACATATTTATTGAGATAGTTGTGGAGGCACTGATACACCGATTTGGACAGGGATGGAGTTGTTCAGAAATGCACTTAAAGAGTGTCACAGCCCCTAAAAGACTGAGTGAGAGACTAATGCTCACATGTATAGCCTCTGTGTAATAGTGATGGACCCATTGATAGACCCATTGTGATGCTAAGACTGCCTTTTAAATTAAGACTCTGACTCTGATGTGTGCAGTCAAAGACATATTTGGACACTTGTGTGTGTAATGACAGAGTGACTCAGCTAATGATGCAGGCAATGCCAAACTCACTGGAAGAGTCATACCCAGAGTGACAACATTATGTACGCTATTACAGATCCAATGTGAACCTGAGGTACCCACTAACACAGTTAATTAGATAGTCACATATGTATTTACAGTTCAACTGAGATAGTAATGTATCATTTGACAGATCCACTGAGATACTTGTACACCCATGGACAGATCCACAGAGAGAATGTTTTACCCACTCAGAAATCCACTGAGAACCTTTTCTACCCAGTCACATTACTCGAGGCAGCCAATCACAGAATTACACTGACAGTAAGATACCCACTCAGAGTTCTACTCAGATAGTCACATAAGCACTGAGGTACTCATTGTGACAGTTATGCACCCAGTTATGCACCCAGTAAGACACCTTATAATTATTCAGCCACTGACAGACATACTGATAGATTTTTTACCCACTCCAAAGGCTCTGTGAATGTTGTCCATTGAGTCATAGTAGGAAATTTAAATTCCTGTGATGTATTGCAAAATGTACTGTTAGATATGGCAAATAAATACAAATACATGACAAAAATGTTGGTTATTGTGCATTGAATTGTGCTTTTGGTTTGTGGAACCACGACATAGTTGTGAATTTAATTTTTTGTTAGAAAAAAATTAAATGAGACTTTCTTTTAAATTTTAAAAGTGTTTGGTATGTAGAGTGGTTCTTAAAAGAGCCTTCGTGTTTGTTGATTGTATATGTTTAGAAAGTGAATGTATAGTTTTAGGTTACGTACAATACTCTGTTGCCCTCATTTGTGAAGTGCACTCTATCCCTCCTGTGTCAGTCCATGGCACAACACACCCACACAACTCATGCTGCTATACAAACACATCACATACATTGAAGACACACACCAAATTGCACATATACAACACATACATCTGGAAGGAAAGGCAGGACAAGTATGTAAACCTTGACACCAATGGGTGACTTGTGTAGATTTATTAAATTATTGATCCCCTGCTAATAAATAACTATATACAAAAGAGGCCTAATGGCCAGTCCATAAGTGTCTATTGCCCCAGACACACTGGGGAGAGTTCCTGGACCCAACTTGACTCCTGACTGCAAAGTGGCCTCCACATGGCAGGGACCTCAATGGGGCATGCAGGCACCTCAGAGGTGATGGGGTGGTAGGAGGCGAGTTTGGGAGGGGGGGTCGTTAGGTTTGGGTTTGGGTGGGAGCCTTAGATTTGGGTTTAGGAGGGGGCTTTACATTTTCATTTCATAGGGGGGCTTTCCCCTTTGTATGGCCCTTAGGAGGAGGGCCCTTCCCATTGGTGTGGTGGTAGCCCCTTTAGGGGGAGGGGCATGGGCACTACCGGGGGGTCATAGGAGGACTGAGAGGTGAAAGGACTGGGAATGGGGAGAGAATGAGGGTGCTTGGGGAAACAGGGACAGAGTCAGTGGGAGGGAACAGGGAAAACTTGTTGAGGAAAGGTTTTTAGGAATATAAGGGCAGTCATGGGAAAAATGGGTAAGGGAGAGGGAGTTGTTGTGAGGCGTGTCTTAATAGGTGACTTAGGTGCGGGCGTGTGTGTGGAAACCGTGTGTGGTAGGTGTCTGTTGGGTGGATGAGTGCAGGCGCTTAGGTGTCTTGGGGTGCAGGGAGATGACAGGGTGGATGTGTGAGTGTCTGTTGGGGTAATGCCTGCAGGTAAGCAGGATGTTCTGCAAGGGGGTTTGGGTAGTTGAGGTGACTGCGCATCTGGTGAATGGGGTGGATGTATGGGGATCTGCTATTGTGATGACTGTGGGCATGATGGGACTTGTGGATGGATCTGGGAGTGTTGATGCGATGAAAGAAGGCATGAGTGCTGTGTCTGAGACCGAGGAGGTGGGGTGAATCTGTGTAGGGAGTTGATGTTGTGGTGTGTGCATGTGAATGTTGGCTGTGTGCATGGCGGTGGTGGGACTTGGGGTGCCTGTGTTTGCGAACCGTGTTTGTTGAGGTGGGTGAATGCTGGTCTGACTATGTGTTGTGGATGGGTGTAAGGAGGGGGTGTGGTATTGAGCACAGGTAGGTGAAGGGACACTGGCTGCCATCAATGAGGAGGACTGAGCTTAAAATGATCTCTGCAGGCCAGACAGGGCACCATGAATGCCTTCCACAATGGCAGTGGTCTGCTGCATCTGTGATGCCAGACCCTGGATGGCATTCACATTGGTCGACTGTCCCACAGAGATGGACCTCAGGAGGTCACTAGCCTCCTCATTGAGGGCAGCAGAGCTGACAGGGGCAGGAGCAGAGGTGCCTTAGGTGAAGGAGAGGCCCACCCTTCTGGGTGAGAGTGAGAGTGGCACAGGTAACTGGGTTGGGACCTACAGGGAGGGCAGTTGTGGTAAGGGGTAGTGGAAAAGGATGAAGCTGAGCTGGTCCCAGATGGGTCCACCACTGCCAGGGAGCGTCCATCGGAGGAGGAATCCGAAGGGGATGTTGTTGATCCGGTCTCTCACATGGCACTCCCCTCTCCCTCTGCCCCACTGGTCCCCTCAACTACGCTGGTATCAGCTTCCTGGGTCCCATAGGCTGCAGCTTCCCCACTTGCCAGTGCCCCTTCTCCTTCGCCTGCAGATGCACACAGAGACAAAGGAGGAGAGGGAGGGTGGAAGAGAAAGAAAGGGTGCGGTGTGTCAATACCTATTCATCATGCACACAGACTGACAATCTAATTAGCTGCTGGTATGCCATGCCAGTGCATACCATTACATTTTACAACTCAACTTTGGGAAATCATAGGGGAGACAGAAGCTATGCACTCTAATCCAAATAATGTGGGAACATTGACACCTTTGACTACATGAAGGGTCATACAATGCACAGTAGCACATAGAAATACACAGTACACCTTACTCTACCAATTCCTGCATGGCAAGGTAACATCAACAATGTGGCCAGTTACATTTTGTCCCCGGCAGCCATCTACACCTACAGTCTGAGGGAGCTGATTTGGATCACACTAATTATCTCTGTCATAGTGGCAGACCATTAGTGATGGCAATGTTCTGACATCTCAGGTATATTGATGTTGATGGAAGGAGCTGGTCACCAAAAATATGGCAAATGTCTGTACACAATATCCTAAATTTGAGTTCCTACCCACACAAGCCACCATCTGCATGGTATTGGCACACATACCCGTTACAACTCCTACCAGGATGGTGCATAGCCATAGCCGATGTGCAATTACCAATGGCCTACACAACATCTAACCTCTAGTAGGCTCCCCAAAACCATACATGCCTAACATTAGGGAGGTTGGAGTGTGTACTTACCCCCTTGTGGCTGTTATGCTGCCCTCAAGCACCCATCGACCTTATTGTAGGTCACCACCACAATGCAGGCCATTAGGGCAGTCAGGGTCCGATTGGCACCCCTCCCTCATTCGGAGGATGCCCCCAGCTGGGCCTCCGCGGTCCTCCCACCGGTGTCTGCAGTGGGTACTACGCTATGCATGGACCCTCAGGGTCCACACTTGCTTGGTGATGGCACACCAAATCACCTTCTTCTGACGAGCGCTGACCTGCATGGGTGACACAGACAGAAGGAGAAAGTCATGTAGAGTGACATCACACCAACAGCAGTGAGCTTCACAAATAAGACACATCTCATGACCACACAAACATGTCTTAATGGCACTTCCACACCTACTCCTTTGCTATATGCATGCATCCACTCCCTGTGCGTTGTCGGCACGCCTTTCAACCCCACACACATCAACATCAGA
Organism: Pleurodeles waltl; assembly: GCF_031143425.1. Lineage (NCBI taxonomy): Eukaryota > Metazoa > Chordata > Amphibia > Caudata > Salamandridae > Pleurodeles > Pleurodeles waltl. Next base: position 878,690,576 of record NC_090438.1, on the reverse strand, counting down.
CAGAACAAAAACATTGGACTCACATGCTGCTCTGGTGCCCCATCCAACTGTCCATACAGTGGTAGGATCCGGTCCACAAGCTTCTCCAGTTCCTCCTGGGTGAAGGCAGAGGCCCTAGATCCTGCAGGATGTGGCATAATGGCTCTTAGAGACCGAACACAGCAGCACATAAAGTGGAGGTCTTGCTTGCATGAGTGTCAGGAGCCAAGTGAGATATGCAATACAATATGGCAAACACAGACACCGCGTACATGACTGTCACCGCCAGCGGTGATCATCATTGGCCCCAGTCTCCCATAGGCAACAATCTTAGCCAATGATGATTTGCACTGTGGTTATGTCCACCTGCCACCATGATGACTAACGCCGGTGGAATTAGGTCACTTCCATCTGTCCTGTGCTTGCAGGACAGGCGGCTGCCATTTTACATGCAGCTAGTGTATTGTAGGTGAATTAAAAGTGTGTAGGAATGACAGTGACATGCATACATTATCCAAGTTCAGACATCAAAGCAAGGTTCACACATGTGACATTCAGGGATAGTCAAGTGTGTGTACTGAAAACTATGACACAACATGTGCAGTCACTTGCTGCATAGTTTATGGCCTTACCAAATGTGTGTGTTACCAAGCCACATGTATAGTGTTCCGTGGCATGTGAACTGTCAACATCATCGTGTGGCTTTTCCTCTCTCTTATTTCCAGATATTGTGCAATGGTGAGAATGAGACATGATCTGGTGTACCGGCTTCTAGGCAACCTTGCTACCCTGGAAGAGAGAGACATCATTCAGACCAATCGTCTGGACAGTTAGACCATCATGGAACTGTGTATCCATTTGGAACCGGATCTCTTGCCAGCCATAAGTAATCCCTATGCCATAACTCCCACAGTACTGGTCTTATCTGTTCTGCACTTCCTTGCCTCAGGCTCATTCCAGTTGACAGTGGGCTTGACAGCAGGAATGCCACAGCCTATGTTCAGTATGATGTTAAATGATGTACTGTGGGCTTTATTGAAACACCTGGACAGCTACTTCAGATTCCCCGAAAGTGCAAATTTGGCCACTGTTAAACCTGACTTCATGATATTGCACAAGTCCCTCATGTGATAGGGGCCATAGATGGCACCCACATTGGTTTGGTACCTTCCAGGTTGAAAGAACAAGTGTTCAGGAACAGGAAAAACTTTTATTCCATCAATGTCCAGGTGGTGTGTCTCGCTGACCAGTACATCTCAGAAGTGACGGCCACGTTTTCTGGATCTGTGCATGACTCCTACATCCTGAGGAACAGCAATGTGCCACACATGATGGCACAACTACAGAGAGAGAGGGCCTGGCTAATGTATGTATACAATAGCATGTGTGCAACATTTGTATACACAGGTGACTCTGGCTATCCTAACCTTCAGTGGCTGGTGACACCAGTGAGATATCCAACAACAGATGGTGAAAGCTCTTTCCATGAGGTCCAGGGCAGGACGAGGCATGCCATCGAGAGGACCTTTGGGCTTCTAAAGGCCAGATTTTGGTGTCTACACTTCTCAGGAGGTGCCCTGCTCTACAGACCACTGAAGGTGTTCCAGATCATAGTTGCCTGTGCATGTAACACAACCTGGCCATTACTGGATGTTGAGGAGGTGGCAGCTGGACCTGTAGCTTATGATGGTGATGTAGACACTGAAGATGAGCCAGATGATGAGGATGCAGCTGACTCTAGGACAGAGTTGATCCAACAATACTTCAAATGATCTACAGCTATGTGTTAGTGTCTTAAATGTGAACTGTACTCCTGTCTGGCTTGTGACATACCTCATCCTGGTGTATACCATCAGTGGAAGTGTTAAGTGCAGCTATCCCTCTGTGTGTGTTTGTGGCAATGACATTTTGCCCATCAGGGATAGTGTCACTGTTGAAACGTCAGTGCTATGTATACTGTGATGTGGGCTACCATGACATCTGCATGGAAATGGCCATGATGTATGGTCCCAGTAATACAGTGTAAACTGTTAAGGGACTGGCAACCAAGGTTGTGTCTGCAGTATTGCAACTTGTCCTTACTGTACACAATGGACGGATGTGGTAGTTAAATAATATTGACAGTGGAACTTGGCTTTAGTTGCGTACTGTGAGCTGTAAGGGATGACCATTGAGAATGAATGTTTTGACAATGTGGATCTGCTACGGTAAATTGAGTTTACATGCCGTTTGGGTACTCACACTAGGGAGGATGACAATTTACTGCATGTGTGTTGGCTGGGAAACAGTGACTCCTACTGTGATGGTTGTCCCTATCTTGGTGCATTTGCAGGTAATTTTGCTGGTGCTACTCTGGTTCCTGCCTTGATTGGTGGCTCCCTTGACACAGGATTTGAGGATGAGTCTGATCTACTGACAAACTTGTTGCACATACCTCCCCTTCTGTCCACCTTACATACTTTTGCTGGTCAAACGTTTATGTAAGCTGACATATTGTACAACAGTGAAGACATACATGTTACAATAAAGACAGGTAAGCAGTAGCTGTGCTCAATGGTATTTATTGTTATTTACAAGTGCAATGGGTGATGAGTGGTGTCATTGTGGTTGAAATCATCAGAGCAGTTGGCCCAGCTGTTGGTAGTTGGTAGTACAGGTCCAGTATCCAAGGACCATGGGAATATGGAGAGATGACAGTGGACAGTCAACAGGGTGTGTCAGTGCCACACAAGGGAATATGTTTTAGAGAGTCTTACTTCCTGGTAGTGGTCTTGGTCATGGCATCAGTTCCTGCAGGATGTCTGGATGGATGACCTTGTTTGTGGGAGGGAGGGGTGCTAGTGGCCTATGGGTCCTCTGCCAGGGCATACATTCCACTTGCTAAGGCAGAATTGGATGTCACAGATGGTATGTGGTTAGTGGAAGGGGCCTGCTGATGAGAGGACGACGCATACTGGATGGATGTAAGTTCCTTTAGCGCCCCTGAAATGGTGGCCATGGTGGCATTGAGAGTTCGCCACTGCTGCATGGCCTTTTGGTGGTATTCTCTCTGCAGTCTCTGTTTCTCCTGCAAGGTGGAGAGTATCTAGCCCATCTTATCCTGGGATTGCTGATATGCACCCAGGACTTGGGAGATGGCGTCCTGGCCAGTCCTTTCCCTTGTGGGTCCCAAACCTTGGCCTACAGGTGCACTCCCACCGGCCCTGCCCCCCCTGTGCCTGTGTCCCTGGCATGGTGTGCCCACTCCCTACACCGGTCTATCATCATCTTGGGTGTGATGGGTATACCCAGGTCCCTGTACTATGGGGCACACTGCTGTTTGAACAGTACTTGGGGCACAGGTTTTGGGTCGAGGGTTTCCCTGTGTTATTGTTACTGCAGGGGTAGGGGACACAGATGTGGACAGGTTGAGACTGGTGGTGGTAGACTGACCGAATGTCCCAGATAGGCCAGGTAAGTCATCAATGTTCGAACATCCAGAGCTGTAGTCCTCACTGGAACCTTCATCCCGGGGAGGGCTGTCTGTCTCTGGCATCCTCTGCAGGTGGCAGGGGTACCTGTTGATGGGGAGGAGGAGAGTTACACTGTGGAGATGTACTTATTTTTTATCATTGTATGATGCATACAGTGGCTTGACTTGCTTCCCTGTGATGGCAATGACAGATGCAGGACTGCAAACATTGTTAGTCACTAATGGATCGTGGAACCTTGCTCAATGGAGGGTTGTGGATAGCATAGCTGTCATTGTCATGTAGTGGTACACAGTTTGATCATTCAGTTATTGCAGCTGTTGCAATGGTTTTAGGTGCAGGTGTTCCACTTGTGAAGTGGGACTGACAACTTTTCATGTATGGGGAGTCATTCATTGTCAGAGTTGTAGTGCTTACCACTGTAAGTGCTATCTGTGCATTCAGGGTAGAGTGGGGGGTGGTGGCAGTGGGGTGGTGTGACATGTAGGGGAGGAGCATTGGGTGATTTAGTGGTGTATGGAAGTGTGAGGTAGGTTGCGTTAGGGAGTGATATGGTGGTGCGGAAACATGTTCTACAGGAGTCGTTGGTGGCAGGGGAGTGTTAGTGACTTACCGGGCTCCATTTATCTGATTATTCCAGTCAGGCTCTCTGGATGCACTATATCCAAGACTTTCTCCTCCCACAATTTGAACTCTGAGAGAGGAGGTGGGAGCCCACCGCCAGTCTTGTTGATGGCAATGTGGTGTTGTGATGCCATGGAACGCACCTTCCATTGTACGTCATTCCACCTATCCCTGATAGCCTCCCTTGTGCGTGGATGGTTGCCCACTGAATTGACCCTGATGACAATCCTCCACCAAAACTCGATTTTCCTTGCAATTGATGTATGCTGGACATTTGCTCCGAACAGTTGAGGCTCTACCCTGATGATTTCATCAACCATGACCCTCAACTCTTCGTCTGTTAATCATGGGTGCATTTGAGGGGACATGGTGATAGGGAAGTGGATTGGGGGGTGTTATGCACAAGGGTGATGTGTTTAGTACTTGGTGGGGTGTTTCAGTTGGTGTGGTGGTGGGTTGTGGTGTTTGTGTGCAGTTTTGCTGTGTGTGTGCCTACGGGGTATAAGTGCGATCTTTTGGTTATGGCAGTATCTCTGGATCAGTGTAAATTGTTCCTTTTGTAAAGGATTGTGGGATGTGTCGGGCTGTGTTTTGTAGTGGTGTGGTTGGGTGTGTCTGATATCTGTATGTGTCTCAGGTTTGGGATGTTCGTACTGTCCAATGTGTCTTTGGGTTCTTCTTCTTGGGGTGGGTCACACCATCAATGGTTTACCACGTGATTTGTGGATCATTATTTGGAGGGTGGTATGTTGTTGGCATGGCGGTGCTGGTGGTGGGACCGCCTCTCTCCCACACTCAGCCGGCCTGGTGCTATCATATTTTCATCTGGTTTTGGACAAACTTCTGTCTGTGAATCGTAATACAGCAGTCTTGAGACAGCCAACACGTTTAGCAGCCACCACCACAGCGGTCTTCCAAAAAGACCGCCAAAGTCATAATGAGGGTCTCAGTGTGGGCGGAAGAGCAACTCCTAAAGGCTTAAAGGAGACAATCACTTACAGCTAAAATAAAAAATTTGGTGGAATAGGTGTTGTAATTTAGTAGCAATTAGATTAAGCATTAGCAGAAGACATCTTGTATTTAGCAACTATTGTCAACATTTCGCGGAATCCATTTTGTATTCATGGCAGCCATTATCTGTGCCACATGCTGCCATGTGCTCGCCATGTGCTCTGTGCTACCTTCCTGTTAAATACTCTTGAAAATCTGTTTAGTGACAAGTTATATTTAGCATCTCACACTTTGCACATGCCCAGAAAGGTCTGCAGCTGTTAGTAATTAGTAACCGACAGTAATGGGTCTACTAGTCCTTGAAAACTGTTAGCCCCTCCTACCTGTCGACTGTGCATTTCCATATGATCTTATATGTATATAAGTCTTGCTTCTATAATTGTACCACCTTCTTTTAGCCCCTGCGTGGGTATAAAAGGACCATGCTCTCTTAGTTCAGTGTGCTAATTCAAACATTACCGAAGGGTGCTGATTGAACTGTGGTACCACCTCATGAGGTTTAATAAACTTTGTTTTTTATTTAAGTTTCTGTGCCATCTTCTTCCTATATGGTCTGAGGACTTTGTGCAGAGAAGGGCGAACCCCTTGCACTAATAGGACTTGCTGAGGCTTACTTCAACATATTGGCGCCCGAACAGGGACTCATCGGCGACTCGGACGCCCGATGGATTGGTCGTGACGAAGGATTGGGATCTCCCTGCGGACGATCAATGCCTGAGGAGACCCGAGTCTTGGCAACCACGTGTTTTTCCCTTCTTTCTGATTTGACCATCCAGGTGGCGCCGGTCCTCGACTGAGATCCTTTTTGTACATTCGTCGTGCAGTGACCATTTGGTCGATTTTAGAACTTGGCAGTTGGAACCTGGACGCCCTGTGATTGGTAATAGCCGTTTTAAAGCACTTGCTGTGGGCTTTGATGTCTTTGTTTCACCACTTACTGTGGCTCTCTGTTTTGGGTGACTAGTCAATTTGTGTCCTTTGAATTGATATATAAATTGCAATTTATATAGGCAGGTAATGAGGAGAATTTTCTCCAATTTAATTTTGATTTGAACGGCACATTAAGTGCTACTTTGATTATAATACTGCATATTCTGCAGTATTTTTGGCATGCCTGTTTTTAGCGCACTTCGTAGGATGTGTTGCTTTTGTAATGGTACCAATTTGAGACTGGAAGAATCGCAACCGGCACCCCCAGAGGGGACGCCCAATAGAGATATATATGTTAAACATGGTCTTTCTTCTATAATGTACAGCACATTATGGAATAAATACACTTGTGAGGATCCTGAGTTACGTTGGCCTATGCATGGGTCATTTGATTTGCGAAAGATTGAGTATGTGGAACAATGTATGTGTAAGTGAAGGTCTAGGCAAGATATGTTTGACTGTGTACGAATGTGAGAGAAAGAAGTACGTGGACGAGTGAAGCGTGAGCAAGTCTTGCTTGAGAAAGAGCAGTGGAAGAATGTATATGTGAAAGCATTGGAAATGAGAAAGAAAGAAATAAACAATTTAAAGGAGATAGAAGAGAAAGAACGTAAATTACAGGTAACTGGCCCATACACTGTTCGGCAACCTCTCTATCCTATCCTTAGTAAACCGCACGATGATTTTTTGTTACTAGATCGCCCTCCATCTCCGTATGTTGTTCCTTCTGCCCCTCATGAGTTAGCTGAGGTCTCTGGTACGGAGCAACGGAAGATACGAGACAGTAGCTCTATGATGCCTGCTGACCGTGCGTCTGAGCTTAGATCTACTGCTCGTAAAACAATTTGTAGCGTTGTCTCTGCTTCTGAACTTTTAGACAACATAAAAGGGTGGACGGAAAAGGAGCAGCTATATTTTACTGAGGCATTTGGCACAGAAGTTATTGAACTATTTTGGAAATATTCTGATGCGTTAGAGCCCGATGATGTAGCAGCTGATCATAACCAAATACGTGATGGTCTTTTTATTTTCTCCCAGGTGGGTGATGGAATCAGGCGTTTGGTGAAATTATGTGTTGCGGCAGTCCGTTTGCAAGAGGAGAAAAGGGCCGTGGACGTAGTTGCACGGACATCTGAAGGAAAGTACCATCTTGCCTGGCATGTTACCCCCATATTTCACTGTATATATGTTGTTTTAGTTGTATGTGTCACTGGGACCCTGCCAGCCAGGGCCCCAGTGCTCATAAGTGTGCCCTGTATGTGTTACCTGTGTTATGACTAACTGTCTCACTGAGGCTCTGCTATCCAGAACCTCAGTGGTTATGCTCTCTCATTTCTTTCAAATTGTCACTAACAGGCTAGTGACCAATTTTACCAATTTACATTGGCATACTGGAACACCCTTATAATTCCCTAGTATATGGTACTGAGGTATCCAGGGTATTGGGGTTCCAGGAGATCCCTATGGGCTGCAGCATTTCTTTTGCCACCCATAGGGAGCTCTGACAATTCTTACACAGGCCTGCCACTGCATCCTGAGTGACATAACGTCCACGTTATTTCACAGCCATTTTACACTGCACTTAAGTAACTTATAAGTCACCTATATGTCTAACCTTTACCTGGTAAAGGTTGGGTGCTAAGTTACTTAGTGTGTGGGCACCCTGGCACTAGCCAAGGTACCCCCACATTGTTCAGGGCCAATTCCCCGGCCTTTGTGAGTGCGGGGACACCATTACCGGCGTGCACTACATATAGGTCACTACCTATGTGTAGCTTCACAATGGTAACTCCGAATATGGCCATGTAACATGTCTAAGATCATGGAATTGCCCCCTCTATGCCATCCTGGCATTGTTGGCACAATCCCATGATCCCACGGGTCTCTAGCACAGACCCTGGTACTGCCAAACTGCCTTTCCCGGGGTTTCACTGCAGCTGCTGCTGCTGCCAACCCCTCAGACAGGTTTCTGCCCTCCTGGGGTCCAGCCAGGCTTGGCCCAGGAAGGCAGAACAAAGGACTTCCTCAGAGAGAGGGTGTTACACCCTCTCCCTTTGGAAAATGGTGTTAGGGCTGGGGAGGAGTAGCCTCCCCCAGCCTCTGGAAATGCTTTCATGGGCACAGATGGTGACCATTTCTGCATAAGCCAGTCTACACCGGTTCAGGAACCCCTCAGCCCTGCTCTGGCGCGAAACTGGACAAAGGAAAGGGGAGTGACCACTCCCCTGACCTGCACCTCCCCTGGGAGGTGCCCAGAGCTCCTCCAGTGTGCTCCAGACCTCTGCCATCTTGGAAACAGAGGTGCTGCTGGCACACTGGTCTGCTCTGAGTGGCCAGTGCCAGCAGGTGACGTCAGAGACTCCTTGTGATAGGCTCCTTCAGGTGTTGCTAGCCTATCCTCTCTCCTAAGTAGCCAAGCCCTCTTTTCTGGCTATTTAGGGTCTCTGCTTTGGGGAATTCCTTAGATAACGAATGCAAGAGCTCATCCGAGTTCCTCTGCATCTCTCTCTTCACCTTCTGCCAAGGAATCGACTGTTGACCGCGCTGGAAGCCTGCAAAACTGCAACAAAGTAGCGAAGACGACTACTGCAACTCTGTAACGCTGATCCTGCTGTCTTCTTGACTGTTTTCCTGGTGGTGCATGCTGTGGGGGTAGTCTGCCTCCTCTCTGCACTAGGAGTTCCGAAGAAATCTCCCGTGGGTCGACGGAATCTTCCCCCTGCAACCGCAGGCACCAAAGAACTGCATCACTGGTCCACTGGGTCTCCTCTCAGCACGACGAGCGAGGTCCCTTGAATCCAGCAACTCTGTCCAAGTGACTCCCACAGTCCAGTGACTCTTCAGTCCAAGTTTGGTGGAGGTAAGTCCTTGCCTCCCCACGCCAGACTGCATTGCTGGGAACCGCGTCTTTTGCAGCTACTCCGGCTCCTGTGCACTTTCAGAGGGAATCCTTTGTGCACAGCCAAGCCTGGGTCCACGGCACTCTAACCTGTATTGCACGACCTCCTGAGTTGTCCTCCAGCGGTGTGGGACTCCTTTGTGCAACTTCGGGAGAGCACCGTTTCACTCCACTTCATAGTGCCTGTTCTGGCACTTCTGCAGGTGCTGCCTGCTTTTTAGAGGGCTCCTTGTCTTGCTGGGCACCCCCTCTGTCTCCTGACGCAATTGGCGACATCCTGGTCCCTCCTGGGCCACAGCAGCATCCAAAAACCCTAACCGCACGACTTGCAGCTAGCAAGGCTTGTTTGTGGTCTTTCTTCAGGAAAACACTTCTGCACGACTCTTCGCGATGTGGGACATCCATCCTCCAAAGGGGAAGTTTCTAGCCCTTGTTGTTCCTGCAGAATCCTCAGCTTCTACATCCTAGTAGCAGCTTCTTTGCACCCACAGCTGCCATTCCCTGGGCATCTGCCCACTCTCGACTTGATTGTGACTTTTGGACTTGGTCCCCTTGTTCCACAGGTACTCTCGTCTGGAAATCCATTGTTGTTGCATTGCTGGTGTTGGTCGTTCCTGCAGAATTCCCCTATCACAACTTCTGTGCTCTTTGGGGAACTTTAATGCACTTTGCACTCACTTTTCAGGGTCTTGGGGTGGGCTATTTTTCTAACCCTCACTGTTTTTTTTACAGTCCCAGCGACCCTCTACAAGGTCACATAGGTTTGGGGTCCATTTGTGGTTCGCATTCCACTTTTGGAATATATGGTTTGTGTTGCCCCTATCCCTATGTGTCCACATTGCATCCTATTGTAACTATACATTGTTTGCACTGTTTTCTAATACTATACTGCATATTTTTGGTATTGTGTACATATATCTTGTGTATATTTGCTATCCTCATACTGAGGGTACTCACTGAGATACTTTTGGCATATTGTCATAAAAATAAAGTACCTTTATTTTTAGTGTATCTGTGTATTGTGTTTTCTTATGATATTGTGCATATGACACTAGTGGTACTGTAGGAGCTTCACTCGTCTCCTAGTTCAGCCTAAGCTGCTCTGCTAAGCTACCATTATCTATCAGCCTAAGCTGCTAGACACCCTATACACTAATAAGGGATACCTGGGCCTGGTGCAAGGTGTAAGTACCCCTTGGTACTCACTACAAGCCAGTCCAGCCTCCTACAACATCTCAGACCGGTGGGGTGCAAGCTTCCATCTTCAGAACAGATAAGACTATGATAGTTCACGCAAAACCAATGCAGGAGGCCGCGCCTTTGTATGTTCCTCCTAAAGGATTGGGTACAAGTGATGATAAAACTTCTGTTGATGCTAAGGGTTATTTTATTTATAATTGGGTGTACACTCCTTAAAATAGGGCAGATGTAATGGCACTTAAAACAGCATTAACTGACCCGCTGAAAAATCCAGCCGCCTTTTATGAGGAAGTTGAGGGAGCAATTAGTTCTTGTACTATGACTTTGGCTGACATTGATTTATTTTTCGGATTGATATTACAGCCAGATATGTGGAGAACTGTTCGTAAAGTTGATGATCGTGTAGTTTTTGGGGCATCATGGAAAGAATTAGAACAGATGGACGGGGATAGGGAACCTGCGAAAAAGCCATATCAGTTGATTCTAGATCTTCCTGCCGCCATATTAGTTAAGTTAAAAACAATTATTCCCTCTAAAAAGATAGATTGGACTGTTTTAGCGTCTTGTAAGCAAAAGGCAGATGAATCGGTCTCTGATTTCTTTACACGCTTTGAAGAAGCATTTCATGATTTTAGCGGCCAGTTATTGTCAGATGATACGGGCAGACATTTGTTCGTCGATAAATATGTCACAAATCTGTTACCAGGAATAGCTAGTCATATAAAAGCTAGTGAAAGTTCATGGACTACCTCTACTCTGGTTTCTCTTTTGACTATGGCTCAGTATTATGAACATCAGGAATTAGAAGCAAAGGGTAGCGAGGATAAAAAGATTAAAGAATTAAAGACGAAGGTTATGTTGGCTCAAGCTTATGGTCCGCCTTTTATAGGTAGTGAAAGAGGTGGATGTGGATCTTATGGTTCTTATAACACATGTTCGAATTTGTCTGTTGATCAGTGTGCGTCTTGTAAGACATTCGGCCATTGGGCTGCCGATTGTCCAGCACTACGTGTTCAGCAGTGTTCACGTGGTCGGGGACAAATAAGAAATCGCTCAGGATATTCAGGGCCTAGAAGAAGCATGAATGATCATGCTAGGGTTGATGCTAAAGTACGAGGGCAGGATGGGTTTAACACTTTTGATAGACGGAACCAATACCAGATGTCTAACTATGTGCAGTCTGATTTCCAAGATTCTGCTTATGCATAGGATTGCCTAGGATGGGGTAAGGAATCAGTTGAAGTTCCAGTAGATCAGAGGGGTCCCTATTTTACAGCACATGTTTTGGGTTCTACTGATCAGTTTCTGGTTGATACAGGAACTACTCGTAGCGCCTTGTCTAAACAATTGGTTCCAAGGGCTTCCCTGTCTGGCTTAACCATTACATCAATAGTTTTCGATGGAACACCTTCCCGTAGCCCATTGTCACTACCACTTGCATTCCATGTTGATAAATTTACTGCTCCATGTCTGTCAATATTGTGGGTCTTGATATGCTCAAGTATTTCAGGGCTACAATACGATGCTCTCCTGAAGGGGTGCGTGTTATTTTGAATGATAATTATCCTGTGATGGAAAGAGTTTGTCTTGTTAAAGAGGATATTGCATTAGCTTCACTCCCTAGTACTTTGTGGGCTACTTCAGATACTGATGTGGGACAAATGATTATTCCACCAATACATATTAGTGTCAAGGAGGGAGCTGTATTGCCACGTTTGCCTCAATACAAAATTTCACAGGAGGGCGAAGAAGCACTCACACGAATTGTGCATGATCTTATTGCAGTTGGAGTTGTTGAGGAAGTTCCGTATGATGTTTGTAACAGTCCGATTCTTCCTATTCTGACAAAGGATAATGATACTAGAATTTACCGATTCATTATTGATTTATGAGAAGTGAATAAGATTGTGGTACCACAATATCCTATGGTATCTGACATCATGACACTTCTTACTTTGGTTCCCCCGACAGCAACTACGTTCTCTGTGATAGACTTGAAGAATGCTTTCTTTTCGATCCCTATTCAACCTGACAGCTGATATTTGTTTGGTTTTACTTTGAATAAACAATCATATAGATGTTGCAGAGTTTGCAGAGTTCCTCAAGGCTATACTGAGAGTCCTAGTATTTATAGTCAAGCGTTAAAACGACAACTTGATTCTTTTTTTTTTGCCTGAAGGTGTGGCTCTCATACAATATGTCGATGATATTTTGTTGGCAGCTGATACCCCTGAGCAATGTGAAAAGTGTACTTTGTCCTTACTTTCTTTTCTTGCTTCACACTATCATAAAGTATCACGAAAGAAATTGCAATATTGTAGACCAAAGGTAACCTATTTAGGCCACCTTTTGTCTAAGGAGGGCCGTGCACTTACATCAGATCATATTCAAGCAATTTTAGACACACCAGTACCCTCTACTCAGAAAGATGTTTGTGCATTCCTTGGTCTTACTTGTTTTTGTAGGCAATGGATATTAGGGTTTTCACACATTGTCAAACCTTTGCTAGCACTTTTGACTAAAGATACTCCAATGCCCCTCCCATGGACAGATGAATGTGAGACTGCTTTCCGGCAGCTACGGCAAGCCCTTTATTCAGCACCAGTGTTAGGTACTCCAGATTACACAAAGCCTTTTGCACTTTACGTACATGAGAAAGATGGACGTGCATTGTCAGTTTTAGTACAGACACATGGCAATAAGCAGCGTCCCTGTGCATATTTTTCAGCAGTACTTGATCCTGTCCCTCGAGCGTTGCCTGGGTGTTTTAGTTCAGTTGCGGCAACAGCTGTGTCAATACGTCAGAGTGAAGGGATAGTTTTGTCACATAAGCTCTTAGTACCCCATGCGGTTGATGCTCTTTTAAATCAAACAAAGATGCAACATTTAACTAGCGCTCACCTGACAGGATATGAATTGACATTGCTGGCTCCTCACATTACACTGAAGAGATGTGCAACACTAAACCCAGCCACTTTATTGCCATATCCGGTGACTCAGCCTCAGTCACAAGAAACACATGATTGTATATTCCTTACCAAAGAACAGACAAAGGGTTGTATTGATTTGCAAGATACGCCCCTTCCAGATGTAGAAGGGGAATTGTGGGTTGATGGGTCTTGTTTGAAGTTGCCAGACGGTACGACCTCAGCTGCATATGCAATCACCACAATACACAAGGTAGTGGAGACAGCTCATATAACACAGAAGCCAGCTCAAGCAGCTGAACTAATAGCTTTGACACGAGCATGTGAACTTAGTACTGACTTATGTGTGAACATTTATACAGACAGCCGCTATGCTTTTGGAGTGGCTCATGATTTTGGTTTGCTTTGGAAGGAGAGAGGCTTTCTCACATCCCACGGGATGCAGATAATGCACGGAGAATTAGTGCATAACCTCTTGACTGCATTGACATATACAAAGAAAATAGCTATTGTGAAATATAGTGCACACAAGAGAGTGACTGATAAGATAGGGCAAGGTAGTGCCCTTGCGGGCCGCGTAGCACCTGAGACTGCGATGCAGCGAAGTACTACTTCTATGTATGTAGTGAAGTCACAAGCTGAACATTGGCATAATGCTAGACAAGACATATTAGATATACAGAAATCTGTTTCTGTGAAAGAACGTGAGCAATGGTCTGAAGAAGGAGAATTGGATGATGAGGGCTGTTGGCGGAATAAGCAGATGGATAAATGGAAATTGCCTATAGCTTTTGTACAACCTATGATTCAGATGGCACATGGGCTGGCACATGTTGGAGCTTCAATAATAACGAAGTTGCTTACGCAAGTTTGGGAGCATCCAGAAATTTCCAGTACAGCTAAGAGAGTAGTACAGTCTTGTTTGATCTGTTTACAATACAATCCTGGAAAAGGGACACGAACTCCTGCGGGAGGGTTTGCTACACCAACTGCACCTTTCGAAGTTCTACAAATGGATTATATTCAGCTTGAACGCTGCAACAATTTAAAGTATGTCTTGGTGGTGGTATGTGCCTTCAGTAAATGGATAGAGGCGTACCCCACAAAGGATAATACTGCCATTACCACAGCGAAGGTGCTTTTGAAATAATTTTTCCCCTAGGTTTGGTGTTTGCAGACTTTTATGGAATGATAACGGACCTCATTTTGTTGGGGAAGTTATTAAGTATGTCCTGAAAGGATTAGGGATCAAACAGAAGTTCCATGCGGTTTTCTACCCACAATCAGTAGGGTTGGTGGAAAGGTATAATGCTACTTTGAAGCTGAAGTTAGCAAAGATACAGGCTTCCACATCTTTAACTTGGCCGGATGCATTACCGTTGGCATTATTGTCTATTAGATACGTGCCACACTCTCGAACAGGCCTTAACACCTATGAAATAGTATTTGGAAGGCCAATGAACATTTCGGGAGTTCCTAAGCCAAATTCTGTATATGATGTAACTTGTGTCCTGATGAATGATTATTTGGCACAGTTGACCGACAATTTGGTTTCTATTCATCAACAGGTTCGAGAAGCACTTCCTGACAGATCTACAGGTGAAGGCCATGAACTCCGACCAGGTGACCAGGTGATGATTAAGTCCTTTGAAAGATCAAGCAGCTTGGAACCAAGGCGGCGAGGCCCAGAGCAGTTGCTCCTTGCGACAAGGACAGCAGTTCGAGTGACGAACCGAAAGAGTTGGGTCCATAGTACTCACTGCAAGAGAGTGCTACCTACCTTGGTGGAACCTGCTGTGCTGACCGATCATCGAGAGATCTTGACTACGGAGAAAGGCCGTGCTATGTCACCCGACGAATCTGCGGAGTTCTTCCCGGACCATATGATTTCTGGAGTATTGCGATATAATTTGAGACCGAGAAAAGAATCTGCGGTGCCGAAAAAAAACTGGTTGAGCTACCGCCCTCGGTTAGTTAAATGGAGAGCCAATGTCGCAAGGGGGGGGGGTCTGCCATGCATTAGATTAGTGACACCCGTCTTGGCCCGTGGTGAAGAAATCAGCGGCTGCCCAGGGATAAGAGCTCCAACGATTGTTTTTAATTAATTTCTGGAAGGGTCGATTATCACTGTTGCTAAAATGAATAACAAACTGATCATTAGTACTATGGGGTTTGTTGTTGTTTTGGTGGTTATAGCAATAATCACCTGGTTTGTTGAAAAGATGGCTTCTGCTTGTGAGTTTTTTGTTGCCACTACTCCAGTACCAGAGGATCCCTATTACTTAACGCTTCACTATCAGGAGCAGAAGCACTGTCAATCGTACTTCAATAATACTTTCATTCAGATGTTGCATCATACTCAGAATGCTACGAATACTACTAACTGTTGGGTATGTGGAATGATACCTGCGCATCAAAAGAAAGGAGGAACACCTTTCATTCCTCTTCTTTTTTCACACAATGGTTCTTGTCAAGCTTGGTATACGCTTTTGTTTGCATCTGGAAAACGTACAGAGGGCGGACTTCTTTTTCACCTTCAAAAAGTATGCTACCAAGACAAAGATGGGTATCCCCAAACCAAAGGAACTAAATGGGAATGGGAAGAGTATCAACCGGACAATGTTTCAATACCATATGTCTTCACAAATATAAGAGACTCTGACAAGAAAGAACAATTTGTGATTTCTGTTACAAAAACTAAAGCAGATTTATGTATACGGAGCATTGGGTGAATTCCAGTGGGGACAAGCGATTGTACCTTGATTTTAACTATTGAGGGTGTAAATAATAGTAGTTTTACAGCTTCACATAATATATATTTTGTTTGTGGTAACTATGGATATTACCAACTACCTGTTGGGTGGTCAGGTGTGTGTTATGTATCTTTTCTATTACCCCCTGTGTTTTTGGCACCTGCATCATATCACCGAGATTTTAAACTGTTCAATGACATCATTAAAAATAGATATAAAAGGACAATAAGTACAAATGAGGTAGACCAAACGGACACTAGCCTGCAATAATACATTGATTTTAATTTAGGGTTGTTCTCCTTTGTGGGTGCTGCGTTAAACAGTAGGAAAGTGAGACGATTGACTAGGGTTGTGGAAGCTGTTACCAATCAGGCAGCTCTGGCACTTGGGAATATTACCGAGGAGCTTCAAATTGCGAGGATTGTAGCGCTCCAAAATCGTATGGCACTAGATGTGACATTAGCTGATCGAGGTGGTGCATGTCGCATCATCGGTAGTAGTTGCTGCGTTTTCATTCCAAATCACTCACCTTCAGTATATGATGCAATATCTAAATTGCATAAAATTGCTGCAGAAATTCACACAGAGACTGGTACTTGGACTTTTTCTGGATGGTTTTGGGCTCTTGTTTCCGCTTGGGGCTGGAAACTACTGACTATCCTGTGTGTAATGATTGTAATATTTTTCACATGCTGTATCTGTATTCAGTGTGGTCCAATGTTCTGTTCCATGTGTATTACTGCTTGTATGCCTACCAAAAGAGATATTACAGAAATGAAAGGACAACACATGTTAGATAAGGAAATAGCTGAAATGATGAGCATAAATATACAAGATGAATATTTAGATTATCCCAGAAAGACGAATGTCTTCAGCTAATGCTGAAAGGGTCGTCTGTTGTAATTTAGTAGCGATTAGATTAAGCATTAGCAGAAGACATCTTGTATTTAGTAACTATTGTGAACATTTTCGCGGAATCTATTTTGTATTCATGGCAGCCATTATCTCTGCCACATGCTGCCATGTGCTCGCCACGTGCTCTGTCCTACCTTCCTGTTAACTACTCTTGAAAATCTGTCTAGTTATATTTAGCATCTCCCACTTTGCACATGCCCAGTAAGGTCTGCAGCTGTTAGTAATTAATAACCGACAGTAATGTGTCTACTAGGCCTTGAAAACTGTTAGCCCCTCCTACCTGTCGACTGTGCATTTCCATATGAACTTATATGTATATAAGTCTTGCTTCTATAATTGTACCACCTTCTTTTAGCCCCTGCATGGGTATAAAAGGACCATGCTTTCTTTGTTCAGTGTGCTACTTCAAACATTACCGAAGGGTGCTGTTTGAACTGTGGTACCACCTCATGATTTTTAATAAACTTTGTCTTTTATTTCAGTTTCTGTGCCAAATTCTTCCTATATGGTCTGAGGACTTTGTGTAGAGTAGGCCTTGCTGAGGCTTACTTCGACATAGGATTCAAATAAAATGTTTTCCAAGATAAATATTATGTGTATGTTTGAAATGTGTGGAATAAAATGACTTGAAATATGTTTTTTGGTCCTCACGCAGGAGGACACGAAGGGGTCACGATTTCCTGTAGCACACAGTAGGGATTTGAGCTTCTCGGGAGGAGCACAAAAAAAGGTTAACAAGCAGTAACCATTAAAAAGTACCATAAATATAAGATTAAATAGAGTTTGTGATTTGCTAACTATTGCAGTATCACAGAGAGCAAAGATTGACAGGCTGCCATTACTGGCTGCTTGGAGTGAGAGTGGTCTACCATTCTTACTCTGAGTTTTTCTTGAGCTAATAAAAAGTGAACAGAGATTGTGAATGTGATTTATCTATCATCCCAAGACATGTAGAGGTATGCAAATTGGTATGTATTGTTTTTGGAGGGAGTTGTACCTCATAATAAAAGTAAAAAAAGTGTACATTATATGTAAATAAACTATTGTAAGTACGTAGTAGTGACAGAGATTTTTAAGAATTAATAGAAAATGTTTATAATGTGATAGTAGAGTTTTTGGAAGGATGTTTGAAAGTTTAAATTCAGCTTTTAATTGGAAAGTGGTTTGAACCATTACAGGTCCACATTTTTTTTATATATGTCATGTTTGAAATAGGAGATTTATGAGGTATAAGAGGTATTAAAACGGTACTGAAAATGTGCAGTAGATAGGATTGAAATGTTAGATGGTTGAGTAAATTATGATAGAAGAAACATGTGGATATGCTGCATAATGCAATAAGATAGTGAGGGTAATCTTGGACCTAATTAGTTACATTTTAACATAGCAATACATCATGAAAATAAATTGTTATGGAAAGGGCCTCACACTGAGTACCAGAGTTTGTGGTGTATTATTTTTAATTTGTGAACAGTTTCAACTAATAGGAAAATGTTTTATTTTTCTAAAAATCTCCTGACTATATGGCAGATGATGGATTATGTGGCAAGTGTGGTTGTTGTGTTATTATTAAGAAAACATTGGGCAAACTTGTATTGCAATTTCTTACCACCCTGACTATAGTATGTGATTATAGTTAGACATATATGTGTCAGATGTCTAGGGTTATGCTGTACAGTAGTGTAGGTACTTATGTGTATTCTTGTTCAACTGTATCTAAACATATAAAAATATTCGAATATTTATGGAATTAAAATGAATTTCTATTGTTTGGTGTTGTGATGATGTTGAAAAGTATGTGGAAGTGGAGTGGAGAGAATGTTTCAACATGCTGCGTGGGTTGTTCAGTTGTGCAAAACAATATTTTTGTGATTGACACAATGAGAGTATTTTATTATGAAGGAATATTAAAATATTTTGGGCCTGATTATGACTTTGGTGGAGGGGATTACTCTGTCCCAAATGTGATGGATATCACGTCCGCCATATTACGAGTTCCATAGGAAATAATGGACTCGTAATTCGGCGGGCGGGATATCCGTCACATTTGAGTCAGAGTAATACCCTCCGCCAAAGTCATAATCAGGCCCTTTGTTATTTGTACAGATATATCTTTAGAGTGGAATAGAAGTGAAAAATGCTAAATAAAATACAACAGAAAACTAAAGTGTGTAAATTATATTATCAATTTGGAGATCATAAGAAAGAAAAACAACATGTAAGAAATGGCAGTAAACACATAGAAGTTGCTGGTAAGTGAACCAAATGTTTTTTTAAAGCTCTGTGTGCCAAACTGAAATGTTTGCACAATGGAGAAAAGAAATAGAAACCATGTACATCAGTTGTAGAAACTAAAAAACGTAGACAATAGACAGAAGGCTGAAAGATCATCCAGGAGACAACAACAGTTCAAGGAAATTAGAGTGAGAAAGTTTCATGTAGGGTAATTCAGAATCCTGTTAATAGTGTGACAAAATACAGAAAAATGACAAAAGTATTGAAACAAAAAAATGGTTGAGGATATAGTTGATAAGGTGTTTGAGTTGAAGAGGAATTTTTTTATTTTGATTATAAATAGGATGAGAGGCTTGGGTAAAATGGTCTTGGGTATGAAAAGATGCAACCTAGGAAAAGACTTGTTAATAAAAGTAATTTTTATGAAATATTTGGAGGAGAATGGAACCAAACACCCAGCACAGAACCATTCTTTAATGAAGAAGCATATTTGCAAGAGAATACATTAGATTAGTTCATGCAGTGGATTCAACTGGTCTATGTTATGAAATGAAGGAAAGGACTCCGATAGAAAAAGAAAGATTGATCCTAGAGGTGATAAAAGATCCATGGCTGTAGATGTTCCTAAAAGAAGTACAAAGTGCCCTATTTACCAGTGGAGTTGTAGTACTATTTGTAGCATTTGGCAACAATCAGTTTATTTATTACAAGCTTATGTACGTGAATTTCCAAGCAGATCTCTGAAAAGAAAAATTTCAATTTTGCAAGATTTTAGTTCCTGCAAAGTAAGAAATCTATCAAATTTACATTCTTTAGCATGTTTATCTAGGAAAGTGCTCCAGAGCACCTTTCATCCCTTTAGAATGCTAGCAATTCACCATTTGAATATGAAATGTTTTGTTCAGAGACTTTACTATGTGAAGAATCCAGTGATATGCTTAGGGGAGATGAATAGAGTACTTTTTCATGGTACTGTATAAGAGGTAGAAAAAGTTTGTGATGATGTCCAGTTTCGGTTCTTTGGTTCTAAATAAGAATGTAATGTGAATGAGGAATTTGTATGCATATATATTGTAGAAGAGAGTTCAAAACTAGTACTGAGAACTTCCAGGAAGAGATTGCAACATTTAATAAAACTAGTTGTGAAAAGCCAAACTATGTTTGCATTTGTTGTAGATGGACTCACCATAAGATACAGATACGAAATGTAGATATATTTTCAAAAACTCAAGGTGAAAACAAGGAAAAGTGGTGAGAACTTGCTGTTTTTTTATTTGTAGAAGAACGGTTTGATTTGTCAGTTTGACAAGTAATTTTTAAGTATGGCTATGACAAGTTAGAAGGTAAGAGAACACCAGCTAGAGCAGTATAGAATGGTCCAGAACTTTTAACTGTTCCAGAACAACTGAAAGATTTAAATATGTATGAATCTTTCTTTATATAATCTGTACATCCATTTCAAACAATTATATGTTTGGAACCAAAGACAGGTAAATTGCATCCCACAGAATTATTGAAAGACCTTAAAGGAAGAGTAGTGTATTTGACATTAGATTATAAGAAAAATGTTGAAACTATCTGAGTTGACAAACATAATGGAGAACCACTTATTATTTTGGTAAATGGCGTATCTTCTAAAAAGAAAATAATTTGGCAAGAGTTGGTTGATGTTAATAAAATTAAACAAGCCAAATTATACCTTATATAAAATAATGTTTATTATAATAATGTTGTTGTGCTGAATCGAATTGAAAATATTGATGAAGATAATGAGTGTTCGTCTGGAGTGGGACAAATAGAAAAAGCAGATTCATACCTGTCAGAAAAAATCTATGAGCTCTTCAGCATCCATCCATTACATTCCAAAGAAGACATTGGTGATGCTATAGACCTTTACAAAATGAAGCAAGCTGAAGGAGATCCTTTGAGTGTGCGGTAAAAGAGCTTGGAGGCTTGTTACTTCCCAAACTTATTTCCTACAGGAGTAGGAGGTCAGCATGATGATTAGCCTATACAAATACCAGCGGCTGAATACCGATCAACCAGATTTTTGGGGGCGGAATGAGTAGCAAGCAAGTGGTGCTCCTCATACTCACATCCTACCATGGATAAAAGATGCACCAAGGTTTAGATCTGAAAGTGATGACTCTATTTTGTAGTATGTCACATGCGCTATACTAAAACAGACTGCTAACAAAGCTGCTAGAGAATACAGTTTGCATTTTCAAACTCATAGATGTGGAATGTATTGTCGTCCTAGATACAGATCAAGAGGGGCATTTTTTACACTATGTTGATTTGGTGTTCCATGACCTGTTATTATAAAAGGAAGAGTGAACAGCTATTTGTCTTCAGTGAGACATGGAATATCTCGGAAATCACTAAAGAACACATATAGGTTAAAAAAGAAGTAAAGATTCCATATATATTAATTACTACAATACTGTCATTTTGAGAATATGGAATGCTAATATGGACATTAGGAGTTATGAGGCCTGTGACACGTTAAGTTTGTCAAGTTTGCACTTAAAATATAAAAGAATTGTGTTGGTTAGTCTTTGTCTATCTCACACAAGAAACACAGTATTCAAGTATTTTCTTGAAATTCAGTATCTGACAGAATTCGAACCTGAAAGTACTAATAGAGTGAAATAAAATATGTTAGATACATACTGTCCAAGAAGAATTCCACATGTAGAGGACACATGTCTTTATGAAATTCTTCAAACATACAGCGATATAAATAATGTCTCTCGGAATGTAGAAGAATAAACATATGCTGTTCATGGTTGTAATGGATGCTTGGTAAAGCATGAAAAACAAAATGTAATTAACCTTCAGAAATTGACCTGTCAAACCTGAGAAAATAGACTTTTTTATTTAGCACTACTTCAGTTGTTCAAACCTTGGCATGGTGAACTGGAATTACTTGGGGATTACAACTGCTACAAATTTTATTTTATTGCTATCAAAGGTAGTATTGAATGTCCTATGTTTAATAACTACTTAAAAATGCTAAATGATGAGATCCAATAGGATGAAATGATTGCAGCTGAGGTAGCCAAGGATAGCTCTCAAAGCAGCCAAAGCTCAGAACCTTCAAGTTAGGATACTTTTGGAAAAACTATTTTTATAAATAATGCTGCAGTAGCTATGAATGATGTGGAAACTGCAAAGGAACAAGCTAGGCAAGAATTGGTAGATTTGGAACAGTTAGTTAAGCAACTGACAAATGAGCAAAATTACATTTGTATTGAAGTTAAAAGCAAAATAGACCATAGATTGCAACATGAGAAGTATGAATGCAATTGCTCATCTTTCAAGCCAATACTGTTATATATTAGTGGTCAAGCTAGTACTGGAAAAAGCTTTTTAATTAAAGTTCTGTCAAGTTTTCTACAAAGGACTACAGATTTGAACTTATTGTGTGTGGTAATGGCACCTACTGACTAGCTGCATACAATATCAAAGGGATTACTCTACATAGGCTTTTAATGCTGCCAGTCGAACATAAGCTGGAATATCAGAGTTATCAGGTAACGCTTGTCATGAGGTAGCAAGAGGTTTGAGGAAAATGAAGCTTTTGATTATTGAAGAGGTGAGCATGATTTCAAATCTAATGCTTGCCTTTATGCAGTTTCACATGCAGGAGATTTTAAAAACTGAATTTGTTTGGAGGAAAGCATTTGATTGTTATTGGTGATCTATTACAACTTACTCCTGTAAAAGGACAGCCTGTTATCAAAACTCCTCACATGAAAAAACTCAAAACTTAGTAGGAAGGATTGGCAATGTAAACATTTGACAGTATTTTGTATACAATGAACTTCTTAAAATATGGGTTAAGCATCTGATAACATCAATGGACATATTCTAACTGACATTAGAATAGGAGTTCTAATAAAAGAGGAAAAAATTAAGTTGGAAACTTGTCTTATTAAAAAGCTGTTTCCCTCTCATAAAACACGAGCAGAACTAATGTGTAAATTTTGTAAAGAGAGGAAACAGATAGTGTTGTTGATGCATACTATTCAAGAGCGTGCTGAACCTTGAAAATGAACAGATTTCGGAGATTACAGCATTTGACAAGATGGAACATCAAAGTGTAACTATAGTTCTGAGTACTAAATCACAAGATAAACTAGACTCTTTGGAGAAGTCTGTGTCCAGGAATGCTGGTCTAGAAATTTTTTAACGTGTTTGTAAAAAGCTCAGAGTCATTTAAGGATGTAATTTAGATGTAGAAAAAGGATTGATAAATGGTGCCATGGGTAATGCTGTTGATTTCATTAATTTCCCTAATCAAGACGAGGTAGAATTCTTAGCTATATAGTTTGATTAGGTTGATAGTGTGAAACAAATTGGTTGATGTAGTGTACTTTTTTTGCTTGCTAAAGATTTGTCTGTGAGACGAAAATGGTTTCTAGTTTGTTTAACTTATGCTGTAACAACCCACAAGTCTCAGGAGTTAAGCATTGCTGCTGCAATCATAAATATTGGAAGTACAGTTTTTAAAGAGGGAATGTCATATGTAGCACTGTCAAGAGTTTGAAGATTACCTGGTTTGTTCCCTGATAGGGTTTCCTACGTTCCGGCTGAGCTAGAGACCAAAATCCACAGCTACGCACTTTGCAAAAAACGCTCCAGTTGTCGATGTAGACATTAGGGGGCATATTTATACTCCGTTTGCGCCGAATTAGCGTCGTTTTTTTCGACGCAAATTCGGCGCAAAACTAACGCCATATTTATACTTTGGCGTTAGACGCGTCTAGCGCCAAAGTATGGGCAAATAGCGTCATTTTTTTGTGTGAACGCCTTCCTTGCGTTAATGAGATGCAAGGAAGGCGTTCCCGTCTAAAAAAATTACGGCGACGCAAATGCGTCGTATTTATACTCCCGGGCAAAAATCACACCCGGGAGTGGTCGGGTCAAAAAACCCCGCATTTGCGCCACTTTTTAACGCCTGGGTCAGGGTAGGCGTTAAGGGGCCTGTGGGCTCAAAATGAGCCCACAGGTGCCCTCCCATGCCCCCAGGGACCCCCCCTGCCACCCTTGCCCACCCCAGGAGGACACCCAAGGCTGGAGGGACCCACCCCAGGGACATTCAGGTAAGTTCAGGTAAGTATATATATTTTTTTTTTTTATTTTTTTTTTGGCATAGGGGGGCCTGATTTGTGCCCCCCTACATGCCACAATGCCCAATGACCATGCCCAGGGGACATAAGTCCCCTGGGCATGGCCATTGGGCAAGGGGGCATGACTCCTGTCTTTACTAAGACAGGAGTCATGTAAATGGCGTCTGGGCGTCGTTTAAAATGGCGCGAATCGGGTTAAGACGATTTTTTAGCGTCAACCTGACTTGCGCCATTTTAAGACGCCCTAACGCCATTTTTCCCAACGCCGGCGCTGCCTGGTGTACGTGGTTTTTTTCCACGCACACCAGGCAGCGCCGGTCTGCTTGCGCCGGCTAACGCCATTCAATAAATACGGCGCCCGCATGGCGCATCAGAATGGCGTTAGCCGGCGCAAAATTTTTTGACGCTAAACTGCGTTTAGCAGTTTAGCGTCAAAAAGTATAAATACGGGCCCAGGTGTGTCCATGTTGCGTTTTGGGGTGTTTTTGGTCGTGGGCACTAGGCCAATCAACACAGGTTAGGTACCATTTTTATCGGCAGACTTGGTGGAATGCTGGGTGGAAGGAAATTTGTGGCTCTTCTCAGATTCCAGATCTTTCTTTCACCAAAATGTGAAGAAAAAGTATTTTTTTGCCAAAGGATTCTGGGTAACAGAACCAGGTGAGTGCCCCACAAGTCACACTATCCTAGATTTCCCTATGTGTCTAGTTTTCGAAAATGCACAGGTTCAGTAAGTTACCCTAGGTGCTGGCTGAGCTAGAGGCCAAATTCTATAGATAGGCACTTTCCAAAAAACACGTCAGATTTCAATGTAAAAATGTGATGTGTCCATCTTGTGTTCCCTGTTGCGGGCATTACGCCTACCCACATAAGTGGCTTACCATTTTTATCAGGAGACTTGGGGGAACACAGAATAAAACAAGTGTTATTGCTCCTTGTCTTTCTCTACATTTTTTCCTTCCAAATGTAAAACAGTGTCTGAAAAAAGACATCTATTTGAGAAATGCCCTGTAATTCACTGGTTGGTATGGGGACCCCGGAATTCAGAGATGTGCAAATAACCACTGTTTCCCAATACTACTTGTGCCCATTTCGGAAATACAAAGGTTTCCTTGATACCTATTTTTCACTCTTTATATTTCACCAAATAAATTGCATTGTGCCCGGTATACAATAAAAACCAATTGGAAGGTGCAGCTCATTTATTGGCTCTGGCTACTTTTAGTTTTCGATGAACTTACAAGCCCTATATATCCCCGCAACCAGAAGAGTACAGCAGACGTAATATATTGCTTTCAAAAATCTGCATAGATGGAAAAAGGTATAGAAGAGCACGTGGACAGAAATGGTTCTTTTTTACCTCAATTTCAATATTTTTTTGTTTTAGCTGTTATTTTCTGTAGCAAAAACTTGAAGGATCTACACAAGTGACCCCTTGCTGAATTCAGAATTGTATCTACTTTTTAGAAATGTTTAGCTGTCTGTGATCCAGCATTGGTTTTACACCCATTTCTGTCACTAATTTGAAGGAGGCTAAAAGCACCAAAAATAGTAAAAATGGGGTATGTCCCAGTAAAATGCCAAAATTGTTTTGAAAATGTGGTTTTCTGATTCAAGTTTGCCTGTTCCTGAAAGCTGGGAGATGGTGAGTTTAGCACTGCAAACCATTTGTTGATGCCATTTTCAGGGAAAAAAACAATAGTTTTCTTCTGCCGACCTTTTTTCCCATTTATTTTTTAAACAAATGAAATTTTAGCTGTATTTTGGCTCATTTCTTGGTCTCTTCCAGGGGATCCCACAAACTCTGGGTACCTCTAGAATCCCTAGGTTGTTGGAAAAAAAGGACGCAAATTTGGCATGGGTATCTTATGTGGACAAAAAGTTATGGAGGCCGAAGCGCAAACTACCCTAAAGAGAAAACAAAAGCTTGGCACCGGAGGGGGAAAAGGCCTGGCAACGAAAGGGTTAAAGGTATATCATAGCTAGTAAAAAACAATTTAAAAAAATTGAAATGTACTAAAAAAAACAAAAGTTACATAAACATTATAGTTAGTGTTTAATGTTATTCCTATCAAACCAAAAAAAAATCAGCAGTTATAGTTACCTCAGCTATTACTTGTGCCTCCGTAATACACTGCTTATAAACTTACATATTCCTTCAGTCATGACAAGGTCAGTAACATCACTGATGACATCACTCCCTAGCCATGCACAGTTTTTTCATCAAAAATGTTACTTCAAATTTTACATTGATATTATCAATAATATAACCTTTGATGTTTTCTGTGAATTTCTGTTTTATTTAATGTAATTTGAATTACGATATGTTAATACACCCACCGCTGCACACTGCCTTTGGCCATGGATTTAACAAAAACATGTATTTAATATTTTTTTAAAGTATAATAATTTTTTTTTTTAAATGTTTTTATCCTGCTGGATTTGAACCCCCATAGCTCACAGTGAAGTTCTGCAACATTCACACTTAGCTACTGGAGTTTTCTTTATTTTTTTCCTTTTCTTTCAAGCGCTCCTCTGCGGTCCTTACTTTTATCTTTTTTATTATAAAGGTCTTCACAGGCTACGTGGGCCGCGAGGAAGCCCTCAAGAGCTACCCTGTAGTCCCTACTTTTTTAATTATTTATATTTATTTTGTTTTTAAAAGTTTTTGGATTTAAAAGCCCTTTACAGGCTATCTGGGACCACAAGGGAGCCCTCAGGGGCTGCCCCATGGTCCCTACTTTTCTATTTCTTTCTTACTAAAAAACCCTTATTATTAAAAAGCCCTTATGGGCTATTGTAGGGGACCACAGGGCCCCCCAGCAGTGCCTATGCTTCAGCAAGCATGGAGCTTCTTTGACAGCAGCTCCGTGCTTGCTGAAGCATTTCATCTCTATCCCGTGCACATGACCCCCCTCCAAAGATAACTTAGACCCAGGCAGTGGTGGCTTTATTTTTGTAAATATTTATCCTGAGGGTGGTCGTCCCCAGGGCAGCGGGGGTCACGCGGCTCCCCACTCCAAATATAGTGTTGCTGGTGGGTGATCCCTGGGGCAGTGGCACACCAAACAGGGCCCCTCTGCATTAAGTAGAAGATCATCCTGGGGAGGTGGTAAAATAAAAATTAAATACTTTTTAGCTCTTAGAGGTACTTTTAGGGCCCCCCACCAAAGCTAAGGGGTCAGGGTGTTTGTACCCTGGCCTTTTTCATTTTTCACTTTTTGTTTGGGACTCAGCTGAATCCGAATCCCAAGATGGCTGACAACACTTCAATAGCTTCTGTTGTTGAAGTGTTATCAGCCAATCAGATCTCTGCACAAGATCGGAGAGGGTCACGATCCTTCATGTCCCTAGATATACACTTTTATTTTCCCCTTAATTTGTCCAAAACTGCTGAACAGAATTATACCAATACAAAAAAGCACTCTTTCTGGGCCAGGACCTACCTTCTTGCCATATTTAGAGTAATTCCGTCAAGAAGTTTTTGCACTATTGTTGTTCAAAAACACTATTTACAAATGGATGGGAAAAACATGTTTTGGGACCCCCCTTTTTTCTTAGCCCAACCTGGATGGATCACCCCAAAACTTTACAGGCTGCAGTTGACATTACTGGGAAATATGTTTTGGAAAGTTTTGTGAATATTAAACAAGAGGCGCCAAGGATATAGGCAAGTAAAAAACTCTTTTTATATAGACACTACTTCCTAACTATAACTACCTAGTGGCGACCGCCACATGGTAATATATATATATATATATATATATATATATATATATATATATATATATATATATATATATACAGATATATAAATTTATAAATGAAATTGAGGAAGTTATTTTTACAACAAGAAAATAAAAAGGGTCTTGGTGATTTGGATGTTATCCCAGCTATCATCACCTCTGGGATCACTGAATTATCATTAAGTGATATAGATGGCCTATTGGCCCTGGCTGACCTGGGTGAAATGGGCACCTCTGGTATGAGTGAACGTGAATTTCTTGAGTCCATGGATGTGGAATTGAGTAGATCGGAGGTTACGCCTTTTAAGCTAAAATCTAGGTTTAATCCGTCCACCATTCATGATTCTATTGATACTTTCCATTAAGTTGTTATTCGTGATTTGTTTGAAATGTGGTGTATTATCAAACAGAGTGATTGTGTGTCGAATCTCAATCATGAACAAAGCTTTGAAGAGTTTAATTGATGACCATAATATTGTGATCAATCCCTCAGATAAAGGAGGAAATGTAGTGCACTGGGATGTTAACCGATACTGTCAGGAAGCAGAAAAACAACTTAGCAATATAGAGAATTATGAAATAACAACTATACACAATTATAATAGATCGATAGATCAGTATCATAGTGAATTATTTGATTGGAGAGACAGGGGGCTTCTCAGTACGGATGAATATCAGTTCCTTTTGGTTAAAAAGCCAACTGCACCATGTTTCTACATGTTACCAAAAGTTCATAAAAATTATAACAATCCACCTGGTAGACCTATAATCTCTGCGAATAACAGTCTTTTGGAATGTGCTTCTATGTATTTGGGGATCCAAGCGTGCAGATACTTTTTTTGCGATAGACTACTCAGCAAATAAGATCATTCGATGATGTTGTTAGATATGTTGGATTTTTGTTTGAATAATATTTTTTTTTTCTGTTTAAGGACACATGGTATCGCCAGTTGGTTGGGACAGCAATGGGAAGCTGCTTTGCTCCAAGTTATGCTGGTATTTTCATGGGTTGGTGGGAGGCTACTCAGGTATGGGTAGAGGAGAAAGAGAAATTGACCAGGCATATTTCGATTTGGACAAGATATATTGATGATCTTTTTATGATCTGGGAGGGAACATGTCAGGATTTGGAAGAATTTCTGGATCATATTTCCCAAAATACTTTGAATTTGAGATTCACTAGAAAAATACATCCTACAAGTTTGGAATTCTTGAATGTTTTGTTCGAGATTCAGGATAATAAGTAACAGATCAGACTATTTCGTAAAGATACAGCGGGTAACAGCATCCTACATGCAGCCAGTCATCATCCTACTAATTTGAAATTGAGCATCCCATATTGTGAATTGCTCTGAGTTAGAAGAAATTGTTGTACTCTGGAGTTATATAAGGGTGGTCAGAAGATTGCTAGCAAGGGGTTATCCAGATAAGGTATTACAAACAGCCAGTGAAAAATTAACGAAGATCAATAGGGAAACCTTATTGACAAAAACTAAAAAGAAAGACAATGTTATCCCCGAGATGAGGATTATCATGACTTATAATAAAGCGAGTCCAGCAATCAGAAGGATTGTGGTGAGACATTGGCACTTGGTTAAGCATGATCCTATTATTGGGAAAACTTTGGCTCCTTGGCCTCAATTTATATATCGCAAGGCAAAATCATTACATGACATTCTGGTTCATAGCTATTTTCGTGGACCAGACAATAAGAATGTTAGTTGGTTTAATCAGCAGAAGGGCTTTTACAAGTGTGGTAGATGTAAGGTGTGTGGGAACAGCAGGAATGTCAACGTGTACAAGACAGTTTTGGGTGAAACTAGAAGGATCAATAAAGCCATCTCATGTGTCTCAGATTATTGTATTTATATACTAAAATGCCCTTATGGGATACAGTATGTTGGGAGTACTATTGGTCCTATCAAGAAGAGGATTTTGGAACATTATAGGGCCATTAAGAATTATGATACCTTATACCCGGTTTCGAGACATTGGTCCAAGATGCATAATAGAGACGCTGACTGTTTGGTATATTTTGGTATTGATAGAATTGAGAGCAACTTGTGAGGAGGGGACTGGGAGAGACTCCTTAGGATAAGGGAATCAGAATATATTATTCTCCTTGGGACTAAGACACCGGGGGGCCTTAACGAGGATAAGGGAACTTTATGTACATGTTTGGCAAATGTGACCATGCTATATATAATATATACATACAGTCTCTCCTTCCTTGATCTCCCTTAGTAGGCGCTTTAGTAAAATTTTTTATGTTAGGTTGTGATTTGAACTTGTGACATTCCCAAATGATTAATTTTATTAGTTTAATGGTAGGGCAGGAAGGTGCCTCGTATTTCCAGCACAAAGATATTTGAATTGTGGCCACTTCGGCCTAGACTGAGCATTCTATAATAGATTTGCAATGCTTTATTAATAATGAAACGTAGCTTGGTGAATTTATTTATTTGCTGGACATATTATTTGAACAATATAACAAATACCTTGGATTGTCTGTAAAGTTTTATTTTAATTTATTTAATTATTTAATTTATTTTTCCGCTTGTTGTGTAGCAGGGATTTCCCTGTTTCTGTGTTCTTTATGTCTAAAAACAAGGGGTATATCAGCTCAGAGGGAAAAGTGCACAGGTTGTTTTCAATTTGGCCATGAAGAAGATACTTCTTTGTTGAAATGCGTTGCCATCTTAGTAGTATATACTTTTTTAAAATCAGATTGTTGTTTTGAATTGCTATTTCAAATAAAGCTTTGTGCTTGAGAAGCTGACACGTTGGGTGCAACTTCTTTTTCTGCTTTTTGAATGGATTGGCAGAAATGTCCAATTTATATATATATATATATATATATATATATATATATATATATATATATATATATAAATAGATATATATATATATATATATATATATAAATAGATATATATATATATATAAAGGTTACATGAATGTTATAGTTAGGAGTTAGGTTGAAATTTACTTGTACAAAAACATAGAAATTCACTACTGATCTTTATAGTATCTCAAGTAACTATAACTTGTGCTCCCAGGGTAATTATAACTCATGCCTCCGCCATACACAGTGTTTTCCGTAAACATTTTACCGGAAATATTACACTGATATTATCCATGATGTTAGCACAGATGACCATTGGATGGGACAAGTGGCCTTATGGTTAAGGTACATTGATGACCTATTTATAATATGGAATGGCTCTCAACAATCAGCCGAAGAATGTATAGCCATGTTGAACACCAATAATTTGAATTTGTCATTTACTAGTGAGATTAGTGAGGCCCAAGTACCTTTTTTAGATCTACTGGTATACATTTAAGATCATCAAATACATATAAAATTATATTGAAAGCCCACAACTGGTAATTCCATATTACAAGCTACTAATCAACACCCCAGGTACACTGGTGAGAAATATCCCATATGGGGTCTTACGAAGGGTCAGACAAAACTGTTCCTCTGATTATGAATATGAGAAAGTGGAAAGGAAGAATATTTTGAGATTCTCCTGGAGAGGATTCTCCAGTAGGCTGTTGAATGAGGCATCACAAAAAGCACACACAATGGATAGATTAACATCATTGGTCACAAGCAGAAATAATTTAGCCCAAGAAAGTATAGAGCAATACCCCAGGATAATTACCACATTCTCTGAAGGATCAAAAGTATTCTTCAAAATTCTAAAGAAAAATTAGGGCGTTTTACAG
Organism: Pleurodeles waltl; assembly: GCF_031143425.1. Classification (NCBI taxonomy): domain Eukaryota; kingdom Metazoa; phylum Chordata; class Amphibia; order Caudata; family Salamandridae; genus Pleurodeles; species Pleurodeles waltl. Next base: position 878,659,020 of record NC_090438.1, on the reverse strand, counting down.
GCGGATGATATCATAGGTTCCAAACTTCCTTGCTCCCCAGCAATTACTTATAAGGGAAGTACTTAATTGAAGGATTTCGTTGTGCATAACCATTTGTCTGAAATAGATGGTGTCAGTAGGTGGGTGCTATCCGAGTACATGATGTAAAGCCTGTAGATACAGTTCAAAGATCAAGGAATTTGAGGTTCCTGGAGAAAGGAAAAACAGAGGATCAACAAAGTGTTGAATTCTAACTCTGATTTTGTTATATACCATCCACTCTGCCCCTGTGGTAAGAAATACGTCAGGAGTACAATCCACATGGTCAGAAAATGTGTTCTAGAGCATATGAGGGTGATTACACACCATGATCTGTCTTACTCTATAGCCTGTAGCTAGACATTTTCACAAGGAATATCATGGAGATAGGAACCATTTAAAGTTTTTTTCTGCATTGACAGGTAGCAAAACATTGAAAGAGGTGGGGACAGAGTTAGAAAACTGAGGCAACTTGAGTCTTGCTACATTACTATATTAAGGGGGATAGCACCTCTTGGCCTGAACAGGGATGAGGAATGTGGACACATAGAGGTATTTAAGGCTTTGTTACTTTACAGTTGAGAGGAAGAATGGAAAAAGTAGGTATAGCAGGATAAGATCTGCCATTAAAAGATTGAGCCCTTATGGGTGGTATGTTCTGCAGCATGTCTTAGGAAGTGGAAATTGTGAAAGATTAGCAGCAACACTGTTAATGAATGTTTAGTATGGATTGAGAAATGCAGAAGAGACATCAAACAGTTATGAATTTGTTTGTCATTTGTTGTTTGTTTTCTGTAATCAAAAGATTATTATGATGAAACATTAGTTTTATTATAAAGTGACATTGTGAAATTACAATACAAAATTATTATAATTTGGAACCGTAAAGTTGCGCAGGGATTTAGTCCATTCTGGGCATGATAGTCGAAAGAATCCACATTGCAATATTCTTGTAAAATGAATTACATTTGGAGATTTTTGGTTTGGAATTATGAGACAAAATTATTATTATTGTGTTTGATTTTGTCATAATTTGAAACTCAAAAAAAAGGGCACCAGTAAAGACTAGGATTATAAGTGAAAAGAAAAATATTTTTTTTATACATTTGTAGATTAGAAAATGAATTGGTAGAATAGTGTAACTACCATGTTAAGATGGCGCCCCAAATATTCAGAAGAAATTGCATTACTAGGTAGACCAGTCTGTTGTTTATGTTGATGAACTGTAATGGAGAAAAGGAGTTAGAAGTATGATGGCGGCTCAGCATTGCAGGATACATAATATATATATATATATATAAAAATAAATATATATATAAATATAAATATATATATCTGTGTGTGTCTATATACAGACATATATGCATATATATATGTATATAGATAGATAGATATATACATATATATATATATATATATATATATATATATATATATATACATGTGTATATATATATATACCTTTATATATATATACATACACACACACACATACACATTTATATATGTATATATAAAAAACCTAAGGTTTCAGGGACATTATAGTTAGGTTCTGCAATTACTTGTACAAAAACATAGAAATTTACCAGTTATAGTTATTGTATCTGAAGTAACTGTAACTTGCAATCCAAGGTAACTATAACTCGTGCCCCCCGAGAGAGAGAGCAAGAGTGAGAGCGAGAGAGAGAGTCTCTCTATATAGATCTCACTTTTTTATGCATGTTATTTCCTTGGGGGCTGATTGCAAAACCCCAAGGAAACCACACATGTATAAAAAAATGATGCTCTCTTAAACGGTCGGACCATGTTAGGATGGCCGACCCTGCCATTTTTATTGCATTTTTTATTTCTTTCCTAAAAGCCATCCTCAATTCACTGAGGCACAGTGTGGACCTACAACTAGGAAGGCCCAGCAACAATTTCCTCAAACACACATTTTCTGACACCTGTATCCTAACGCATTAACATTTTCCCATATTCCTGCTCAATGGGTTGACACAAAGGTACACTTAGCTCGATAGTTTATATCTCCTTCAGTTTCTTCAAATCCAGTTTGAACAAGAAAGCAAAAAGTGTAGCGGTAGTCTTCTCAAATTGGTCATTTCTTGAGGTAATCAGCTGTCTCCAGATACCAGCCGATTTAAAAGTTACCTCTAGAAATGAAAAGGTGTTTGTATAATTTAACTGGACATTGCAAATAGAAAAACAACAACTTGGGGGCATCTTTGACCCACATGTCATGACAAAGGACTTCTCTAGCTTGGCTTTCAGGTTCAGACTGCCCTAAAAAAAAGTATACAATTGTCCACTAATACCTGGAGGGCGTCCAGGGACAGCATTGATGACTAATATAGGATATGTATCTTCACCCCTCAACCAGACCCTCCTGTAAATTGTTAATATAGAGGATATAAAAAAGAAAAGCGCAATGATGTACACCTGCTTCATCCTCTGTCTACGTGGAAGTCATCAAACCATTCCTGGTAATGTCATACCTCAATCTTGCGGTGTTCACTGAGTAAATACCTTCGAGTATTTTCTCAGAAAATATCATAATTTGCTGTGCCATACACATTCAAACACTCTTGACAGAACCATAAATGCTAGCTAGGTGGGTCCTTTATTTACACAGTATATATTTTTTTAATATATAATGCAGACATTAATGCACTGGTCCACTGTGACAAAATCCCTCCAAAACCCATTATGGATGTCTGCAAGCATATGAGGTTCTTCTGTCCATTCTTTGCTCCTACCTATTATTATTCCCTCCAAAACCTTAACCACAGCATTCAATAGGGATATTAATCGATAGCTGCTATGGTCACTCTGGTTATCTTTCTTAGAATATGGTAGAATTAAGGATTCAGACCATGCTTTCCATTTCCCTATATTACATGTAAACTTCAATACATTCGTCAGGAATGGTCCCCAGAATTTAATATTAGCTTTAAAAATCTTTAGGTCCCACATGGGGCCCTGTGGCTTTGGCTCATTTCATTGTTGTGGTGACCACCTTCTGCAAATTAGGCTCAAAGATCTGACCGTCCTTAAGGTGGGGGATATTATTAGTATGTCCCTGATATCCAGGATTTTCCCTAAATTCCCCACTAACAGCTGTTTATGTACTACTGAAGTGGGCTAGCCCTGTCTCTAAGGTAAGAGTGATTTATCACTTGCCAGAATGCAAACTTTGCTCACCATTACAAGACCAGCCCACACCTCTTCTTTAATAGATTTCTTCCTCATATTGTGGGCATGTTTATATTCCTTCCTCTATATGGCTATCTTGGCCCCAAATCTACTATTTTCAAAAGCTGCCTTTAAGGAGATATGTACCACTGAACAACTGTAATCAAATCAACATTTCTGATTTTATTTCCTTCTAGATTCTGGCTTAGTTAGTTCTTCATTGATGTTTCTTAATATTTCCCTGAATGATGTCTTAATATTCATTTCTCCAGGATTCTCATCCAGGCAGATATCAATGTAGCATTTATTGGCCCCAATTAACTTAGAAAGAATTCCCTCATGGTTAATCCTGTCCCACATAAAGCATGGGCCATTATCTGTTCTCATTGCACAACCCATCTTGGTTTTTTGTGTTAAGGTTCAGGGAGGACCTGTCTGGCAGTCTGGGCTGAACTGTTGCTATTGGAGCAGTGTCAAGAATGATTTGAATATGGTTGGGGCCAAACTAAGGAGACATGAAGGGCAAAAGAGCAATGGGTTGAAATGCTGCCCTGAGTGATTTCAAGTGGTTAGGTTTATTGCAAGCATTCTTCCCATATACGTTTGTGTGCTTCATCAAGAAAAATACTTTATAGACAAAGACAAAATACATTTCTAAAAGTCTATTGTTGCATTTGGAATTTTTGTGGCCAAAGCGAAAAATATCACTAAATGTGTGTGGAAAGAATAACAGATACATAAGTTTTCATAGGAAGGTGTTCCTTCTTGCACAAAATAATTCTCCCTGAAATGCAGGCATCCTTGTACCATGATGCAAGGGTGCCTGCATTGGCGCTAAACAGCACAGGGGGAGAGGATAGAAATGTGCAGTATCTTGCAGATTTGGCAATTTTCTTCCCTTTCTCTGTGGCACAGAGTGGTGCAGCAAAGCACTTGCTGTGCCGCCCTGCACCATAACTGAGGCCCCATGCTTGTTGTCATGGGGTTTTATGTAAAAATGCAGTACTTTCTATGACCTGAGTTTTTTTTTTACTTCAAGTACCAAACACAACCAATAAGATTATTTAAAAGGAATGTTCAGGATTGAAAACAAGGAGGCTAATTTTAGAGCCCTAGCATCTCCTTGAGCCACATTAGCATATTTTTTTACGCTAATGTGGCTCAACAAGCCTAAAATCCTTGTATCATATTTACAAAGTGGCGCAACGCATGCATGCATTCCACCACATTGTAACCCTTTGTGCTACATTATGCCCGTGCCAGGCATAATGTATGCAAAGGGAGTGTTCCCCTGTTGGGGGGGGAAAACGTGTGAAGAAATCCAAGGGACTTTTAGTGCCTGCTCAGAGCACGTGTTAAAAGGAGGCACACCATTGCTTTAAATGGGCCTCAATTGGCTTTGCAGGATTAGAATCAATATTTTTGACGATAGTACTGCAAAGCTCCCAACTAGCGCCAATTTTTTTTACACTAGTTTCCCTAACTCCCACCATGGTGCACCGCATCTTAGATACGGCACACAAATGGTGGCTTGGGGGGGTAAGTGGTGCAAGGAAAGGGGCACAGCACCAGGTGCAGCAGCACTTTCCTTAAATCAGGCCAAACATGTCTGGTGCAGATTAGTTACCTGGCAAACATTAATGTGTCATATTAGTGTTAAACTAAATTGTAGTGCTGTATGTGTACATGTAAATTATTTTATCTACATGGTCAACCATTCAATAAGTGATGCAGAGGTTTGTTATTATTACCAATAGCTTTCCATCACACTACAAAAGTCATTTCTCTGAAATGAAGCCAAGGATTCATTATGTATTGACACCAATTGTTCCCCTACAACAAATAAATTAACTCATCTCAGTGGAGGAATTTAAATTCTGGATATATCCTCTGCATTTTAAAAGATGTATTTAGTCCACTTGTGCTTATCAAACAATATCAATCAATATTCAATTAGCAGTCAATATAAAAACACAGTGCATTTATTCAGGATGCAAAAACATCATTGAGGTTTTATAAAGAAAGCCCACAAACACTAGTTTTGGGGTAAAAATGGGGAACTCTCTTCTATCCCTCCAAACTCATGTTTTTTTCATCAAGCAAAATCTGAGGAGGTAGTTGTATCTGAGAGGAATGCGTAAATATAATAACTCAACTTTTAAATGATTTCCCCCAAAACGTATTTCCTCCACATTATGCACTAATCTTTCTAAATTCATACCAGTACATATTCTATTTTATTTAGTCCCAGAAAGAACTTGGGATGTCATAGATGTAACTACTGGAATTCTGCTAATATGTTGTCAAGACAGGTAATATGAATATTTCTGATGCCCTCGTCCACAAAGTGAAAAAAAAAATATATCAGGGATTTTTATCCCTAAATCATGTGACTGATTTCAGTGTTTCTAGTAGTTCAGTGGGATCCGGACAGGCTGAGTGACTTGAGTAATCTACTTTGATTGCTAGTAGAAGTCAGCATGGTCTGTGAGCCCTTCCTTCCCCCTAGCCCCATGCAACATGGCATTCAATAAATTCTATTAAAACTTAAGGAATCACTCTAATCTCACAGAGTCATTGAAAAGTGTATCCATCAAATTAACCTTAGCTTGAGGCAAGGCTCACTTCAACTTTGTTGTTTTATGATGAACGCATTAAATAGTAGACTGTTAGATATCTAAAAAAATGTTGCCATTATAGAAGGATTACTTTTTCTCACTTGGGGAAAGGACAAACTTTTCATTACCTAATCTGACATAAATTTAGAAGATTGTTGGTGGCTGAATGCATGTTTGTAAAGCTGTGTGCCACATTAAGAGGGATCTAAAATGTAAGGTATGTACTACAGTAAAGGTGACAATGTCAGTTCTTAAAGTCGGTTTATTAACCACATTTGAAGATAAATAATTCCTCTATTTATTATTTTTAGTCTTCCACAATAGATACTGTCTCTTCAGGATTTGCCCACTAATTAGATTCAGAAGATTAGTATGACAGATGGTTACCTCTATTGTCCCCCATCAATATGAGGTTGAAAATGTCCCTATAAAAACAATGCGAAGATGTGGAGATGCACACAATCAGTGCATTTTGATTTACTTTGACTACACTACTTCTCTAACTATTGAGAGGCACCAGTTGACTTTAAGGGTTTTCCCAAAAACTTAGGATCGGTCCAGCTTTGGACTTTCTTCATGGAGGTCAGTCAATTCATTTGTTGTTAATTGATTTCATCCCCTATAGGTGCATACTATTCTTTTTTTGTACCTCACATTTAATTTTATTGCAAGATGAAGTAGAAATGAAACCTGTCTCAAAATATCTAGTGATCTCTCATTCTTTATCTTAGTTCCATCATTTGTGTTGTCTTGTCTGCTTTCTGGCTTAATCTATGTAATATATAACTGCATGTATGCCTGTATGTTTGTTTTCAGTGTGGGTGAGCCTATATAAGCTACTTGTGGACATAAATACCTACCTGTCCCCAGTTTGCCTTGGGATATCTCTGTCCACTAATATTACACCAGTTCCCATTTGCTTTCCCTGAACACCCATCTTTGATTACATATTCAAATTTTTTAAAATCTCCTGCTGCTGCGGCCCTGCGGCCCCTCCCGCCTCCCCCCACCTCCTCACCGTCCGTTTTCCTTTTTTCCCAGTCCCCCTGGCCCCCTCAGACAAATCTACTCACCCTCCACTCACTCAACCTAGGCCCTCGCCCCACCTGCACCCTTTCCAGCCCCACACACACTCATGGCCACTTCACCTGCCACACTTGTCATTTCTCCTGCTCCTCATCCCTCACACCACACACCAAGCATAGCGACCCCCCTACAACAAACACAACACCCCCAACGCAATACTCACCTGCTCTGCTCCCACACCCACCAACCAACCCCGCCGCACACCACCCCACAACCAGAACACACCCCGCAACAACACCCTCATGCACCACACCAACACCACCCACCACAACCACCTCAACAGCCTGCTCCTCAACACCCGCTCCCTTCACAAACATGCCATAGAACTCTGGGACCTCATCACATCACCCTCACCTGACATCGCCTTCCTCACGGAAACCTGGACCAACCCCCCCTCGGAACCCGACATAGCCATCGCCACCCCCAAGGGATACAAAATCCAACGCAAAGACCGCCTCAACAGGCCAGGTGGTGGCATCACCATCCTACACAGGGACACTATCAAAGTCACCACCAGCTCCCAAGACACTATCGACAATACAGAACATGTGCACTTCCTAATCCACATTAAGAACAACTTCACCCTCAGAGGTACACTAATCTACAGACCACCAGGACCACGCCCCGCCTTCTGCGACACCATCGCTGACACCATCAGCTCACACGCCCTCACCTCCACAGACTACATCCTCCTCTGTGATTTCAACTTTCACTTGGAGAACCTTCAAGACCACAACTCTACCTCCCTCATAGACAACCTCACCAACCTCGGACTTAAACAACTGGTCACCGCACCCACCCACTCAGCAGGACACACGCTCAACGCAATTTTCACCTCAAGCCAACACATAGCCTACACCCACACCGGCGAATTCCTCTGGACTGACCACCACTGCGTCCACTTCTCCTTTACCAAACCCCCCACACACCACCATCAACACACCACACCCTACTGCATGTGGGACAAGATCCCCACAGAACGCCTGAACTCCAAACTGGCTCACAACCTCCCCCCCCCACACCAACGACCCCAACACAGGAGCACACAACCTCTCTAAATGGATCACTACCTGCGCAGACACACTAGCCCCCCTCAGAAAACACATCGCCACCCGCAACATCAAGAACGCCCCATGGTTCACCCCTGAACTCCAAGACTCCAAGTGCAAATGCCGCCAAGCAGAGAACATATGGCGACAAGAACCCTCTACAACCAACCTCTCCACCCTCAAAGCCACCATCTGCACCCATCACCAACTCATACGCACCGCCAAAAGAGCTCACTGCAGGACACGCCTTGACAACAACTCTCAAAACAGCAAAGAACTCTTCACCATCATTTAAGGGCTAGCCAAACCCAAAGCCAGCAACATAGACCACACACACACAGCCCCTATGTGACGCCCTCTCCAACCACTTCCACCACAAAATCCTAGACATCCACAACAGCTTCATACCACACACACCCACCACACACAACCCTCACTCACCCAACTCAACCCCCACTGACGACCCCCCCACCACACTCACCACCTGGGCCACCACCACACACGAAGAAACCGAATATACCTTGAACTCCATCCACTCTGGATCCCCCTCCGACCCCTGTCCACATCGCATCTACAACAAAGCCAGCCCAACCATCGCCCCCATACTCCGCGACATAATCAACTCCTCTTTCGACTCAGCCACCTACCCAGACCCCTGGAAGCACACGGAAATCACTGCTCTCCTAAAAAAAAAACAAAGCTGACCCGGAGATCCTCTCTAACTATTGCCCTATCTCCCTCCTCCCTTTCCCCGCCAAGGTTGCAGAGAAACTAGTCAACACCAGTTGATTCCTCGAAGAAAACAACACTCTTGACCCCTTACAATCCGGGTTCCGCAAGAACCACAGCACGGAAAGCGCCCTCATCGCATGCACTGACGACATCAGGACCAAAGTCGACAAAGGCGAGACCGTCGCACTCATCCTCCTAGACCTCTCCGCAGCCTTTGACACTGTCTGCCACCACACACTCCGCACATGCCTCCACAACATAGCAATTCGCCACAAAGCCTTAGACTGGCTCACCTCCTTCCTCACCGACCGGACCCAGAGAGTCTGCCTTCCATCTTTCCACTCCACCGCTACCAAGATCATCTGCGGAGTCCCCCAAGGGTCTTCCCTCAGCCCCACACTCTCCAACATTTACATGATTCCCCTATCCAACAATCTCCGACCACACGGAATCACTATCCTGTCCTACGCAGATGACACCCAACTCATCCTCTCCCTCACCCGCAACCTCACCACCGCCAAAACCAACCTACACGCTTCTCTCCTCGACACCGCCAACTGGACGACAACTAACCACCTCAAGCTTAACTCCATCAAAACCGAGATCATCATCTCTGGCCCCAACAAAACCATATGGGACGACTCCTGGTGGCCCACCGCCCTAGGCCGGGCACCCACCCCCGCAAACATGCACGCAACCTCAGCATCATCCTGGACCCCTCCCTCTCCATGACACAACAAATCAATGCACTAACCTCCTCCTGCTTCCACACACTCCGCACTCTAAACAAATCCTTCAAATGGATTCCCCCAGAGACCAGGAAGAACGTCACTCATGCACTCATCAGCAGCAGACTTGACTACGGTAACGCCCTCTACGCCGGCACCACACTCAAACTCAAACGCAAACTCCAGAGAATCCAGAACACACCTGAACGCCTCGTCCTTGGCCTCCCCCGCCACTAACAAATCTCACCACACCTCAAATCTCTTCACTGGCTCCCCATAGACAAGAGAATCACTTTCAAGATCCTCATCCATGCACACAAATCCCTCCACAACACCGGCCTGACCTACCTCAAAGAAAGAGTGAACTTCCACACTCCCACCCGCAACCTCCGATCAGCCGACTTCACACTAGCTACAGTCCCCCGCATCCATCGAACCACCACAGGAGGCAAGGCCTTCTCCTACCTCCCCCCACAACCTGGAACTCCCTCCCCACCAACCTCCGCAAAACCAAAGACCTCCTACTCTTCAGAAAAAACCTCAAGACATGGCTGTTCGAACAGTAACCCCCCCCCCACTAGCGCCTTGAGACCGTCACGAGTGAGTAGCGCACTCTATACATTTTTTTGATTGATTGATTGAATCTCTTCTGCTCACTAATTTTCTGACCTGTTTCAAAATACCTGAGGTTTGCGACTGATGAGTGCTCATTTTGTGAAGGATTGCTCCATTCACAGCGCTCAATCTTCAAACGTTTTCCCATTTTAACTCTTCCCAACTCTGAAATGACCTGTATTGCTTTGAAAACACATTATTCACTATTAGGTATAGAAGCAGCCAAAGGAACATATAAAATCTCTCTTGATCTGTGTGTAGGGTTAATGAGGGTTGTTAGACCCGACAGCCTTAGGGTAATATTTCCCCAACTTGTTGCCTGTCTCTCTCCATTTTTCCTGATCTCCTTTTTGCTGTTGTTAGTACTCTGTGCACTTTACCACTGGTGGCCATTGCCAAAGTGCTTGTGCTCTCTCCCCTAAACATGCTAGCATTCATTCATATCCAATTGGCATATTTAATTTACCTATAAGCCCCTAGTAAAGTACACAAGATGAGCCCTGGGCCTGTACATTAAATGCAATTAGTAGGCCTGCAGCACTGATTTACAGGCTCTGCAAGGCACAGATGGATTTTAAGTGCAGAGAAATGTTCTCGTTCTAAAAGTGTCATTTCTAAAATAGTAATATAAAATCCAACCTCACCAATCAGCAGGATTTTCTACTACCATTCTGGCCATACTAAATATGACCTGGTTACCCCTTTCTGATCAGAATCTAACACTCAAACCGTATATGAGGGTAGCCCTAATGCTATTGTATGAAAGGAGCAGGCTTCACAGTAGTGGAAAAACAATTTAGGAGTTTTCCACTACCAGGACATATATACCACATATGTACATGTCCTGCCTTTTAACTACATTGCACCCTACCCTATGGGTTACCTACGGCCTACCATAGGAGTGACCTATATGTAGAAAAATGGGAGTTTAGGACTTGGCAAGTACTTCTGCATGGCAAGTCAAAGTGGCAGTGAACTTCACTCATGGGTCTTGCAATGGCAGGCCTGAGACATGGTTAAGGAGCTACTTATGTGGGTGGCACAACCAGTGCTGCAGACCCACTAGTAGCATTCAATTTACAGGCCCTGGGCACATGTAGTTCATTGTACTAGGGACTTACAAGTAAATCAAATATGCCAATTTGGTATGAGCCAATGTTATCATGTTTAAGGGAGAGAACATGTGCACTTTACCATTGGTTGGCAGTGGTAAAGTGTGCAGAGTCCTAAAACCAGCAAAAACAGGGTCATAAAAGTAGAGGGATGCAGGCAAAAAGTTGGGGGATGACCACCCTAAAGTAGTCGGGTCTAACAGTTAGCAAAAATAAAGGAAATGAATGCTCCCAGTATCCCCAAAAAGCAAAATTCAACAATTGACAGTCCTTCCGAAACGTCACTGAGGAAGAATTAGATGCAAAGGTTCAGGCTTGTACCCATAATTCTTCACATTCTAGTCCCAGCAGGTGGTTATTGTGTCCAGTAGACACAAATGAGTGTCAGGCAAGTTTTGGTAATTCCTGAGGGTTTTCAAGATTAGCTGACCGGACCCTTGCTTTGTCTTGGTTCAACACTTGGGTATATTTACTAGATACAGTGTGGGTAAACTGTGTCAACAATGGTTGTAGACTAACACCTTAGGAGCAGTTAATGAACATCTTCATATGCTATCTGAAGACAAAGACTTAGAAGATTTCTTGTTAGGTCCCAGAAAGCCTCGCTCTAAAAGATTCACCTCCGCCAGATACTATGAGATCTGTAAGCTTTCTCAAATGGAAGCAGCTGCGCGTTTAAGGCCGACAGATAAGGAAAATTTGGAAAAGGCTTTAGCAGTTGTCTATGATGGCTGTCTAACAGGATATACTCCCTTAAAAACGTAGGTCCATATTTATACTTTTGATGCAAAAGCGACACAAGCTTAAAAACTACAATTATATTTTATACGTTTGGGCCTCTTTTGCGCCCAAAAATGACGCAAATGCGGTGCAGAAAAAGTATAAATATGGGCCATAGTGTCATCCACACTTGACATTATTCAGAATGACGTCCTTTTTACACCATGGACAAAGTCAACTGTGTTCCATCATGCAGTTAGGTTGGACACTACATATTCTGAAAAATGGCCGCAGTCCATGGAAATACATTAACTGTAGTGACCTGTTTGCTGTTTTTAATTTATCCAGGGAACAACAGACAATGGTGAAAAGGGAAGCAAGTTTTACCATGCTTCATATAGAAAAGTTAGAGAAGTTGCTTTTCACAGTTGCAGAAATCCAACCCACAGTATGGCTCGTACATGGCACTAAAAATCTGCCCATTTCCACCTTTTGTTTTTTTAAATGCTTGAAACATCTTGCTGTGGGCAGATATGAATGGTTAGGCAATAGCTATATTAAAGATGAGTGGGAGTTGCCCTTTGAATATAAATGTTTGAGCAATGAAATAGAGGTCTTTCTCAGGGGAAGCGAATGTGAGACTACTGTTAGTAGTTCAATGATTTGCTAACAGGTGTACCTTCATGGCCTTTGCAATATGGGGGTCACAAAGCTGGCCTGTTTTCTGAAGGGTACTCCTGTCCCTTTGATTTTTCCAGCATTTCATATACTTTTGAATGGAAGTCATGTGGTCCTGAACAAACAAAGCTGTTGTGATATGAGACCAGGAACTGGCTACACAATTCCCTTCTCTAAGATTGTAACTTGTTTCAGACATATTTTATTCCCCCCACACAAGAGATAAGAGTAGCAGAAATGTAGCCTCACATTGATACTACTAATGCAAATTATGTTGAGCTGAGCAGACTAAAGGTGCTATTGTTCCAGAAACAGGTTGCGTTGACATTGACTGGAGAGATGTATGCTCTCCATACAGCAAGATCATCACATCAGGCGAGACACAATCCCTATGAAATACCAACTTCCCCAAGCATTTCTTTTAAAGAGGTAGTATCCAGAATATTCAACGCTTCAAGCACTAGAGGGATTGTGCACTTTTTAAAGGTTGTCAGGTCTGGATTAATGTCCATCCTCCAGACTGTCTTTGGAGTCAATCCTTCAGTCATCCATTCACTCTTTTCAAGTGTGTTTGGCGGCATTCCTGTGACTTTGGCATTGATCGGCGGGATACTGCTGCTGTTGTTATTGATGCACAGTTGCTGTGCCTTCCCAGCTAAGAGGAGTGATGGAGTTACTACCACCAGCCCAGCTGTGCCGTGGTCGCATGGTGCAGTTCATTGGTGCTCCGTTGCTGGATGAATTGGAGCATGATTGGTCAGTGTCATTCCGACCAGTCTTATGGCGTGTGCAACCGGTCTTTCATTGCACCTGGTGCCTCTTTGAATATCTACCGTCGGTGTGCCTTGCTGTTCCACCAGTGCCTCCTATAGACAAAGAACTTCTGATGTTCCCGATGAGGGTTCATTTACGGTCATGCCCCATGAGACTGAGGCTGATTCACGAGGCCACTTACGAGCCGCCCTTGTTGGACTATCTGGTTTTCTTTAGGCACTTTGGATGGTGTTGCCCTCACAGGTGATCCTGCGCCTAAGGCTGCTGCGCACTACTGCACTGTGGATCCATCTGCCAAACCTGTCATTGATCTGACATCTGATGATGTGGTCTTTTTCCTGGATGCCCTTCCTTTTGATGGCTTTGAAGATATTCTTCAAGATCATGACTACTGTTAAATGTATTTGGACACTGGCTTTTTCTAAAGTTTCAAAGTTTTTGCTAAACATTGCCTTTACCTTTGTCCTGCTGTGCTTGTAATGGTCGACACTTTGTCTCTTTGTGTTTTTTAGCTATTTTTATCAAGTTTTTACATTAGTTTTTAGTTATATTTTGATATGCTTTCAGTTAATTTAGTCCAGAGCATTTTTGCTTGGGTTCATTCACCTTCTCTAGAGTCATCATTATGAAGTCATACTTGTTCCGGCAATGGGGAGGGTGTATTGGATCGTATTTGGTTTTATTGGGAATCAGAAGATAGATTAGCCTTCTGGCTTGCAGGCCTGTGCCCCTGTCACCTAGTGACTTTTAACCTACTTAACCTGCTTTGTTTTAGCGCATTTATTTGATTATTTCAACCAAAATGGCTGCTATGTTCCTAGTTAGGAAGATGTTTTAATTTCATGTTATCAGTGCCGCTCTGTGAAGGCGTCATTATCAGCGTCAAGGATAAGTGATATACAGAGGTATTCAAATCATGTACTTTCCCACTTACGCATGACAGAAAAATAATGTACCTTTACAGGGAATTGTTTATATAACTGCCGCGCAAGCATGCCTTCCTACCTATTGCTTGGGAACATACCTGTGTCAGGGGTCCTACAAGATCTGTATAAATACATCTCATGCATGCAGGGATATCAGATGGATCCTTACCATATGCCATCAACTCTATCTATGCTACAAGTCGCCTTGATGCAGTCCCAGCCTTCGTGTCCCCACGGAGTCTGATCTAGATACCTCATGCCAAGGTAACAAGGGTTTGGGGGCTCTTCTCATGGACATGGTACTGGCAGGTTAGGTTTAACACACCTAGCTCTCTTTAGGCTAGAGATTAGGTTCATCATGCTAGGGTATTAGAGCTTATTTCACATCTCATGTTATTGCAATATGGTGGGGGTCTTTATATTTGTGACTCTTGTTTTTGCAATTCTGTTTCTTGCATTGTTCATTATCCTAATCATTCAGCCCTTGCAATATACAGTAGATTGCAGTCTTGTTAATAAAACCTATTGAAAACTTTACTGCATCTCCTTCATTGCCTGTGTGTGACTGAGGCTTGTTGCTCATGTGACTCCCCTGAGATGTCGCACTCTTGAGTCCATGCGTAAAGGCTGCCACAGATCACCTTTCACTATTTGGGTTTTTGATGAGGTACTGCTTGTGAGTCGGGAGGGTAGGGCCAACAGTTGTGACTAGGATTGGTCTAGTCGCCATTCAAAAAAAAGTGCTGTCGTCCCTAAACCAGCAGTCTTGTCTAGAGCAAGAGGCCAACTACGACAGCAGCACCTGTTTTGCAGCTGAAGAATCACTGTATCACCTGCCAGATCAACACAGCACCTGTTTCCTCTTCACAGTGCATCTTGTATTTTCCACTCATCGTCTCTGGGCATCAAAATTCACCCTCATCACAGTAAGAAACCAAAGCTGTGCTCCTGGAAAACAATGCATCACCTTGCCACGTGGAAAGAAACAGCATATTGCCTTCGCCGCTCTGGAAAAAACGACACATCATTTTACTTTCTGATACATCTCCTCCTCTGTGGCCTCTGCATTGTTATTTCTGATGCATCCCTGTTTCTGTGTGTTAAAAGGATACAACCATTGATTCTTAAGGATTGAAACTCATCTAAACCTTTAAAAAGGGATATCTTGACTTGTACATATTGGATTCTTGTGGTTTTGGTCTTATGTTATTCATATAAATACTATGTATATTCCTAACCTGGTGCAGAGTACTTTTTGTGGTGTTTTCACTGTGTTACTGTATGAGCTAGTGCACAAATACTTTACCCATTGCCTTCTAAGTTAAGCCGGCCTGCTCTGTGCCAAGCTACTGGAGGGTGAGCACAGGATAATTTATGTTGTGTGTGTGACTTACCTTGACTAAGATTGTGGTCCCTACTTGGACAGGGTGTATACTTTGCCAACTAGAGTCCCAATTTCTAACATTGGTGATCAGCGGTGTGGCTAGGACTTGTGTTTGTGCAGTGTCGTACAATAGCTACGTGCACACTACCTACCCACTTTTAAAGACTATTTCAAATGTTTTTCTTTTTCTGCAACGTTTCCCTTGCTGCACATTTTTAATACATCTTATACAATGCCTCTGGCTGGTTCTATAAGTGGATCCATGGAGTTTGAGCTGGCTAAGCTGGAGGATTACACAGTTAGATAGTTGGAAAGCTTCTGCAAAGGGATGAGGGTACTTGCCACCAAGAAGGTTGAGTTTCAAATGGTGCTGAGGGCCTGAGCACAGTCTTGCACTTGAGGGGATAATGAGTTGGAGAGCCTGTGAATGGCTCTTATGAGGAGCTACCTGCATCAGTTGAGGGGGACACCCCTGGAGTTGTGCTACCTGGGAGGGAGGGGGCAGTGTATCAAGTCTCAACCTGACCTTAAAGGAAAGGAGAGAGGAGCCAGAATTTCAGCTCCAGGTGACAAGAGGCTGAGAAGGAAGCCAAGCAAGTTGAAAGAGTTGAAAGAGAGGCTGACGAGCCTGAGCAGAAAGGAAATTACTTCTAGCTCATGAACTGAGTCTAAAAGAGCTGAAACTCAAGGCCAGGTGGGTGGATTCCAGCAGTGACAGAGACAAAAATGTTTGTACACCCAAAGATTTGGTGCCCAGTTATGTGGTGGGAGATAACATTGATAAGTGTTTTTCTGCTTCTGAAGTTGCACTGAACATACGTGAGGTTCCTAAAGAGTAGTGGGAAGTGGATCTATGGAAACATGCCAACACTTGGCAGGGACACACTTCTAACATTAGAGGGTAGGGACCAGATTAAGTACATGCCCATGAAAGCCATGTTGACTGCCAAAGTTGGACTGACCAGTGAGAAGTATTGCCAAAGATTTAGGGACAGTAACAAGCTCCCTAACCAATCCTGGGTAGATTTCATTGATTACTCCAGTAAGGCACTGAATGTCTGGGTGTGGGGCTCCAAAGTCAGCAATTGTGTTGGATTATAATATTTAACCCTAAATGATCACATGCTCTGTATTTGCTTCAAAGAGTTGCTCCAGCACCTGGTTGACAGAAAGCTGACTGATCCCAGAAAGCTCGCTGAGGAGGTGGATCTCTGGGCTAGCTCCAGAGTGTC
This sequence comes from Pleurodeles waltl, assembly GCF_031143425.1. Lineage (NCBI taxonomy): Eukaryota > Metazoa > Chordata > Amphibia > Caudata > Salamandridae > Pleurodeles > Pleurodeles waltl. Next base: position 878,642,156 of record NC_090438.1, on the reverse strand, counting down.
TAAAAAGATATTTGGGGGCACCCACAAAGGGGGGTCAGGTTTCCCACTAGGAGAAAAGGGGGGTAAAATACTTAAAAATAAGGAGTCCTTTAAAGGCACCTAAAATAATTCTGTAGGGCGTAGTGGTAACCAGTCCCAGTCTGATCTTAAAAAGAAAGGGTTTTATGACGTTAAGACAGGGAGGTTTGCACCACAATGTGAAGAGTGTACCAAGTATGGTCACTATAAGGGCAAATCCAAATGTCCCAGGAGTGCTCAGCCCCTCCACTGGTGGGCAGACAGCTGAGTTTGCTAGTGTAGCGCTCAGGGGGAGATAGTCCCAAATAGCTTTGGGGAACAGACACAGATAACCTGAGTGTCCCTGGAGGATGCAGATATGGTGCCAAAAGCTCACAAGCCTGACAATATTTCCAAGTAGAGGCATTCGGTCACCATTAATGGGAAATGGGGGGAGGCTCTGCATGATACATGAGCCAGCATGACGACTGTTGAGAATCAGCTGGTACAGACAGAGCAGGTCATACCCAAAATATTACACCAAGTCATAGTCGCTGATAATCGTGAGAGCCATCTACCAGTAGCTCTGGTTCCCTTTGAGTTGGGGGTATCTGGAACTCTGAAAGTTGATGTGAGCCTTGCCATGGCTGTAGATTGTCTGTTAGGCAATGGCCTGGAGCACACTACCTGGAGGGAGGTAGAGCTCAGGTCTCACTTGGAGATGATGGGATTGCCTGAGTAGGCCTGGATGACAACATTGTCCATGGCTGCCTGTGAAGGGAGTTAATGGCAACTACAGCCTGGAACTATGTCTCAGACAGCTGCCAAGGAGAGGGCACGAGGCAAAGGAAACCATTCCCTGAAGTTCCCACAGTGGAGGTTGATAGGGTCCATGGGAGGAGGCCAACTTGGGAGGATATTGCCGCACTAGGTGACCTACCTGACCTTGCTGGCTGGCAAGTTGACGGTGAGTGTTAAGAGAGTGTCCCACTCTTGAGGTCTTGAGGTGGCAGGCCTAAGCCCATGCAGGAGATGAAGCCTTTGGGGATCACCACATCTACTGGGAGAATTATCTCCTATATAGCGAGCCTAAGGTTCCAGGTGCTGGTAAAGCACATGCACTGGTGCTCCCCCAGTGTTACCGGGCCTTCCTACTAGGTTTGGCTCATGACATACCCTTCGAAGGATATTTTAGAACAAGACAAGACCTTCTCCAGATCAGACACCCTCAGATACATTCTGCAGGTCTTATCTGACCTGCCAGGCCAGCGGGAAGTCAGGGAAGAAGCTGAAAGCTTCCTTATCCCACTTCTCATTGTTGTTGATGTCATTGGTAGATTTAACCCCAAGACAGCCCTAGGCAACAGGCTGATCCTGGTCTTGGTGGACCATGCCACACACTACCCAGAGGCAATCCCTCTGAGGACGTAACGGCACCTGTGGTGGCAGGAATGTTGATGGGGATCTTTACCTGTTTATAGCTCCCCAAAGAGATAGTGTCTGATGGAGGCACTAACTTCATGTCTGTGCACATGAAGTCCATATTGGATGCTTGTGCTGTATCTTATACATTCACCACACCCCATCACCCCATATCCAATGGTCTAGTTGAAAGGTTCAATAAGACCTTGAAGGGCACGATTGCAGGCCTACCTGAGGCCACAAGGCATAAGTTGGACGTGCTCTTCCCATGCCTTCTCTTTGCCTGCAGGGATGCACCACCAAAAGGAACTCATCTGTGCCTACCTTGTCAGGGGAACTATGAGTATTGTTAAGGAAGGGGGGTAGAAAGCTCCCAGGACCCCCCTCCAGATTGTGGTCAGCTACATGCTGGCCCCCGGAACCATATACACCACTTCTGAAAAAAGGCTAAGATCAATCTCAAGGCCACCCAGGAGGTAATGATTTGCTGGTAGAAGGCCTCTCTTGTGGCGTTTCAACCTGGCAACAAAGTATGGGTGATGGAGCCAGTAGAGCCCAGAGGTCTCCAGGACTACTGGGTTGGCCCATATGACATCAAAGAACGTAAGAGTGAATCTCCAGATCTCTAGGAACCCCTTAAGGGTGCTCCATGTCAATAGACTCAAGCCTCACTTTGAGAGGTCCGAAGTGAGCATGCTCCTTGTGACAGATGAGAGTGTGGAGGAGAAGAGTGAACCTCGCCCTGACATTCTCGCTGCAAAATAAAATGATGGGTCAGTGGAGGGTGTCAATCTTTCTGCCACCCTGACTCCAGAGCAGAGAGGTGACTGTTACCAGTTGCTGGGGCAGTTTGTCTCCCTTTTCTCACTCACCCTTGGACTCACACATCTGTGTATCCATGATATTGACACAGGAGACAATCCCCCTATAAATACCAAAATGTATGGGTTGTCAGGCAGAGTGAGAGCCAGCTTCCAGGAGGAGGTCTCCAAGATGCTAGCTTTAGGAGTGATTGAACCCTCTAGGAATGCCTGGTCCAACCCACAACCCCCAGTGTTGTTACAAAAGGCTGTCCCTCCAGGCACCAAAACAGAAATTAGGTTCTGTGTGGACTGCAGAGGACTCAGTGTTGCCACCAAGACTGACGCATACGCCATTCCCAGAGCTGATGAGCTCATTGACAGGCTAGGCACTGTCAAATTCCTCAGTACTTTTGATTTCACCTCAGGGCACTTTCAGATTGCCTCGCCTGAGGGAGCAAAAGAGAGGTAAGCATTCTCAACCCCTGAGGGCCATTAAGAATTCCATGTGATTATCTTTTGCTTGAAGAATGCCCCTTCTAACTTCTAACAGAAGGTTATTAGGATCCTGGCTACCAAGGAGGCTTTCTGTGCTGCCTTTCTAGACTTTACTGCTGTCTACAGTGCCAAGTGGGAGGAACTCCTGCATCACCTCCAAGTGGTGCTTCAGGCCCAGCAACAGGCAGGCCTGACAATCAAGGCCAGCAAGTGCCAGATTGGACAGGGCTCCGTTGTGTATTTGGGACACAAATGGTAGGTGGTGGCAAGGTGCAGCCCCTCCAGGCCAAGACTGAAACCATCATGGTCTGACAAACACCTAAAACCTAAAAGGAGGTGATAGCCTTCCTAGGCCTCACTGGCTATTACAGAAGATATGTTAAGAGATATGGCAGCATTGTCGGACCCCCTAATTGAGCTGACTTCTAGGAAGCAGCCTAGGTTGCTGATCTGGACAGAGGCTTGTCATAAAGCCTTTGATTCTCTGAAGGAAGTCATGTGCATGGCACCTGTGAATATACAAATTCTCCCCACGGCCGGTCTAGTGCTAAGAACTCTTATTTTTTGCAGCCGGTTTCCGCTATCTACTTGCATCTTTTTTGACACTGTGTGCACTCCATTTTGGTGATTAGACATTAATTGTTTGAAAATCCTCATTATTTATTGAATTCATAGCCCAGCATAAAAATTTCTCTTATATGCTTGTAAGTGAACATTTTGGATCTGAAAGCCAACGCCTTCTCATGTTTGGTATGGTTGGAATGGTACTGAGAAATCCTACTTACTAGTGAAGTGGAATTCTACATTACTATCTTAGAAATGCCACTTTTAGAAAGTAGGCATTTCTCTGCAATTACTGCTCTCTGTGTCTTACAGCTTCTCTCCAATCTACATCTGGTCAATGCTGGTTGACAGCTCATTTTGTGCATTCCAGCCAGACAGCCATAAACACAGGATACTCAGCTGCATCTGCATTCATCTGCATAGGGATGGGTTTTCCTGGGCAAGAAAGTTGTAGAGGGTTTTAACTTACACTTCAAAGGCCAGTGGCCTGCCCTCACACAAAGAACTGATGTCCCCCACAGGGCTCCTGCCAGACACATTTGGATTGAAAGGGGAACATGTGCACTTCAAAACCACTCTTTGAATTTACCCCCACTTCAAAGGCACTTTTGAGTGTATATACTGGGTCTGTGACCCCAGCATATCAGACACTTCTGGACCTACAACTGGATTCTGTCAGAGGGACTGCCTGGCTGCCAAAAGGACTTATCTGGATTGCTTTGCTGGAAGAACTACTGGCCTACTTATTGCCCTGCCTCCTGCTTTCCCTCGACTATGCTGAAAGGACTCTGGCTTCCTCCACAAGTGCTCTCCAAGGGCTTGGTTTGAGCTTGCCTTCAGTTCTGAAGTCTCAGAGCTATTAAAGTCTTCACAAGAGGGAAGGAAATTCAGTTCATCAGAAAATCGCCGCACTGCCTGCAAAATTTGATGCAATGCCTTTGGGATGAACACAACACCTGCCTCAGAGCAGAATAATCACTGCGACGCCTGTCGGATCAACACAGTGACTGTTGCCTTTTCACAACACTTTTTTTGGATTTTCCATGCATCATCCCTGGGTGTGAAAATATGCCCCATCGCAGTAGGGAACCAAAGCTGTGCTCCAGGAAACTGATGCATCACCTTGCCATGTGGAAAGAAACAATACATCATCTTTGCCTCGCTGGAAAAATTGATGCATTGCTTTACTTTCTGACACATCTCCTCCCCTGTAGCCTCTGCATCATTGTTTTCAAGGCGTCCCTAGTACTGTGTGTTTAAAGGATACAACTACTGATTCTAAATGATTGCGACTCATCTAAACCTTTAAAAAGTGATATCTCGACTTGTGCATATTGGATTTTTGTTGTTTTGGTCTCAGATAAATATTATCTATTTTCCTAACCTGGTGTGGAGTACTTTTTGTGGTGTTTTTACTGAGTTTCTTTATGAGTTATTACAGTAATACTTTGCACATTGCCTACAAAGTTAAGCCTGCCTGCTCTGTGCCAAGCTACCAGAGGATGAGCACAGGATAATCTACATTATGTTGTGACTTACCCTGACTTGGATTCTGGGCCCTACTTGGACAGGGTGCATACCTCTGCCAACTAGAGATCAAATTTTTAACAAGGGTTATGTGGTCATGATGTATGGGTGCCAGTAGCTTGCTTGCATGGGTTTCATTTTGTCTGCTGATCCTAGTGCCTGTATGGATTCAGATGTGTACGCCAGATAACAGTAGATAAGCTGCTCTCTCTGCCTAACTGCACCTTGATGTAGTCTTTCTGTTTGTGTGCATTTTGCATTCGTCAAATTGCTTTGTCAATGCTTCCCGATATTTTTATCTAGCTGGTTTTGTTTTGGTCCATGTCTTACATTGTCACGTCTTTTAACTGTAGTTTTCTCTGAAACCCACGAAGGCATAATTTGTTGCACACTACACAGTTATGAAGAAAATAAAACACTGTGACGTCCTTCGGAGCTAAAGTTGACGCATTCTAGATATACATTAAACAATATGTATACAGAAATTAATCACTCCCATTTTAAATACTCTCCATTGCTTATTATGCTGAAATAAAACTCCTATCGTTTGAAAACAGTTTTAATACAGTTTTATTTATCCCACAAATGCTTATACTTTGCTGTTTCTGTTTAGAAAGCACATTCCCGTATGATTAATTTTCCCTTGTTTAAAAAACAGCCCAAGAGAAAAGTAAATAAACACCTAAAACCTTTTAGCTAGGACATGATTTAATGAAACTTGTTGAAATGCAAAATTGCGTCTGCTTTCTGTCACCGAAGGAGCACGCTATATTGCTACATATTATAATTCAAAGTCGCCTTTCTTCGCTTTTTTTTCAAAAATACCTTTCCATAAGTCAGGCAGCTGTACTTTTGCTGCAGGTCTGAGCTTGCTTTCTGCACAATTCGCCCCATTCAAATGTATCAGAAAAAGTAAATGAGAAGTGTACACTCGTTTTATTGCACAAAAGACACATAAATAATGCAGTCAGACTTTCTAAAATAAATTACTGCTAAAGGAGGAAAAAAGCAAATAACAAATGGCTCTGTGTGCACCGAAAGTGCAGTTTAACAATAGTTTGACCTATTAAAGTATACTGATCTCTCAGAAGCACATCTTTTATGCAAGACAAACTAAAATCCATAACCGGTATTCCATAAAAAAACAAGTAGCTTTTTAAATAAGAATATTTGAAGTATTTGTGCGGCAGTTGGCAACAACACATATTTTATATCAAAGTAGGGGTTTTAATTAAAAGAAAGTGAAAAGGCTGACATCAGTTACTTAAAAACGTTATTCTTGGTAAATGTAGGCCTGCATTTGCAGGTTTGCAAAACCAATGTTTAGTTCAATATGTGCAATATGCTGAAATGACATTCTGCCAAATACAGTGGTCAGCAGACAGGGGATAACAAGATCTAATCTGTTCTTTCTTCTTTCTCAAGCAAATATTGAGAAGTTTAGGATGAACATTAAATATTGTAAAGAAAAAGTCGAAATGGCTCTCCCACAACCTCATCATCTCTCTGCGACCTGCAAGTCTCGCTCACAACAAACCAACTCAGCCTTTCACTCTCCTGAAGAAGATAAACTGAATAATTCATTAATATAAAAATCCACTCTCCTTTGGGAATCAGTATGGCAGCTTCAAACGGTGTAGGCAGTGGTACAGATGACTGCTGCCTGCTCACACTGAAGTCTTTGTTCCCCTAAAAAGCAGCCAAGGTTCCTTTCAGAAACTCATGGGTTACTTTAAATAAAAGCTTTCTATTTTGGGCCTTTTCTGCTGCCTCTTGCAGGTCACAAGCCCTGTGATTGTAGCCAATCACGGGGGATGGGCTGCAGCCTGCCTAGGTAAAACTAATCAGGCAGGTTGTATGGTTACCACCAGTGAATCCTTTTTTTGTGAACAAATCTATTCATTCCTAGATCGGTTCTCAAAATCAGGTTACATTTCACAAACATTGATGCATAATTTGATGCCATATTTTGTGAATGAATTCTTTGTACGTCAGGCCCAAGATTTTTAATTCCATTACTCTTGATTAAATGTTCCTAATTCATTGTTTGGGATTTACATCAGTCCCTTTCAAGATTCTAAGACACTTCGACAGCCATAAAAACACGACCACGGGCATCTGAGCTCATGGACACAGCTTATGTATTAATGCTCTTTACAAGTGTCTTTACCAACCATTTTGCAAAGCAGGTGAGAATAGCAAACGGGAATAGTAAATATTTAGTTGCTTCGCTTTCACAATGAATATCATCATTAAGTTGCCACAACTAAGGATGCCGCAGCTCTACAGGCAGTTGTTATGCAGCACACAATTAAACATCACAGTTTACTAAAAATACTTTTCAGGTTCCTAGCATGATGCATCCAAACTGGACTCTGGTCCACCCTGATAAATAATTCAAAGATTCACATAAAGCTATGATGTTTTATTAGAGGAGTTACACAAACAACCGTTGGGTATACCTAACCTTTAACATTAGACCAAGAATTTATGGCTCTGTAATCCCTCCATAGGTGACAGAGTTACGCAGAAATCACTGATGGCCCAATAATATATCCAATAAATATTGAAAAATTATTTCTTCTAGTTTTCACAAGTTACAAACAGGCAAATGTCAAACAATATACTGCACCTCCTGTAACTCCAAAGTTTGAAGTGCGACCCGTCTGGCTCATTATTTATCTAAGCTGTGGCCGAGATTCATCAACTTTTATTCAGCATAATGCAGCAAGTCACCTTGTTGCACTGCCCTACGTGAAAGGGAAAAGTCATAAATGTGCCTTAAATAACATTACACGGCACATGGTATGGTGCATTCCTGTTCTTTACTTGCATTGGCATGCTTTTCGATGCCTAGTGCCAACTCAGGCACCATTGTGAAATAGTGCAAAGGTGCTTGTGTTGCAGGCAGGACTGATTTTCTATAGAAAGGGACACCTTCCTGCACAAAAACAATCCTCAGAGGCATTTTCTTCTTTCTATGTCTGATGCAAAATGCAGCACATGTAGAAAGAGATAAAAAGCAGACTGCTACCTGCTCACACTGACGTTTTTGTTCCTCTTAAAAAACATTTTTAATTATACCTACTTTTTATGCATTCCCAGGTCTACTACAAAGGATAAATCTGGAAATGCACCAGACTCCAAAACACCATCAAGCCGACGGTGTTCTGTCAGCTGTATGTAGATTTATTGCAGCTGAGAGGCAGACAGCCATAACAGAGTGCTCTACCTGTCAGACTGGTGAGTTCCCGCTGAGCCTATTGAGGTATTACAGTTCTGCAGGCGGTGTTCTGGTGGTAGATTGCTGACGGCAGGAGACCATCACAGGAGCCATTGGGCACTGTACAATGGTAGTGGCTATTGCATAGAGGTAAGTGACACACACACACTGTACCTTAGCCATATGTGTCCTCTTGCACAACACACAACACATAAGGTATTACAGTTTTGCAGGCGGTGTCCTGGTGGAAGATTGCTGGTGGCAGGAGACCATCACAGGAGCCATTGGGCACTGTACAATGGTAGTGGCTATTGCATAGAGGTAAGTGACACACACACACTGTACCTTAGCTATAAGAGTCCACTTGCACAACACACAACACACAATACACAACACAACACAAAACATGCACCTTATTATCCAATGTCATTCCACCACAACACAACATCTACGTGCATAAAACACACATTGCCATACATTCATGACACAACATACACACAACATTGATACTACACACACATCCACTCACGTACAACACAACCCCAACTAACAAAACAATGATACACCCATCTACAAAAACACATGCGCACAAAAACACATTTGCACACATCACAACAAAACACACCTGAATGTTGCACACCACAACAGACAGTTCATGCAGAATCCCTACCTTCCCCTCCAGCAATGGCAGGGTTATGTGTCCTCCATAGTCCTGTGGCAGCAGCGATGGCAAGTGATGTCTAGTCAGGTCCTGTCCAAATTGAAAGTGGAAACATAGAAAAGGGTAGCATTTGTGCCCCTTCTCCCTCCAATCTGCCAACTCAGGTGTGGAGGTGACACCACAACATTTGGGTTGTTGGGAAGGTCCATCGTAATCTGCTCAGCGAGTAAGGTGTCTGTTCTCCCACCACCATACCCTATCTCCAGTCCTGCCATCTGCATGGCTGGAGATTCCTGGCACAGTTGGCGGGACTCAGGCAGCCTTTCACCTATTGTCCCGCCAACATCTAATTTGGGTGGGCAGACCACTAAGGCGTGAACAAGTTTTCTGATGGAAAACCGGCAGTGGGGCCATTACCACCAACATCTAAATTAGGCCCTAAATCACAGCAGCTAATTTGTGGGTTTATTTCTGCATTTTTAGATAAAACACACATGACGGCATTATAAAAGTGTGGTTGAAAAGAATGTTGCTTATTAGCTTTGTACACTGTTTATTTTCTTATTAAAGTGTTTCTTGTTTCCCTTCTAGGACAAATGTTATAAATGAATGCCATCTCTTGGCATATTAAATTTTGTAAATGGACTATACAAGTTTACATTTAGTAAACAAGCAATGTGTGTAGCTAAAGGTTATTTATGTGTGCTAATACATTTTTATTTGAACCTTAAACAATTGTAAACATGTTCAGCCCTTCAAACTTAAGTTTGTACATATTTTAATATCATTAATTTATTAGACAGTCATATATAATATGTATGTATAGACCTGATAAATGTGCAAAGTACAAATAACCATGATAAATGATTGAGAAAGCCATTGAGGTGCTCAAGAACAGATAGATGTATGTGCATGAGACAAGTCCACTCACTGACGTTAATGGACCTGCACAAGGTGAAAGCTTTAGCCCATGCAGTGATGTTGAACTTGACAGCTGAACCTGTGCATGTGTAGACTATGAATGGGGCAAAAGTTACCATGATTCTTCATTAGATTCAAAGATGCTGAATTACAAGAGTGATGAAATGACATGGATTTGGAAAGTGGTAAAGTCAAACTTAATATTTGGTTTAGAACTTGGACCATGTGATTCATGTTGCTGCTAGGATAAAATGAAACACATGGATATAGGTGACCAAAAACATTTGATATCAGAGCACTCTTTCAGTCAGAAGAAGCTCCAGGTGCTTGTGCATATTTCTGAAAATAGGGCATTTTTGGAGTTGTTCATGGCTGACATGATTCTATGAGATACACTTTGCTAGGGAAAGGTTGGGGATAATAGAGGGGGTTAAGCTTAGTGGTAACTAGCCTCGTACTTGAGTTTCCTGTCAACAAGAGCTTTGTGTCCTGCAGCTCAGAAGTGACCTGTTGCAACAGGTATTGCAGCAGGTATTGTTTAGTGCTCCAATTTACCATCATATGAGCCTACTAGCAATGTTTCAAAGTGGCTCAATAACATGGATATTTCTTTGTCACATGTTCAGTCATTATGCAGCAAAAAAGGGCAATGCATAATGATTGTTGAGAACTGGGAGGAGTATATTCAGGGCCAATATACTTGTATAGCAACTAACACACAAGAACTTCCTAGGTGCCTTCGCATTATTCATCTGTAGTACCTGAAGCAGACACTATTATTTACATAACCAGAAGTCCAGTAACCAGTAATAAGTCAATCTTTCAAACAAACCTTTATTCGGCTATTAGCCATAAAAGGATAATACAATCAAGACATCATAAAATATCAATTAATCATACAAATACTATAATCAGTTACATAAATAACAGGTAATACTCCTAAAATCAGTAAGCAGTAATCAATTGTAATCATTTCTTATACTAGAAAAGTTAAATAATTCTAAAATTAAGGCCAGACCCAACGGAATGGCACTATTCTATTGGCTTACAAATAGAAGCCATTTGGCCATTTGATAAAATCAGTCACATGGTGTGGAATAATACTGCTAAAATTGGGAAATAACTATATTCTTCCCTTATATTTAAAACATTCTAAAATTATATCTTAAGCAAATTAACTACCAGGGATCTATTAGCTTACAGGATAGGAAACCCACTAGCCATTTATAACACCATTAAATGTGTCTATGGATGTTTGTTAAATCTAGATTTACTAGAACCTCAAGCCCTCCTTGTCCCTAATATATGATGTTGCTAGTAGAAAGCGGCTTATTCCAAAAACAATAAAAGGAATAGTACTAGACCTTAATAGTCTAGCCGCTTCATTGTAATTTCTAATTCCTAGATTCCTACAAATGGGTCGGATCCATTTTCTCCTTGGCTTGTCATAAGCTTTACAAATTAATAGAACATGTTCCACCGTTTCAATAGTCTCCATATTACATAATCTGCACTTTGAATCAAGAATATTCTCGCTCTGGCGGCCCCATTTGATGGTAAATGCCTTGATCTGAAGAATTCCATATCAAAATTTTATGAATAGTGCTTTTGATCGCCTAGGCTGAATTGTATCTAGCCGTTCCTCAGATCTTGGTATTGGTTTGATATCCAAAAATTTCGAGGTCAGTCTACCCAGATCCTTACTATGGAAAAGACTAATCGAAAGATAATCCCAGTAAACTTGCTTTAACCGAGTCTTAGATTGTATCGTAAGGGTATGGGGTTCGTCCCAAAAGGATTTAAGCCCTAGGTTATAGAACCAGGACCTTATATGGTGAAACCAAGGAAGTGAAACTGATTTATCAATGTCCATTACCTCAATTAGTGCTTGCCTGTAGTGGGTCAGTTCTGGAGTTGACCACAGCCTACACCAAAAATGCAATGGCCTCAAAACTGCCAAGTTACCTATTTGCTTCATGTTTAGGTCATAAGAAAGAGGGACCAATGGAGTAGATGGTGGCAGTCCCAGTACCCCCCTGATGAAACTGTTTTCTTGGGATGCTAATGAGGTTAAATTTGCAATTCCCCAGAGTTCGGCGTCATATAAAGCGGCGGCCTGCGCTTTATATCTATAGACCTCAAACACTGGTGAGACAATTTCGGTTCTTGAGGTTTTGTAATTATTACTTATCGCCGTGGAGCTATGGACCAAGGATGTTACAGCTTTGTTAACCTGCGGCGTCCAAGACAACTTGGCATCCAGCAATATCCCTAGGTAATTAAAGATTTTAATTTGTTCCAATTCATGCCTATTGATCAGGATGCTTCTTTTAAGTGCCCTATGAGGTTTAACAGCCAAATATTTTGTCTTGTTTGTGTTTATTTCTAGCCCCTTAGATATGCAATATTTACTAAACATTCCCAAAAGAGTCTGTAGGCCCATGGGAGTTTGAGATAGTAAAATGGTGTCATCTGCGAAAAGGAGGGCAGGAACTGGGTCTCCATTCAATCTTGATGAGTCATGATTACTCCGTTTGAGGTACTCAACCAAATCATTGATGTATAGTGAAAAGAGGGTTGGGGCGAGCACACAACCCTGCTTTACTCCACTCTTAATGGGTATCCGATCTGTCAGCTCTCCATTTGGGCCCCACCGTACCTTTACGTAAGTATTTTCGTGCAGCCTCTTTATCTGGTACAAGAGATTTCCCGACATACCCTGATTCCCTAACACAGCCCATAGAGTATCTCTCGGGACCAAATCGAAGGCCGCACGCAAATCCACAAACGCGATGTAAAGATGACCCTTCGTTAGTTCTGAGTATTTCCACATTATAGATAATAGCCTGAAAGCCTGATCAATTGTGCTTGTCTGCTGCCTGAAACCTGCCTGGTATATTGTCAAAATGTTATTTTCCTCTATCCAGCTAACTAATCTATTCAGCAGCTGCCTAGCGTATATTTTTTGCATAACATCAATTAGGCTAATTGGCCTGTAATTCCCAGGGTCCTCCCTAGATCCTTTTTTATAGACTGGAATTATTTCTGCTCCTTTCCATGTACTGGCTCTCCCCGTGCTATAGCATTGCTAAGTAGATTTACATAGGGTGCCCAAGCCTCTATATTATGTTTAAACAGATCCCCAGGAATTTTATCCAGACCCGGGGCTTTGCCTATTTTGATTGCTTTTATGGCAGTCACTGTTTCTTCCAGGCTAAATTGTATATCAGGTAAAGTGCCACAAGAGGGTAATTCTATATGCAGGGAAAGATGTAAATCATGCTCGAAGGAATCTGGATGGAGGTGCGTAAAATGATTAACCCACGCGCTGGGATCAATATGATGTCCGGTGTTAAATATCCCCTCTTTTCTACCGTAACTACCTTCCAAAAGGCTGCTACATCATTGCATTTGGCTGCCTCTAAGAGGTCCTGCCATTTTTGGTCTTCCCAGTTTTTCTCTGCTGTAGCCAGGATTTTCCTATAGCCGGCCCTTGCCTGTTGCACTGCTATTGGATTTTTCTGTTTTAGAGCCTCTACCAATAATGTTTTCCCCTCTCTACATTCAGTGGTATACCAGTGATTAGATAAAACAATTTGATCCTTGCCCTGTGTATGCTTTTGTTGTATCTGTTTAGTAAGATAGGGTCTCAAAGCAGTGCTCAGTGACTGATGAATATCTATAATGGGAATGTCAATACGATTTTTATGTACATGGGGCTCCAGCAATTCTGAATATATATTGTAGATATTCGTCATAACACCCAAATTGCCCAATATTGCCGGCCATTTTACTGCCCTAAGATTATTACTGAGGGTGGGTTGCAACTCCACCTTATCCTTTTTCATGCAATCTAGATCTAGAAGGTAGCCCCTCAATTCAATGACTAATGGAAAATGATCACTTTCTCTCCTCTTATCTATTTTAAAGGTCACTATTCTCTCCCATGTAATCGTGCTATGCATGATATAGTCCAATTTTTAACCTGTGTTGCCTCTCTGGAAAGTGTCCATATTAAGACCACTTTGACCCACTCTACCATTGCAGGCCCTCAATCCATACTTTAGTGTAAGGCCCATGAGTTGCAGGGCAGCAACCGTACCGGGGACCGCCTCTTCAGTAGATAGGAGGGGGACTGCTCTTGCTAAATCTTCATCTTCTACTAGATGTTCAAGACCAATTATGGGTTCGTAGTTGCAATTAAAGTCTCCCCCTATCATGATTGTTTCTCCTATCGGGATTTCCTTAAGCATTCCATCTAATATCTCTATTTACTGTGACTCCTGATTTGATTTTCTGGGCCTTATATACACATTAAATAAATTAAATAACGCCTTGTTTTTGACCCCTAATTCCAGCCACAGAATATCAGCAGATCCTGTATCATGTTTACTTATCTCGATATTAAGGGAAATTTTAACCCATACAATCAGCCCCCCAGACGGCCTCCCTCTTGCTACTGAGGTGGCACTAATAAAAAAAGTTTTGTAACCCAGTTTGTGTGGTGGGTCCTTTAACCAAGTCTCTTGGAAAAGACAAACATGGAATTTTTCAATTTAATCCTGCCAGTCAGAGTCTATAAGCTTACTTTTTAGGCCTGCTACGTTCCAGGAGACCAAAGTGACTGGTCCCCTTCCCGTTGAAGTCATAGCATTAATAATAGGACTCTGAGATGTAATCGACTCCTTTCTGCTAGGCAAATGCCCCTCAATACTCCCTACCCCTGCAACTTGGTGATTATTTTCTTCCTGGATCTCTACTACTATTGGATCTCTAATCAGTCCCAAGTATGCTTGGTCCGGTTGAGTTAGTCAATTGACTGCTTCAAGATCTGAGTCTCCCTTTCTCGTTTGCACTACCCCATTTCTATGGTTGCTCCTCTGAGCTATAAACTTACAGGTAAACGGATCCAGACTAAGGGGGTCATTCAGACCTTGGCGGACGGCGGAGGCCGTCCGCCAAGGTACCGCCGACAAATGACCGCACTGCGGTCAAAAGACCGCGGCGGCCATTCAAACATTTCCGCTGGGCCGGCGGGCGCTCTCCAAAAGAGCGCCCGCCGGCCCAGCGGAAATGCCCCTGCAACGAGGACGCCGGCTCAGAATTGAGCCGGCGTAGTTGCAGGGGTGCGACGGGTGCAGTTGCACCCGTCGCGTATTTCAGTGTCTGCAAAGCAGACACTGATATACTTTGTGGGGCCCTCTTATGGGGGCCCCTGCAGTGCCCATGCCCGCGGCACCCCGGGTTTCCCGCCATGAACAGGATGGCGGTAGGGGGTGTCTGAATCCCCATGGCGGCGGAGCGCGCTCCGCCGCCATGGAGGATTCAATGGGGCAGCGGTAAACCGGTGGGAGACCGGCGGTTTACCCTTTCTGACCGCGGCTGAACCGCCGCGGTCAGAATGCCCTTGGGAGCACCGCCAGCCTGTTGGCGGTGCTCCCGTGGTCGGTGACCCTGGCGGTCTCCGGCCGCCAGGGTCAGAATGACCCCGTAAATCTCATGGCATTTTTTTGGGGAGCACTAGCTCTCTGCTCTATAGTAATCAAGCCTTTGATTAGTCTTTCATCCCTTAGTGTCGCAGCAACAACATCTTGTTTCCCAGATTCTCCCGGGATTCTTTCCACCCTTATGATATCTGAGCGGATTAGGGATAGGCAATGATGTTTGTATCTGATCCAGTATATAAGTTTATTCTTTAGGGAGTCCTCATCCTCCATACTGTTTTGGGCCAAATTCGGGAAATTTAACAAATAAATAACATCGGCCCTAGGAGACCTTAGATTTTCTTCAAGGTGTCTACCCTTTATAGTAGTGGGCACGCTGTCATTATATAATAGGGTATAAGGTTTAAGTGTACGTCCCACCTTTCCTCCTTCTGACCATGGTTTCGGGTGGATCTCCCATAGAGAATTCCCAGATTCTTGTTGTAACTCTCCTACCTTGACTGCTGGGTAATTACGTGACCCAATATTGCAATCATTGTCCCCTTTCGTGTATTCTCTCGATGCACAGGGAACACTGGCTTTAATTAAGGTAGGGTTAGGCTGGGCATTCAGCCTCTGGGGGGATATGGGTCTTTTTTGTAAGTGTAGTGATACAGTTGGAACCTCCTCTACACACTGGTCTCTACGGGTTCCATGCCACCCCCCTTTTCCACAAGAGCTGATAAAGTTCCTATTTCAAGTTTTAACTCCCTGACTTCCTGCATTAGTCTAACCATTATATCATAAAGATCTGTTAAACTCCTAGTTTTACATTTTATGCAGTCATCTGGGTCTTGGTTAGCCAATGGTGTGTTTTCTATGACTGTCTGTACTAAAGGGGTGGTTTGATCGTGCTTGCCCATGGGTTTCCCCTCCTGGTTCTTCTGTGCTTTATTCATAACGGGATCTACCAGAGCTGCATATTTGTTGGAACACACAATATCACTCCTCTGCACAGAGCCCTTCTTCCTAGTACTTTCTGCTGGAGTTGGGGGATGGCATAAGGCCTGTATTGTGTCATCTTTGTGCCTGACTAGACTAATGTCAGGGCGTGGGTTTTCCTCTTGCTGGCCATCGTTCTCTTTCCTATCAATTGATTTCCCTTTCCCTAAATCTGGTTTCTTTGCATAATAGGAAGTTATCTTTTTATCAGAGCCCTCCTGAGAGTTGGTTCTATTACTTAGTAAGGATTCTACCTCCTCTATTAGGTCGTCAATTTCAGATATCGTACAGTTTTCACCTGCATTCCTAAGTTTCTTTGTAATTTTCTCCTTTCCCCATGGGGGTTCTGATGCCTTTCGTTTCCCCATGCCTATTTATCTAACTACTTAATCCTTCTCCTCCACTAGGTCTAATACAAGGGCTTCCCTTCCTGCTCAAGATTGCTCTTAGGGCCCTACGCCCCGGGCTCTTATCTGCTAATACTATCTAAGTCGATATGGAATGCCAGATCAAAAATTAAAGGGACATAGCCCAGCCTCTTCCAGGCTCTGACGGGCGCAGACGGGCCCGCCCTTGGCCCGGGCGCGGCCCGGGCGCGTCCCGCGCTGCGGTTTGGCCCCCTGCGCTTTATATCGCTCGTTGGATTGATAGTGGGAGCAGGTGATGCAAAGATGGCCGCCTCCTGGGGCCTCTAGGCAGTCTGGGATATGTAGTCCCCTTCGATTCCTGTGAGCGCGTCCCGCGCTGTGGTTTGGCCCCCTGCGCTTTATAGCGCTCGTTGGATTGATAGTGGGAGCAGGTGATGCAAAGATGGCGCCTCCTGGGGCCTCTAGGCAGTCTAGGATATGTAGTCCCCTTCGATTCAGGTAAGTGCGTCCTGCGCTGCGGTTTGGCCCCCTGCGCTTTATACCGCTCGTTGGATTGATAGTGGGAGCAGGTGATGCAAAGATGGCCGCCTCCTGGGGCCTCTAGGCAGTCTGGGATATGTAGTCCCCTTCGATTCCGGTGAGCGCGTCCCGCGCTGCAGTTTGGCCCCCTGCGCTTTATAGCGCTCGTTGGATTGATAGTGGGAGCAGGTGATGCAAAGATGGCCACCTCCTGGGGCCTCTAGGCAGTCTGGGATATGTAGTCCCCTTCGATTCCAGTGAGCGCGTCCCGTGCTGTGGTTTGGCCCCCTGCGCTTTATAGCGCTCGTTGGATTGATAGTGGGAGCAGGTGATGCAAAGATGGCCACCTCCTGGGGCCTCTAGGCAGTCTGGGATATGTAGTCCCCTTCAATTCCGGTGAGCGCGTCCCGCGCTGTGGTTTGGCCCCCTGCGCTTTATAGCGCTCGTTGGATTGATAGTGGGAGCAGGTGATGCAAAGATGGCCGCCTCCTGGGGCCTCTAGGCAGTCTGGGATATGTAGTCCCCTTCGATTCCGGTGAGCGCGTCCCGCGCTGCAGTTTGGCCCCCTGCGCTTTATAGCGCTCGTTGGATTGATAGTGGGAGCAGGTGATGCAAAGATGGCCACCTCTTTGTGCCTCTAGGCAGTCTGGGATATGTAGTCCCCTTCGATTCCGGTGAGCGCGGAATCGCGCTGCGGTTTTGCCCCCTGTGCTTTATAGCGTTCGTTGGATCGATAGTGGCAGCAGGTGATGCAAAGATGGCTGCCTCCTGGGGCCTCTAGGCAGTCTGGGATATGTAGTCCCCTTCGATTCCGGTAAGCGCGTCCCGCGCTGCGGTTTGGCCCCCTGCGCTTTATATCGATCGTTGGATTGATAGTGGGAGCAGGTGATGCAAAGATGGCCGCCTCCTGGGGCCTCTAGGCAGTCTGGGATATGTAGTCCCTTCCGATTCCGGTGAGCGCGTCCCGCGCTGCGGTTTTGCCCCCTGCGCTTTATAGCGCTCGTTGGATCGATAGTTGGGAGCAGGTGATGCAAAGATGGCCGCCTCCTGGGGCCTCTAGGCAGTCTGGGATATATAGTCCCCTTCGTTTCCGGTGAGCGCTTCCCACGCTGCGGTTTGACCCCTTGCGCTTTATAGCGCTCGTTGGATCGATAGTGGGAGTAGGTGATGCAAAGATGGCCGCCTTCTGGGGCCTCTAGGCAGTGTGGGATATGTAGTCCCCTTCGATTCCGGTGAGCGCGTCCCGCGCTGCGGTTTGGCCCCCTGTGCTTTATAGCGCTCGTTGGATCGATAGTGGGAGCAGGCGATGCAAAGATGGCCGCCTCCTGGGGCCTCTAGGCAGTCTGGGATATGTAGTCCCCTTCGATTCCAGTGAGCGAGTCCCGCGCTGCGGTTTGGCCCCCTGCGCTTTATAGCGCTCGTTGGATCGATAGTGGGAGCAGGTGATGCAAAGATGGCCGCCTCCTGGGGCCTCTAGGCAGTCTGGGATATGTAGTCCCCTTCGATTCCGGTGAGCGTGTCCCCCGCTACGGTTTGGCCCCCTGCGCTTTATAGCGCTCGTTGGATTGATAGTGGGAGCAGGTGATGCAAAGATGGCCGCCTCCTGGGGCCTCTAGGCAGTCTGGGATATGAAGTCCCCTTCGATTCCGGTAAGCGCGTCCACAATAAGTCAGCTTTCTTAAGTTTAAGTGACCTTACAAGCTACTTAAGGCCGTGTATTAGTAGTTCAAATTTAAAACCAAGAACACTGAGACAAAGGAGATATAATGCTGCCCAGAGACAAACAAGAAGCATTTTAGAAAGTATCTTTGGTCTACTTGAAGGCACAAAGTGGGTGTGCCCTGGAATATAACCCTTCAATGTGATGTAATATGACTTTTACATTTGCAATGCCGCACACCATAGCTTCCCTTAGTCTACTCATGGTGTTAACAAGTGATGATTCTAAAGAAGAGAATAAAGAAATTACCGTAGCTTGCTACCTCCAGGACGGGATGCAGCAAGAGCAGCAGAGGGATGTGCTGGTTGACATGACATGACTAATAATTATTTTAAAGGCATAGAAAACATTTTGTTACAAATGTAAATAAAACAATCACTTAAAATGTCATTCACGTAAACAATCATTATTCTGTTTATTCCCAGATTATGTAGAAGATGACCAAAATATCTCCCAACAAACGTTCTTTTGAAAAAAAAAATTAAAAATATAAACCAGTCTTACTTTTGCAAAATATGTCTTACTAATGTTTATGCCTCTATTTAAGCCAGTGACATCTACCACTAACCTTTGAAGAGAACAGTGGTTGTGCCTTCATTGCCCTTTAGCACTGCGGCCTTTAGTGTTCCTATATGCAGCAGGTTCACCCACAGACACACTGCTCACACCTGTCACCTCCTCAGTTTCATCAACAGACCTTGGTGGCTTGTTTCCAAAATTAGCAGTTTGCATTTCTTCAAGGATGCTGGTAATTTATCCAAGGCTATTTGCAACATCACCAAAGAGGTGTACTAACGCAACTTTTCTACACAACATCCAATTGTTTGTAAATGACTGTTTTTGTGCCTCTGTTAGTGCCTGTGTGAAGCACAGTCTTGTGCATCTGAGTAGCCATGTCCTATTGCTACAGTTGTCTTCAAAGCCTACTCTGGTTATATCATTGCCTTCGTTAATTGCTCCCTATAATCTTCCTACCCTTTTACTTAATTAATTAATCTCCGTATGAGCATCTCTGCCTTGGTAACATTTGGTCAGGATGGCAGTTCTACACAATCTTTTAACATCAACTGGGGGAGGGGTAGAAAAAGTTGTATTCTTGATCCGTCCTCTTTACTTTATAGGTGAACCACCTGCAAACTATTCTAGTGTATCACAGATGGGTCATGCCTCATGCCAGTTCCTGATCTATCCCCTCATTACTCCATGCAAATGATTTGGTCCTAATGTTCAGAACTGCTTTGGCAGTTCAAAATTCCTTTGTGAAGATTATGATCTAGAATTGAGCATTAACTTTATGAAATCTCACACTATGATAGTTGGGCCTAGGTCAACCAAAATACAATGTTACATAAGTCAAGTGAGCCACATTACTAGGGTGCCCAAATTTAGTTATCTGGGTGTGCTATTCAACCTAGATAATTCCTGGCCCCTATTAGTAGCCTCTAAAAAACACCTATTAGCAAAGTCTTTCGCGTCTGTCTCTGATGGTAGTGCCAGACTCTGTAAAGCGCCAATAAAAGCACTTTTGCAAAATTGATGGCTAAATTTGTTTTACCGTTTCCTATGGTAGTGATATCTGGGAATACTATGACTTTACTAAAATTCACATGGAAGAAAATCACTTTCTGAGGCCTCTATTAGTTCTCCCTCAGAGAACCGCATGTTTGTCTTCCATTGGGAAATATGCATGATATATATTTTGTAGATTGTTGTGTGGGTCAGGAAGGAAACCAACCTAAGATTGCCTTAGTCTATAGCATTCCATGACTTAGATTAAATCCAACTTCACATTTCTCAATCACCCTGATTTGTTCTCGCACCTTGAGATCAACTCTTAATCTGATTTGAGATGGGCGAAAAGTAGGTTCTTGGTCTTTGGATGCTAACAGAGGGAAATTCTTGAACTCCTAAAGCACTCTGTTCATTCTTATGTGTCATTGGAAACAGTATCATTCATAAAACCCGAGAGTACAATTGTCACTAATGCCAATCTTCGCTTCCTACTAACCAGATTCTGGCCAAACCAGCTTCATTCATTTTTGGCTGTAACTAAAGGCTGGTCTTGAGTTAAGAAGCAAGGTCTTTGTCGGTGCAAATAGTATTTCAAGTGAGGATACCATGCATGTTACCCTGTTTTGTGGCTACTAAAATTACCCTCAAAGGTTCATTTTAAATCCTCTGTTTAACAGATTACATTTTATTAACGTCAGACAGGCTCTGTTATATTTACAAATGCTTGGTGATGGAAGCACCTCCTTTACGGTGGCTTGATTTTTTAAGTAGTGCTCTTAAGATAAGACTAAAAATGAATTTGTAACTTAACTTAATGATTTGCTGTATTTGTTATTGTGTTGTACTTTTTATGGTTTTTCTTTTGTGAAAATTAAAGTTTTTGATAAAGTAGCCATTTCTTTTATCGCTATAGTTAAGGCCCCAACGCTTACTTTGGTTGCATCATTACCTTCTGTAATGACTTGCTCTAATCTTCCTACAATCTATCTAGTTCCAGTGCTAATCTGTTCTGCTTACTTTGTGTTTTCGGCTGGATTGCTTCAATACATGAAAATGTACATCAGTAGGGGGTGTGTCACAGGTGCCTACCCTCCTACATCTTACATTTTGTGTGGCAGGCCTTCTTCCTCTATGCACTATATATACTAATGGACTGCTTTGATGTTAATTGTCAGTTGAATTAGCATGATGGACAGTGTGTTCTACTGCAGTTGTTGTATTGTCTGCTTGTTCTACTTTCTGTGTCAGTGGGAATGTTAATGAATGTTTCCGCTTGTTCTATTTTGGTAGGATGTGATGTTTTATCCATATCATGAGTTTCAGGTTGGTTGTTGGTAGAAGTTTGATCTGTACCAATTTTGAAAAAAATAAAAGTGTTTAATTTTGATGTACTTGTATTTTGAAAAGTAACATTACTTACATTATTTTCTTTACTGCAAATTTACAATTCAACATCAACCATGGGGTTTTAGTAGGCAAGAAATCTAGAAATATTTATGTCTATTTTGTATGGGAATATTTGAAAGCCAAATTTACTACTTTACCCACAATCTATGATATCAAACACTGTGAAAACCTAATGTGTATTCTTAAAACAGTGTTATGTCTGTCAACTAAAGGGCCATCTGATAGAGAGAAACTACTGGGAGCACTATCTAGTTCAAATTTCTACAGTAGGTCTGTCTATACTGATTACATAATCAAAATGTGTTAGCTCAAGTGGAAACCAGATGTGCATGGCCATTATGGGAAAAAAGGCAACAGTTTTTGGGGTGATAGAGAGGAGAAGGAACAATGAAGAATATTTTGGATCATTGTGACGGTACCTTTATGCCCTTCTGTTTTCTATGTTTTAGAACTTCATATCAGTTTGATGGTCACTTAGTTCTACAGGAATGAACCAATGTATCAAACCTGCTCTCTCTACAAATGATAAAGAAATGCATATATCAACGAATGTTATGAATTCATTTGTTTAATGTAATGTTGGTTAGTTATTAAATCAAAACTGTCATTCACAATTATTTGTTAACTCTATTTATAAAAGATCAAGACAGGTTTAAAAAATTAGTGTATATTTAATTATTAAATTACTTAGCTTGAGTATTTGATGCAGGGACAAAATACTCAATAGTATATACTCCAGAGATAGCTTTTGGCCCTTGAATGGATTCAATCATCATTTCCACCAGTTGCTTGCACCTCATTCATTCAGTTTGCAACCTTCTCCTGTGTGAATGGAGTATGTGTCAATTCTTGCAATTTCTTCCACTGACCTTTTTCTCACTGCAACGGCATTAATTCTGTCTTGAATCATGGTCCTTATTTGTTTCATTGTTGATTCTGGAACAGGCAGGCAAACTTTCCAACAAAAGCTTGTCGTGCTCTCCCGCAGACTCTTCCACCAGATTCTCAAGCTCTGCATAGTTCCATTATCTTTCTAGATTCTTCAGCTCTTCATCCTCAGGCTCCTGGCTCAATATATTCATTAATGAAAGAGCTAGGCCAAAGGGCAAACAATGACTGTGTTTTGCTAACTACAAGACGTACAATTCCTGAACTGGATTTGGTCCTCATAACCTCCAGGTGCAACATTTGCAATTTGCAAATCATATCAAATCACATTTACCAATCTTGCATTTTAAAATACTGAATACTACCAAATTGGTAAAATATATGTTTGTAAATCAACTTTAGCATTTCCTATTTTTCATTTCTGTATAAGTAACACATTAGGAATCAGAAAATTTGATATTTGCAATTCAGGTTCTTTATTTGGTGCTTCACAGGATGGAAACCTTTGATTTTGGAAATGTATTTTGGTAAAATCTGTAAGAAAAATTGTACAGATGTAGTTGTTACATTCATGATAAACTATGTGCTTGGTGGTTTAGCATTTGACACATGTATGCCTCATTTAAAACAAGCCACTATGATTTGACCTCTATATGCCAGTTCTTACATCACCTATCACCTTCAACTTTTCATTACAGGTAAGGACTATGCTTGGTTTGTGGGAGCAGTCCATTGTAAGTTAGTATCTTGGTGGATGCTGTAACTTAACAGTGATTTCCTATAGTCAACATTACTATTATTGCACTCCAAGTGGTTAAACATTGTTCACACTTTGTGCACTTGTCTCCATTCTGGCTCCAAATCTTCCACAATGACTAGTCTTTGCATAGCACAGATCGGGGGATTGAGTTAAAAGTAATGTCTGTCCTGAAGAAAACTTTGAGTACCCTTGCCAGCTCTGAGGATGAAAAGAAATGTAAAAGCTTGAAGGAGTTTCATTGGACTGTCCAAACTAGCAAATTCAATGGTGGAAGAACAGGGGGAACCAGGAATCAGAGCAGGATGACATAACTTTTCCAAGACATGTATTTCTTGTTGTAATTCGTGGTTGCTTTACTATTTGCATCTGAGATCCATTGATGTTGAAGGTGAAGCATTTGAGAAATTTGATACCCATTTGTAAAATGGATATGATTACCTGTTGCTTGTGTAAAAATAAATGTGTATGCTTTGTATACCTAATGTCAACTCTGCCCATTCGGCCATGTGTGTGACTCAACCCCCAGTGTGTAAAAATTTAGGCAGCTTTTGTGGCATTTTTGGTTGATACTGATGATTGTTTGGTATTGGATTGCGCCAATGCAGCTTCCAAATAAAGGCATTTTGTTTATTTATCATTGGTTTGTGCAAAGAGACTCTGTTAAGTGTGGCTTAGCTCCTTCGCTGCCAGGCCTTTTCACCCTCAGGTGCCAGGCCTTTTTTTGGCTATTTGGAGCAGTAGGCGCTTAGGCCCTCATAGCTTCTTGTCCACATAAGCTACCCATGCACAATTTGTGTCCTTTTTTTCAACATTCTAGGGATTCTAGTGGTACACAGAGTTTGTGGGTTCGCCTGAAGGAGACCAAGAAATTAGCCAAAATAGAGCAAAAATGTCATTTTTTAAATAAAAACAAATGGGAAAAAGGGCTGCACAAGAAGGCTTGTGGTTTTTTCAACAAAGGGTTTGCGGTGCTTAAATCAACAGCTTCCCAGCTTTCAGGAACAGGGAGACCTGAATCATAAAACCCAAGTTTTCAACACAATGTTGGCATTTTACTGAGACATACCCCATTTGTACTATTTCTTGTGCTTTCAGCCTTCTCCCAGTTAGTGACAGAAATGGGTTTGAAACCAACACTAGATCCCAGAAAGCTAAACATTTCTGAAAGGTAGACAACATACTGAATTCAGCAAGGGGTAATTAGTGTAAATCCTACAAGGTTCTCTACAGAAAATAACAGCTGAAATAAAAAAGTTTTTAAATTGAGGTGAAAAAAACAGCCATTTTTCTCGTTTTACTCTGTAACTTTTCCCTGCAATGTCAGATTTTTGAAAGCAATATACTGTCACATCTGCTGGACTCTTCTGGTTGCGGGGATATATAGGGCGTGTAGGTTTATCACGAACCCTAGATACCCAGAGCCAAAAAATGAGCTGCACCTTGCAATGGGTTTTCATTCTATACTGGGTATACAGCAATTAATTTGCTGAAATGTGAAGAGTGAAAAATAGGTATCAAGAAAAACTTTGTATTTCCAAAATGGGCACAAGATAAGGTGTTGAGAAGCAATGTTATTTGCACATCTCTGAATTCCGGGGTGCCCGTACTAGCATGTGAATTACGGGGTATTTCTCAAATAGATGTCTTTTTTACACTCTGTCTTACATTTGGAAGGAAAAAATGTAGAGAAAGACAAGCAGCAATAACACTTGTTTTGCTATTCTGTGTTCACCCAAGTCTCCCGATAAAAATGGTACCTCACTTGTGACAATAGTTGGGTGGTAGGAATTTTGTGGATTCCTGCAGATTCTGGAAAGTTCCATTCCAAAAATGTGAAAACATTTGTGATTTCCAGCAAAGTTGGAGGTTTGCAGGGCATTGTGGGAAAGAAAATGGTATGGGTGCATGTGAAGCACACCACCCTGGACTCACCCAGATGTCTAGGTCTTGTGGATTTTTCTACATGGCAGCGTCCCAAAGTCCAAAAAGTGCAGCTCTCACCATTCCAAGTGGGATGATTTTGAGATTTAGCCAAGCTCTCATGGCCCAAATGTAAAACCAAAACCCAAAATAATCAAATGTCCTCATGCTTGCCATGAGATAAGATGTTTTAGTGTGCGGGGGAAGAGCTGAAAGACTGTTACCCCCTTCAGTTGGGGTGGGAGCATGATCATGCCTGTACTGGTTGGTAACCACAACCACACAATTTTTTTTGTTCCCTGGCATCTAGTAGACTTTCTGCCTGCCCCGGGGTGTGGATCGGTGTTAATTGTCCCATCTGCCCACTGGTGGGTAGAACAGCTTTGGCCCCATTTAATTGGGGTGGGGGTATGGCCATCCCACCACCCTCTTATTTTGAAAAAAATATCTTCCTTGATCTCTGGTGGGCTTTCTGACCACCTTGGGGGCAGATGGGCCTTCCAAAAATAGGCCGATCTTCCCCCAAGGGGGGCAGATATGGCCAACAGTAATGTGCCCCCATGGGGAGCGACACTTGCCCAAGTGGCTGCCCCACCAAACAAAACACGCACATACACACACACCAATCTTGGGTGCCTAAGTGGTTTCTGCCCCCAGATCGGCCTAATAAAAATAGGCGGATCTGCCCCCAAGGGGGGCAGAAATGGCCTAAAATAAATCCCCCCCAGGGGAACGACCCTTGCCTAAGGGGTCACTCCACTTGCATGAAATTGATACAAAAAATATTAAAATTAAAATAAAAATCCCTGATGTCTAGTGGTTTCTGCCCCCCTTGGGGGCAGATTGGCCTAATACAAATAGGCCAATCTGCCCCCAAAGGGGCACAGAAATGGCCTAAATACAATTTGCCCCCAGGAAGGCAACCCTTGCCTAAGGGGTCGCTCCCCATCTGTAAAACAATAATAAAAAAAATCCCTGGTGCCTAGTGGTTTCTGCCCCCCTTGGGAGCAGATCGGCCTATTTTTATTAGGCCGATCTGCCCCTAATGGGGGCATAAATCGCCTAAAATACATTTGCCCCCCTGGGGAGCGACCCTTGACTAAGGGGTCGGTCCCCTTACGTGAAATTGGCCTTAAAAAAAACTCCCTGGTGTCTAGTGCTTTCTGCCCCCCCTATGGCAGATTGGCCAAATAAAAGTAAGCCGATCTGCCCCCATGGGGGTTAGAAATGCCCTGAATATAACTTGCCCCCTAGGGTAGTGACCCTTGCCTTATGGGTCGCTCCCCACCTCTAAAAACAACAAAAAAATGATCCCTGGTGCCTAAAGGTTTCTGCCCCCCCGGGGGCAGATCGGCCTAATAACAATAAGCCAATCTGCCCCCAGAGGGGACAGAAAAGGCCTTGAAAATAATTGCCCCCTGTGGAGCGACCCTTGTCCAAGGGGTCACTACCCTTATGCCAATTTCCTTTCTAAAAATTATCCCTGGTGTCCAGTGGGCATTTCAACAGCCAGATCACTTCACGATACGGCTGTTGAAATGCTCTGCGAGACTTCAAAGGGAAGGAAATTCCTTTCCTTCCCTTTGAAGCCTCTCAGGCCCCCATCACATGATCGGAAGAGAAATGCTTTGGCATTTCTCTTCCAATCCGCGCTGGAAGCTGGGTCGGCCTCCTATAAGGTCAGCACACAATCGCGCGCTGACATCATCAGACGTCACTGGTGGGGTCGGAGGGGCAGGGGTGGAAAGGGGAAGTGATTCCCCTTCCAGCCCTGCCATGGGGGTGTGGGGGTGCGGTCCTCAGGGGGAGTGTTAGCGCTTTCCCGAAGGGCCAGTAGTAGGATTTAATGGTTACATCCGTGGCGCCTCAGCACCACAGCCACGGACGTAACCATTACATCTATATCGCCCAAGGGGTTAACATTTTGGGGCATATTTACAAAGAAGTAGCACAACACTGCACAGTGACCAACGTTGCGTCACCTGGTGGGACCAGAATTGTGCCTTGCCTAGGCAATGTTGCAGTTCTGCTCTCTTTGTGCACTAGTGCACAGAGAGGGCAGCAACACAGATATCTTTGCATCATAGGGTTTCTGCATTGTGGTCATGATAGTTTTTGTGCAGGAAGGGGTAAATAGAAAAATCTGTTGAAAATCATTATTACATATTCAGAGAAATATTAGCCACATTATTATATTAGCCACAAAATGGTTTGTTTGTTTTGCCCTTTGTATTTTCTTGCAGTCAAACTAACAATAAATCATCTAGCCTCTAGGTAAATCTCTCCTGACCTTGCTTAGATGCACCATTTTATTATCATGTGCAGGATTCCATTTCGTGCAGGATTCCGTCTCGGGCAGGCCAAACACAATTGCACGTTAGGGTCTCTCCAGCCCAGCAACTGTGTTGTGTTGTGCCCAGTGTGTTGTGTTGTGCCCAGTCTGCCTGGGAGAGCCCTGACTGGGTGCTTCTAGCCAATCCTGAAGCTGCTTTGAGCAGGGTCAGGATTGCCCACAGGGCAGGCTGGGAGCCTGTGCCTGCAGCCGGCTGATGCAGAGGAGACAAAGGAGTGACGCAGCCTGTGTGAAGGTAAGTTTATTTTTTATTTTTTAAATTGTATTAATAATTCCCCAGATGTGACCCCCCACTCCCTACCCTCCCCGTGTGCCGCTCGCCCCGTCTAACCCCCACGAGCCGCAACTGCCTCAAGGATCACCCCTTCCCTTCTGAGCCTCCTTAGTCAATTTACCAACCATATAACTAGTTAGCCTTGTAAATCCTCAATAACCTCTGAAGGGCTAGAAGCTTCACAGAGAATGGCATCAATATCTAATTAGTTGTACTGTAGGAGGTTTCTATGGAAAGCTTCTTATCAACCCTTTCCACTTGATGCAAAGACCTTTGTTAGCACTATAATCCAACTGTGGATGAACAATGTTTGAAGAGGCCCTTACTATCAAGAGGTTTAGTTCCAAAGTAAGTAGATTATGGTCACTAAAACATTATGGCTTAACTTCACAAGAGCCAATTAATAACAATGAGGACCTGGAGACTAAAATACGATCAATAGAGGAGCTCGATCTTGGTCCCATAAAAGTGGGAATTTTTACAGAACATGGGCAAAGATGATCCAAAAGTAACATCAAATTATTGGAATATATTATCCTATTCAAAGAGTCGTCATACATTGATTGTATGTTTGAAATGAATAAGAGCACAGCAAAATTCATCAAAAATGCCACAAATTTGGGCATCTCCCAGGGCACACAAATCAATAATGAAATCCCCCACCCAAACCATCAGCACCTCCTTTATAAGGCCATTTGAGATTTTTTTTTTGTGATCCTTCTAACCTATCCACATTAATCGTCTCTGCATGATCCAAAATATTAAGATAAAAATGTCACCAATAGTAAATCAAAAGGCCTCTGCAATGTAAACAACAGCACCTGTTCCTTAGGGAAAAATGGCCATAACGGAGACATATCATTCTGCCATGTAGACAGATATGAAAGTCACCAAACCCCCCTTAGCCCTTCCTGAAGGAGGAGGTATGACAGGTACATGAAAGGAAATAAAGCCATTAACAGAGGGGGCATGCACCATCCACATCTCTTGGCAGCAAATAACATAATATTGCTTTATTAAACCTCACCAGTCTGGGGATTCCACTTTGGAGTGTAAACCTGCCACATTCTATGACACAATGTCCAAAGTACCTACAGACTCTAAGAGAAAGCAGCACTGAAAAACTACACCCACTCTCCCCAGTCACAGGGCTCCAATGGAGCAGTCAGTCATTTTGTTCCACAGAACAAAAAAACATCAAATCTGTTAAATAAAGATACAGAACATGTGCGGTGCAAATTCTGAGGATAAACATTATGACCTAAGGCTTCCACCTGACATGCCTTTTCCCACATGATTTAAGGCCTTTGAGCATGAGGAGGGTAAAAAAAGCCCAGCGGGTAAATTTTAATTATAATACCTTCCTTCCTATGAGATTGAAGACCAAGTGAACACAAAAGAACACAAAACAGCCTGAACAACACTAGGATTTCTAAAATTAATAATCACACAGACTCTCTCCATCCTTTTTGTTGTCAGACCAATCAAAGAAACCCTCATTGTGGAGGCAATTTCTCTGGATAAATCACAGGGCCAGTGCCCATGTAAACCAAGCCAATGCAGTACTTTGCTCCTCAGTGTGTAATATTGTACTTTAAGGAATGTTAGCCAGTACAATTATGTATGGTGTACATTCAAGTAGAATACGTGGATAGGGGATAGCAAATGCGTCACTCAACGTCTCAATGGCAAGCCCCTGCTCCCGTCCAGAATTCTTCTCCTCAGAGTCCAAAAAACTCGACTCATCCTAGTAATTTGTTAAAGTTATACGGTTGAAATGTTCAAGTGTACCATTAAATTACAATATACAAAATATGCAACTAACATTATTTGTAAAGCAGAAAATAGACGACAATAATATTTGTGCATATTTGGTGAGTTTTGATTTGTCGTGGTAACTATGTGTTGTTTTGTTCTTGTGCTCTTCAATGTGTGTGCTGAATTACTGCATTGTGTTATTGTATTGTACTGTAGTCTTGTATTCTGTTTTGGGAACTTTGTTGTGCTGATCCCTGTTATTTTTTGTTGTGTTGTTACTGTTTGTAATGTTTTGTATTATGTTGTGCTTTGCAATTAGTTTTGAGACATTAGAAGGTGCTGTCACATTTCCAGCCAAAAGTAGCACATTCCTTTAAGTTATCAATAACAAATGACTGTTTAACTCTGCCTAAGATGGCAAAATAGAGTTGCTGCAGCTCTTCAACTGTTTATGATGTCAACCAGAAAAAGCTGGACATTTAATTTCGTATTGCTATTTGACTTTTGATTCTAGCTTCATTGTGTTCAAAATGCTGCAGTCCACATTTTAATCTTCTTCAGCACTTATGACCTTTTTTGCCCCTATATTTTAATTCGCCTTGCGCAAGATGAAGGCCTAATGAAGACTTGTAGCAGAATATACAGTTGGATCTGTTAGCTAATGTTCAAGACTACTAATCCTAAATACCAGGTATGCCATTGAATTCATATCTGCTTGAAGCACACGTATTACCAGATTTGGTCACATTCACACAGTGAAAAGCTTGGAAATCTGCACACTATATGTAATTGTTTTAGAGCCTAATTTAAATGAAATAAATCAATTTACTTTACAAATCTTCAGCCAGGTGCACATTCAAGAGATCTTTATTCACGAAAATCCACCTGTATATTTCAAATATACATAGATAACGTTCTAGACCAATTTTATAGTCATATGATCCAACACGTTTATCAGCAGACTTTCTACCATCATCACCCAATCTTTGACAGCATGGTCTCCAAGATTGAGAGATATTCTTGAAATAGGGAGTACTTGGGTTGGAGGTATCAGTATCTCCTTTCAGTGATACTGGGTTTCAACACAAGTGAATACAAACTCCCTATACATAGTCCAAAGTTATATTTGTTGTCAGATTCTATGAGGATATGTAAAGCTAAAATTAAAAGCAGATGAGAGTAGGGATGTTACAGATATCCATTAATCCTACATCCCACAAAATCATTCTTCTCAATTGCTATAACCGACTCAGGACAAATAAAGGTCTCCAAGAAGGGAAGTACAGAAGTAGCCTTCCATCATCACAGATTGAAATAGATAAATAGGCATAAAGGTTGATTGCAGCAATGATCGTTACTGGGGAATGTGCCTCACAAAAGACTTAGCCAAAATGAAAAAGAACGTACAAACCTCATCAAGAGGGCATCCCCCTATACACCCATCTTGTGTACCCCTGTGAGTAATATTTTGGTGAAGTTGTGGGCCCTCCCTTGAAGTGAGGGGTAACATGCACACGGTGAGGCCATGCGCACTGCCCTGTGCATTCTCCATGCGTGATGTCACATAGAGAATGTTGTTATGTCAGGCATAAGTTGTGCATCTGTAATCCTAGTCATGAGGACTCAGTAGCACATCTTTATATGGGATCTCATTGTATTGCCTTATTTCATTCAGAAAAGTGTGTATTTCCTGTGTCGCAAACGTATTTCTCTGTAGTGTTTTGTAAAATTCAAAACCTCACTCACAAATTGTATACTCAGTGTCAGGAATCTTCTACATCATAAAGACTCTAATAATTCTGCATAGTCACATAACAATTGTCATTTATGGCACTTTTAGAGGAAAATCACTGCAAACGCCCATATGTGTTGTGACTTAGTTTTAGCCCTTCTTTATTCAAAACATAAAATTTGGTGGTATATCCTGACCGGTGTGGCATACAGGAAGGAACTTTTGAAAACACATTAATATGTGCAAGAAGGTGCATTTTTGTAAATACGCTGAAATATCAAAGGTTAAGTAAGATGGTGGAAAATAAGTAATGCATTGGGAGGAACCTGACTGACAATATTTTTGAAAAACAGGTCAGGTAGCTAAATACAGTTGTTTGGTAATTCATAGAATACCTTCACACATGCCAGTGTAATGTGCACCCTTGAAGGTGCATCAAGTGGTTATTTGTGACTGCTATTGCTTCTCCAAAGAAGTTGTACTAGCATCAAGAAAGATAGCCTGTAGTGAGATCATGTTGCAGTGTATTGGACATTTATGGGACACCTATGGACAACTATAGTATCTCATCATTCAAACCCTGGATGTGGATTTTGAGACAGCACACCCACCTTTGTTCTATCATCAGAAGTAGCCTCTGAGTGGGGCAGTCCAGCTCTTGTTGTTATTATAGTTATTGATCTTATCTTGATGATTGATCTAAGATCATTCTCAATGTGCTTGAGTTTTAAGAAATATACTGTAATTTTGGTAGTATAGTGTTACCATTTAATATTACTTTTTTGTTCACCTATTCTTATGCAGACTTCTTGGATGTCATTCCTATTTAGTGACAAACTCTAGACGTGATAATATAAATCATGTTGTCCGTGTTGCAATTGGTATGTAGTAGTAGTAGTTTTTTATTTATTGCATAGTTACTTGTTGAAGATCCTATTGGTTTTATCGGGAATCAGGATATAGCTTAGCCTTCTGGCGCCAAAGACAAGTGATATACGTAGGTAGTCATATCATGTTGTTTCCCACTTACGTGTGACAGGAACATAATGTACGTTTGGAGGGAATTGTTTATGTAATTGCCTCCCCAAGCATGCCTTCTTATCTATCGTTTGGGAACATATCTGTGTCAGGGGTCCTTCAAGATCTGTATAAATGCTTCTCATGCAGACAAGGTTATCAGAGGGAATCCTACCAGATGCCATCAACGCTATCTATGCTACACGTCACCTTGATGCAGACCCAGCCTTTGTGCCCCTACAGAGTCTGATCTAGAGACCTCATTGCAAGGTAACAAGGGTTGGGGAGCTCTTCTCATGGACATGTTACTGGCAGATTAGGTTTAACCGACATGGCTATCTTTAGGTTAGAGATTAGGTTCAACAGGCTAGGGTATTAGGGCCTATTTCACATTTCATGTTATTGCAAGATGGTGGGGGTCCTTATAGTCATGACTACCATTTTTACAATTATGTTTCTTGCATTGTTCATTATCCGAATCGTTGCAGCCCATGCATTTTACAGTTGATTGAAGTCTTGTTAATAAAACCTATTGAAAAATGTACTGCATCTCCTTCATTACCTATGCATGACTGAGACTTGTTGCTCATGTGAGAGAAGGGTGATCTCTGTGTAACCCTGACTACCATGAGATGTCACAACTGTTGTATAGCTATTTTAGCCAATTTTTAGGCATGTTATTTTAGGAAACTAGGCCTGCCTTTGTGCATTTTAACCCAGTTAGCTTTATATTCAGCATCGCTTTATTTTTCTAGCAATAGCTACATTTGCGGTGTTATTTTATTTTCTCTATCTAATTGTTCTTTCGCCTAGGAAAGCATTACGTTCCTAGCATGACATTAATTTCACTTTGTGCTTTCCTGAAGGCTGCAGTCAAATAGGGTTGCCGGCAAAAGAGGTACGCTGTGTCTCCAACATTCACAGAAACACACATACTCCACCGTGGGGGCCCTTTTTCAAATGTCAACTGTTTTATTATAAAAACACTCCTTTGTCCCATGGATGTTAGAGGGAGATTCCAGCCAGATTACCACAACTACCTGCTGATTGCCTCGCTACAGCTGCTTGCTCAGACTACTGAATCCCTGGCATCTATGGGGATGGTGTCTTTCTAGACTACAGGATTCCTTGTTCAGGTATGAGGGTTGATCACTTCCCAGGGGTGAAACCTAAAGAGCGGATTAGGATTTATTATGCTGTGTTCTAACATAGTTTAGGTAGGAGAACTATATATCATTCCTAGTGACAGTATAGTGGGACTGTTTTTGTGTTTCACTCTCCTTGTCACAATCTTACTTTTATTGTGTTTTATCATCCTAGTTATTGCAATACATGCCATTTTATCTAAGATGGACAGAGATAAGGCACTGCTAGTTAGCTGGAAAACTCAGATTAGGCCAAAAGGTGTCACATGGTGTGGAATTGTACTTAGTACCCCACAATCTATGTGATCCTGCCACCCAAATCCAGTAGCCTCATTAGGACAATGAGAGCCAACGTAACATGGCGCTGCCAACATTTGGTCAGGCACTAATTTTCGGATCCTTCTAAGTACTTCAGACTAACTAAAGGCTAAAGTCACCTCAATACTATATATGGAGATGTCTGTGGTATTGAGGATTTCCTCCTCAGCTAAGTAGGTAGTACCTATCTAATGCTGAAGGTTGTTCAAGCTTGAACCTTAAAAGGATCAACCACCACTTGTTGTCCTTATCTCTGAACAAATACCTTTCACCCATAACATGGGGAACCCGCAACGGGTAGCAATTGCAGTAAATATGCACACTTATTGGCATATTGCATAAAGGCCCAGGGGGGCTGAGTTACATTTGTTGTTGAGGCTCATTCAGCCTACAGAACAGAAACATTTTATTATTGGGTAACTTTTCCAACAGTTGATGGGAACACAAATACATTTCATCACTATACACCTGCAAACATACCTGCACAATACAGTGCTTATGTATATTTTGAAATATCTATATCTTATCAAGACCATAATAATTGGCCTGATGGCACCCTTCCACATATAATATTACACGTTAGGTTAGGCCCTAGTAATGAAGGCCCAACTTGGCCTTTATTGGCCACATATACACCATACCCTGATGCAGCAACCTTAGCTGTAGCTGAGATTCGATGCTTATGTTCAGAGTTTACTGGAATATACAAACTGTTAGTATAGTTTCTAATGCAAACATTAAATACTAACCCACATGTACTGCCCCAGCTCAACCACGTGCAGTTGCGCCAGGCATTAACCCTGCAACTTTACATTCAATTGGGTAAAGTGCCCATCAAGCGGGAGGGAATTCCGTTTTGGTTAGCTCAAAAAATAAATGTTCTGGAATCAGTCTTTCCCATATGGGTCCTCAGGAAAAACATAGAGCCTTCACTATGTGCTTGACATTTGGGATGGTTTCCACAGTAGATAACTGCAACACATGGGGCACGGTATTTGCCACGCTCGATTCTACTGCACATGGTACACCAACACTTACCAATCTTCCGGAAGTGTTAAAACAAATTCAAGATGAATACGGGACTACCCTGGCCCTGAACTTGGGGATGTAACTAATGGGCAATTTTGCCACAGTGTCTTCAATCATATTAAGTAACCTTAAAGGGGAAGCAGTTGCACTAGCAGTGCGCATGCGGTTCTGGGAGATTCCTGCACAGGATCAAGAACGTGAGCTGCCAAAGATTATTGCTAAGACCTACTCTAGTATTGGTTGAGATAGTATGGGAACCAGACCAATAAAACCACAATTACAAGCTAGATCAAATAAAGATTCTAATAAGTAAGCACCTGAAGGGTCTAAAAACTGCTGGGATACAAAAACAACAAACACTTAAAAAAGAAAGGGGAGAATCTCCACATTTGGAGACCCCTCTAAATAGACATAATCTTAGAAAAAGGGATAATGTAAAAAAAACCTGACAGGTATCAATATACTGATACACGCCAATCTTTTTCCTTTCAGGACTCCCTGGAAAAACGCACTGAAAGAGGTGGGCGCTTGGAGCAGCGCATAGAGTACTCCTCCTGCAAAAGGTGAACCACCCAACAAACGTTCCCTGTGACCCAGACAGAAGCCGGAGACACTTGCTAAGACCAAGACCACCGCCTGAAAATGAGACCCTCCGGAATGTCCCCTTTGAGTCCCACCTTATCACCTTGCCTTTGCTCCCCTTCCTATGGCCCCTTGGACACTGGACCTGTGGTACAAACAGACTGGGAAATACCCTGGACTAACCTCTAACATCACCCAATTCCATTGCACTTTGAAGTCAATTATTTGCACTACAATAAACACCCTTGAACACAACCTAAGTTAAAGTGTTTTATGTGATGAAAATGTGCATATATGGAAACAGTTACATCTTGTGCAAATGATTTGAACGCTGTGATAGCATACATTTTAAGACCTGTATCTGTCTGTAGACATCACATCAGTACAGTGTTGTCATATCACCAACATCTGCAAAATGAGAAGTCATAAGTGACAGTAAGTAGAGATGCAAAGGTAGTGAATGCCATCCTGCTACAGCCACACAGAACACATCAATAATCAGAGGAATGGTGAGTTCCACTGTCTCACCTGTGTGTCATTGGAAGTATTGACGTATAACTGATGTTCTGTTGTCCATATCTTCATCCTCTGCCTCCTCATCCTCACTGTCCTTAGGGTCCACTGCTGCCACAGGAGCATTTCCAGTCTCCTCCTCCTGCAGATAAGGCACATGTGGTCTGAGGACAAGGTTGTTCAACATGCAGTATGGCACTACTATCTGGCAGACCTTCTTGGGAGTAACACAGGGATCCGCTGGTTATATGGAGGCATCTGAACCTGCCCTTCAGGAGGCCAAAGGTCCTCTCAATAATTCTCCAGGTTCGATCATGTGCATCATTATAACGATTCTCAGCCCCTGTCTTGGCATTCCTCAGAGGGGTCAGGAGCCATGATAGGTCTGGGTAGCCAGAGTCACCTGCAAGTACTGAGGGACAAACATTAGCCTTACACAATGGTATGAGGTCAACACCAGAAGACATACACTGACATACTTTGGGGGGGAGTAAAGCTCACCAATTAGCCACACCCTGTGCCTCTGTAGTTGTGCCATCACATGTGGAATGCTGCTATTCCTCAGGATGAAGGTGTCATGCACTGACCCAGGATACTTGCCAGTGAAGTCGGAGATGTAGTGGTCAGCCAGGCACACCATTTGCACATTGAGTGAGTGGAAACTCTTCCGATTCCTGAACACCTGTTCATTCTGGCAGGGGAAACAAACACAACATGTGTACCATCAATCACCCCAATAATGTTGGGTATATGTCCCATTGCATAGAATCCTGCCTTCATAGAGGCCAAATCTTCCACATGTGGGAAAGCAATGTAGCTGCACATGTTTCACCAGGGAAGACTAAACCCTTGCCAGCACGATTGAGAACATTGGCTCTGACATTCCTGCTGCCAAGCCCACTGTCACTTGGAATGAACCAGTTGCCAGAAAATGGAGCACTGATAGAACCTGCACTAGAGGGGGAATCCCAGTGGGATGATGGATAGGTGATATCAGATCAGACTCCAATTGTGCACATAGCTCTGTGATTGTGGCCCTGTCCAGTCTATCGGCGAGAATTATATGCCTCTTTTCCAGTGTAGCCAAGTTTCAAAGGGTTCTGTACATGTGGGTTTGTCTCGTCCTCTGATTCCTCCACAGTGGTAGGTATCTAAGGGACACAAGAGTGTGTAGGCTGTCACAATTCAAACAATGGATCCACCACCTCAGTGTACATAGAGCAAGAACATGATGGAACAATGGGAATGGCAATGTATCAGCAAAAAATTGAAATTACTCAGTTCTCGATTATCTGAATATTGTCCACCACCATAAAATGTCGACGGCCTGTCCTGTATGTAGGGACAGGTGGAAGTGAGGTAACTCCGCCGGCGCTGGGTGTCATAGCAGAAGGTGGTCTTGCACTGCCGTGCTATCCCCCATTGGATAGCATGGGGCTCTATGGAGTACAAAGGCCAATGGGGATCACCGGCGGCAATGACGGTGTACACAGCCGCGGACGTGACCGCCATTTTCTGTCCATAACCTCACTCGATTCCTGACTTTCCACAGGACCACACCTACAGTGCATGTGCTGCTGTGACCTGTATCTGGATCCTACCATGGCCATAGTGACTGGGGAAAGTGCCCCTGCCTTCACTTCGGAGGTGTTGGAGCATTTGGTGGATGGAGTCCTACCCTAAGCATCGTGTCATTTGGGGTGGGGGTCGTATGTCTGGTGGTAGTGTACATGATGGATGCTGAGTAATGTGTGTGTGAATGGGGATGGAAGGGTATCAGGCTGGATTGTATGTGTAATGGTGTCCTTGTTTCTGTGTTACCACTGCAGGTCAGTGCCCATCAGAAGAAGGGATTGTGGCATGCCATCGCCAAGGACGTGCAGAATCTGGGGGTCTACAGCAGGTAGAGCACCCACTGTAGGAAGAGGTGGGAGGACCTAAGACTCTGGGCCCGGAAGACCGCAGAGGCCCAGCTGGGGATGGTCTCCCAATGAGGGTGGGGTGCACATTGGAACCTGACCTCCCTGATGGCCGGCATACTGGCAGTGGCCCACCCAGAGCTGGATGGGCACTTGAGGGCATCACAGCTGCCACGAGGGGGTGAGTACAGTGTGCGTTACAACTATGATTGGTAGGTTGCATGGCAACCTGGTGGTGGGTGTCAGTTAGTGGGTGCCCCTTAATGCCAGCTCAGAGAACGCAGCGTGATCCAGCTCAAGGGCAATGGGTGTATCGCTGTCACAGTGCCCTTTCCTCGGGATCTGCACCCGCTGAACAAAAGGCCCACCTCCCGGCGTCACCAACTCAGAAAGCTATCAGAGCACAGTTATGATGAAGACAGGCGGGGGAAGGGAATTAGGGTAGGGAACTGCAGGGAGAGAGATCTGAAAAGAAACGGTTAGAACAAATATGCATATACTCATTCATTACAGTATAAACTCACCAATAGACTCTTGAATAAAGGCGTCTCCAGATTGAGACCCTTTGTGAATTGGGCGTAGCCCCTTCTTTGAATCATGGAACAAGAACAAACTGCAACCTCTGAACCTAGAGATGGCAAGAGCTTTTGACTATGTTCAAACTCTGAATATCAATCATGTAACAATTATGCATTCATAACATAAACGTTTGATCTCAGCCTAGAAATTCTCAAATACTTAAATATGTATTTCACATATTATGCTTCCCAAAAAACAATGAAACTATAATTTGCTTATCTCCAAAACGTTTTCACATTTACTACTAAGGCCTGAAAGTTTTACTCATAGAACTTGAAGTGCATTGTTCCTTGGGCAGAAGCACCTTGTTTGTTGTTCATGAAGCGCTTTGATCATTATACATGAAGCGCTTTGTTCATTATGCCAGAGAGTGCTTTTACTTGGTTTGTCTGAGGCGCTACGCTCGTTGTGCTAAGGGGTGCTTTACTCATGTGGCCTGAAGCGTTTTGATCCTCGTGCCCAGACCGCTTTACTCATGTGGCCTGAAATGCTTGGATTGTCGTGCCAAGGGCGCTTTACTCTTGTGACCTGAAGCACTTTGCTCGTTGTGCTACAGGGGGCTCTTTACTCATGTGGCATGAAAAGCTTTGATCGTCGTGCTAAGGTCGCTTTACTCATGTGGCCTGAAACGCTTTTGATTGTTGAGCCAAGGGCGCTTTACTCGTGTGGCCTAAAGCACCTTTGATTGTCTTGCCAAGTGCGCTTTACTCTTGTGGACTGAAGCGCTTTGATTATTGTGCCAGGGGCGCTTTACACTTGTGGCATGAAGCACTTTGCTCGTTGTGCTAAGGGGCGCTTTACTCATGTGGTCCGAAGCGATTTGATCGTTGCGTCAAGGCCGCTTTACTTGTTTGGCTTGAAGCGCTTTTATCGTCGTGCCAGGAGCGCTTTACTCTTTGGACTGAAAACGCTTTGCTCGTTGTGCTAAGCGACGCTTTACTTTTGAAAGTAACAACTCCTTTCAAGATTGGGCTCATCAAGACCTTACCGCTACAAGTATGACCTACTCGTATCTAAATTCACCATGGAAACAAGGATACTCCTATTTGCTGTCAATCTTCCATGCAGGAAATCTGCTCTTCTTTAGAGGAACCCCCACGAGGTCTGACTGCATTGAAGTCTTCACAATAGAGAGCAATGTGCTTGGGTGTGGCTGGCCTTTATAGGCCTGCCGCACCCCAAGATGGCCGCTGCCGCTAGAAACCTGGGAATTGTAGTCCATTCATAGAATAGCACTGATAAGTGCATCTTGTCCACCAACGTACTGACCCTGCAGCTACATGATCTTTACCACAGGGCAGGCGACGCTGATAACCAGTTCTAGAACAAGAGGGGATGAGAAGTGGTGCGCATGAAGTGCCGCAAATACGCGCAGTGGAGTTTCAGGCAGAACCTGGACCGTGCACAGCCTTATTCCTGACAATAGTTAAATCTGGAAACATAGCTAGGTTGCATACCATGTCGGACAGGGCGTAGGGGGTCCCAGGAGGGGTGAAGTTGGTGGTGTTTGGCTCTTATCTTGTTGTGGTACCTACCCAATGTAATGCCGGTGTGATGCATGGGACAAAATCCTGATCCCTGTGTGTGACGGGAATGTGTATGCCATATGTGGTGTTGATGCTGTAATTGACCCAGTGCTCCCTTTCTGCCTACCCCCCCCTTTTTTCTTCTGTCATCCTTTTCATGTGTGCAGTAGCATAATCTGGCAGAGGAGCAGGGGCACTGGCGACAGAGGAAGCTGCATCCCACATACCCCAGGAGGCAGAGTCCACTGACGCCGAGGGGACCAGTGAGACGGAGGATGAGGGGAGCACCAGAGCAGAGACAGGAGGTGACAATACTGCATCTGAGACCTCCTCCAATGGAAGCTCCCTGGTGGTGGCTGACACCTCTGGGACCACCCCAGCTATAGGAATAGCCGCCACCCCCATACCAGCACTGCCCTCCCACTAGCCCCTCACCAAGTTGCCCATGCCCGCTCACCCAGGAGGGTGGGCATCTCCTTCACCCCAGGCACCTCAGGCCCTGCCCCAGTGAGCCCTGCTGCCCTTAGTGAGGAGGCGATTGACCTCCTGAGAACCATCTCTGTAGGGCAGTCAACCACGCTGAATGTCATCCAGGGGCTGGCGTCCCAGATGCAGCAGTGCAATGCATTCCTGGAGGGCATTCACAGTGTATTGGCAGCTCAACAGAGATCGTTCCAGGCTCTGACCTCCTCTCTGATGGCAGCCACTGTCCCTGTTCCTGCTGTCCCCCCTCCAGCTACCACCTCTCAGTCCCAATCTCCTCAACCCCAACCCGTCCCCTGCACACATACAGACAAGCATGCACACAAACATCACACAAGAGTGGCACAGACAAACACAGGCAGCACACTTCAGGCCATAAGCACTCACACAAACAACAAACAGTTGCACACATTACAACATCCACTGCCTCCACTGTCTCCCCCTCCTCTTCCCCCTCCTCCCTTATGGCACATCTGAGCTCACACATGCATGCACTGCATCTACAGCCGCCACCGTCATCACCACACCAAGCAGCACACACACCTCACTTGCAGACACTTCCACAAAATCCCACCCTGTCTGCTTCCCGCCTACTAAGAGACACAAACGCAATGACACAGACACCAAATAGCCATCCACCTCACATCAGCACACTGCCCATGCACCTGCACCCAAGTCCAGCAGACTTACACCTCAGACAACCACACCCTCAACCTCCACTCCCATCCCTCCTCCCACATCCTACCCCAGCACCCCAAAGAAGCTTTTCCTTGCACGTCTTGCCCTCTTCCCTCCCTCTTCTTCCCCCGTCCTGCCCGTAAGAGCAGTGTCCCAACAACCCAGCCCAGCACCTCAGCCAAACAGTCCATGGGGACAGTGGAGGCACCTCCTAGTCGTGGAGGCAAGAGATGGAAGGATCCCACTCAACCACCCAAGAGAGGGAAGGATCCCACTCCATCACCCAGGAAAGGGAAGGATCCCACTCCACCACCCAGGAAAGGGAAGGTTCCCACGCCACCAACTAAGAGGGAAAAGAGCCCCCCTAAAGCAGTGGTTAGGGTGCCCTCACCTCAGGCTGGGACACAGCAGCCCTCACCTCAGGCTGGGACATAATAACCCTCACCTCTGGCTAAGACACAGCAGCCTTCACCTCAGGCTGGGACACAGCAGCCCTCACCTAAGGCTGGGACACAGCAGCCCTCACCTCAGGCTCGGATGCAGCAGCCCTCACCTCCAGTAGAGGGCATGTAAGCCACCCTCAGGGACTGTTGTACAAGGAGCCCCCTATAGAACCAGTGGGCATGTTCCCCACCGCAGAGACTGTGACCTTGCACTCCCCAGCATAGGAAAATGGGCATGGAGCCCCCTCCATAACCTGTGGGCAAGTTCCCCACCTCAAAGGCTGTGACCTTCAGTCCCCAGCATAGGCAAATGGGCATGGACCCCCCTCCAGAACCAGTGGGCAATGTCCCCACTTCAGAGACTGTGACCTTGCACTCCACAGCATAGAACAATGAACAAGGACCCCCCTCCAGAACCAGTGGGGAAGTTCCCCACCTCAGAGACTGTGGCCTTGCACCCCCCCAGCATAGGAAAATGGCCAAGGAGCCTTCTCCAGAACCAGTGGGCAAGTTCCCCACTTCAGCTGCGATGCCTCCCACCACCCTTTCACCTGAGGTGCCTGGCCCTTACCACCATGATGCCCCTGCACAGTGCAGTGCGGAAAACGTCATGGAAAGAGTTGGGGCTTGGACTGTGCCCTGTGGTCATGTGAGCCTTTTCTACTTTGGACTGGACATTGCCCCTTTCTGCGCAGTGACTCATGTGTATCTTGACACATGGACAATATGGTGGCTGTTTTCATCCAATTAAACTTTCAGCTCTGGAATGCTGTAGTCCTTGCATTATGACATGGGTCCTGTGAGACAGTTTTCTCTCTGCAGCTGGTTGTGTGTATGGTGTGTGTGTGTGTGGTGTGTGCTGTGCATGTGTGTGTCACTCTAATTTTCCACCCTCCCTCCCTTGTGTGCTAGGTGGCTGTACTCACCGTTGTCGTCTTTATCGGCATTGGTGTTCCAGGTGGAGCATGGCATAGAAGAGCATCTGGAAGACTTGAAGTTACAGTTCCATGTTAGCCTTGATCTTCTCTGTGTCTCCGAGGGTGAGTCTTTCGTCTTTTGATGGAGTTGGTACCATCCAGGAAATCGTGACAGTGTGCTATGTCATAATATGGTGGGCAGTACCTTCTCCTCCGCCAAGCGGTTGATGGCTACCCCCATGGTCAGTGGAATTTTCACCCTGGCTGTTGGTGTGGTACATTGGCTTTCTATGAGAGTTATCACCACTATGGTCATAATTTGGCAGTAATTACCACCAGCCTGTTGCTGCTATTACCGCCACTTTATCACTCACCGCCGATGTCATTATGGCTGCCATAGTGCCTGAAAGTAGGGACTTAACAAGTTTCGGCACTTTAGGCTCT
This sequence comes from Pleurodeles waltl, assembly GCF_031143425.1. Taxonomy (NCBI): domain Eukaryota; kingdom Metazoa; phylum Chordata; class Amphibia; order Caudata; family Salamandridae; genus Pleurodeles; species Pleurodeles waltl. Next base: position 878,599,314 of record NC_090438.1, on the reverse strand, counting down.
CAGAAAAAAATTCTGTGGATTCACACAAGGATACAAGAACCGTCCAGGACTGTTCCCAGCTCGTGTTACATCCATTTTACACAACTTTGACCTTGAGGCGTTGTCACACATTGAAGATATCCACCTTACGGACTACGACTTCATGCAACATAGAAGACGGGTAGTCCGCACTGCTGTAGGAGTTTCTGAATTCGGCTACAAATTTACCTTAAAAAAACAAAAATAGCCATCCTTAGTTCCTTGTTTTTGGGATACAAATTATCATATGAAGTAAGAGCTTTGAGCCCCCATTATTGGAAAAATGCACACAACTAAAACCTCCAAACACCATAAAAAAACTCTGGTATTTATTGAGCTTTTTAATTTTTGGCAGAACAGAGTATGCACAATGCATTAAACCATTATATGACTTAATACATCCTGACTTCACGAGGAAATACTGGACAGTCAAACACACGCAATCTCAGAGCACAACAAAAAGACATGCTTGAACCAAAACACCTACATACAAGGGACAACAAAAAACACTTGGTCATCAGAGTAATTTCAGGTGCCATTGGTTTCACCTATGTAACGTTCAATGGGGGTGAGATCGTCCCAATAGCATACAAATCACATTTGTACTCTACAGCAGAACAACGCTTTGCTCCCACTGAGAAAATTCTCAGTGCTGTTCAGATGGCTGTCATTAAAGAGAAACAATTGGTCCAGAGAAAGCTACCATTCCTAATGCTAAAGCATTACATCCCTGCTGGAGCCAATGGGTAATGTCTCTGATGGCCACTGATGTTGACTATATTTTTGACTCAAAATTACAAACCCAAGCATTTTTGCAATGCGAGCTCAAACACCCAGTTCGAGCAAACACATTGCATATTGAACACTATCCATCAATTTTGTATACTGATATTTCAGCCCAACAAGTAATAGGCGCTAGGCATCAATATTCCGCAAGTTGCGCAGTCGTGAGTGGATGCATGAAAGATGGCAGGGTCCATCCACAACAAACTTACACGCAGACCCTAGGGGACCGCACCGCACAACTTGCAGAGCTCAAGGCTCTGGTAATGGCATTGCGACATTTGAATCCTGAGCAGATGACTCTGATTGTCTGAGATTTGTTTTATTGTGTCCAGTCCTTCAATGAATATCTGCATTACTGGCACCAGAATGGGTTCAGAGATTTCAAAGAAAACACCATTAAACACAGACTTCTGTGGGGAAAGTAGCGGATCTGAGGGAACGATACCCAACGTCCATGTAGTGCATAGACTAGGACATCAGTGTGTTGGAATACACTTTGCAGGCAACACCTTGGCTGATGTAGCAGCCAAATCAGCAGTAGCTACGGCTTTGGTTGCTGTGGTAACTCATTCTAGAACAAAACTGGATGATGAAACACTGACAATTGTGAAAGCTTCAGCTGATGGCACGCCCTTACCAAAAGCATATCCTGCTAAATATTACTGTTGCATATCATGCCTCAATACAGCCCTAGCAGTTATGACAGGGGTGGGTAATTGTGTGATTCCCAATAAAGACTAAAGACCAGAATTGATCAAAGCACCACGAGGGAATGGCTTCTGCCCATGCTGGTGTGGAGGTACAGTATCATTGTTATAAGCAAAGTACTGGTGGCCAGGTCTCCATAAACAGACCAAGCAGTATGTCCTTTGTTGTGACATCTGCCAGCAAATCCAAGGATCAGGATCCACCGTCAAACACACACCACAAACACACCTCCTAATATCCAACAAACCATTACAATGTGCGTACTTGGGCCATTGTGGTCCCCTGACACCTGATACTGCATACAAATACATCTTAGTTGCTATTGATTCATGCTCCAGATTTTTCTATGGCTTTTGCCACAACGCACGGCTGACACTCTGTTATTAAAGATCTGCAAGTCTTTATCGGCACATATGCTGTTGCGGCTTTCCACTTGAACCAGGGCTCTGTGAAGGAGGCTGGCCAGGTGTGTTGTGAGTACCTATGATACTTACACCTTATACCAGGTCCAGTTATCCCTTATTAGTGTAGTGTAGGCAGTGTCTAGGAGCCAGGCTCCCTAAAGGTAGCTCTGGATGAGCAGCCAAAGCTTATCTAGAAGATATGCAAAGCTCATGCAATACCACTGTAGCCACACAGTACTCACACACATGAAAGAAAATACTCAGCGTTACAAAAATAAAGGTACTTTATTTTTGTGACACAAATATCAAAAATACCATAGAGACTATACTTCCTTAGGAGGTAAGTAATACACAAATTATATACACTGGTATGCAGAAATAGGCATAACACAGTTACAGTGCAATTAGTGAAAATCACAACAGTTAGAAATGGGCTTTGGGGGAGCACAAATCATAATCAGTCTCCCACCTAGGCAAGTGTAGTGGGCAAAGGGGAGCTGGGAGTACTTAGAAAGCCCAAAGGTAAGTACTAGAACCCACCCTAGTGACCAGGAATGCAGGAGTAAATCACAGTAACTTTCCCAGAACCAGAAGAGATTGCAAAACACCAAGAGTTAATTCCTGGACAAGAAGACCCGTGGAAGAAGGGGACCAAGTCCAAGAAGCACAGAAGAGTCCAGGAAGAACAGGAGCCCCTTCTAACCTGGATGGAGGTGCAAAAGGAGAACCACCAGTGAAGAAGAAAAGTCAGCACAGCACCCAAGAAGACAAAGTCAGGTTCCTGGAGGGTGCAAGTGATTTTGCACTCCCGATGGAGGTTTGCAGTCGATTTTGCATCGTCGGAGTCCATCAACAATCCTTGGCCCACGCAAAGCTTGCAGTTAGCGGAAAATGGCGCTGCCTGGGACCAGGAAGGACCAGGTGGACTCTACCCAGGAGGAAGAGTCAGAGGGGGCCCTCAGCTACTCAGAGAGCCCACCGAAGCCCAGGCAGCATGCACAGATGTTCCACAGGATGGGGACAAAGAAGTTGCAGAAGAAGCCCAGGCAGCACTATGACAAAGACTCCCGCGCCACTGGAGAAACACTCAAGAAGCTATGCGTAACAGGATATAGTGCTGGAGGACGAAGCTACAAGATGCACAAAGAACTTGGAGGAAGAATGCCAACAAGCCTTGGCAGCTGCAAAAGACGTGGTGCACGAGGGTACTGTCCTGCGTGGAGAGGCAAGGTTTCAGCTCCACCAACCTGGGACAGCTGGAAGAGAGATCCATCGTGACCACTTGAGTCCATCACCCATGATGCAGGACCCATGCAGCTCTGCAGGAGAGGGGATCCACACAGCTAGTCGTTGTTGCAGTTGGTGCCTGCTGAAGCAGAGGAGTGACTCCTTCACCCCAACTGAGATTCCTTTGCTCTTCTGGGGCAGGCTGAAGACGGGCTGTCCTCAGAGGATGCACGACTGGGAAACAGTTGCAGTTGCTGGCAGGAGATGAAGACACAATGTTGCAGAAGGTGTATTGCTTCTTTTTTGTTGCAGCTTGTAGAGTTCCTGGAGGTTCCAGGTGCAGTTTCTTCAGTGAGAAGTTGAAGTGGAGGAAGCAGAGGATTCCTGCTGGAGTCTTGCAATCTGAATCTGAGGAACCAGCCAAAGGAGAGATCCTAAATAGCCCTGTTAGGGGGATTGGTCACCTAACCAGGTAAGCACCTATCAAGGGAGGGCTGTGACGTCACATGCTGGGGCTGGCCACTCAGATGCTCCCAGAGTTCCCTGTCAACCTTGAATCCAACATGGCAAAACTCAGGGACCCTCTGGAGGAGCTCTGAGCACCACCCCTGGGGTGGTAATGGACAGGGGAGTGGTCACTCCCCTTTCCTTTGTCCAGTTTTGCACCAGATCAGGGACTGGTGGTCCCTGAACCGGTGTAGACTGGTTTGAGGAACGAGGGACCCAAATGTGCCCTTCAAAGCATTTCCAAGGGCTTGGGGAGGCTACTCCTGTCACAATCTGAATGTTTTTTACCACGGTTATCTGTCAATCTTGAGGCACCACCTGGTCTCTTGCTGGTTCTAGACTGACCAAAGTAAGGGTGACCCTTTCCAGTAGCCACAGTGCTGCTGATAGAGTAACACAAGGCAGACCGTGACCTCCAGAAGGAGTCCCAGAGGAAAAACCCAAACCTGGGAAAATCCTCAGAAGCAAGGAACTCCTAAAAAAGAGGTAATAAAAAGAGAAGCATAACATGAACTGGAAATAGCAAAAACTGCAGACAAGAAAAACAGGAGAAGTCCAAAAACACCAGATACAGGAGCGAGGAGCACCACCAGAATGGAAGTGTTTGCAACGCAAAGAACAGAAGATCAACTGAGCTTATATACTGGCGTCAGGACCGAGGAGCTGCTGCGGGGTGGGACCTTCAGGCCCCTTTAAATCTTATCGCGTGCCCGGGCCAAGGGAAGGCCCGTCCTGCGCCCGTCAGCGCCTGGAAGAGGTTGGGCTGGGCCATATCTCTTTATTTTTTGTTTTGGGGTCCAGAAGATTAGATCTTGATTTCATAATTGCGAGGCTTGTGGAGCTCAAGTTGACTTAATCTACCAGGATCCCTGCTGTACCTTTCAGAAAGCAGGCGTGGTTCAGCGTGCTACGAAGTCTGGGCCAAGAGTAGGCCCGTCCGTACCCAATTGAGACCATCTGGGGCCGGGCTGGACACCCCCTCTAGGCCCCAAGGTATGATTTGGGGGTTCTTTGACACAGTTGTGGTACTTTTTTTATTCTTAAATATCCTTTACATTGGTGCAGAGATCTTTGCACAGAATGGGGAAACGCAAGGCAAGAACTAGTCCCGAACTGGGCCCTGCCAAATCAAAAATTTCAAAACCTAATAGAGTCACGCAACCTCACACCAATTGCGTGTCTAGAGAGATTGATAATCTAATAGAAGAAGTGGAGTTGATTCTTAACAAAAAAGAGAGGAATGCTCGGAAGATGCTGAAATCGGGCACTCTAAAACCATTTTTAACAACGGGGATCCACTCCTCTACTGTTGCCCAGCCCCTGTGTGATTCGCCCCAAGTACCTGCTGTCAAAAGCCCTTTTCGAAATGACAATCCTGCTTTATATCCTGCACCCAATTCCAATCTGGAAGCCTCAGACACTGATACAATCATTCATGGGATCTCTTGCTCAAATTGTTTTTCCATACTGGAACAACAAGACTTGGATAGTGTCCAACAGATTCCGGTGGCTCCCCTGTCCTCCAATTGCGATTCTTCCAGAGATGAACTTTCATCATTGGTTCTTAGCTCAAAAAGTGAGGTAGGGGAGTTGAAGCACTTACTGCTTGAAGTACTCAAGCTTCTTAAGAAACCTGATTTGCCTCCTCCCAGTGTATTGAAGCCATCGCCTTTGCCGAGCAACCACCTCCCGGCACCTATGTCCTTGTCAGCAGATTTGCCGTTGAATCTCGAGGCCGTCCAATGCCCCAAACAAAGATTTTGTCATAGTAAAGCTGCTGTGCCACCTCTGGCAAAATCCATACCTTCTCTTTCCAATTTTGATCCGAACCAGGATACTACACTAGCATTTGGCCAGTCCGCATATATGCCCAATGAAAACTGCATTTTTATGTGCAATGTCCCTCCGCTTTTAGCACACTTGCGGGAAGATAACATTTCCCTAATTAATAAGGTCTTACATTGGATCCGTCATGTCAGAGGCTGTGGCTCAATCATTTATCCTGACATTGTATCTGCCAAACAGCTAAGAGGCCGATCTGGTAGGTGGGATACTATAAAACTTAATCTTTCAAGTCCCCATTTGGTCACAGGCCTATTGCAGATGGAATCACGCAATCACACGAGGAAGGATTCTGACATTTTTCAGTGCCACCTGCCCTGCATTTGGAAGCATGAGGTTGCCTTCTTCTTCATACATGTCTATGTCGGTATCAAACAACGCCACAGGCCATCACACTCTCATTGGCCTGATATCTTGCCCATTTGTCGCGACTGATATGGGCCCCGTTCCGAAACGTATTAGTGCATGTGAGTCTGATATGGGTCCTGCCTCCAAACACATTATTGTATGTGACTCTGAACTACAGGGGGTTACCTCAGATGTTGATTGACTATGTCCTTCTAGCTTTTGTAATTCTAGTATTAGATCTGGCTCACAGACTCCTCTATATTCCAGACTCTTGACAAGTTTCGGAATTTACACTCAACAGGATCCCCAAATTGCTTCTCTTGGGAATTCCAATTCTGTACTGTATACTGAGCATATTAACACCCATCTCCCTGCTGCTCCAACTAGTGAACCTATCTGTCGCACTGTACACTTAACAGGGAAGCTCTTGTCTTGGAATGTGGCTGGTATTAAGAGTAAATTAGTCGACTCTGATTGGGGGGCTTATGTAGAAACTTTTTGTATCTGCATGTTCCAGGAAACGTGGGCGACGGATATTGTGTATAGGCAAGGGTTTTGTTCTTATATTAAAACTGCTACGCAGTCTCCTATAGGCAGGGCAATAGGGGGATTGTGCACCTGGGTCAAGACGACTGAGGTGGGAGAAGTAAGGGAGATTTTAGTAGATTCCCCTGACATTCTGGCAATAGCAATTGTGCCTAATTCAGGTAACCCAGTTTTATGTATTAATATTTACAATAGACCAGGCCCTTCCAACCATCGGTCTACTACCATTGACATCCTGCATAACCTAATTTTAGATTTTCGCCCTAAATATCGTATTATTATTGCGGGCGATTTCAATGCCCCAATTGAATTCAATTCTGCTTTTATTGAGGTCACGCAGATTGAAGATGAAGTGTGGAATATCCCCCCTCTTTTAATTCAGCCAGTGCTATCCACTGTTTGTAATAGAGTGCTGCAGATAATAGATCTTATCATAACTTATGGTCTTCGCCTTGGCAATGGTCGCTTTTTAGCTGACACCCCCGCTAGACCAACTTTCTTTAGGGGATCATGCAGTAGCATCCTGGATTATGTAATTTTCGATTTAAGGGTTTGGCATTCCATAATAGATGTGAAGGTGGGTCCATGGCACACCAGTGATCATGCGTCCCTTCAAATTGTATATGACAGATCTCTTTTATCAGGGGCTGTGTCTTTTCCTGTTTCTAAAGTTCATGGACCCCTGAAGCTATCTAGCAACAGGCGTGCTGTGAGATGGAATTCATTCCACAAGTCTAATGAGCTATGGGACAAACTGTGCGCCTTAGTCTCCAAACACCAGCTTTTTGACGATTATCTTCTGATAACCCCACTGGAAGTTATGTCCTCTCATGCAGACCTTTTTGTGGTCCTTAAGGAGCTGTTTACTAAAACTGTCATGAATCGAAGTAACTCCTCCCCTCCATCCGGTAGCAAGTGGTTTGACAAGAGGTGCCGAGAGGCAAAGAGTTTCCTGACTAAAGCGTTAAGATCCAATGATCGGGAAGCTATAGTGAGGGCAAGAAGAACTTATGTCTCCACATGCAAGATGTGCAAACTCGAGCATGAGGAGAGATTATGGGGTGAATTGACTGAGGCTGCTAGGGCCCATGATGCCAAACTTTTCTGGCTTTTGGTTACACGTAGTGATTCAAATCTCTCATCCATTCCAGAATGCCATATTGCCGCTGACATCTGGCTAACTCACTTTAGGGAGCTGTATGGCTCCACATCCGTTTCCGCTGACACCAGCTCTGGAGAGACATCGTCATTCTATTTATTGGTGCTCACTCTGCCTCCTTTCACTCTAAAAGAAACCGAGTTGGCAATTCTTGCCCAAAAATCAGGGAATGCCTCTGGCCCGGATGGAATTCCCTCAGATTTAAATAAGTCAGATGTGCTTAAATGGACTGGGTACATAAATAGGATTTCGAATACTGCCCTGTCCAATAGATCTTACCCTGACTCTTGGAAGGAGGCAATTATTCTGCCCATCCATAAGAAAGGCGAGAAAAACCTTCCAGGGAATTATAGACCCATCAGTCTTCTAGATAATTTGCAAAAAATATTTTGCTACCAGCTGTTAAGTAGACTGAAGCATTGGATAGTGGAAAATCAGGCATTAAGTCATCTTCAGGCAGGGTTTAGAAATAAGGTCAGTACTATCGACCAGGTTTTCCGCTTTATTACTATAAAGTGGAAGACCGTAGACGTGGATTCAGGCTGCCTTTTTGTGCCATTTGTTGACTTGAAATCCGCTTTTGATCTTGTCCCGTGCCCCAAACTGTGGGAAGTCATGAGTAAAGCTGGAGTCCCCGGCTCCATGCGTAATATCATCAAAGATCTTTATTCAGGAAATTGCGCCAGAGTACGATGGAGATTGGCAGACGAACTGACTTCAGTATTTCCCACAGTTCGTGGTGTGAGACAGGGTTGTGTACTTGCGCCCACCCTATTTCTGTTATTTATCAACGCATGTATTCCCTACCTCTTGGATTGCTCTAGTGATGCCCCTATCTTGGGAGGGCAGAAGCTTCCATGTCTTTTATTCGCTGACGACACTTTGTTACTTTCTCGAACAGCTATGGGTCTTTCAAGTTTGCTTGCAAGATTTGTGGAGTTTTGTAAAGATCATGGTCTGAAAATCAACTCACTAAAAATGAAATATATGGTCTTTAGAGACAAAAAGCATAAAATGAAAAGACCTGTTTATCTAGAAGGCGCCTTACTGGGCACTTTTGACTACTTAGGTGTAAAATTAGAAGATTCTCACTTCTGGCATGCCCACCTCCAGAAATCACTGATATGCCTGAAGCAAAGGGCGGGCGGCATTGCGAGATTTGCAACCCGCTCCTCTAGGTTTGCCATGACTCCTGCTTGTGATATATGTAAATCACAAGCCAGGGAGTGGGGCTTTATACGGTGCTGAGATATGGGGCCACTACAATTTGGAGGATCTGGCTAGGGCGGAAAACCGGTTTTTAAAGACGCTGTTAAGAGTTCATTTAAGCACTCCCTCTTTGCCTATCCAAATGGATTTAAATATTTTTCCAATTAAACAGATCGCCTCTTTAAGGCCACTACTGTTCTGGTTCCGGTTATGGTCAACCGATGCTCTTATTCCATTTAGATGTGGGTTGCCCAAACTGATGGGTACTAATTCTAATGCCAAAATCAAGTGGTGTGCTTACGTTGAACGGTCTTTATTCCATCTTGGCCTAGGGTCCTATTGGAAGGACCCCTCTTCTATTCCCAAAAATGCCATCCAGACCTTGAAGGATGCTTTCTGGCTTAAAGTTCATACTGCACAAATGACTGAAGCTGTGTCCTCTTCTATGACTGATAGGTTTTTGCAATTTAAATGTCACTATGCGTTTGAGCCCTTTATGGATGCATTACTCTCTCCATTTGCGCGTGCTCTTTACATCAGATTTAGAATAGGGTCTCTTCCTTTGTGTTCTTTAACTTACAAATGGCCCAATTTTACTAACAAGTCTAAGTTATGTCCGATGGGCTGTAAGTATGAAGAGACTGATCTTCATGTTTTTTTTCAATGTCGTGCATTTGGTAAACAGAGGGCCCTTTGGATTATTCCCTTATGTAAATAAATGGGTTTCAGGAACTGTCTATCTGCTGAGAGAGTTTTCAAATCAGACCCATCTGTACAAATAGTTTGCTCTGTGGCAAAATTTCTTGAATCAATTTGGCGTTTTAGACTAGCAATTTTAAAGAACAAGACTTGGTAGCAGATTTTAGAAGTAGGCATATAGGCCCGTATTTATACTCCGTTTGCGCCGAATTAGCGTCGTTTTTTTCGACGCAAATTCGGCGCAAAACTAACGCCATATTTATACTTTGGCGTTAGACGTGTCTAGCGCCAAAGTATTGGCAAATAGCGTCATTTTTTTGCGTGAACGCCTTCCTTGCGTTAATGAGATGCAAGGTAGGCGTTCCCGTCTAAAAAAATGACGGCGACGCAAATGCGTCGTATTTATACTCCCGGGCAAAAATCACGCCCGGGAGTTGGCGGGTCAAAAAACCCCGCATTTGCGCCACTATTTAACGCCTGGGTCAGGGTAGGCGTTAAGGGGCCTGTGGGCTCAAAATGAGCCCACAGGTGCCCTCCCCTGCCCCCAGGGACCCCCCCTGCCACCCCTGCCCACCCCAGGAGGACACCCAAGGATGGAGGGACCCACCCCAGGGACATTCAGGTAAGTTCAGGTAAGTATAATTTTGTATATTTTTTAATTTTTTTTGGGTGGCATAGGGGGGCCTTATTTGTGCCCCCCTACATGCCACTATGCCCAATGACCATGCCCTGGGGACACAAGTCCCCTGGGCATGGCCATTGGGCAAGGGGGCATGACTCCTGTCTTTACTAAGACAGGAGTCATGAAATGGCGTCTGGGCGTCGTAAAAAAATGGCACAAATCGGGTTGAGGCGATTTTTTTGCCTCAACCTGACTTGCCCCATTTTAAGACGCCCTAACGTCATTTTTGCCCAACGCCGGCGCTGCCTGGTCTACGTGGTTTTTTTCCACGCACACCAGGCAGCGCCGGTCTGCTTGCGCCGGCTAACGCCATTCCATAAATACGGCGCCCGCATGGCGCTTCAGAATGGCGTTAGACGGCGCTAAATTTTTTGACGCTAAACTGCGTTAGCGCAGTTTAGCGTCAAAAAGTATAAATATGGGCCATAGTGCACAGGCGCTGAATTTAAGTGTAAGTCAGTTTGTCCAATGTTTTAGTAGGGACTGGATGTCCTTTTAGCATTATTATATTTATAGGAAAAACTTTTATGCTATTGTTATATCTCGTTTTAATATCTTATTTTTAAGAGTTTGTAATTTATTTTATTTGCACTTTCCTTCCACTATTTCTCTTTTGGACTGTATGTATTGTACTTTTATGGTATGTTTTTACCGAAATAAAGTAAATGATGATGATGATACTGGCAAACAGGAAGTGACACACAGGAAGTTCTGAAGACACCATCTTGAATTGGGAAAAGCCACATTAGAGTGAATGGAAAAATAGCCATGGTGTAAAAGAGGAAGCAAAGCATGCAGGGAAGGAAACACAGACTCCTGGGACAAAGAAAATGGCTAAGATGGAAACCACAATAAATAGAAAACAAGAAAAAAGAAAAAATAGGTAAGGGCAAAAGGCGGGCGCAGTGTGAAGCAACGCCCAAAGAAGGATGTACCGGTCACGTTGTGGACCAAAAAATAGGCAGCGACCCAAAACACAGCTGAAAATGCGACCCGCAGCAGAAACAGGCGTCCAGGACACGGACCGCTGATCTGACCGCGGTCTGCAAGTTGGGCGCCACAGGTCCTCACGGCGTCACAACTCCTCCCAAGCCTGTAACACCTATTTCCAAAAAGGAAATCCTTTGTTCTGCATTCCTGGGATCAAGCTTTTCAAGGAACAGGAGGGCAGAAACCTGTCTGTGAGGTGGCAGCAGCTGGGGCTGCCTGGAAAACCTCAGAAGGCTGAAACGGCAATGCTGGGGGTCCTCTAAGGAGCCTCCAGAGCGCATGGAATCATGCAACCAATGCTTGCAAAAGCCTTTTTGTGTGATTCCAACATGTTTGATACCAAGCATGCCTATGTTCAGAGTTACGATTATGTAGCTGGACATAGGTAGGGACCTATGTCCAGTACATGCGTAAAATTGCATCCCCGCACTCCAGAAGTCCTGGAAAATGGTCCTGGAGTTCGTGGGGGCACCTCTGCTAGTACAGGGTTACCCTCACACACAGGTACTTTGCACCCTGCCCTCAGGGCTGGGGTCCTGCTATAGGTGTGACTTATAAGTGACATAGTGCAGTGTAAATGGCAGTGAAATGGTGCTTGAACCTTTTCACTCAGGCTGCAATGGCAGTCCTGCAAAAGCCTCTGCATGGGCTCCCTATGGGTGGCAAAATATAGGCTGCAGCCCATAGGGATTCCCTTGAACCCCAATGCCCTGGGTACCTAGGTACCATATGCTAGGGCCTTATAAGGGGCACCAGAATACCAATTGTGAGTGAAATACTGTGTTAACAGTAAGAAACAACTGAATTTAGAAGAGAGAGAGCATAATCACTGGGGTCCTGGTTAGCATGATCCCAGTGAACACAGTCAAGCACACTGACATCAAGCAGAAAATGGGGGTTCGATGCCAAGGAAGTGGGTGCTTTCCTATACTTGCAACTGTGTAGTGAAAGCATGATGCAGTATTTCAGAGCATCACTCCTGGAACAACTGGAGTGCATACAGTCTCTGCCTTTCCGATCGGTTTTGGATTGTGTGTAGCCTGTGTTTCAATGCCTTTGCTGCCTTTTTGAATGTACACTGAACGTCTTTCTTTCTACGCGGCACTGACTTTCATTGGACACTGATCTGTTGATGTTCTCGATGAGGGCTTTTGTAGGAAGCTGGCCTGGTTTGCAGTGGGTACCTAAGGTATTTACACCTCACACCAGGTCCAGTTATCCCTTATTAGTGGAATGTAGGCAGTGTCTAGCAGCTTAGGCTGTCTAGGAGTAGCTGTAGCAGAGCAGCTTAGGCTGAAATAGGAGATATACAAAGCTCATGCAATATCACTATAGTCACACAGTACATATACACACTAAAAGACAATACTTAGGCCCTCATTACGACCTTGCCCGCCAAGATCGGACCACCGGGCGGCCGCACCCCCGCCGCGGCCATTTGGAGATCCCCGCTGGGCCGGCGGGTGAAAACCTAGTGTCCGTCCGCCGGCCCAGCGGGGATCTCGGCTGCAACACAGAAGCCGGCTCCAAATGGAGCCGGCGGTGTTGCGGCCGTGCGACGGGTGCAGTTGCACCCGTCGTGCTTTTCACTGTCTGCATAGCAGACAGTGAAAAGCTGCACGGGGCCCAGTCAGGGGGACCCTGCACTGCCCATGCCAGTGGCATGGACAGGGTAGGGGCCCCCAGGGGCCCCGCGACTCCCCATACCGTCAGCCTTTTCCAAAGGCTGGCGGTAGGGGGACTCGTAATCCCCTGGGCAGCCTGGCAGATTAAAACCGCTGGAGCCATTGTGGCGTGAAACCGCCGGCCCCGGTGGTGCGGCCCCGGCGGTGCGACCGCGGCGCTTCCGCCGCGGTCGTAATGCCATGGGAAGCACCGTCAGCCAGTTGGCGGTGCTTCCGTCACAACAGCCCTAATGACCCTCTTAGTGTTATAAAAAATAAAGGTACTTAATTTTAGTGACACAAGGCCAAAAATATCCTGGAGGCAATACTCCTTCTGGAGGATACATATTATACACAATATATACACTACTAACCAAAATCAGGTAAGTGAACAGTCATAGAATACTGCAAACAGTGAAAAACACAATAGATTGCAATGGGCCCAGGGGCAGCACAAACTATATAATAAAATAGTGGAATGCAAAAGTCGGATTCCCCCCTAGTTAAGTGTAGTGTGTAGAGGGGCGCTGGGAGTGTAAGAAAACACCAAAGGTAAGTAAAGTACTCAACCCCAGAGCCCAGGAAAACAGGAGTAAAGTACAACAAGTTTCCTCAGAACACACTACAAGTCATTGTGAATGATTATGCAAGAACCAAGCATGCCTGCAAACAACCAATTATATATTCCCGGACCTGAAGACCTGTAGAGAGAGGAGACCAAGTCCAGAAGTCGAAGAAGAGTCCAAGAAGAACAGGAGCCCCTGCCCACCTGGATGAAGGAGCAAAAGTGGATTCTCCGGTTGGAAGTAAAGTACAGAAATGCACCAGAGAAGATAGCTGTGGGTTCCTGCTTGGTGGAAGAGATGTCTCACGTCGAGTCATTGGATGCAGGCTGTTTGCCTCACTGGATTCCACCAACAAGCCTTGGTTCACGCAAGAACGCATTTTGGATCAAAGAGGAGCTGCCCGGACCCAGGAGGGACCTGGGGGTCTCAACTCAGACTGAGGAGACAGAGGGGGCTTTCAGCTCTTTAGAGAGCCCTCAGGAGACCAGTTAGCACCCACAGGAGTCCCAGGACATTGGGACAAAGGAGTTGCAAAGTACGGTTGTTGCAGCACTACACAGAAGGATCTCCCGCCGCCGGACAACAACTCAGGGAGCTGAGCATCGCAGGATAGAGTGCTGGTGACCTGGGCTACACTGTGCACGAAGAACTTTTGGAAGAAGGGTACGGAAGCCCAAGGAGCTGCAGAGGTTGTCATTGCAGAGAGGTGCCTACTGAAGCAGGGAAGTGACTTCATCAGTCCACGGGAGATTTCTTCGGATGCAGTTGCTGCCTGGAGCTGAAGTTGCAGGTCACAGTAGCCTTCCTGGATATTTTTTTGCAGTTACAGTGGTTCCTGGAGCAGTCTCCGGTTGATCCAACGGTCAGAAGCTGAAGCAGACGATGCAGAGGAGGAAACACCCAGAGGAGAGACCCTAAATAGCCCTGAGAGGGGGATTGGCTACCTACCTAGGTATGTACCTATAAATAGGGGTCTCTGATGTCACTTGCTGGCACTGGCCACTCAGATACTCCCAGAGGGTCCCGACACCTTGGAATAGAAGATGGCTAATGCCAGGGACTCTCTGGTGGAGCTCTGGGCAACACCCCTGGGGTGGTGATGTAACACCCCTCCCCTAATGGAAATGCATTGTTCTGCCTTCCTGGGATTGAGTTACTCAATCCTGTGGAGGGCAGAAATCTGTCTGTGTGGTGACAGCAGCTGGGTCTGCAGTCGAAATGTCAGAGAGCTGGTTTGGCAATACTGGGGTTCCATGGTGGAGCCCTCAGGGTACATGGAATTGGCCCCCCAATACCAGATTTGGATTGAGGGTTAAAGTTCACAATCTTAGACACCTCACATGGCCATATTCAAAGTTACAATTGTGAAGCTACATTTTTGTATTGACATATATGTCGTGCAGGCTTATAATGGTATTTCCGCACTCACGATGTCTGGGAATTTGGTCCTGGACAACGTGGGGGCACCTTTACTAGTGCAAGGGTGCCCTCACACACAGTAATTTTGCATCTAGCCTTCAGTAAATGAATGAAAGTTAGACATGTAGGTGACTTATAAGTTACCTGGTGCACTGAAAAATGGCTGTGAAATAGTGTTTGTCCTTATGTCCTTAAGTCCTTATGGGTGGCAAAAGAAATGCTGCAGCCCATAAGGATCTCCTGGAAGCTCATTGCCCTGGTACCTAGGTACCGAATACTAGGGACTTATAAGGGGGGGCCAGTGTGCCAATTAGAATTGGTATGCGGAGTCACTAAACTATAGTGACAAATTTGGCACACAGAGAGAGCATAGGACACAGTCAAGCATTCTGACAACACACATAGGCCACAAACTATGAGCACAGGGGTCCTGGCTAACAGGATCCCAGTGAGACAGTAAAAACACACTGACGAACACTGACAAACAGGCCAAAAATGGGGGTACCCATGCTAGAAAAAGGCTACTTTTCCACAGTTCGTTACCAGGCATACGTTTTGAGGGTGTGTTTGCTACAGGAAGCTGTTTTTGAGTTGCTCTTAGTGGATAATGTGACTCTTAACTCAACATTGGGCACAACATGGAATGCTGCTGCCCTTAGGTAATGATGGATCAACGTGACCTTTGTTTGCCACATATACACCGCACCCTGGTATACAAAACATACAAGCAGCTGATCTGCGCTATCTTTCCAATAAGCTAGTAACACTATAGAGATGAAGTGTTCAGTTCATAATACAAACTTTTGAACAAAGCACCAGTGCGTCCAGCACCACCAGCACCTGCTGGATATCCATTCGCCACTACTGGGATTAATCCACAAACAGTATATTCTATCATGGGCAAAGTGCCCACGGAACAAGAGAAATCCCATTCTGGATAACACAGAAAACTAATCAGCTGGAAGCTGTGTTTCCCCAAATGGGACCACAGGAAAAAAATAGAATCCTCACAATGAATGGCCATTCGGGATGGTTCCCTCAGTGGATGACTGTGCCACATGTGGCACAGTCTTCATTGCAATATATACTACTACACATGGTACCCCAACACTGGCCAATTTACCAGAAGTGTTAAAACAAATCCAGAATGAACACGGGCCTTATCCAGCCTTAGACTTGCGGATGAAATTGATGCATAACTTCAACGCAGTCACCTCAATAATACTCATCAACATTAAAGGAAAAGCGGTAGCATTGGTTATACGCCAGCAGCTCCGAGAGATTCCACACTTGGAACAGCTACTGAAAATAATTTTTTATACCTATACTAGTATAATATAGGATAGCTTGTGAGCCAAGCCGATAAAGACTGAAATACAGAGTACCACCACTAAGAAAGGTACCTAACAATCAAAGGAAGGTTCTAAAAGGTGCAGGGATAAACAAAAGCAAATTAAAGACAGAAGAAGTCAGAGAGCAGATTCTCCATGCCCATAGAACTCCAAAAGGAGATATAATCTCAGAAATGGAGAGAATATAAATGCTCCTGACAGATATACTGATTCACATCCCTCTTGTACCTTTCAGGATTCACTGAATAGACGTAGCAAGAGAGTGGGCCGGTCAGAGCAATGTCCTGACTATGTGAAACAGAAAAAAGAGTCACTGCAGTTTTGAGACAAAAAAGAAGACCCCACAACAAAAGCTACAGTTAAAAAAAAGGTGGGGGCATTTAAAAAAAAAAAAGACAGTAGACATTGCTGAAGAACAAGATGTGGGCTGAGGCACTACTGGACAGCGTGGCAGAAATCATGATATGTCACCAAAGTCTAAAAGTTCATGTGGATGCAACAGCAACTAGCGACTTCAGTGCAGTTGAGACTGGGGACAGGCTTGTTCTCCCACCCAACAAGGTTTACGATTTAAATATCCAAATTGAGGGAGACATAGAGCACATCGGTAGTGTAATATTCTGGGATGAACTCAGTTGTGATATCCATTGGCCGAAAGAGGCTGGCCACCTGAGCATATCCGTAAGCTCCCACATGGGGAAGATGGCATTTTGTCTTCTTTCCCTGATCTTGTTCCAGAGGCAGTAAAATAAGCCTACGCTGTCAACTGGGCCTTAGCGCAGGCACCTGTGCTATACCACCACCATGTAGGTTGGGATAAGGATTCTCCTTACCATGTAATACCAATTAGGTCTACACCCCAGCCCCAATGTCCCGTTAAACCCAAAGCCAAAGCTTCAGTGAGAGAGATCCTCACTCAGCTCGAGTACCAGGGTGTAATTGAGCCCTGTGACTCTGCAATGAATAACCTGTTATTTCCCGTTGCAAAACCCGACCATTCATACAGAATAGTCTTAGATTACAGACACTTAAACAGTCATAAACGCACATAAGCAATACTAAATTCACACAGCACAGCAGTAATTAACAACAAAGTGCGTAAGAAATACAAAACAACCTTGGATATCTCCAATGTTTTTTTCTACCAAACTTTATCATACGAAAGTCAGGACCAGGGTGCATTCTCATCTGGCTCACAAAAATGCTTCTGTCATTTGCACCTAGGCTACAAGAACAGCCAAGGGCTGTTCTCAGCCTGTGTAACATCAGTGTTGCATGATATTGATTCTGAGGCATTGTCCTATGTGGATGACATCTATCTCACAGATGATGACCTCAACATTCACATTGGTAGGGATGATCGGATCGTCTAGGTTTCACAGCCCGTGGTTACATATTTAATTTTAGAAAAACTAAAATAACCTTTCTCAGTGTATTGTTCCTGGGATATGTGCTATGAAACTAGGGCAAGAGCCTGGCCCTGCACTTTTTAGAGAAGTGTGCTCAACTCCAACCACCAAACACTATCGAGAAACTGCAGTCTTTACTTGGATTCTTCAACTTTGGCAGAACATAAATTCCTGGCTATGCACAACACATCAAGCCACTTTATGATTTAAAACACCCTGATTTATCTAGCAGACATTGGACAGTAGAACACACATGCATCCTTTAAAGATTGCAACAGGACATGCTAGAAGCAAAACAGTTACACACAGTGATAAGAAAACAAATTCAGCCATCATAATTGCTCATGCCATTGGGTTCATTTATGTCACCTTTAATGAAGGTGACCCAGTGCCCATTGCGTATAAATCACATTTATATTGCAGTGCAGAATAACGCTTTGCACCCACAGAGAAAAATCTGACTGCAGTACAGATGGCTGTCATCAAGGAGAGGCCATTTGCCCAATTGAAATGCATTTTTGTCATTACCCATGTGCCAGCCTTAGAGGCCGTCATTCCTCAGGGAGTTTCAAGATTAGCTGGTTGGACCCTCGTTTTGTCTAGGGTCAACACTCGGGAATAGTTACTACATACTGTTTCGGTAAACTGTGCCAACAGTGGTTGTAGACTAACACCTTAGCAGCAGTTAAAGAACATTTTAATTTGTAATACACTATCTGAAGTTATAAACTTACAAGATGTTTTGCTAGATCCCAGAAAGCCTTGCTCTAAAAGGTTCATTTATGCCATATACAATGTGATCTGGAAGCTTTGTCAGATGGAAGCTGCTGCATGTTTAAGGCAGATAGATAAGGAAAATCTGGAAAAGTCTTAAGCTGTTGTCGATAATGGCACGAACACTCTGTCCAACAGGATATACTCCCTTAATAACATAGGCCCTCATTACAACTTCGGCGGTCTTTCTCAAAGACCGCAGAAGCTGCGGGCACCGGTATACTGCCAGTGCTGGTGGTATATCTGGCTCTTTATTATGACTTTTCCGCTGGGCCAGTGGATGGTAACAGTGTTTCCGTCCGCTGGCCCAGCTGACAAGTCACATCAACATTGCAGATGGCTCGTAATAGAGCCCACGGCAATGTTGATGTGCAGCGGGTGCAGTAGCACCCGTCGCACATTTCACTGCCCGTAATTCGGGCAGTGAAATGCGCGATGGGGCTGTGCCTGGGAGGGGCACCCCAAGTCCCCCCTACCACCAGCCATTCCATGGCAGTGTTTACCACCGTGGACAGGCTGGCGGTTGGGGATTATGACCACCAGGCGGAAGCCTGGCGTTATGTTGAAGGGGCCGGCGGTATGGCCGTGGCTATTGTGCCGCGGTCATAATAGCTGGCGGAACACCGCAAGCCTGTTGGTGGTGTTACCGCCAGCTTACCGCCGGCCGCCAGGGTTGTAATGAGGCCCATAGTGTCATCTCCGAAAGACATAGTTCAGAAAGACGTCCTTGTTACACTATGTACAAAGTCAACTGCGTTCCATCATGCAGTTAGTTTGGACATTACAGATTCTGAAGAATGGCCACGTTCCATGGAAATACATTAACGGTAGTCTTAACAATAAAACAACAGCGTAAAAATGTGACATACAAATTACAGATTCTACTATGGGTCTGACTAGCGGCCACAGAGTGAATAATCTAATTAAAACCTCATGCATAAGTTGGCAAGTCCACATAATTATTGTTGTTAAACTAACATGCTCACATACATACTCCAGTATTAGTTAAAACAAAATAACATGAGTTAAAACATTGAATTAGATCTGCTGCACAGTCGTACTCCACACCCTTAAATAGCAGCAATGAGTATCGTCACATAGAGGCTTCAGGCTTAAAATAGCTTTGGCCTTAAAACTGACTTGCCTGGGGGAGACAGCACTTTCGTGAGAGGGCTCATCTAAGTGTTGAAAGGGCAGGGGTCCAGCCTTGCCCTTGTAATATAGTGCATAGTGCAGAAAGGAGCAGATTCCCCAGGTACCAGGTATCACCCTCCCACAATGACCAAGAGTAGGCGCCCCTCCCCCCACAAAGTAATAGGAGAAGTGACGCATGATGGACTGGTCTCCTTCCATGGTGATCAATGCCAGGTGACCCCCTCCCTGTAACCGGAAGACTGAACACTAAGTAGCAGTGATCGCCCTCCCACAGAGACTATAGCCAGATGGCCCCACTTCACAGTAACAGCAGGGCCACAAGTAAAAATAGATTTTCCCTCTCTTCAGCAAGGCTATTCCCTGTGGCAATTATCAGTCCCCTTGGTTCCAGGTCGAGCCCAGCAATTGTGAGGTGGGCATTATAAGATAGTTTTTTTATGCACCTTCAGCATAAGTTTGGCTAGTCAACAACTCAGTCCCCTCATTCATCAATCATGTGCAGTGCCTGTGTGTTAGGGAATGTACCAGTGTGGTAAGACACTTTTTTTGCCTGCCTTCAACAGGAATTTAACATAGCGGCAATTCACTTGGGGGGTCTCTTGGATCAAAACAGGAAAATACTGCTGCCTCTATGTGCAAATGCCCCTTTGATTGAACGGGGCTTTTAATAACAGTCTCCTTTTTTCAATCAGTGCATCACAGGAGCAGACTATATGGAACAAGTCACCTTCCCCCAGATAATACAGTTGGCACTGGTTTGGTACACCCCTCTGTAATCATGGTGGAGGGTATGGTTTTATGGGAAACAATCCCAACTGGTAAGGTAAGAACTACTCCTTAATGGAAACTAAATACCCAGTGCTAAAGTATTCAAAAACCGCAAGAGCCTTGTCGTTATTCAACATCATCCAACCACGGGGTCTGGGCGCCAGTAGAGACCTGTTGTCAGAAAGCTATTTCATTTTTAAGGATTACCAGTAAATGGTATGTGTTTTCATATGTCATGGTGTGTCCATTCCCAGGTCAATAGTTTAGTTGCTAATGTGCAAGGGCATGTGCTGCATCTCCCACAGGGCTAATGTCCTGTTATAAACGGGAGTCCCCTATAATGCAGTGGCTAACTTAGTCTGGTTCTGTGCCAATAAGCCAATGATCTTTCACCATCCTTTTAATGAGAAAAGAGGGGGCTGCCAATGGTTTTCATTGTTGTTAAGAACTTTTTTATGTTTTAACAATAATTTGGACCTAATTCGAGTCAGCAGAAAAGGTTGTTACACATGTTAATTTCTCCTTTTGTTTAGGTTATGTCTCAAGTACAATATAACAACAGTTGTTGTGAACTCTATTCTTGGTCCTTTTTAATATTTGTCTGAGTACTTACATGTGGTTAGTTTATGGGACACCTTGGATACTTGTTCATCATACCTGTTACAATAGTTATGCCTCAATCCAAAGAATTGTCACAAGGTCAAGTTCTGCCTCAAAGGGTGGTAATTGACTGCATCTAATTGACCTGTTGGTATCTGTGGGGGTTTGGTAGATCTCTATTTTAAAAACTCAATTTTTTGCACTGATTTTTAAGCCTAGGACTGATACATCAGTATCACCTATTGCATGTGTGAACCTGATAAATGGTTGATCCATTTACTGAAACTCAGGACCATGTTTCAGATCCTGTTCAGATAATTAGAATGTTATCAATATAACACTGTCACAGCTTAATGTGTGGTTTGTAAGGATTATTATCACAGGAAACGACATTCTCAGCAAACAAGTGCACATACAATAATGCAACCATGGGGTTGAACCCCTCTACTTAGTGGTATATATTGTGCGTTCAGATTCAAAGATATTCCCTGCAAGGCCAGCATGGCACATTTCATCACAAAGGCCCTCATCATGACATTGGCGGTAAGTGCCGCTTACCGCCATGCTGACTGCTGCCAACAGACCGCGACCGCGGTGGTATACCGCTAATCATATTATGACCCACACATAGAAACCCGCCACTATACAGACGCACACACAAGTCTACCAGCCCAAAGGTCAGTGATAAAATGGCAGTACCAAAACCCACTCCGTTACGCTAACAGAAATACGCCCACCGCATTATGACCCACGAAATCACCGCGGCGGACATTCAACTGCGGTAAACCATTGGCAGTACATACCGCCGTGCTCAAAATACACACACACATACAAAACAACACCACATTGGACAATTCAAACTACACACACCTGACACACATACACACACCACACCCACACCACTATAAAACACCCACCCACAATACCCACAACCCTTTACCACTACAAACAATTTACAACAGAGAGAGAGAAACATGCCAGGAGCACCAACAGACCCAGAGCCACATAACACCATCACCCATACACCATCTACGCTCCTCACAGCACACCCCAACATATCACTCCACACACCCTCACACACACCACTCACACTACACCCATGGCACCACAAAGACACCCCAGATTCTCTGAAGAGGAGCTAAGGGTCATGGTGGAGGGAATAATCCGGGCAGAGCCACAGCTATTCGGTTCACAGGATCAGCAGACATCCATTGCTAGGAAGATGGAGCTATGGCGGAGAGTTGTCGACAGGGTCAACGCCGTGGGACAGCACGCAAGAACCATGGATGACATCAGGAAGAAGTGGAATGACCTATGGGGGAAGGTGCATTTCGTGGTTGCAAGACACAAAATAGCAGTACAGAGGACTGGTGGTGGACCCCACCTCCTCCCCCACAACTAACAACATAGGAGGAGCAAGTCTTGGCAATAATGCATCCTGAGGGCCTGGCAGGAGTAGCAGGAGAACTGGACTCTGATATGTCTACTCTTAACTACTTTCACCCCCCTGCCTGCATGCCATTACATACCCCCGCCCCTACCCTCACCCCACTACCTCACATACACCCCACCATCACAACCCACCCCTCCCAGTACCCAGCACTGCATGCAACAACAATGCATGGACACCACTCACAGCCCTGCCTGGACACCCATCACCACAGCATGCACAGTAGTGACAATCACTAAGCCAACCAAATTACAACTCACACAAGCCAAAGCTGCCTTGGTAATAACAACCATAGAGGGGAACATACCCATGCACAAGATGACACATGCAGTAACAATAACACTTCTTTTACATACCCACAGGGCCCCCACACAACGTCACTGGAAAGGAGGTGCCAGCAAATTCTAGTCCCCCACCCGAAGAGGCCCACAGTGATGACAGCAGCTCTTCACGCCTGGATATGGATGACCAACCTGGCCCATAAGGGACCTCTGGACAGTCGGTTACCCTGGCACAGTCCCATACCACCACAGAGCCTCCCCACTCAGGAAACACCAGCACAGCACCAACCCAGTGGGCCCATACCACTGTCCCCACGACACGTTAATCAGCAGTGTGTCCTCCACTACAGGGACCCCAGGCAACCCCACAAACACAGAACGATCAGGGACCTGGGGTCAGTGACAGTGGGCACACGGTTCAGGGGACAGAGGCACAAGACAACAGGGAAGCTGGGAGGACTGCTGTGTGACAGGGGGAGGACAGGCCCAGGGATCTGACTCTCCACGAGGCACTCAACAACATCCTGGGAGCATACCACCATTCCCAGGAGACCATGGGCCAGATACTGGCCAAGTTGCAGGAGACCCAGTGGCTGCTGGAGGGACAGTATCTAGGGATCAGGAAGGACCTGAGAGACATCCGCACCACCATGGTCACCATTGCAGGGGTGGTGGCAGACATGGCCAACACCATGAGGGAGGCAGTGGCACACCAATGGGCACCTGACACTAGCCACACCGACGAACAGCCTTCCACCTCCGCTGCCGCTAGTGGACAGGAGGCCCCGCCACAGGAACAACAGGCCACCAGGACCCCACCCCCTGCAGAAGGAGAACCACCACGCAAACAGTCCCTGCGATCCAGACAGAAGCCAGAGAACGTTGCCAAGACCCCTTCCAGGAAATAAGACTCCCCTGATTCCCACTCTGTCACCCTGTCCACCTTGAACTTACATTGCTCCCCTTCACATGCCCCCTTAGACAATGCACCCGTGATACCAATAGGCTGGACCCTATCCAGGACTTTCCTCCACCATCACCCAAGCCCATTGCACATCCCCATTTACTTCTCAGCACTGAAATAAACACCCTTGGAAAAAACAAATATGAAGTATATCAAATGATTTAAGGATGTAGTTGTTTAACAATCTGAAGATATTGCAAATAGACTGTACAGTGATTTATACATAGTTATGACCTGTAATGTGCTGCAGTCAATACACCAGGAGCCACAGGAGGACACACATATCTGCAAATAGACATGTTAAAGGGTACAATAAGTGGCCTTTGTAGTGGGAACAGCAGCCAGCCAGAGAAAATTCACTTCACAAAACAGCAATGGAAGGTGAGGTTACAGTGTCTTACCTGTGTGTGACTGGAAGTACTGTTGAATTATAGTTCTTCTGTTGTCCACATCCTCTTCCTCTGCCTCCTCTTTATCACTGGCCAAAGGCTCCACCGCTGCCACACGACCATCTCCAGCCTCATCCTCCTCCAGAAAAAGCACCTGACGTCTCAAGGCCAGGTTGCGGAACGTGCAACATGCAACGATGATCTGGTAGACCTTCTTGGGTGAGGAGCCTGTCAGATGGAGGCACCTGAACCTGGCCTTCAGGAGGCCAAAGCTGCGCTCAGTGATCCTCCTTGTTCGCCCATGTGCCTCATTGTAACGTTCCTCTGCCCTTGTCCTGGCATTCCTCACTGGGGTCAGTAGCCATGAGAAGTTGGGGTAACCAGAGTCACCTGTAAATATCGAGGGATACCTGTTAGCCAGACACTCACCCTTAGGGCCAACCCCACACCCATATACCAACAGACACAGGGTGGGGACCATGGGTTCGCATGTTAGCTACACCCTGTGCTCCTGGAGTTGAGCCATCACATATGGGATGCTGCTGTTCCTCAGGATATAGGCATCATGCACAGACCCAGGATACTTTGCATTCAGATGGGAGATTTACTGGTGTGCCAAACACACCATCTGCACATTCATAGAGAGAAAGCTCTTTCGATTTCTTTACACATGTACATTTCCCCGGGGGAGGGGGACAAAGGCAATATGTGTACAATCAATGGCTCCAATGATGTTGGGGATATGTCGCAGTGCATAGAAGTCAGCCTTCACTGTGGCCAAATCCTCCACCTGGGGGAACACGATGTAGCTGTGCATGTGTTTCATCAGGGCAGACAACACTCTGGTCAGCATGTTTGAGAACATAGGCTGTGACATACCTGCTGCCATGGCCACTGTTGCTTGGAAGGAGCCACTTGCCAAGAAATGTGGCACTGATAGGACTTGCATAAGAGGGGGATCCCAGTGGGGTGACGGATAGCTGAGATCAGGTCTGGCTCCAATTGGGCACACAGCTCTTGGACTGTGGCCCTATCAAGTCTGGAGGTGAGGATAATGTGTCTGTCCTCCATTGTTGCCAGGTCCACAAGGGGGCTGTACACGGGGGTATGTCTCCATCTCCTATTCATCCTCAGCGGTTAAACTCTAGGGTGAAAAACGGTGAGCAGATGGTCATATTCAAACATATCCTCAGAATAAAATGCCTTGCATGTTGTGACAGAAACAGTATGTGAATGTACAGTTCCGTAAATGTGCCTAAGTCTGTGTGCCATGGCCTGTTCCCCCTGAAATGGCGGCCACCTGACCTGTGTGGAGGGACAAGTGGAAATGAGGTAATTCCGCTGACTTTGTGAGTCGTTGCGGGAGGCGGTCGATTACCGCCGTGCAACACCTCATTGGTTATCATTGGGCCCTATGGGTTCCAGTAGCCAATAGTAATGGACGCCGGCAGTGACGGTACGCACCGCCGTGGACATGACCGCTATTTTCTATCTGTTGTACTCACTTGCTACCTGACCTTCAAAAGGAGAGGACTCACACTGCAAGTGCTGCTGACCTGTGTCTGGAAGCGACAATGGCTCGAGTGTCTGGGTAAAGGGCCCCTGCCTTCACTTCAGAGGAGTTGGAGAGACTAGTGGATGGGGTCCTACCCCAGTGCCGTTTACTTTATGGACCTCCAGACCAACAGGTGAGTACACTGTGAGCACGATGCATGGGGCATTAATGCATGTAGTGCTGTGTTTGTAAGCCTCGTTTAAGGGGGAGTGGCTGAGGGGTCTTGGGCCGAGTGCTGCATGTATGGTGGTCAATGTCTGTGCGTAAGGGGATGGGAGGGATATGGTGGGCCATGAGTGTAACAGGCCAGACGGTATGACTAAAACCTTTTTCTATGTATCATTTTCTGCAGGTCAGCGCCCATCAGAAAAAGGGTATTTGGAGTGCCATCGCCAAGAACGTGTGGACCCTGGGAGACTTTGACAGACGGAGCACCCTCTGTCGCAAACGGTGGGAGGACCTGTGCAGCTGGGCAAGGAAGATGGCGGAGGCCCAGCTGGGGATGGCCTCCCAACGAGGAAGGGGTGCCCGTCGTACCCTGCCCCCCTGATGTTCCGCATCCTGGCGGTGGCCTATCCGGAGTTGGATGGGCACTTGAAGGCATCACAGCAGCCAGAAGGGGGTGAGTACAGTTTCAGAATCAGAAAATTGTGTGTGTTGAGGTGATATCTGGGTGGGGCCTGGGGGTTTGTCGGAGCCTCTAGGCCAGGACGAACATGGCAGGGTAGGTTCCATAATGGGCAGGGTCTGATGCACTCCAGTCCCAAATATGCTAGTGGGCATCTACTACTGGGCAGGGTCCTGTGGGTTTCAGGTGTGCTGCTATTGGTGTTAGGCATTGTACTTCATGGCCTGGTGACTAGAATTGTAACTGGTAGTGCATGGCCGAGTGCATAGGGCTGTTCCCTGTGTGTTGTTTATGCCAACGGTGGTGTTGTTGCTAGCATTGACCAAGTGTATCCTCTGCCCCCCCCTTTTTGTTTTGTCACCCTTTCCTTGTATGCATTAGCATCATCTGGCGGAGGAGCAGGGGCACCGGCGACGGAGGGAGCTGCATGCCACATGGCCCATGAGCCCGAATCCACCTTTGGTGAAGGCACCAGTGGGGGCAAGGGAGTGGGGAGCACCACGGCGGAGACTGGAGGGGACAGTTCTGACAGCGACACCTCCTCTGATGGAGCTCCCTGGAGGTGGCGGACACCTCTGTAGCCACCACAACTACAGGTACAGCCGCCACCCCAGTACCAGAACCGCCCTCCCTTCAGCCCCTCAATGTGTTTCCTGTGCCCGCTCACCCGGGAGGGTGGGCATCTCCTTCGTCCCAGGCACCTCAGGCCCTGCTCGAGTCAGCCCTGCTGACCTCCTGCAATCCATCTCTGTTGGGAAGTCAACCATAGTGAATGTTGGGCAGTCAACCATAGTGAATGCCATCCAGGGTCTGGCAGGGCATTTGCAACAAACAAATGCATTCCTGGAGGGCATTCACTCTGGCGTGGCAGCCCAACAGAGATCATTCCAGGCTCTGGCCAACTTCCTGATGGCAGCCATTGTCCCTGTCTCTAGCCTCCCCCTCCAACTTCGTCTACCCAGTCCCATTCCCCTCAACCCCAGCCTATCCCAAGCACACTTTCAGACCAGCATGCACCCAAATCAACACACAGAAGTGGCTCAGGCAAACACAAGCACCACACTTCATCCCACAGGCACTAACACAAGCACCATCCAGATGCAGACTCACCAATATCCAATGCCTCCACTGTGTCTTCCTCCTCCTCGTCGTCAACCTCCCTCCCAGTAGCGTCTCCACTCACACCTGCATGCACTGCATCCTCATCCACTACCTCCATCATCATCACGCCTTTCACTACACGCCCCTCACTGGCAGTCACCACCCCCACATCCATGCACACATCCCCTGTGTCCTTTTGTACTGTGTCTGTGCCCCTTCCTCCCAAGGTACACAAACGCAAGCACTCAGACACCCAACAGCCATCCACCTCACGACAGCATCCAGGCCATGCACCTGCACCCAGCAGACAGACACCTCCTACCACCACTCCCTCTTCCTCCACTCCCAAACCTTCACCCTCTTCCAGCCCCAGTGTCCCTAAAAGCTTTTCCTCTCCACCCTTGACCTATTACCTGTCCCTCCCCCCGTCCTTCCCTTCGGGCCAGGGTGGTCAGGATCCAGGCTAGCACCTCTTCCACCTAGTCCACAGCCACTGTAACTTCTGCAGACACTGCAGTTGTGAGAGGCACCGTGAAGAGACCCGTCCACACAGCCAGTGTGCCTGCACCAGCTGCAAAGGGCAAAAAGGGAGCAACAGCTGGCAAACACAAGGACGCACCACCAGCTGGCAAACGCAAGGAGGCACCACAAGCTGCCAAGGGCAGGAAGGGAACACCAGCTGCCAAGGGCAATGAAAAAGGCACAGACACCACAGGCAGGATGGATATGGAGCCTGGTGCTGGAGCAGAATCTGGGCAAACAACACCAGCCATGGCACTTCAGCCGTCCGAGGCTGCGGGGGAAGGGCTGCAGCCTCCACCTATCACAGGCAGCACCGCCGCCTGTTCCGTTGCCAGCACCGCCGCCTGCACTGCCGCCTGCACTGCCGCCAGCACCGCCCCCAGCACCGCCACCTGCACCGCCACCAGCACCACTGCCAACAGCAGCAGCCCCAGTGGGCAGCCATCCGAGGCTGCGGGGGAAGGGCTGGAGCCTTCCCCTACCACTGGCAGCACCGCCGATAGCACTGCCACCTGCACCACCACCAGCACCACTGCCAGCAGCAGCAGCCCCAGTGGGCAACCGTCCGAGGTTGCGGGGGAAGGGCTGGAGCCTCCACCCACCCCTGGCAGCACCCCAGACATCCCCGCCACTGCCACCACTGAGCAGTTGTCACCGACGGCGGACAGTGTGTAGTCGTGCCTCCATGGGCTGTAGTGCATACTGGCCCCTGCAACAACTGTAGGTGTGAGAGACTGTGACCTTGCACCCTCCATGATCTGCATCACTGGGCACAAAGCCCCCTCCCCTCCAGAACCAGTGAAAGAAGGCATCCATTCACCCCCTCCTTGCCTGGATGAAGCACACTGGGCACAAAGCCCCCTCCACAACCAGTGAAAGAAGGCATCCACTCACCCCCTCCTTGCCAGGATGAAGCACACTGGGCACAAGGCCCCCTCCAGAACCAGTGGAGAAGTCATCCACTTGAGAGACTGTGGCTTTGCACTCCCCAGGACCAAGCAGTGGGCAAACCATCCACTTGAGAGACTGTGGCTTTGCACTCCCCAGGACCAAGCAGTGGGCAAAACACCCACTTGAGACACTGTGGCCTTGCACTCCCCGGAACCAAGCAGAGGGCATGTAGCCCCCTCCAGGAGCAGTGGCGTTGTACCATCTTCCGTCTGAGGTGCCCCCCCTTCACCTTCCCCCTGAGGTGCCTGTGTACTGTCGACCTGATGCCCCAGCAGTGTTCTCTCCGTATTGAGGCTGGAGTCAAGTTGGGCCTTGGCCTATGTGATATGGCCCGGTGGGCTACAGACATTTTGGACTGGGCATTGTCCCTCCATTTGTATATATTGTAGATACTGTTTTGTGCTTTAATGACATATTTCTAAAAATGTATATTATTATACTGACTTTACTCACTTCCTTTTGTCTTTGCGTTATTCCTCAGGGTACGGAGTCGCTATGTAATGTTGGTGCATCTGTTTGTGTGTATGGTGTTGGGGGTGGGGGTTTTGCGTGTGTGTGTCACTCTATTTTTCTTCCCCCCTTCTGTGCTAGGTGCGGTACTCACTGTGGTCGTCTTCGCCGCCGTTCGTGTTCCTGGTGTAGGAGGAGGTATACCAGCATGGGAAACACCTGTAGTTCAGGCTCCATGGCGTCGTGGTTCTTCCTTGAGTGTCCAGAGGTGAGTTGTTTCCCTTTTGTATACTGTTTCCGCCGTGCTTTTGATGGCATTGGTACCGCCCCGGAAAAGGTGGCGGATTGGCTTGTTGTAATAGGGTGGGCGGTACATTGTCTTCTGCCTGGCTGTTGGCGGTTACCGCTGTGGTGCTTGTTGCTACCGCTGTGGTGGTCGGTGTGTTAAAGTGGCTGTCTGTGTTGGCGGTTTCCGCCGTGGTCATAATTTCATTTTTTTTTTACCACCGGCCTGTTGGCGGTATTACCGCCGCTTTATCACCGACCGCCAGGGTTGTAATGAGGGCGAAAGTGTCTTGGAGAAATATAGTAAACTGTAGGAAAAATAAATTTAGTTTTATATATCAACATTAATTTAAGTTTGAATTCAAAATTAATCTAATGGCACTGTAGGATTTTTTATTTTGTTCTACATTCAAGCAAATATATGAAATACATTTAAATAACCAGTTAACATAAAAATTATTTCTGATATTTGTTTTTGTGTCAAATAAATGTTTTTAATTTTTCATTCACTTTACCATAGGAAGCCTCTGCAGCAGGGAAAGAGGACCCAGCAGGGTGAAGTATAGAGAACAAAAAAATGCATTCAACTTGAAAATCCAAAGCCTGTGTGCTTTTGGGACAAAATTTATAACAAAAGTGCAAGATTTTCTATTGACATGTCTCCATCCATCCTGCCTTACTTCATCATTTATTTGAACCCTTTAATGCTAATTATAATATTATGGCCCTCATTATGACATTGGTGGTAAATCTGACTTACCGCCACACTGACTGTCACCAACTTATAGCCACCGCAGCGGATATCCGTTCACCATATCATGACACACATACACCAATCCGTCACTATTCAGCAACAGACACAAATCCGCCACACCAAAGGTCAGTGATAAACTGGCGGTATCAAAACCCACACCATTACACCAACAGAACAACACCGACCACATTTTGACCCACGAATCACCAAGGCGGGCATTCAACAGCGGTAAACCATTGGCAGTGCATACCACTGCACTCAAAAATGACACACACATACAAAACAACACCACATTGGACAATTCAAACAACACACACCTGACACCCAGACACACACCACACCCACACACCCACTCCAGTATAAAACACACACCCACATTACAAACTACCCTTTATCATTGCAAACAATTGCCACCAGAGAGACAGCAAGACCACTGACACAACCAGAGCCACGCATTACTTACACCTATACCCTACTCATGCACACCACATCACACACCCCAACACTTTAGCCAACACACCCTTACCTACACACTTCACACAACACCCATGGCACCACAAAGACACCCCTGCTTCACAGAGGAGGAGCTAAGGGTCATGGTGGAGGAAATCATCAGGGTAGAGCCACAGCTATTTGGAGCACAGGGACAGCAGACATCGATAGCTAGGAAGATGGAGCTATGGCGGAGAATCGTGGACAGGGTAAACGCTATGGGACAGCACCCAAGAACTAGGGATGACATCAGGAAGAGGTGGAACAACCTACGGGGGAAGGTACATTCCATTGTAGCAAGACACCAGCTCTCTGTACAGAGGACTGGGAGTGGACCCCCACCTCCTCCCCCACAACTAACAGCATTGAAGGAGCAAGTCTTGGCAATCCTCCATGCTGAGGGCCTGGCCAGAGTACGAGGAGGACTGGACTCTGGTAAGTGAACTCTCCACTATTATCACCCACCCTACCTGCATGCCATCACATACCCCCACCCTCACCCTCATCACTCCACCACTTCCCACGCACTCCATCACATCTCACTTATCCCAATGCCAAGCCCTGCCTGCTCTACCAATGCATGGACACCACTCACAGTCCTGCATGGAAACTCAGCATTAAAGCATGCACACTATAGAGAACTAATCATCCCACTATACATCAGCTCACACAGGTGAAAGATGCCAGGGCAAATACAACCAAAGAGAGCAAGCCACAGATGCACAATATGTCAGACACAGAAACCATAACACATCATTTACATCCCCACAGGTCCCCCAACTGAAGAGGCCAACAGTGATGACAACAACTCTGGTCTTCAGGATCGAGATAACCACCTGGCCCATCAGGGACCTCTGGAGAGCCGGTAACCCAGGCCCAGTCACACACCACCACAGAGCCTCCCCCATCAGGAAACACCACCACAGCACCCACCCAGCGTACCCACACCTCTGTCTCCAGGACAGGTGAATCAGCAGTGTGTCCAACTCTACAGGGACCCCAGGCGACACCTCATACCCAAGACAATCAGGGACCTGGGGTCAGTGGCAGTGGGCACACGTTTCGGGGACAGAGGCACAAGCCATCAGGGAAACTTGGAGGACTGCTGTGCACCAGGGGGAGGACAGGCCCAGGGAACTGACTCGCCAGGAGGCACTTGCAGAGATCCTGGGAGCCTATCAACATTCCCAGGACACGATGTGCCAGATCCTAGACAATGTGCAGGAGAACAGGCAGCTGCAGGAGGGACAGAAACAGGGGATCAGCGAGGACTAGCAGGCCATCAACAACACCCTGATCTCCATAGCAGGGGTGCTGGCAGACATGGCCAATATCATGAGGGAGGCAGTCACACAAAAGTGGGCCCCTGCCACTAGCCAGACATCTGAACAGCCTTCCACCTCCGCTGCCTCTAGTGGATAGGAGTCCCCGCCACAAGCCTGACAGGCCACTAGCACCCCTCCCCCTGCAGAAGAAGAACCACCCCGCAAACGTTCCCTGCAATCCAGGCAGAAGCCAGAGACAGCTGCCAAGTCCCCCGCCAGGAAATGAGACTCTCCTGATTGTCACCCTTGTGTCACACTCTGTCACCCTGTCCACCTTGAACTGCCATTGCTCCTCTTCCTATGTCCCCTTGGACAATGCACCCGTGCTACAAACAGACTGGAACAATACCCTGGACTTTCCTCCATCATCACCCCATCCCATTGCACTTGCCCATCTATATTTTAGAACTTCAATAAACACCCTTTGAAAAAAAAGAAGTATGGAGTATGTCAAATTTTTCAAGTATGTATTTATAGAAACAGGTACAAACAATGCAATTCAACTGTACAGAAAATGAGCATAGATTAATGACCGGTAGGTGGCTGCAGTAATCACACCAGGAGCATATGTGAGGTCACCAACATCCGCAAAATGAGTTACCAAAGGGTACAGTATGTGGGCATAGGAGTGTGAAAAAACAGTGTGCCAGTGCCACAGGTATTCAAACAAATGTCATAGAAAAGTGAAGTAACAGTGTCTTACCTGTGTGTCATTGGAAGTATTGTCTGATCACTGATGTTCTGTTGACCTCATCCTCTGCCTCCTCATACTCACTGTCCCCAGGGTCTACTGCTGCCACATGGGCATCTCCAGTCTCCTCCTCCTGCAGAAAAGTCACATGGCGTCTCAGGGCAAGGCTGTGCAACATGCAGCATGCCACTACTATCTGGAAGACCTTCTTGGGTGATTAGCACAGGGATCCACCTTTCAGATGCAGGCATTTGAACCTGGCCTTCAGGAGGATGAAGGTTCTTTCAATTATCTTTCTGGTTCGCCCAGGGCCCTCATTATAGCGTTCTTCTGCCCTTGTCCTGGCATTCCTCATAGGGGTCATAACCATGATAGGTTAGGGTAACCAGAGTCATTTGCAACTTTTGAGGGACAACAGTTAGCCACACATTATCCCATATAGCCCACACCATACCCATACCCCAATATCTACTGGGTGGGAACCAGGGCTTACCTATTAGCCACACCCTGTGCCTCTGTAGTTGGGCCATCACATTTGGGGTGCTGCTATTCCTCAGGACAAAGGCATCATGCACCTACCCAGGATACTTAGCATTGACATTGACATGGGAGATGTACTGGTCCGCCAACAACACCATCTGTACATTCATAGAGTGGAAACTCTTCCAATTTCTGCACACCTGCTCATTCTGGTGGGGGGGTACAAATGCAATATGTGTTCCATCGTTCGCACCAATTATGTTGGGGATATATCCCACTGCGTAGACTATCAGCCTTCACTGGGGCCAAATCTTCAACTTGGGGAAATACAATTAAGCTCCACATGTATTTAATCAGGTCAGGCAACACTCTTGTTAGCACTATTGAGAACATTTGCTGTGAAATTCCTGCTGCCAAGCCCAGTGTCACTTGGAAAGAACCAGTTGCCAGGAAATGGAGCACTGATAGCACTTGCACAAGAGGGGGGATCCCAGTGGGGTGAAGGATAGCAGATATCAGGTCAGGCTCAAGTTGGGCACACAGCTCTGTGATTGTGGCCCTGTCCAGTCAATAGGTGAGGATAATGTGCCTGTCCTCCAGTGTTGCCAAGTCCACCAGGGGTCTGTACACTGGAGTATGTCTCTATCTCCTATTCATGTGCCCTGGGAGCAATCTATGTGGCACAAGAGTGAGGAGCCGGTAAAAAACTGAACAATGGGCTACAACAGAACTTTGCATGCTGTTAACTTGTAATGGGTCAGTGTGATTTATACAGTATGTCGTAATTTCACACGTGATGCAGCAATTATCCAGGGCCTGCACCCCCCCTCGAATTGGAGGCCATTTGTCCTGTGTTGAGGGACAGATGGAAGTGAGGTAATTCCGCTGAAGTTGTGCGCCGTTGCAGGGGGCGGTCGGGAACCATCGTGCAACTCCTCATTGGTTAACATTGGGCGCTATGGGGTACAGTGGACAGTGGTGATCCACGCCGGCGGTGACGGTGTGAACCGCCATGGACGTGACTGCCATTTTCTGTCTCATTTTTCACTTGTTACCTGATGTTCAACAGGAGAGGACCTACACTGCATGTGCTGCTGTGACCTGTGTCTGGAACCTACCATGGCCCGTGAGACTGGGGAAAGGGCCCCAGCCTTCACTTCGGCGGAGTTGGAGAGATTGGTGGATGGGGTACTACCCCAGTACGGACTGTTGTATGGGCCTCCAGACCAACAGGTGAGTACACAGTGGGCACAATGCATGTGGCATGAATGCCTGGAGTGGTGTGTGTGAAGGCCTCATGCAAGCGGGGTGGGTGGATGTCCTCTGGGTGACGTATCGGTTGTGTGCTGGGCCATGTGTGTGCAAATGGTGATGCGAAGGAGTATGGTGGGTCATAAGTGTAACATGCAGGACTGTTTGACTAAAGTAATTTTAAAGAAGGCTATATGGCGTGCCATCACCATGGACATGCGGATCCTGGGGGTCTACGGCAGGTGGTGCACCAACTGTCGGAAATGGTGGAAGGACCTGATACGCTGGCACGGAAGACTGCGGAGGCCCAGCTGGGGATGTCCTCCCAATGAGGAAGGATTGCCCATTCAACCCTGACCCCCCTGATGGACTGCATACTGTTGGTGGC
Organism: Pleurodeles waltl; assembly: GCF_031143425.1. Classification (NCBI taxonomy): domain Eukaryota; kingdom Metazoa; phylum Chordata; class Amphibia; order Caudata; family Salamandridae; genus Pleurodeles; species Pleurodeles waltl. Next base: position 878,564,525 of record NC_090438.1, on the reverse strand, counting down.
CTATCCAGAGCTGGATGGGCGCTTGAGGGCATCACAGCAGCCACAAGAGGGTGAGTACAGTACCCATCATTACAACTTACGCATGGTAGGGTGGTATCCAGGTAGGGGATGTGTGTCAGTGGGTGCCCCTAGGCCAGGCCTGACATTGCAGCATAGGTCCCGTGGTGGCTAGGGTTCAGAAGGGAGAATCTTGCTACCTAGCTCGTAGGCATTCACAACAGGTCAGGGCTGGGTGGGTTCCAGGTGTACTGCATTTGGCGCTGTGTGCATCACACCATGGCATGGCTGGTAACTATTGCTTTGGTAGTGCTATGGCATATTGCGTAGGGCTGTTCCTTGTGTGTGAGGGTGCAGTGTACGCCAACGGTGGTGTTGGTGCAGCCATTTACCCAGTGTATCATTTGTCTCTTCCCCCCCTTTCTTGTTTTGTTATCCTGCCCTTATGTGCATTAGCATCATCTGGCGGAGGAGCAGAGGCACTGGCAACGGAGGGAGCTGCATCCCACAGGACCCAGGAGGCAGAGTCCACCAACGCTGAGGGCACCAGTGGGACTGTGGATACTGGAGGCAACAGTTCAGACACAGATACCTCCTCCGATGGAAGCTCCCTGGTGGTGGCGGACACCTCTGTGAACACCCCTGCTACAGGTACATCCGCCAGCCCCGTACCAGCACTGCCTTCCCATCAGCCCCTCACCGAGTTGCCAGTGCCCGCTCACTCAGAAGGGTGGGCATCTTCTTCGCCCCAGGCACCTCAGGCCCTGCCCCAGTGAGCCCTGCTGCCCTGGGTGAGAAGGCTATTGACCTCTTGAGATCCAGCTCTGTAGGGCAGTCAACCATCGTGAATGCCATCCAGGGACTGGCAGCCCAGATGCAACTGACTAATGCATTCCTGGAGGGCATTTACAATTGCTTGGCATCCCAACAGAGATCGATCCAGGCTCTGGCCTCCTCTCTGATGGCAGCCATTGTCCCTGTTTCTACCCTCCCCCTCCAACTTCCTCTTCCTAGTCCCATTCTCCTCAGTCGCAACCCATTCCAAGCACACAGCCAGACGAGCATGCACAGAAGACAACACACAAGAGTGGTTCAGGCAAACACAAGCACCTCACTTCATCCCACAGGCACTCACACAAACGCCATCCAGATGCAGACGCACAAACATCCACTACTTCCACTGTCTCCCCCTCCGCCTCTTCCTCCACCTCCCTCCCAGTTCCGTCTACACTCACACCTACATGCACTACATCATCATCCACTACCAGTATCATCACCACACCAAGCAGAACACACACCTCACTGGCAGACACCCCCACAACATCCATGCACACGTCCCCTTTGTCCTCTCACACTGTGTCTGTGCCCCCTACTAAGGTACACAAACGCAAGCACTCAGACACCCAACAGCCATCCACCTCACAACAGCATCCAACCCATGCACCTGCACCCAAAATAATCAGACAGGCATCTCCAACAGCCACTCCCCCCTCCTCCACTCCCATTCCTTCTCTCTCTTCCTGCCCCAATGTCCCTAACAAGTGTTCCTATCCACCATTGACCTCTTCCCTACCCCCCATCCTGTACGTATGGCCAGGGTAGGGAGAACCCAGCTAAGCACCTCAGCCATCCAGTCCACGGACCCAGTCGCCAGTACACCCACTCGTGGTGGAAAAGGATCCAGGCACATGTCCTGAAGGTGAAGTAGCCGCACCAGGCAGCCATAAGACCAAGGAGCCTGCCCCAGCAGCTGCTAAGAAGGTAAAGGAGCCTGCTCCAGCTGCCAGAATGACCAAGGAGCCTGCCCTAGCAGCTGCTAAGAAGGTAAAGGAGCCTGTCCTAGCTGCCAGAACGACCAAGAAGCTTGCCCCAGCAGCTGCTAAGAAGGTAAAGGAGCCTGCCTTGGCTGCCAGGAAGAGACAGTAGCCTGCACCAGCAGGCAGGAAGAGCAAGGTGCCTGGGGCAGGACACTGGAAGACCAAGGGGCTTGGAGCAGAAACTGCAAAGGAGCCCCCACCACCAACCGTGGTTATGCAGCCGTCTGAGGTTGCAGGGGATGGGCAGGAGCCCCCCCAAGCAGCACCACCACCTCCAGTGGGCAGCCGTCCAAGGTTGCAGGGGATGGGCAAGATCCCCCCCCAGAAGCACCACCACCTCCAGTGGGCAGCCGTCCGAGGTTGCAGGGGATGGGCAGAGGCCTCCCCCCAAGCAGCACCTCCACCTCCAGTCGGCAGCCATCTGAGGTTGCAAGGGATGGGCAGGAGCCCCCCCCAAGCAACACCACCACCTCCAGTGGGCAGCCAACCGAGGTTGCAGGGGATGGGCAGGAACCTCACCCCACCAGCAGCAGCACCACCACTGAGCAGCCGTCACCGCCGGCAGACGGTATGTAATCCTGCATACATGGCCTGCTGTGCAGCCTGCCCCCTGCAAATCCAGTGGGTATTACACCCACCTGAGACACTGTGACCTTGCACTCCCTAGGTTCAAGAGCACAGAGCACGAGGCCCCCTCCAGAACCAGTTGGTATGACACCCACATCGCCAAGACTCCACAGGATCAAGAGCACAAGGCAGCTCTGTGTGTGCAGCTTTAAATTGCTTTTTCGACTTGGCAAAATAAACTATTTGTGAGTGCCAAGTATTTATTTTTAATGCATATGAATCACTACTCGGGTAGACCCTGGACAGCCTAGAGGGCAGGGTGCAATGTATTAAAAAGGTAGGACATGCACTTTGAAGATCCTTTAAGGTTTACATGACCTGCCAGTGATAAACTCTTACATATGTTTTTCACTACTGCAAGGCCTACCTCTCCCATAAGATAACATTGGAATCTCCTTGTTGCACTGTATAAGAGTACTTTCCAATTGGGAAAAGATAAACCCTAAGTTTGGTATGTATGGCATCACAGTTTAAAATCCTAACTTATGGTGAAGTTGGATTTAAAATTTTAATCTTGAAAATACCATTTGGTGTCTGCATCCTGTCTCTGGGTCACGACTGAGTGTGAGTGAGTTGTGCTTTGTTTATTCCCCCTAGACAGTCACACACATTGGGGAGCTTCGGTATGACTGGATAGGCCATCACGAGCAGGATGACAGGGAAGAGCTGGGCCCAGCACCACGTATACTTGAATAGGAGGAGTCCAGTCTTCACACAAAGGGATGCATACCCCCTGTATATAGTCTGGCACCAAGGCTACGAAAGCTTAGCATCTGTGTGCTTTAACAGCATGAATCTCGAATGTTATCCCCACTTCAGAGGCACAACTGTGTGTAAATACTGTACCCCAGACACCACCACTTTACTACACTTCTGGAGCTGTGTATACTCTGCCAGGAAGAAGCACTGCTGTGCTGCTCTAAAAACCGCCACACCGCTGGACTGATGCCCTAAAGGAACTGCTGTCCTGCTGTGCTCATCTGCTGCCTGCTGCCTTCTTGTCTGGAAAAGAAGAACGAAACCTGCAATTTCATCTTGGCCCCAGAACCCAAAAGTAACTCCAAGGGCTACTCTGCTGACCTCCTGATTTGAGTCTTAGGGATATAAAAGGCTGCCCAATCAGCTCCCGGACCCAGCTACAGCTGGTTTGTAACCCATAGAGGTGCCTCTCATTTCATAGGCCCTTGATGTAGCTCAGGGGCTCTTAAATTAAGATTGTTGTCCCGTTTGCACCAAGACCGCACCGCTCACACCAATAATCAGCTTGAGTCGCTGCCAGCCCTTCTCTTTTCCATGCAGCATTGATCACTCACAGAAGACCTGGACTGCTCATTAAGCCAAACTGACAACTGCCTGTGATGCTCTCCTTGCTCCTTGTGAACCTCTCCAATGCAAACAAGAATCCTGACACAAAACTTCAGCTGGAACTAATCTGAGACTATGGCCCTCATTACAACCCTGGTGGTCGATGATAAAGCGGCGGTAATACCGTCAACAGGCCGGCGGTTAAAAAATGGAATTTTGACCACGGCGGAAACCGCCAACACAGACAGCCACTTTAACACACTGACCACCACGGCGGTAGCAACAAGCACTGCGGAGGTAACCGCCAACAGCCAGGCGGAAGGCAATGTACCCCCACAGTATTCATCAAGCCATTCCGACAGCTTTTCTGGGGCGGTACCAACGCCATCAAAAGCACAGCGGAAACAGTACACAGAAGAGAAACGACGCATCTCTCAACACTTAAGGAAGAACCACAATGCCATGGAATCCGAACTGCAGATCTTCCCCATGCTGGTATACCTCCTCCTACACCAGGAACATGAACGGCGGAGAAGACTACCACGGTAAGTACTGCACCAGCACACAAGGTCGGGGAGGAGGAAAAAGAGAGTGACACACACGCAACACCCCCACCCACAACAACATACACACAAGCAGATGCAACAACATTACATATCAACCCCGTACCACTCAAGTATAACGCAAGGACAAAAGGAAGTGAGTAAAGCAAGTGTAATAATATACATTTCGGGAAATACATCCTTAAAGCACAAAACAGTGTCTACAATATATACAAGTGTATGGACAATGCCCAGTACAAAATGTCCGTGGACCACTGGGCCATAACACATAAGCAAAGGCCACACTTGACTCCTCCCTCAATACAGAGAGAACACTGCTGGGGCATCAGGTCGAAGATACACAGACACCTCAGGGGGAAGGGGAACGGGGGGCACCTCAGCCAGAAGATGGTAAAACACCACCGCTCCCGGAGAGGGCTACATGCCCTCTGCGATGTCCAGAGGAGTGCAAAGCCACAGTCTCTCTAGTGGGTGGTTTGCCCACTGCTTGGTCCTGGTGAGTGCAAGGCTGCAGTCTCTCTCGTGGATGGTTTCCCACTGCTTGGTCCTGGGGAGTGCATGGCTGCAGTCTCTCTAGTGGGTGGTTTGCCCACTGCTTGGTCCTGGGGAATGCAAAGCCACAGTCTGTCTAGTGGGTGGTTTGCCCACTGCTTGGTCCTGAGGAGTGCAAAGCCACAGTCTCTCTAGTGGATGCCTTCTTCCACTGATTCTGGAGGGGGGCTTCTGCCCAGAGTGCTTCATCCTGGCAAGGTGGGGGTGAGTGGATGCCTTCTTCCACTGGTTCTGGAGGGGGCCTTGTGCCCAGTGTGCTTCATCCTGGCAAGGTGGGGGTGAGTGGATGCCTTCTTCCACTGGTTCTGGAGGGGGCCTTGTGCCCAGTGTGCATCATCCTGGCAAGGAGGGGGTGAGTGGATGCCTTCTTCCACTGGTTCTGGAGGGGGCTTTGTGCCCAGTGTGCTTCATCCTGCCAAGGAGGGGGTGTAGGAGGCTGGCCTGGCTTATAGTGGGTACCTGATGGTACTTACACCTTGTCCAGTTATCCCTTATTAGTAGATTAGTAGTGTTTTAGCAGCTTAGGCTGATAGAGGTAGCTATAGCAGAGCAGTTTAGGCTGAACTAGGAGATATGCAAAGCTCCTACTATACCACTTATATCATATAGCACTATTTCATAAGAATCACAATTCTCAAAGTTACTAAAAATAAAGTACTTAATTTTAGTGACAATGTGCCAAAAATATCTCATAGGATATACTCCCTTAGGAGGTAAGTAAAATACAATACACAAAATATACACACAAACCAAAATCAGGTAAGTAAACAGTTAGAAAAGTAGTACAAACACCGTAGAATACAATAGCATGCAATAGGCCTAGGGGCAACAGAAACCATATACTAAGAAAGTGAAATACGAAACACTTAGGGACCCCAGGCCTAGTGTAGTGTGTAGAGGGTTGCTGGGAGTGTAAGAAAACACTAAGGGCCATATTTATACTTGTTGACGCAAAACTGCGCTAACGCAGTTTTGCGTCAAAAAAATTAGCGCCGGCTAACGCCATTCTGAAGTGCCATGCGGGCGCCGTATTTAATCAATGACGTTAGCCGGCGTTAGCCGCCGGCGCTGCCTGGTGTGCGTGAAAAAAAACAACATACACCAGGCAGCGACGGCGTAGGGGGATATGGAGCTTGGGCCCCAAAAAATGGGGCAAGTCAGGTTGAGGCAAATTATTCGCCTCAACCCGATTTGCGCCATTTTTTTCGACTCCCAACCCCCATAGAAATGACTCCTGTCTTAGAAAAGACAGGAGTAATGCCCCCTTTCCCAATGGCCATGCCCAGGGGACGTCTGTCCCCTGGGCATGGTCATTGGGCATAGTGGCATGTAGGGGGGCACAAATCAGGCCCCCCTATGCCATAAAAAAAATAAAAAAAAGTACTTACCGGAACTTACCTTAATGTCCCTGGGATGGGTCCCTCCAGCCTTGGGTGTCCTCCTGGGGTGGGCAAGGGTGACAAGGGGTGTCCCTGGGGGCATGGGAGGGCACCTCTGGGCTCCTTCTGAGCCCACAGGTCCCTTAACGCCTGCCTTGTCCAGGCGCTAAAAAACAGCGCAAAAGCGGGCGTACGTCATTTTTTTTGACCCGCCCACTCCCGGGCGTGAATTTTGCCCGGGAGTGTAAATACGGCGCACATGCCTCGGAGTCAATTTTTTAGACGGGAATGCCTACCTTGCATCTCATTAACACAAAGTAGGTGTCCACGCAAAAAAATGACGCAAACTCCATGGACTTTGGCGCTAGACGCGTCTAACGCCAAAGTATAAATATGGAGTTAGTTTTGCGTCGGAATTGCGTCAAAAAAAACGACGCAATTCCGGCGCAAACAGAGTATAAATATGGCCCTGAGGGTGTCCAAGATACCCCAACCTAAGACCCTGAAAAGTAGGAGTAAAGTTACCCTACTTCCCCAGAAACACACCAAAGTCGTGATGGGATATTCCGCAAAGACCACAACTGACTGCAAAGCACTGAAGATGGATTCCTGGACCTGAAGACCTGTAAAGGAAGGGGACCAAGTCCAAGAGTCACAAAAGTGTCCAGAGGGGCAGGAGCTCACTGAACCCCAGATGAAGGTGCAAAATGTCTGCCTCTGGGTGGAAGAAGCTGAAGATTCTGCAACAACGGAAGATGCCAGGAACTTCTCCTTTGCACATGAGATATCCCATGGCGTGCTGAAGGACGCAGAGTTGTTTCCATGCAGAAAGACCGCAAACAAGCCTTGCTAGCTGCAAAGGTCGTGGTTGAAGAAAATGGGTGCTGCTCGGGCCCAGGAAGGACCAAGATGTCGCCCCCTTGGAGGAGGAGACAGAGGGGGCACTCAACAACACAGAGAGCCCACGCAGAAGCAGGCAGCACCCGCAGAAGTACTTGAACACGGGTTCAAGAAAACTGAGCATGGCGGTCATCTCAACACTACAAAGGAGGGTCCCACAAAGCCGGTGGTCAACTCAGTATGTTGAGCAATGCAGAATGGAGTGCTGGGGACATGGGCTGTGGTATGCATGAAGGATTCCTTGCAAAAGTGCACAGAAGCCCTAGCAGCTGCAGTTCACACAGTACACAGGATTACTGTCTGGCGTGGGGAGGCAAGGACTTACCTCCACCAAATTTGGACAGATGGACCACTGGACTGTCGAGGTCACTTGGATCCAGCTCCTGTGTTCCAGGGACCACGCTCGTCACAATAAGAGTGGACCCAGAGGACCAGTGAAGCAGAAGTGTGGTGCCTGCGTTAGCAGGGGGAAGATTTTGTCGACCCACAGGAAATTTCTTCTTGGCTTCCAGTGCAGGGTGAAGGCAGATAGCCCCCAGAGCATGCACCACCAGGAAACAGTCGAGAAAGCCGGCAGGATTAGGCGCTACAATGTCACTGGTAGTCTTCTTGCTACTTTGTTGCAATTTTGCAGGTGTGCTGGAGCAGTCAGCAGTCGATCCTTGGCAGAAGTTGAAGAGAGAGATGCAGAGGAACTCTGGTGAGCTCTTGCATTCGTTATCTGAAGAGAAGCCCACAGGAGTGACCCTAAATAGCCCTCAGAGAAGGGTTGGCCACCTAGTCAGGTAAGCACCTTTCAGGAGGGGTCTCTGATGTCACCTGCTGGCACTGGCCACTCAGAGGCCTCCATTGTGTCCTCACACCTCTGCATTCAAGATGGCAGAGGTCTGGGACACACTGGAGGAGCTCTGGGCACCACCCCTGGGGTGGTGATGGACAGGGGAGTGGTCACTCCCCTTCCCTTTGTCCAGTTACACACCAGAGCAGGGGCTGGGGGAACCCTGAACCAATGTAGACTGTCTTATGCAAGAAGGGCACCATCTGTGCCCTTCAAAGCATTTCCAGAGGCTGTGGGAGGCTACTCCTCCCCAGCCCTTAACACCTATTTCCAAAGGGAGAGGGTGTAACACCCTCTCTAAGAGGAAATTCTTTGTTCTGCCTTCCTGGGACTGGGCTGCCCAGACCCCAGGAGGGCAGAAGCCTGTCTGTGGGTTGGCAATAGCGGTAGCTGCAGTGAAAACCCCAGAGAGCTGGTTTGGCAGTACCCGGGGTCAATGCTGGAGCCCCGGGATGCATGGGATTGGCACCCCAATTCCAGATTTGGCATGGGGGGACAATTCCATGATCTTAGACATGTTATATGGCCATATTCGGAGTTACCATTGTGAATCTACATATAGGTATTGACCTATATGTAGTGCACGTGTGTAATTGTGTCCCCCCACTCACAAAGTCTGCGGAAATTGCCCTGAACTATGTGGGGGCTCCTTGGCTAGTGCCAGGGTGCCCTCACACTTAGTAAGTTTGCACCTAACCTTTACTAAGTGAGGGTTAGACATATAGGTGACTTATAAGTTAGTTAAGTGCAGTGTAAAATGGCTGTGAAATAACGTGGACGTTATTTCACTCAGGCTGCAGTGGCAGTCCTGTGTAAAAATTGTCTGAGCTCCCTATGGGTGGCGAAAGAAATGCTGCAGCCCATAGGGATCTCCTGGAACCCCAATACCCTGGGTCCCTAGGTACCATATACTAGGGAATTATAAGGGTGTTCCAGTGTGCCAATCAAAATGGTCACTAGCCTACAGTGACAATTTTAAAGACAGAGAGAGCATAAGCACTGAGGTTCTGGTTAGCAGAGCCTCAGTGACACAGCTAGGCACCACACAGGGAACACATTCAGGCCTCAAACTTTGAGCACTGGGGTCCTGGCTAGCAGGATCCCAGTGAGACAGGCAAAAACAAACTGACACACAAGTACAAATGGGGGTAGCATGCCAGGTAAGATGGTACTTTTCTACAGGGGGTTGAGTGGATGGCTTTTTCTACTGGTTCTGGAGGGGGCCTTGCGCCCAGTGTGCTTCGTCCTGGCAAGGAGGGAGTGAGTGGATGCCTTCTTCCACTGGTTCTGGAGGGGGCTTTATGCCCAGCGATGCAGATCCTGTATAGTGCAAGGTCACAGTCTCTCACCTGGGTGTCACACCTACAGTTGTTTCAGGGGCCAGGACGCACTACAGCCCATGTAGCCACGACTACACACTGCCCGCCGGCGGTGATGGCTGCTCAGTGGTGGCAGTTGCGGGGCTGGTGGCAGTGGTGGGGGGAGGCTCCAGCCCTTCCCCTGCAGCCTCAGAGGGCCGCCCATGGGGGCTGCTGCTGCTGGCAGTGGTGCTGGCAGCGGTGCAGGCGGCGGTGCAGGTGTCGGTGCAGGTGGTGGTGCTGCCAGTGGTGGGGGGAGGCTCCAGCCCTTCCCCCGCATCCTCGGATGGCTGAAGTGCCATGGCTGGTGTTGTTTGCCCAGATGCTGCTCCAGGACCAGATCCATCCTGCCTGCGGTGTCGCCTTGGAGTCTTTCACACCTGCAGTAGCTGTGGACTGGGCGGCTGAGGTGCTGGCCTGGGTTCTGCCCACCCTGGCCCGAAGTGAAGGATGGGGGAGGAATAGGTCAAGGGTGGAGAGAAAAAGCATTTTAGGGACAATGAAGAGGGTGAAGGTTTTGGAGTGGAGGAAGAGGGAGTGGTTGTAGGAAGTGTCTGTCTGCTGTGTTTGGGTGCAGGTGCATGGGCTGGATGCTGTCGTGAGGTGGATGGCTGTTGGGTGTCTGAGTGCTTGTGTTTGTGTACTTTGGGAGGAGGGGGCACAGACACAGTGGGAGAGAACACAGGGGACGTGTACATGGATGTGGGGGTGGTGACTGCCAGTGAATTGTGTGTAGTGATAGGCGTGATGGTGATGGAGATAGTGGATAAGGATGTAGTGAAAGCAGGTGTGAGTGGAGATGCTACTGGGAGGGAGGTGGATGGCGAGGAGGAGGGGGACAGTAGGGAGGCAGTGGATGTTTGTATGCCTGCATCTGGATGGTGCTTGTGTGAGTGCCTGTGGGATGAAGCGTGGTTCTTGTGTTTGCTTGAGCCACTTCTGTGTGTTGATTTGGATGCATGCTGGTCTGAGGGTGTGCTTGGGATAGGCTGGGGTAGAGTGGGTTGGGACTGGGTACAGGAAGTTGGAGGGGGGAGGCTAGAGACAGGGACAATGGCTGCCATCAGTGAGTTGGCCACAGCCTGGAACGATCTCTGTTGGGCCGCCATGCCAGAGTGAATGCCCTCCAGGAATGCATTTGTTTGTTGTAAATGCCCTGCCAGCCCCTGGATGGCCTTCAGTATGGTTGACTGCCCAACAGAGATGGATCTGAAGAGGTCAATAGCCTCCTCACTGAGGGCAGCAGGGCTGACTGGGGCAGGGCCTGAGGTGCCTGGGAGGAAGGAGATGCCCACCCTCCTGGGTGAGCGGGCAGGAGAAACACGCTGAGGGGCTGCTGGGAGGGTGATGCTGGTATGGGAGGTGGCTGTACCTGTAGTTGTGGTGGGCACAGAGGTGTTTGCCACCGCCAGGGAGCTTCCATCAGAGGAGGTGTCGCTGTCAGAACTGTCCCCTCCCGTCTCCTCCGTGGTGCTCCCCACACCCTCCGTCCCACTGGTGCCCTCACCGTCGGTGAATTCGGCCTCATGGGCCATGTAGGATGCTGCTCCCTCCGTTGCCGGTGCCTCTGCTCCTCCGCCAGATGATGCTAATGCACACAAGGAAAGGGTGACAAAGCAAAAAGGGGGGGAGAGACAGAGGATACACTTGGTCAATACCAGCAACAACACCACTGTTTGCGTACACAAAACACAGGGAACAGCCCTATGCACTAGGCCATGCTCTACCAGTTACAATGCTGGTCACCAGGCCATGGGGTACAATGCCAAACGCCAATAGCAGCACACCTGAAACCCACAGGACCCTGCCCAGTAGTCGATGCCCACTAGCATTTTTGGGGTCGGAGTGCATCTGAGCCTGCTCATCATGGAACCTACCCTGCCATGTTTGTCCTGGCCTAGGGCACCCACAGACCCACATCCCCACCCAGATAACACCTCAACACGCGCAATTTCATGAATCTGAAAATGTACTCACCCCCTTGTGGCTGCTCAGATGCCTTCAAGCACCCATCCAACTCCGGATAGGCCATCACCAGGATGCAGAACATCAGGGTGGTCAGGGTACGACAGGCACCCCTTTCTCGTTGGGAGGCCATCCCCAGCTGGGCCTCCGCTGTCTTCTTTGCCCAGCGGTGCAGGTCCTCCCACCGTTTGCGACAGTGGGTGCTCCGCCTGTCAAAGACCCCCAGGGTCCACACCTCCTTGGTGATGGCACACCAAATACCCTTTTTCTGATGGGCGCTGACCTGCAGAAGAAGATACATTAGAAAAGGTATTAGTCATACCTTCCAGCCTGTTACACTCATGGCCAACCATATCCCTCCTATCCCCTTACGCACAGACATTGCCCACCATACCTGCAGCACTCTGCCCAGGACCCCTCAGCCCCCCCCCCACCACATGAAGCTTACACACACAGCACTCCATACATTCATGCCCCATGCATCGTGCTCACAGTGTACTCAACTGTTGGTCAAGAGGACCATAAAGTAAACGGTACTGGGGTAGGACCCCATCTACTAGTCTCTCCAACTCCTCCAAAGTGAAGGCAGGGGCCCTTTTTCCCAGATGCTCAAGCTATGGTCTCTTCCAGACACAGGTCACAGCAGCACTTGTAGTGTAGGTCCTCTCCTGTTGAAGGTCAGGTAGCAAGTTAGTGAACAGATAGAAAATGGCGGTCACATCCGCTGCAGTGCATACCGTCACCCCCAGCGTACATCACCATTGGCTCAGGGAACCCGTAGGTCCCAATGACAACCAATGAGTTATTGCATGGCGGTCGTCGAACGCCTCCTGCAACAGCGCACAACGTCAGCGGAATGACCTCATTTCCACTTATCCTTCCTCACAGGTCAGGCAGCCACCATTTCAGGGGGGAACAGGCCATGGCACCTAACTGCGTCACAGCAGACATAGGCACATCAACGGACATACAGGTTCACATTAAGTTTCTGTATCAAAATGCAAGGCATTTTACTCTGAGGATATCTTTGAATATGTCCATCTGCTCACCGTTTTTCACCCTAGAGTTCAACGCTGAGGATGAATAGGAGATGGAGACATACTCCCATGTACAGTCCCCTGGTGGACATAGCAACAATGGAGGACAGGCACATTATCTTAACCTACATACTAGATAGGGCCACACATTCTAGAGCTGTTTGCCCAATTGGAGCACGACCTGATCTCAGCTATCCGCCACCCCACTGGTATCCCCCCTCTTGTGCAGGTCCTATCAGTGCTCCATTTCTTGGCAAGTGGTTCCTTCCAAGCAACAGTGGCCATGGTAGGAGGGATGTCACAGCCTATGTTCTCAAACGTGCTGACCAGAATGTTGTCAGCCCTGATGAAACACATGTGCAGCTATATCGTATTCCCCCAGGTGGAGGGTTTGGCCACAGTGAAGGCTGACATCTATGCACTGGGACATATCCCCAACATCATTGGTTCTATTGATGGTACACATATTGCCTTTGTCTCCCCTCCGGAGAAATGATCAGGTGTTCAGAAATCGAAAGAGCTTTCACTCTCTGAATGTGCAGATAGTGTGCCTGGCGGGCCAGTACATCTCCCATGTCAATGCAAAGTATCCTGGGTCTGTGCATGATGCCTTTATCTTGAGGAATAGCAGCATTCCATATGTGATGTCTCAACAACAGAGGCACAGGGTGTGGCTAATAGGTGAGCCTATGGTCCCCACCCAGTGTCTGTTGGTATATGGATGTGGGGTTGGACCTAAGGGTGAGTGTCTGGCTAACAGGTATCCCTCGATATTTACAGGTGACTCTGGTTACCCCAACCTCTCATGGCTACTGACCCCAGTGAGGAATGCCAGGACAAGGTCAGAGGAACGTTACAATGAGGCACATGGGCGAACATAGAGGGTCATTGTGCACACCTTTGGCCTCCTGAAGGCCTGATTCCGGTGCCTCCATCTGACAGGTGGATCCCTGTGCTACTCGTCCAAGAAGGTGTGCCAGATCATCGTTGCATGTTGCATGTTGCACAACCTGGCCTTGAGACACCAGGTGTCTTTTCTGCAGGAGGATGAGGCTGGAGCTGGTCGTGTGGCAGAGGTGGAGCCTGTGGACAGTGATGAAGAGTGGGAAGAGGAAGAGGATGTGGACAACAGAACAACTATAATTCAACAGTACTTCCAGTGACACACAGGTAAAACACTTTAACTTCACCTTCCATTGCTGTTTTGTGTTGGACATTGTACCCGGCAGCCTGATTTTCCAAATTCTGTAGCCACTTACTGTACCCTTTGGCATCTCTATTTTCAGATATCGGTGCCCCACTCTGGCTCCTGGTGTGATTACTGCTGCCCACTACAGGTCATACCTATGTATACATAACTGTACAGTTGAATTGCAATGTTTGCAGCTTGTTAAACAAATACATATTTCAATCAATTGACAGACTCCATACTTGTATTTGTTCAAAGGGTTTTTATTTCTGTGCTAATAAGTGGAGGGGGTATTGCAATGGGCTGGGTTGCTGATGGAGGAAAGTCCAGGATAGAGTCCAGTCTATTTGTATCACAGGTGCATTTTCCAAGGGGGCATAGGAAATGGAGCAATGGTAGTTCAAGGTGGACAAGGTGACAGAGTGGGACACAAGAGTGACATTCAGGGGAGTCTTATTTCCTGGCCGGGGTCTTGGCAATGTTCTCTGGCTTCTGCCTGGATCGCAGGGACCTTTTGCGTGGTGGTTCTCCTTCTGCAGGGGGAGAGGTGCTAGTGGCCTGATGCTCTAGTGGCGGGGCCTCCTGTCCACTAACGTCAGCGGAGGTGGAGGGCTGTTCATCGGTGTGACTAGTGTCAGGGGCCCGTTGGTGTGCCACTGCCTCCCTCATGGTGTTGGCCATGTCTGCAAGAACCCCTGCAATGGTGACCAGGGTCGTGTGGATGTCCCTCAGGTCCTCCCTGATCCCCAGGTACTGTCCCTCCTGCAGTCGCTGGGTCTTCTGCAACTTGGCCAGTATCTGGCCCATGGTCTCCTGGGAATGGTGGTAGGCTCCCAGGATGTTGGTGAGTGCCTCGTGGAGAGTCGGTTCCATGGGCCTGTCCTCCCCCAGTCACGAAGCAGTCCTCCCAGCTTCCCTGTTGTCCTGTGCCTCTGTCCCCTGAACCGTGTGCCCACTGCCACTGACCCCAGATCCCTGATCGTCCTGTGTTTGTGGGGTTGCCTGGGGTCCCTGTAGTGTAGGACACACTGCCGATTGACGTGTCTTGGGGACAGAGGGATGAGCCTGCTGGGTGGGTGCTGTGGTGGTGTTTTCTGAGGGGGGAGGCTCTGTGGTGGTATGGGACTGTGCCTGGGTCACCGACTGTCCAGAGGTCCCTGATGGGCCAGGTTGGTCATCCTGATCCAGGCGTGCTGAGCTGCTGTCATGACTGTGGGCCTCTTCAGGGGGGGCTGGATGTTGCTGGCACCTCCTCTCTGGTGACGTTGTGTGGGGATCCTGTGGGTATGTGAAAGCAGTGTTATTGTTACTGCGTGTGACATTTTGTGCATGGGTATGTTTCCCCCTATGGTTATTATCACCAAGGCAGCTTTGGCTTGTTTGAGTTGTGATTTGGTTGGCTAAGTGATTGTCACTACTGTGCATGTTGTGGTGATGGGTGTCCATGCAGGGCTGTAAGTGGTGTCCATGCATTGGTGGTGCATGCATTGCTGGTTACTGGGATGGGTGGGTTGTGATGGTGGGGTATATGTGAGGTTGTGGGGTGATGGGGTGAGGTAAGGGGAAAGGGTATGTGATGGCATGCGGGTAGGGGGGTGAAAGTAATAAAGATTTGAATTAACAGAGTCCGATCCTCCTGCTACTCCTGCCAGGCCTCAGGATGCAGTATTGCCAAGACATGCTCCTCCCATGCTGTTAGTTGTGGGGGAGGAGGTTGGGTCCACCGCCAGTCCTCTGTACAGCTATCTGGTGTCTTGCAACCACGGAAAGCACCCTCCCCCGTAGGTCGTTCCAACTCTTCCTGATGTCATCCCTTGTTCTGGGGTGCTGTCCCCGGCATTGACCCTGTCCACCACTATCTGCCAAAACTCCATCTTCCTAGTAATGGACGTCTGCTGCACCTGTGATCCAAATAGCTGTGACTCTACCTGGATGATGTCCTCCACCATGACCCTTAGCTCCTCCTCAGTGAACCTGGGGTGTCTTTGGGGTGCCATGGGTGTAGTGTGAGTGGTGTGTGTGAGGGTGTGTGGGGTGATGTGTTGGGGTGTGTGCTGTGAGGTGCGTGGATGGTGTATGGGTGATGGTGTTTTGTGGCTCTGGTTCTGTGGGTTCTCCTGGCGTGTCTCTTTCTCTCAGTTGTAAATTGTAGTGGTAAAGGGTTGTGGGTAATGTGGGTGTGTGTTTTATAGTGGTTTATGGGTGTGGGTGTGGTGTGTGTATGTGTGTCAGGTGTGTGTAGTTTGAATTGTCCAATATGGAGTTGTTTTGTTAGTGTGTGTGTATTTTGAGTGTGGCGGTATGTACCGCCAATGGTTTACCGCGGTTGAATGTCCGCCACGGTGATTCACGGGTCATAATGCTGTGGGTGTATTTCTGTTGGCGAACGGTGTGGGTTTTGGTACCGTCAGTTTATCACTACCTTTGGGCTGGCAGATTTGTGTGTGTGTCTGTAAAGTGGTGGATTTCTATGTGTGGGTCATAGTACGTGTAACGGTATACGGCCACGGTTGAGGTATGTTGGCGGAAGTCAGCATGGCGGTAAGCGGCACTTACCGCCAATGTCATAATGAGGGCCTATATCTGGCCTGGGGTCTAGCGCGATCGGCCTCAACTTTTGACTCTGACCCACTCCAGCACAACCAGATAGCCACTGTGGACGCTTTACACTTTTACGTACTTATCTTCACTTTTCTCTATATTCATTGGATTGTTGTTGTTTTAGTATTGTTTTATTCATTAAATTTAGCTCTTTTTTCTAGCCTAGTGTGGGATCCTTTACGTGTGATGTTTTCACAATTTAACTGTTTGAAGTGTTGCGCAAATACATTATACATTGCCTCTAAGTTAAGCCTGACTGTTCTGTCCCAAGCTACCAGGGCGCTGAGCACAGTTTAATTTGGGGTTTTCTTGAGCCTCACCCTAACAAGAATTGTGCTTGCAACTTGACCAGGACTGACACCCCAGTCAACCAGTAAACCAGTAGCAAGGAGTACCTGAATGTTTCTATCCGGCACAAAACAGAGGTTTTTTTTTTCCATCCATGCAGGATTTGTTTTGGAACTTGCTGGGGCCACAATTTTCTCGGTCTGTTAGTGAGTGTGCGAGATTCTGCACCCACTTGTGTGACTTCCAGCTGCGAAGGCACCAATAAAGTGCCACTTGCGAGCACGAATGCACCTCAAGTAGATTTTCTACTAGAGAAGCAGCTAAATCTGCTCCAAAAGAAGCTTAGGAGTAGATTTTCTTCTCAAACGGTTTTTTAATGCAAGAAGCCTTTTTTTACTTTTTTTTTCCAAAAGGAAGGAAGTTCCCCAAAGACTTCAATGTCTTGTTCCTGTCCAGCAGGCTCCCCTGGGTGCTTTGTTCATCTCCTGGTCACTTTTCACTTGGATTTTGAGGTGGAAGGATCACTCTCCTTGTCTGTTGGATATATACCTTTAGAATTAAGGACTTTGGCCCTCATTACAACTTTGGCGTTCTTTTACAAAGACCACCGAAGCTGCAGGCACCGGAAGACCAACAGTGCTGGTGGTCTTCTGACCATCATACTATGAGTACTGAAGGATTTCTGCCACTATTTGGGCAGAAATCCGTCAGCAGTCGTTCTGGTGGTCGGCGGTGCAGAGGCGATTCCACAGCCATCAGCGCCATGCCAAAAGGACTCCGCCCACCATGTTATGTGCAGTAATATGGCATGGCGGTGTCCTGATGGTGGGGCGCTGTCGGAGGTGGAAGCGATGGGTCCCGTTCCCAGGCAGACGACCTCCTTGCCGGACAAGGGAAGTCGATCGTCCGACAGGGGATGGGGGTGTGAGGGTGGGGGTGTTGTGTGCGCAAGTGTGAGTGGGTGTATGTCTGCATGTCTGAATGTAAGTGTGTATGCATGTGTGTATGTATATGTGATTGTTGAAGTAAGTGTGTGTTGGTATGTTTGTGTGAATGCATGTCTGTTGGTGCGAGTGAATGAGTGTATGTAAGTGTTGGTGAATGCGTGTGTGTAAGTGTTGGTGAATGCGTGTATGCGGGTGCGAGTGGGTGTGTGTGCGTGTATGCGGGTAGGGTGGTGCTGTCATGGAAGGGGGGGTCATGGAATCGAAGGGAGGTTTGGGGGAGTCCTCTGCCAGCAATAGGAAAGGAATTTCCTATTGCCAGAGCCTTTCCGCCAGAGTTTTCGTGGAGGTGCTACAGCCGCAGAAACCCTTGCCGAAAGGTGACTTGTACTACTGCCGGTGGTCTTCAGTGGACAGCCGGCCCAGAGACCCTGTCCTCTGGCCTGGCTGTCATACCACCCTGGCGGTACCAGCAGAGATGTGGCGGGTTGGCAGAGGCCAAACTGCCACACTCGTAATGCGGCAGTCTTCATTGCTGGCCTGTCAGTGGTGAGACAGCCACCATGGCTCTGGCGGTCTTTGGACCACCAGGGTCCTAATGAGGACCTTTGTTTTTGTGATATCACAAAAGTAAGTTAAACAATTGCTGCATAAGGGTGTTGTGTGTTTGATAGGGCATGTACCAGTATTTTTTTGTACTTTTATTAGATTTTTACATTTCATTGAGGTGAGTGGCCTGGATTTTAGGTAGGGGCCTAGGTATTTTTTGCATTTAATATTTCATCTCTTGTAAAGGAAAAATGTTGCACATTTCAGTATCTTTTCTCCAAGTTTGTTACATTTGCGCTATGCATTTATTTTACTATGTACCCTAGATTTCCAACAGATAATCTAGCCAGTAGGCCTATTGTTAGTAGTCATCTGTACATGAAATAAATGATTCTGTGGTACGTGTTTTTAAAACTTCATTTAGGACAGTGATGATATTGGAATAAATTCAAAATGTTGACTATTGTTTGCATTTAAATTTGTTCTGCAAAAAGTGTATATGTGGGGTAATATTTGATGCCATAAGAGGATGTGTGCTGCATTAAATTCTTTATAGCTCAGCTAATTTTCGTGTTTTACATTGCTGAATTATTGGTAGTATTTTCTTCAGTGTTACCACCATGCTTCCTTTTTCTGGCCAGCATGTGTGTGTGTGTGCATATATATGTTTGTCATCGGACACTATGGGGGTCATTCTGACCTCGGCGGTAAAAGGCCTATACCGCCGGTCAGAACTCCGCCATTCTACCGCCGCGGCCGCGGTAAACCGCCACGGTCATTCTGACCACCAACTGTGAAACCGCCAAAAACCCGACATCCAGGGAAGGCCGCCTCATCAGCGGGCCGCGGAAAACTGGAGATGACCAAACCTCCACTGCCACGCCAACACAAACACGCCCATGCCATTCTGACCCACCAATCCACGCGGCGGTCTTTCAACCGCGGTATTCCGTTGGCGGTACACACCGCCGCGGTCAAAATACACACACATATACAAAACACTGCCATATTCGACAATTTGAAATACACACACCTGACACACATACAAACAACACTCCCACACATCCAATCAACTATAAAACACACACCCACATCACCCACAAACCCCTACGACCGAAGATCAGAGACGAAGGAGAGAGAGACACATCACAGAATAGAGAGCTACATCACACAGAGGCACACTACACCATCACACACACCACATAGAAGCACAAAGCACCACACACCAACACACTCATCACCAAATACACCACCCCACACCTCATCCACACCACCCCATGGCACCCCAAAGGCACCCACGGTTTTCGGACCAAGAACTCCGGGTCATGGTGGAGGAAATTATAAGAGTTGAACCCCAGCTCTTCGGCTCACAGGTGCAGCACACCACTATAGCCAGGAAGGCGGAGCTATGGCAGCGGATCGTGGACAGGGTCAACGCGGTGGGACAGCATCCCAGAAATCGAGACGACATCCGCAAACGCTGGAACGACTTACGGGGAAAGGTGCGCTCCATGGTCTCGCGACACAACATCGCAGTGCAGAAGACTGGTGGGGGACCCCCACCCACTCCACCCGAATTCACAGCATGGGAGCAAGAGGTACTAAACATCCTGCATCCTGATGGCCTCCCTGGAGTACACGGAGGAATGGACTCTGGTAAGTACAATCTCAACTACTTCACCCCCCCAGCATGCTAACCCCCACCCCCACCCTCACCCCCAATCCCCCATCACACATCCTCCCTGAGAATGTCTCTCCAGCACAACCCACCCAACACCAACCCCTGCATGCCACCACAAACTATGGACACCCATCACCTAAGCATGACCACTGCACATACCCCCCCCCAAACACCCCCACAACACCTCCCCCAAGGGAATGACAGCACTGGGGGACAAGGGCACCCATAGATCGCACGCAATAGCACACACAGAAACAATAACCATACTCTCTTACCCCATGCAGGACCCGAACGCCAACACACCAGCCAGGAGGGTCCAGAAATGTCCATCCCCCCCCCCCGGAAGAGGCCCCCAGTGATGACAGCAGCTCTGTCGACCTGGAACCTGATGACCAGCCCGGACCATCGGGGACCTCTGGACAGTCGGTTCCCCACACACAGACACAGGCCACACCAGACCCAACCCCCTCTGGGAACAACAGCACAGCTCCCACCCAGCGGGCCCATGCCTCTGTCTCTAGGACAGGTCAATCAGCGGTGTGTCTGCCACTACAGGGCACCCAGGCTAACCCACAACCCCAACAACAACAGGGACCTGGGGGCAGTGGTAGTGGGCACACCGTCCAGGGGACAGAGGCCGGGGGAAACCGGGCAACTCGGAGGGCTGCTGTGCGACAGGGGGGGGAGGAGAGGCCCAGGGAACCCACTCTCCAAGAGGCCCTCACCACCATCATGGCAGCCTACCACCACTCCCAAGAGACGATGGCGACAGTACTGGCCAGGTTCCAGGCGATCCAGGCACAGCAGGAGGAACGGTACATGGGGTTCACCAATCAACTCACCAACATCTCTACAGCTATGGGGAGCATAGTCGAGGCCCTCAACCGGATAGAAGACACGTTGCGGGACCATGTGGCACCACACAGGGCCCCTGTCACTAGCCCGGACCAGGAACAGCCTACCACCTCCGCCGGCGCTAGTGGACAGGAGGCCCCACCACAACGACAGGCCACCAGAACCCCACCTCCTGCTGAAGAACAACAACCCCGCAAGAGGAGCCTGAGATCAAAAAAATAGACAGAGTAGGATGTCAAGACCCCGCCAGCATGAGATACCCCCTGAAGTCATCCCACTGTCCCACATTGCCACCCTGTCCAACCTTGAACTGCCCCTGCTCCATCCTTCCACAGGCATATGGACAATGCACCTGTGAGACTGAGAACTGGACTCTGCCATGGACATTACTCCACCCCCACCCATCACCGTGTTAATATCATGTACCATTATCTAGCACAATAAATAAATCACTCAATGCACTGAAATCAATCAGGAGTCAGGCTGTATTATTTACAAATGTATAACACATTACAGATCAATTATGTTCTGTTAACTTTGTGCTGAACACATACCGAGATCAATAAGCATTAGTCCATGGGCTAACCAAGCAGAAGTCACGCAGTGGGTCATACAGCACTGAAAAGGGAAGGGAAAATCAAACATCAGTTTAAAAGAACTGGGGGGTCATAGACAAAGTTGAGATGCAGGAGGCTTTCAGGAAAAGTTAAATGGCGTGGGTGATTCTTACCTGTGTGCTACTGAAAATACTGTTGGATAACTCTGTCCCTGTTGTCTGTGTCGTCCTCTGAGTCTTCCTCCTCTTCACTCTCCGCAGGCTCCACAGCTGCTTCAACACCACCATCTGGACCATCCTCCTGCAGGAAAGGCACCTGACGTCGCAATGCCAGATTGTGAAGCATGCAGCAGGCCACGATGATCTGGCACACCTTCTTTGGTGAGTACATCAGGGATCCCCCTGTCATATGCAGGCACCTAAACCTGGCCTTCAGGACGCCAAAGGTCCTTTCTATGATCCTCCTAGTTCGCCCATGGGCCTCATTGTACCATTCCTCTGCCCTGGTCCGGGGATTCCTGACTGGGGTCAATAGCCAAGGCAGGTTGGGGTAACCAGAGTCACCTATTAGCCACACACGTTGTCCCTGTAGCTGTTCCATCATATGAGGGATGCTGCTATTACACATCACATACGCGTCATGCACTGAACCAGGGAACTTGGCATTCACATGGGAGATGTACTGGTCAGCCAAACAGACCACCTGGACGTTCATAGAATGGTAACTTTTCCTGTTTCTGTACACCTGCTCATCGTCTTTTGGGGGGACTAAGGCCACATGGGTCCCATCAATGGCACCAATTATGTTGGGAATATGTCCAAGGGCATAAAAATCACCCTTCACAGTGGCCAAATCAACCTCCTCAGGGAATATAATGTAACTCCGCATGTGTTTCGTCAGGGCAGACAACACTCTAGACAAAACTTTTGAAAACATTGGCTGAGACATTCCAGATGCCATGGCCACTGTTGTCTGGAATGAGCCACTTGCAAGAAAATGGAGGACTGACAGCACCTGCACCAGAGGGGGAATTCCTGTGGGTTGGCAGATGGGGGACATCAGGGCTGGCTCCAGCTGGGCACACAGTTCATGGATAGTGGCACGGTCAAGTCGGTATCGTAGTATGATGTGGCGTTCTTCCATTGTCGAAGGTCCACCAGCGGTCGGTACACGCGAGGATTCATCCTTCTCCTCGCAAGTCCCAGCGGACGGTGCCTCGGAATGACAACATGGAGCACAGAGTCAAGCTAATCACTGGTACGTTCACCACAGCTTGCATAGCACACGGTTATCTATGTATTGAAAGGCGTGTATGTGTGGCAATGCAAGGCCTAGGCCTGTGTGACGCAGTAGAAATTATGCCATGTGGGCCCTTGAAATGGCGGCTGCCTGACCTGTGAAGTGGGACAATGGGATGTGAGGTGAATGCGCTGGCGGAGCACACCGTGGCGGTAGGCGGGTGAAGACCGCTATACGAAGCCGCATTGGTTAACATTGAAGCCTATGGGTTTCAGGAGCCAATGACGATGTGCGCCGGCGGTCGCGGTACGCACCGCCGCGGTACGCACCGCCGCGGGCGTGACCGCCATTTTCTATCTGCTTAATCACTCGAGACCTGATCATCCACAGGAGAGGACCTATACTGCAAGTGCTGCTGTGACCTCGGTCTGGAAGTGACAATGGCTGCTGCGACTGGGGAAAGGGCCCCTGCCTTCACGTCTGAAGAGTTGGAGAAGCTCGTGGATGGGGTCCTCCCCCAGTATGCGTTACTCTACGGTCCTCCAGACCAACAGGTAAGTACACCGGGTGCACATGGAATGGGCGATGCCTGTGTGGAGTGGGGTGGATGTAAGTTGGTGGGGTGGGGGGCAAATGAGGAGTGCAACGCACGACAGATGAGAGCATGTGCCACATGACAAGGTTGGGGAGGGGGGGCCAATCACATCTAACATGCAGTAAATTGATGAATGTTTCCTTCCCACCCTGTACATGTCACATAGGTCAGCGCCCATCAGAAAGTCGAGATTTGGCGTGCCATCGCCAAGGAAGTCCGGGCCCTGGGGGTCCACGTCAGACGGGGCACCCACTGCCGCAAGAGGTGGGAGGACATCCGCCGCGGGACCAGGAAGACCGCCGAGTCACTGCTGGGGATGGCCTCCCAACCTAGGAGGGGTGCCAGTCGTACCCTGACCCCCCTGATGTCCCGGATCCTGGCGGTGGCCTACCCTGATTTGGATGGGCGCTTGAGAGCATCACAGCAGACACAAGGGGGTGAGTATCAGCACATTCTGCTATCTTTGTGCGCAGTGGAGGCGTTTGGGTGGGGGAGGAGGGTTGTGGGTGACATTAGGCCAGGGCGCTTTCTGTAGTGTAGTCCTCTCCCTTAGGCATGGCCCTGTGCTCCCGGCCCCCACCTCTGTAGGGTGACAAGTACATCTATTCATGGTCCAGCCTCACACATGTGCGCGTTTGTCGTCTCTTGACCTGTTGTCCTAGTCAGAAGTACTGAGTAGTGTACCCCGAATGCGCGGCTTAGTGCATGAGGCTCCTGTGTCTGTCCTCTCCGCCAACGGTGTTGACATTGCATGCACTCAACCTGGTCTTCTTTTTTCTCCCCCCACCCTTCTTCTTCATCTTCTTGTGCATGTGTGCATTAGCATCATCAGGCGGAGGAGATTTGGCATCGGAGCACGAGGGAGCTGCAAGTCACAAGGCCCCGGTGGGCCCAGGAACAGACACCGAGGGCACCAGTGATCCGGAGGGCGAGGGGAGCACCACAACGGGGACCGGTGGTGAGACCAGCGACACAGACACGTCCTCGGATGGGTGCTCCCTAGCGGTGGCGGCAACATCCGTGCCCCCCGCCTCTACAGGTACAGCCGCCACCCAGCGCACCAGCCCCGCCCTCCCTGCAGCCCCTCAGCCTACGCTCCGTGCCCGCTCGCCCAGGAAGGCGGGCGTCTCCTTCGCCCCAGGCACCTCAGCCCCTGCCCCTGTCACCCCTGCTGCCCTCAGTGCGGAGCTCATTGACCTTGTGAGGACGCTCATTGTTGGGCAGACTACCCTTTTGAATGCCATCCAGGGGGTAGAAAGGGAGGTGCATCGGAGCAATGCCTACCTGGAGGGCATTCATTCGGGTCAGGCTGCCCATCAACGATCGTTCACTGCTCTGGCCTCAGCACTGACGGCAGCCATTGTCCCTGTTTCCAGCCTCCCTCTTCTGACTGCCTCCATCCTGTCTCTGTCTCCTGTTCCTCAGCCTATCCCATCCACACCATCTGACCTGCCTGCACACACCTCAACACCCAAGGGCAGCTCATCCAGACACAAGCACCACAGATCCCACAAACACTCACCCAAGCAACACCCAGATGCAGACATTCCAACAGTCACTACCACCCCTGTGTCCCCCTCCTCCTCGTCTCCCTCCTCCCTCCCTGTGACGTCTCCACTCACACCTGCATGCACACCAACATCAGCCAGTGCTTCCATCACCACCACACCCTCCTGTACAGTCCGTACGCGTGCAGTCACCACCCCCACTGCCATTTACACGTCCCCTGTGTCCTCTCCCACTGTGTCTGTCACCCCCTCTTCCAAGACACACAAACGCAGGCAGCTACCCACCCAACAGACATCCACCTCACGACAGCCTACAGCACCAGCACCTTCACCCAATGACAGCACACCTGACTCTCCTACAACCACATCCTCTTCCTCCACTCCCATCACCACTTCTCCTACCCTTTACCTTGGCCCTAAAAACGTTTTCCTGGCTAATCTTAACCTCTTTCCCTCCGATGACCTACCCCCTCCACCTGCAAAGAGTCCCAAGAGCACCTCAGCCACCACCAGCCCAGCTTCGAGTGTCACTGTTGTGCATGGGTTCTGGAGTCCACCCTTTGCCAGCAGTGACACCTCAATCAGCAGCAAGGACACATCCAGCCCCCCCCCCCCGGCAAGAGGACCAGGAAACAAAAGGGCCACCGTGCGAGGACTGACACGGCTGCCCCCAAGGAGCAAAGTTCGCCCACTTCACCAGCCACAACATCTAGGGGAGGCAAGGGCCCGAGAGCCCCATCTAAGGAGCGAAAGGGCAGCAGGGCGGAGAAGTCAGCCAGCAGGAGCGCGGAGCAGGTGGGCCCCACATGCCACATCCCAGCTGTAAAGGAGGACACCAAAGGGCCCAGGACTCCGTCACCGAAGGGTCCAGAAACATCACGGTCGGAGGGCGACTGAGCAGGGAGTCCAGCCCAGGTCTGGCTCCCTTGACCTACTGGATGTGCACCGCTGAAGAGGGCCCCGCCGTGCAGAAGAGCACCGCTGAACAGGGCCCCGCCGTGAAGATAGGCACCGCTGAAGAGGGCCCGCCGTGCAGAAGAGCACTGCTGAACAGGGCCCCGCCGTGAAGATAGGCACCGCTGAAGAGGGCCCGCCGTGCAGAAGAGCACCGCTGAAGAGGGCCCCGCCGTGAAGATAGGCACCGCTGAAGAGGGCCCCGCCGTGCAGAAGAGCACCGCTGAACAGGGCCCCGCCGTGAAGATAGGCACCGCTGAAGAGGGCCCGCCGTGCAGAAGAGCACCGCTGAACAGGGCCCCGCCGTGAAGATAGGCATCGCTGAAGAGGGCCCGCCGTGCAGAAGAGCACCGCTGAAGAGGGCCCCGTCGTGAAGATAGGCACCGCTGAAGAGGGCCCCGCCGTGCAGAAGAGCACCGCTGAACAGGGCCCCGCCGTGAAGATAGGCACCGCTGAAGAGGGCCCGCCGTGCAGAAGAGCACCGCTGAACAGGGCCCCGCCGTGAAGATAGGCACCGCTGAAGAGGGCCCGCCGTGCAGAAGAGCACCGCTGAAGAGGGCCCCGCCGTGAAGATAGGCACCGCTGAAGAGGGCCCGCCGTGCAGAAGAGCACCGCTGAACAGGGCCCCGCCGTGCAGAAGAGCACCGCTGAACAGGACCCCGCCGTCTCAAGCTCCGCTCCGCTGGGCACCACCGTCTCAAGCACCGCTCCGCTGGGCCCTTCCTGTCAAGCACCGCTCCGCTGGGCACCGCCGTCTCAAGCACCGCTCCGCTGGGCCCTTCCTGTTAAGCACCGCTCTGCTGGCCACCGCCGTCTCAAGCACCGCTCCGCTGGGCCCTTCCTGTCAAACACCGCTCCGCTGGCCACCGCCGTCTCAAGCACCGCTCCGCTGGGCACCGCTCCGCTGGGCCCTTCCTGTCAAGCACCGCTCCGCTGGGCACCGCCGTCTCAAGCACCGCTCCGCTGGGCCCTTCCTGTCAAGCACCGCTCCGCTGGGCACCGCCGTCTCAAGCACCGCTCCGCTGGCCACCGCAGTCTCAAGCACCGCTCCGCTGGCCACCGCCGTCTCAAGCACCGCTCCGCTGGGCCCTTCCTGTCAAGCACCGCTCCGCTGGGCCCTTCCTGTCAAGCACCGCTCCGCTGGGCACCGCCGTCTCAAGCACCGCTCCGCTGGGCACCGCCGTCTCAAGCACCGCTCCGCTGGGCCCTTCCTGTCAAGCACCGCTCCGCTGGGCACCGCCGTCTCAAGCACCGCTCCGCTGGCCACCGCAGTCTCAAGCACCGCTCCGCTGGCCACCGCCGTCTCAAGCACCGCTCCGCTGGGCCCTTCCTGTCAAGCACCGCTCCGCTGGGCCCTTCCTGTCAAGCACCGCTCCGCTGGGCACCGCCGTCTCAAGCACCGCTCCGCTGGGCACCGCCGTCTCAAGCACCGCTCCGCTGGGCCCTTCCTGTCAAGCACTGTTTATGGTTCACTGTGCCCACCATGCCTCCTCCTTGACCAGTGGAGACTGTCATCCACCTGATGGACTGTGGCTTTGCACTCCCCAGGATGGCACAGTGGGCAGCCCACCCACTATAGAGACTTGAGAGACTGTGGCTTTGCACTCCCCAGGACGGCACAGTGGGCAGCCCACCCACTGTAGAGACTTGAGAGACTGTGGCTTTGCACTCCCCAGGACGGCACAGTGGGCAAGCCACCCACTGTAGAGACTTGAGAGACTGTGGCTTTGCACTCCCCAGGATGGCACAGTGGGCAACCCACCCACTGTAGAGACTTGAGAGACTGTGGCTTTGCACTCCCCAGGATGGCACAGTGGGCAAGCCACCCACTGTAGAGACTTGAGAGACTGTGGCTTTGCACTCCCCAGGATGGCACAGTGGGCAACCCACCCACTGTAGAGACTTGAGAAACTGTGGCTTTGCACTCCCCAGGATACATCAATGGGCATGGTGGCCCCTTCGTGGATCTGGCGTCGTGGACTCATGTGGCTGTGGTGCCCCCCCTTCCCTTCCCCCTGAGGTGCCTGTAGTTTTTTCATCAGATGCCCCTGCAGTGTTCTCTCCAAAGGACTCAGGTCTCCTGTGTGGGCTTTGCCCTTGTGTCGCTACACTGTGGCCCACGGACTGTTCTATTTAATTTTGATGTAGAGGACTAATTGCCTCGGTTCTCCATGGCAGTGTATATAGTATTATTTTGGTATGGATATTTTGCATAGTTGACCTATATTTATCAGAGCCTATTTTTTATATAAATTTTTCTTCACAATTTAATTATGTCTTTGCATTTTTCAGGGGGGTTTGGGTGGTGTCACTGTGCATTGTTGCTCTGCATTGGTGTGTACATTGGGGGTGGGGGTCGCATATGTGTGTGGCCGTAACCTTTCCTCCTCCCCCCTCCCGTGTGTCGTAGGTGCAGTACTCACCGTTGTCGTCTGCGCTGGCGTTCGTACTCGTGGTAGATGAGAAGGTAGACGAGAGCAGGTAGGATGTTTAATTCGGGTTCCATGCTGTCCTCCGTACTCGTGGAGTGTGTTTTGGTGAGCGTTTTCCCGTTCGTAGTCTGTTTCCGCCGTGTTTTTATCGGCGGGGCTCCCGCCCCGGAAAAGGTGGCAGATTGGTGAGTTATGATAGTGTGGGCGGTACATTGTCTGCCGCCTGCCTGTTGGCGGTGACCGCCGCGCTGTTTGTCTGTACCGCCGTGGTGGTCGGAGTGTTAATGTGGCGGGCTGTGTTGGCGGTTCCCGCCAGGGTCCGAATTCCATTTTTTCGACCGCCGGCCTGTTGGCGGGTTGGCCGCCGCTTTATCACCCACCGCCAGGGTTAAAATGACCCCCTATGGGGGTCATTCTGACCTCGGCGGTAAAAGGCACTTACCGCCGGTCAGAAGACCGTCATAACACCGCTGCGGTCGCGGTAAACCACGACAGTCATTCTGACCCGCAACTGGCAAACCGCCAAAAACCCGACAACAACAAAAGTCCGCCGCACCAACCGCCAGCGAAAAACTGGCGATGACCAAACCTCTACCGTCACGTCAACGGAAAAACGCCCATGCTATTCTGACCCACAAATCCCCGCAGCGGTCTTTCAACCGCGGTATTCCATTGGCGGTACACACCGCCGCGCTCAAAATACATACACATATACAAAACACAGCCACATTGGACAATTCAAAATACACACACCTGAGACACATACACACACCACTCCCACACACCCATTACAATATAAAACACACACACACATCACCCACAAACCCTTACGACCACAATTGCGACTGAAGGCCAGAGAGAGACAGCACAGAATAGAGTACACCATCACACAGAGGCAAATCACAACATCACCCACACAATATCCACGCACAAAACACCATACACCACCACACTCACCACACTCTACAACACATACTCCACCCCACACCTCATCCACACCACCCCATGGCACCCCAAAGACACCCCAGGTTTTCTGACGCAGAACTCAGGGTCATGGTGGAGGAAATAGTTCGGGTAGAGCCCCAGCTCTTCGGGACACAGGTGCAGCACACCACCATTGCCAGGAAGATGAAGCTATGGCAAAGAATAGTGGACAGGGTCAAAGCTGTGCGACAGCATCCACGAAATCGGGACGACATCAGGAAGCGGTGGAACGACCTACGGGGGAAGGTGCGTTCCATGGTATCAAGGCACAACATTGCGGTGCAGAAGACTGGCGGCGGACCCCCACCTACTCCCCCAGAATTTACAGCATGGGAGGAGCAAGTCTTGCACATCCTGCATCCTGAGGGCAGGAGTAGCTGGAGGAATGGACTCTGGTAAGTCAAATCTTCACTACTTCATTCCCCCACCCCACCTGCATGCCAAATCATACCCCCACCCTCACCCCCACCCCGATCACACCAACTCCTTGCAAATGGCTCACCATCACAACCCACCCATCCCAACACCCAGCCCTGCATGCGTCCACAAAGCATGGACACCCATCACCAAAGCATGCCCACTGCACATACCCATCTCCCCCACAAGCCACCGTCACAACAGCCCCCACAAGGGAATGCCAGCACTGGGGTCCACGGCCACCCACCCATTGCACACTATGGCACACACAGAAGCAATAAACATACTCTTATACTCCTGCAGGACCCGACCGCCACCACACCGCCCAGGAGGGTCCAGAAATGTCCATCCCACCCCCAGAAGAGGCCCCCAGTGATGACAGCAGCTCTGTCTCCCTGGACCCAGATGACCAGCCCGGCCCATCGGGGACCTCGGGACAGTCGGTTCCCCTCACACAGCCACAGGCCACAGCAGACCTACCCCCCACTGGGAACACCAGCACAGCTCCCACCCAGCGGGCCCATGCCTCTGTCTCCAGGACACGTCAATCAGCGGTGTGTCCACCACTACAGGGCACCCAGGTTGACCCACCACCCCAACAACAGCAGGGACCTGGGGGCAGTGGTAGTGGGCACACGGTCCAGGGGACAGAGGCCCAGGGAAACAGGGGAACTGGGAGGGCTGCTGTGCGACAGGGGGGGGACAGGCCCAGGGAACCCACTCTCCACAAGGCCCTCTCCTCCATCATTGGAACATACCACCGCTCCCAGGAGACGATGGCTACGGTACTGGCCAGGATCCAGGAGATCCAGGTACTGCAGGAGGAACAGTACATGGGGTTCAGGGAAAAACTCCGAGCCATTAGTTCCGCAATGGGGACCATCGTCGTGGCTCTTACCCAGATTGTCACCACATTGCGGGACCATGTGGCACCACAAAGGGCCCCTGTCACTAGCATGGACCAGGAACAGCCTACCACCTCCGCCGGCGCTAGTGGACAGGAGGCCCCCACACAACAACAGGCCACCAGAACCCCACCTCCTGCAGAAGAAGAACCACCCCGCAAGCGGTACCTGAGATCTAGGAAGAAGACAGAGTAGGATGCCAAGAGCCCCGCCAGCAAAGGATACCCCCTGATGTCATCCCACTGTCCCACATTGTCACCCTGTCCAACCTTGAACTGCCCCTGCTCCATCCTTCCACAGGCATATGGACAATGCACCTGTGAGACTGAAAAGCTGGACTCTGCCATGGACATTACTCCACCATCACCCATCACCGATTTTCAACCATGTTCCTAAATTTAGCACTTAAATAAAATCACTTATTGCACTAAAATTATCTGGAGTCTGCTTGTATTTTGAACAAATGTATTAGACATAACGGTGCCAAAATGATCAGTTACATTGTGATGACAACATACCACTGTCACACAGCTGTAGTCCATGGGCAAACAAAGCAGAGGTCACGCAGTGGGGCCCACATCTCTGAAAACGGAAGGGAAAGTCACAACTCAGTTAACATAAACTGGGGGGAAACTCAGACAGTAGAGAGGCAGGAGACTGTAAGTACACGTACAAAGGCGGTGTTGATTCGTACCTGTGTGTTATTGAAAATACTGTTGTATCACTGTGTCCCTGTTGTCTGTGTCGTCCCCGTCGTCTTCCTCCTCTTCACTCTCCATAGGCTCCACAGCTGCCACAACACCACCCTCTGGACCATCCTCCTGCAGGAAAGACACCTGGCGTCGCAAAGCCAGGTTGTGAAGCATACAGCAGGCCACGATGATCTGGCACACCTTCTTCGGTGAGTACATTAGGGATCCACCTGTCATATGCATGCACCTAAACCTGGCCTTCAGGAGGCCGAAGGTCCGCTCGATCACCCTCCTAGTCCGCCCATGGGCCTCATTGTACCGTTCCTCTGCCCTGGTCCGGGGATTCCTCACTGGGGTCAGTAGCCACGACAGGTTGGGGTAACCAGAGTCACCAATTAGCCACACACGTGTCTCTGTAGCTGTTCCATCTCATAAGGGATGCTGCTATTTCGCATGATATACGCGTCATGCACTGACCCAGGGAACTTGGCATTTACATGGGAGATGTACTGGTCAGCCAAACAGACCACCTGGACATTCATAGAATGATAACTTTTTCTGTTCCTGTGCACCTGTTCACTTTCACTGGGGGGAACCAAAGCCACATGGGTCCCATCAATGGCACCAATGATGTTGGGAATATGTCCAAGGGCATAGAAATCACCCTTCACTGTAGCCAAATCGCCCACCTCAGGGAAAACGATGTAGCTCCGCATGTATTTCATCAGGGCAGACAACACTCTGGACAAAACCTTAGAAAACATAGGCTGAGACATCCCTGATGAAATGGCCACTGTTGTTTGGAATGATCCACTTGCCAAAAAATAGAGTACTGACAGAACCTGCACCAGAGGGGGAATCCCTGTGGGTTGGCGAATGGGTGACATCAGGTCTGGCTCCAGCTGGGCACACAGTTCCTGTATAGTGGCTCGGTCAAGTCTGTATGTCAGTATGACATGTCTTTCTTCCATTGTCGACAGGTCCACCAGCGGTCTGTACACGGGAACATTCCTCCATCTCCTTGCAAGTCCCAGCGGACGGTGCCTAGGAAGGACAACATGGAGCACAGAGTCAAGCAAACCACAGGTACGTTCCCACAGCTTGCACAGTACATGATTCGCTATGCATTGAATGGCTTGTATGAGTGGCAATGCAAGGCCTAGGCCTGTGTGACGCAGTGGAAATTAAGCCATGTGGGCCCTTGAAATGGCGGCTGCCTGACCTGTGAAGTGTGACAATGGGATGTGAGGTCAATGCGCTGGCGTGGCACACCGTGGCGGTAGGCGGTCGAAGACCGCGGCTCAAAGCCGCATTGGTTAACATAGAACCCTATGGGTTTTAGGAGCCAATGACGAAGTGCGCCGGCGGTCGTGGTACGCACCGCTGCGGTACGCACCGCCGCGGGCGTGACCGCCATTTTCTCTCAGCTTAATCACTCGAGACCTGATCATCCACAGGAGAGGACCTATACTGCAAGTGCTGCTGTGACCTCGGTCTGGAAGAGACAATGGCTGCTGTGACTGGGGAAAGGGCCCCTGCCTTCACTTCTGAAGAATTGGAGAAACTCGTTGATGGGGTCCTCCCCCAGTAGGCGCTACTCTACGGTCCTCCAGACCAACAGGTTAGTACACTGGGACCATGCTTTGTGGGCAATGCCTGGGTTGAGTGGGGTGAATGAACGAAGGTGCGGAGGGGAGCGTATGAGGCATGCATCAAACGACAGATGAGAGCATGTGCCACATGGCAAGGGTGGGGATGGCAGGACACTCACATCGAGCATGCAGAAAATGTTGATATTTTATTTTCTCTCCCTGTACGTGTCACATAGGTCAGCGCCCATCAGAAAGTCGACATTTGGCGTGCCATCGCCAAGGACTTCGGGACCCTGGGGGTCCACAACAGACGGGGTACCCGCTGCCGCAAGAGGTGGGAGGACATCCGCCATGGGAGCAGAAAGACCGCGGAGGCTCTGCTGAGGATGGCCTCCCAACGTAGGAGGGGTGCCACTCGTCTATTGACCCCCCTGATGTCTCGGATCCTGGCGGTGGCCTACCCAGATTTGGATGGGCGCGTGAGGACATCACAGCAGACACAAGGGGGTGAGTACAAGCACATTCTGCTATCTTAGCGCGCAGTGGAGGTGTCTAGGTGGGGGAGGAGGGATGTGGATATCCCTAGGCCAGGGAGATTTCTGTAGGCTAGTCCCCTCCGTAAGGCATGGCCCTGTGCCCCCGCACTCCAGCTCTGTAGGGTGCCAAGTACAGCTATCCATGGCCTTGTGTCACCTATGTGTGCAGATGTCGTCCATTGGCTTGTAGGCCAAGTCTCACTGATTGAGTAGTGTACCCCAAGTGCGCGGCGTAGTGCAGGGGGCTTCTGTGTCTGTCCTCTCCGCCAACTGTGTTGCCAATGCATGCACTCAACATGTCTTTATTTCTCCCCCCCCTTTTTTTGTCTGCTCTTCCTGTTCATGTGTGCATTAGCATCATCTGGCGGAGGAGAAGTGGCATTGGAGCACGAGGGAGCTGCATCTCACATGGCCCCGGAGGGCCATGCAACGGACTCTGATTTCACCAGTTAGACGGAGGGCAAGGGGGGCTCCACAACGGGGACACGTGGAGACATCAGCGACACCGACACCGTCCTCGGAAGGGAGCTCCCTTGTGGTGGCGGCAACATCCGTGCCCACCGCAACAACAGGTACAGCCGCCACCCAGTGCACCAGCTCCGCCCTCCAAGCAGCCCCTCAGCGTTCACCCCGTGCCCACTCGCACACCAAGGCGGGCATCTCCTTCGCCCCAGGCACCTCAGGCCCTGCCCCAGTTACCCCTGCTGCCCTCAGTGAGGAGGTCATTGACCTCCTCCGGACGCTCATTGTTGGGCAGTCTACCCTTTTGAATGCCATCCAGGGGGTGGAAAGGGAGGTGCATCGGAGCAATGTATACCTGGAGGGCATTCATTCGGGTCAGGCTGCCCATCAGCGATCGTTCAATGCTCTGGCCTCAGCACTGACGGCAGCCATTGTCCCTGTCTCCTGCCTCCCTCCTCCAACTCCCTCCACCCAGTCCCACTCCCCTGTCCCTCTGCCTATCCCAGACACACCTACAGACCAGCCTGCACACACCTCAACACCCAAGGTCAGCTCATCCAAACATAAGCACCACACATCCCACAAGCATTCACACAAGCAACATCCACATGCAGACATGCCAACAGCCACTGCCTCCTCTGTGTCCCCCTCCTCCTCGTCTCCCTCCTCCCTCCCTGTGACGTCTCCACTCACACTTGCATGCACCACTTCATCAGCCACCACCAGCACACCCAACAGAACACTCCGCACACGTGCAGTCACCACCCCCACTGCCATTTACACGTCCCCTGTGTCCTCTCCCAGTGTGTCTGTCACCCCCTCTTCCAAACCACACAAACGCAGGCAGCCACCCACCCAACAGCCATCCACCTCACGACAGCCTCCGTCACAAGCACCTGCACCCAACGACAGCACACTTGACTCTCCTACAACCACATCCTCTTCCTCCACTCCCATACCCACTGCACCTACCCTTCCCATTGCTCCTAAAAAGTTTTTCCTCTCCAAACTTAACCTCTTTCCATCACCTGACCCACCCCCTCCATCTCGTAAAAGTCCAATCAGCACCTCAGCCAGCACAAGCCCTGGACCTACAAGGACCATAGTCCAGGGATATTGGAGTCCACCACCTTCGAGGGCAGCTACATCGGCCAGCAGCAAAGGGACAGCCAGCCCACCCCATGGGAAGAAATCAAAAAAAGGCAAGGGCCGGCGCGAGTGGACAGAGACGGCAGCCTCCACAGGCACCACCCTGGCACCGTCAGGAAGTGGGGTGCCACCTGGCACATCTCCAAAGGGAGGCAAGGGACACAGAGGATCAGGCAAGGATGGCAAGGGCAGCACGGCCGACAAGTCCGGCAGCAGGCGAGCTGCCCAGGAGGGCCCCACCAGACCCATTCCGGGGTGAAGGAGGACACCCACGGGCACGGGACACCAGCACTGGAGGGCCCCGCAAGCGAGAAGTCGGGTGAACACCATATATTGGCCAGATCTGGTGCCCTGGAGACACATGTGAAGAACCGCTGAACAGGGCCCCGCCGTCTCAAGAACTGCTGAACAGGGCCCTTCAAGACAAGCACCGCTGAACAGGGCACTGCCGTCTCAAGAACCGCTGAACAGGGCCCCGCCGTCTCAAGAACCGCTGAACAGGGCCCTTCAAGACAGGCACCGCTGAACAGGGCCCTGCCGTCTCAAGAACCGCTGAACAGGGCCCCGCCGTCTCAAGCACCGCTGAACAGGGCACCGCCGTCTCAACACTGCTCCGCTGGGCCCTTCCTCTCAAGCACCGCTCCGCTGGGCCCTTCCTCTCAAGCACCGCTCCGCTGGGCCCTTCCTCTCAAGCACCGCTCCGCTGGGCCCTTCAACTCAAGCACCGCTCCGCTGGGCCCTTCAACTCAAGCACCGCTCCGCTGGGCCCTTCCTCTCAAGCACCGCTCCGCTGGGCCCTTCCTCTCAAGCACCGATCCGCTGGGCCCTTCCTCTCAAGCACCGCTCCGCTGGGCCCTTCAACTCAAGCACCGCTCCGCAGGGCCCTTCAACTCAAGCACCGCTCCGCTGGGCCCTTCCTCTCAAGCACCGCTCTGCTGGGCCCACCGTCTCTGCACCGCTCCGCAGGGCCCTTCCTCTCAAGCACCGCTCCGCTGGGCCCTTCAACTCAAGCACCGCTCCGCTGGGCCCTTCCTCTCAAGCACCGCTCCACTGGGCCCTTCAACTCAAGCACCGCTCCGCTGGGCCCTTCCTCTCAAGCACCGCTCCGCTGGGCCCCGCTGTCTCTGCACCGCTCCGCAGGGCCCTTCCTCTCAAGCACCGCTCCGCTGGGCCCTTCAACTGAAGCAACGCTCCACTGGGCCCTTCCTCTCAAGCACCGCTCTGCTGGGCACCGCCGTCTCTGCACCGCTCCGCTGGGCCCTTCCTCTCAAGCACCGCTCCACTGGGCACCGCCGTCTCTGCACCGCTCCGCAGGGCCCTTCCTCTCAAGCACCGCTCCGCTGGGCCCTTCAACTCAAGCACCGCTCCGCTGGGCACCGCCGTCTCTGCACCGCTCCGCTGGGCCCTTCCTCTCAAGCACCGCTCCGCTGGGCCCTTCCTCTCAAGCACCGCTCCACTGGGCCTTTCCTCTCAAGCAACGCTCCGCTGGGCCCTTCAACTCAAGCACCGCTGACACATTGGCAGAAGGGGCAGGCCCGGATCCGTGTCTGTGTTGCTTTACTCTTCAGAATATCAAAACTATGCACTTCAGGATATTTTAAGGCACAATGTAAAGCAATCACTCTCAGACACCTTAGTGGGTAAAATAATCAAGTTTATTTAAGGGGCAAGTTCTCAGATGGCAAAACTAACCACACTAATATATATATACATATATATACAGTATATATCAAGAGAATAACATGAGAATAATGGTGAGAATATAAGCACTCTGTGAATCACTGCAAGAGTAAGTGCATATAATACACGCACACACAATATACTTCAATGCTTAATAGCATGAAAATGACTGCAAAAATAAGTGCATATTGCGCACGCACACACAATATACTTAATAAATTGAAAAGCTTCACCGAAAAGAGCGTCTGCATCCCTCCGCCGTACACAAAGCCGGGGAACCCAAATCGGCTGGCACAGGGAGCCTCTTTCGGGACAATCAGTCCTCCTGGTGTTGCGTCCAACCCAGAAGAGAGTTCCTAAACCAGTCCATCCAGGTCCCCAACCTTTATAGTATTTACTAACGCCCAGGAGTCTTTTCTAGAAAAAGACCCCCTCCTTTACAAATTGTGCAATCGGCGGTACCTTGTTCACCCTTCGAGACGTCTCCTCAGAACGGGCCAAGTTCCCAGGAGAGGGCTCCAAGGTGAAGCTTGCATTCCTCCTTGTGTACAGGCAGCTTGCATTCCTCCTTGTGTACAGGCGCATCCCCCTGTTGTTCTAACTGATAGCTCGTGGAATGTAAATAGCGCCCTT
The DNA here is from genome assembly GCF_031143425.1 of Pleurodeles waltl. NCBI lineage: Eukaryota > Metazoa > Chordata > Amphibia > Caudata > Salamandridae > Pleurodeles > Pleurodeles waltl. The sequence continues at coordinate 878,527,745 of NC_090438.1, read as the reverse complement.
CGTATCAGGCAGATGGAGCGAAGTTGAGCAGAAAAACACCCCACCCTTCAGCTTTCCGAAGCTTGTGGAAAAACACAGAACAGTGCCTTACGCACTGAACCAGACTCGACAAAATGGAGTCGTGAACCAAAATGGAAGCGAAGGCCAATGGAAGCAGAGGCCAATGGTCCACACCCTGCACCATTGTTTATCTTGCACGTAGTGCATGTAGCACTACATTTCCACCCTTGGACCATTTGGCCAACTTACAACTAAGTATATCCTATAAGCTGAAATGGCAAGGCTCTTGGGCGACACTGAGATAGAAGGTTAGGCACACACTGAATACAACAACATAACGAAATTAAAATAACTGTTATGATAATGATTACACCAAAGATATAACGCAGTTGGCCTAAATTAGGCAGCCATCCAAAAGCTCAATCCCACCACCCCTTGTCAACATCCTGCTGCACCCCCTTCACTAACTTATGCAGGGACTCTATATGGGAGTTGATTGATATGGAGTGGTCGGATAAATTGAAGCAACACAACCCTTCAAAATCACTGCAGCCATGGTTGTGTTTAAGCAGTAAATAATCAATAGCAGCGCGATTCTGCAAAGCAGCTCTTCTAATTCCCTGTACATCTAATAACAGCTCAGCTAAGGCAGCTGATGTATAGTTAATATTCTTGACTACTAAACATGCAAGTTTATTAATAACTCTGGTATTATATACTGCAAGTCCTGGCACCCCTACGATAGAACCAGCTAAACTAACATATTCTGTTTTGGAAAGCAATGAAATTTCAGAATCACAGTCCGTAGGTAATTGAATAGTGTCTCTGGTATAGCGAGGGTGTAGAGCAGTATCCAAAGGAAACATGAGAAAGCCTAAGCGTGACCAGGCACAAGGCCCTCCAGTTAGATTGGCTGGAATATAAGTAAAAGAAAGGTTACCACAAGAAAAGAGCCAACCTTTAGGCAACTTAACATTTTGAATGTGGCTGGCAGCAGGCACCACATTCTGGCAAAACATTGAATTATTTACATTCAAACAGGTTAGGTAATTTCGTGAGTGGCACAACGTCCGTTGTGCAGCAGTAAAGTTTTTGTCTCTTTTCTCCAATTTGAGCTGAGCACATTGACCTATTTTCAAAGGATCACAGGTCAATGAATAGCACACATCCCCATTTGAGATGTTAAACGTGAGTATAGATGTCATGTTCCTCCACAACCGCCTGCCCACCTCCGGGCAATGACGGCAGTACTCATAGAGTGACAGATGGGAGTGAACGTCACTCACATCCACCATTCCATCCTGGTTTGTATTGTTAAAGATGTGCAATAATACAGCAGCAGGAGTGGGCACCGCCACTAGACAAGTGGTAATCAGATCTTGAACGCTTTGCATGGTACTCATACAGAAGTGAGATATATTCAGCACTTCCTGCGCTAGATGAATCCAAACATTGTTCGGTTGATGCAGCAGTGTCGGCATCTGCGGCTGACGGTTGAATTTTTGGGCTATGAGCCCCTCCCGCTCCCCGGTGGAGTCTCCCGAACGGGCTCCATACACCACACTCATGGCACAGGCACACCACAGGATGCTCTGAAAAGAACAAAGGACAAAACACGTATTATCATTCTCGCAAATAGCATTTGTCAGCGGGAACATGTTCCCATTTGTCTTGACCAGGTCGCATAACTACCAGGACATTGTCTGGTCCAGTGGCGATGACATCAGCGGGTTGAGGAGGGTTATTTGGGGATTCAATCCACACTTTGGCCCCTGGGTTCTTGTCAGTAGATCCAAACCCTCCTTTGCCTCTTACAGTGAGAAGAGCTGGGCCGCTCCCCTTCTTAACAACACCTCCATAAACCGGCATGATGACAATTTGGGCAACGCGATCACCAGGTTGCACCACTAGGTCTGCGTCACCACTGTTCAAGAGAATGACTTTTAACTCGCCTTGGTAGTCTGCATCTATCACGCCTCCTAAAACTTGGATGCCTCTCAGGGCAAGCCCAGACCGAGGGGCGATCAGACCGTAATGCTCAGGGGGAATCTGAATTCCCTCCTCAGTTTCAATCAGAGTGATGTCTCTAGGCTTTAATCGATGCATGTGTAAAGCATGCAAGTCAAGTCCTGCAGATTCTGGTGTAGCTCGATATGGGGCCAAAGCTCCTGGAGCTGTTTACCAATACACAATGGTATTGCTTGCTGTAAACGGATTAATCTGTAAAGCAGGTGTGAGCATTCTCATGGAGGGTGTCTCGGCATTTGTAAGGGGTCGGTTGTTCAAAATTTGCAAAGCATCGTACAAATTATCCCTCCACCCCTTCAGTGTCCCATCAGACAGTTTACGCAATTGTTCTTTCAGCAACCCATTCATTCTCTCAATCAGTCCCGCTGCTTGTGGGTAGTAAGGTATGTGAAAAATCCACTCAATATTGTGTTGTGCACAATAGTCCTGCACTAGTCTGCCCTTGAAGTGGATGGCGTTATCACTTTGAATCTGGAGTGGCATCCCATAGTACAGAATCAACAGTTCTAATGTTTTCAGGGTGCTCTGCTGAGTTGCGCGCTTGCAGGGAAAGGCTATGAGATAACCAGAGTAAGTGTCTACCACGGTGCAGGCATACTTACACCCTCTGCTCACTGGCATTGGTCCAATGTAATCAATCTGCCAAATCTGTCCTGGCAATTTACCTCTGCCTAGCTGCCCTCTCACCACCTGTGGGACCGGTCTGTGCTGTGCATGCTGACAAATGGGACATTCAATGATTGCTGTTTTAATCAAATCTAGGGGAAGATGCATCCCTCTAATCTCGGCCCACCTGTGAGTAGTCTTTTCTCCAAGATGTCCGCATTTCTGGTGTGCCCATTTAGCCATTCCCACCAAATCAGAATTCTGCGCCTCCACTTCAGCCTCTTGAATCTTGGCTCGATCGTCTGCAAGACAATTGAACCATCGGTCTAATGAATCAGTTGGACAGTGAGCGTCCACATGATAGACATTCACGGTGCTTTGAGGTAACATTTCCCAGATCTCCTGCCATAACTCCTTCCCCCATACCTCTTTGTTATGGATTTTGTACTGATGTGCATGCCACGTGGGAAGCCAAGTAGCTAACCCATTGGCGGTAGACCAGGAATCTGTATAAATGTGACATTTTCCGGGTAGCTCTTGTTTTAAAGCCTGATACACGGCATAAAGCTCTGCAAACTGGCTACTTCTTCCCTGTCCTGTAGTTGTCAAAAGCTTCTTTGTAACAGGATTACAGGACACTGCCTTCCAGTGCCTTTTCGCTCCAACATATTTTGCTGAGCCATCCGTGAACCACACATGTTTTTTGTCATCTGCAGACAAGTCTGCGAACGGCTGGCCCCACCCTACTGGGGATTCACACACTGAAGGTACATCATGCAACATTTCGGAATTCTCCACTGGAGCCTGCGCTACCTGCTCATGCAAAACAACAGTTCCTTTTGGACCCGCTCGTGCCCTGTCCTGGACATACCATTTCCATTTTATAATGCTGGCTTCCTGCGCATGCCCAATTCTATGAGTTTTAGGAGAACTCATCACCCACTGCATGATGGGAATTTCAGGCCTTAAAATCACATTGTGTCCCAGTGTAATTTGCTCAGTATCAACCAGGGCCCAATAGCAGGCCAGCAGCTGCTTCTCAAAGGGAGTATATCGCTCTCCTGCCTCGGGTAACTTCTTTGTCCAAAATCCCAGGGGCACCCTCTTTCTTCCTTGTTTTTGCCATAAACTCCAATTAGCATACTGCCCCTGGACTGTCACATTCAACTCAATGTCTCCCTCTCGAATCGGCCACAAATCCAAAGCATGCTGAATGGCGTCTTTCGCCAATTCAAACGCGCGCTGCTCCTGCTCTCCCCATTCAAACGCATTCTTCTTTCGTGTAACTTTGTACAATGGGCCAAAATCTGAGACAAATGGGGTATATGCTGTCTCCAATACCCGAATAGTCCAATAAAACTCTGGGCTTCCTTCCGATTTCGCGGTACTGCAAATTCCTTAATCTTTTGTTTCACTTTTGGCAACACTTCTCTGTGTCCCTGATTCCACTGAATGCCCCAAAATTTCACGCTCTGAGATGGTCCCTGCACTTTCTCGGGGTTAATCTCCCACCCTTTATTCTGCAAATGTTCCACCACCCTGTCTAGCTGAATCTGCACCTGTTCTTGTGTCTCTCCCTGCATCATCACGTCATCTATATAGTGAGAAATTTGCACTCCAGGAACCACTGGTACTTCATCCAAATGCTCTGCCACCAGCCGGTGGCAGATAGTGGGGCTATGTAAATACCCCATGGGCAATCTACAGAAGGTGTACTGACGCCCCGCCCACTGGAATGCCAGCTGAGGCTGGCTCTCAGTAGCTATTGGTATCATAAAGAACGCATTGGCAATGTCAATGGTGGCATACCAAGTCCCACTGTGTTTCTGTATGTTCTCAATCAAGGTAATGGTGTCTGGGACCGCTGCAGTCAAAGGAGGTGTATGTTTATTCAATTGGCGATAATCAATGCAAATCGTCCAACTGTTATCACTTTTACGAACAGGCCAGAGGGCATTATTCCACGCAGTGGTGATGGGAACTATTACCCCGGCCTCCAGTAAGTCATGTATAGTCTGGCTAATCTCCTCATGTCCTCCCGGTATTCTGTACTGTTTCATTTGAATCACCTTAGTAGCTTGGGGAAGTGTTACCGGAGGAATCTTCAACAGCCCCACCCTTGCGGCGGCTATTGATATAAATCTTTTGGAACCAAATTGATAACATCCATCTTCCAAATGTAGGGTCATCCCTTTCAAAATGTCAATTCCAATAATGTACTCGGGAATGGGCACAATCAAGACAGTGTATTCTCTCTTTGGAAGTGCCCCTATTTTCATGGGAACCACTATCTGCATTGCTGGGGTTTCTTTTCCGCCCAATCCCGTAATGGTGAAGTACTGTCCCCTGAATTTTCTTGGGTTGCCATGAATCAAAGTGGCCTCCGCTCCGGTGTCAACGAGGGCTCGAACCTTTTGAACATTTCCACGTTTCCAATAAATTTCTACTTTGACATGAGGTCTGTTATCTTTGCGAGCCCATCCCTGCACCGGAGTTTGACCTGTTTCCTAATCTATTTTCACTCTGCGCACATCAGAGTCTGCCCAAGTCAGATCTGGATACAGTTTGCGGTAATTCTCAGGGAACTCCTCCTCCCTGTCTCTGCTTCGCAACCTCTCTGAGCTTACCAGCTCCTTCTCCCACTCTCTTCCTCGAGTGTTCCCGGTCTCTCTCCCTGCTCCGGGTTCCCTCTGAGCTTCGGTGCTCTTCCTCCCAATCTCCATCATCTGGGGATTTCTCTCTACCGTGGGGCTCTCTCCCTCTCTCTCCATTTTCACCCTCACGCTCCTCCCCTCCTGCCTTTCTCTGGTTCACCACTTTGTTATCCTTCTTGTTCCCTTTCCTGCTCCCCTCCTTTTTATCCAAACCGCGTTTGCAGTACATTTCCCACATGTCCTTGGTGCTTATCCCATCAATTTCCTCCCTGATCACCCCATCTCGCAGCAAGGCCTGAAACATGTCTCGCCTTGTCACCCTGTTGTTATCAGTACGATTCTCAGACCGTGAATTCCTCTCTGGCTTAGCCCATTCTCCTAAGTCACTTAACTCACGCACCGCATCTACCACCTGAAACAATGGGTTACCCGTCTGATTAATTAACAAAGTCATGATGACATGCTTAAATGCAGGAGGAGCGGCCCTAATCAACAGGTTTCGCACAGACACACTTAAAATTCCATTCATCAAATCATGGGCATTACCCATAAAGATAGCTGTTTTCATCCCTTCTTCCTTCAATCTCTGTACTGCATCTCTCAAAGTATACCAAGGTTTATCATTAGGCGGCCAGTCTGACTCTGTCGGATACTTCTGAGCACACCCTTGCGCAGCTAACTCCAACAAATTGGTCATGGGACCATTCCCTGGATAAGTTCTAAACTCATTTTGGATAACCGGGTCTGTACTTAACATACAAAGCCTCGGGGCATCGCCGTGATCCAATTGGACCCCCTGGCCTCCCATATCATGCACAGGCACCATCCACGTAAGCAATGTTTCCCCAGACCTCTGTCGAAATCTATCTATCACATCACTTAGTTCTTGCTGTGTATAATCCTCCAGGGCATCCAACATCACCCCTCCAGGATTAGCTGGGCTATGCTGTAACTTTCGCTGATATATGGGCTGCGCACGGACAACATTCCTGCGCTCTGTCTTTCCCTGACTAAAATCTTGATAGTTATCACCCCCGGACTCATCTGAAAAATCAGATGTATCCCAGATGTTTCCATCCCAAAATTCAGGGTCAAAGGCTAATCCTGCCTGAGAGATAGCTAAATGCACCTTCTTTTTATTAACTTTCCCTCTTCGTTTCTTGTGTTTATATTTAGCGACGCTAACGGCCGTTCTCTCTGCAACCAGTTTGTACATTTCAAGCTTATCACTTAATAATTTATTTTGACAAGCTAGCATGGTAGAGGAATTTCGGGCTCCTACTAACTCCTTCTCCAGCTGCTCGTGGTCTTTTTGTAACTGTAAACATTTTTCATACAACTTTCGGTACGCAGAAAGCAAGATCCAGCCTCGCCTCCCCAACGCACAAATCTCCCTTCCCTTATCAATTGATACCTTTTGTAAACATGTAAGAACATCTTCAGGTTCTGCATTTAACATACACGCATTCCAATTTTCACACAAACCAGCACAACGTGACCATTCCTGAGCGAAAAGTTTATACGGGCCATTTCCCACCCCGGTATTTCTATGTCTGGATTTGCTACATGAGAACTTGCTTTTGAGTTCGCTTTGATCTTATTAAGCATTTTCCCTTTTTTTTTTCCGGATCCTGCCGACTACTCCAATTTGTGTTGCTTTACTCTTCAGAATATCAAAACTATGCACTTCAGGATATTTTAAGGCACAATGTAAAGCAATCACTCTCAGACACCTTAGTGGGTAAAATAATCAAGTTTATTTAAGGGGCAAGTTCTCAGATGGCAAAACTAACCACACTAATATATATATACATATATATATATATCAAGAGAATAACCTGAGAATAATGGTGAGAATTTAAGCACTCTGTGAACCACTGCAAGATTAAGTGCATATAATACACGCACACATAATATACTTCAATGCTTAATAGCATGAAAATGACTGCAAGAATAAGTGCATATTACGCACGCACACACAATATACTTAATAAATTGAAAAGCTTCACCGAAAAGAGCGTCTGCATCCCTCCGCCGTACACAAAGCCGGGGAACCCAAATCAGCTGGCACAGGGAGCCTCATTCGGGACAATCAGTCCTCCTGGCGTTGCGTCCAACCCAGAAGAGAATTCCTAAACCAGTCCATCCAGGCCCCCAACCTTTATAGTATTTACTAACGCCCAGGAGTCTTTTCTAGAAAAAGACCCCCTCCTTTACAAATTGTGCAATCGGCGGTACCTTGTTCACCCTTCGAGACGTCTCCTCAGAACGGGCCAAGTTCCCAGGAGAGGGCTCCAAGGTGAAGCTTGCATTCCTCCTTGTGTACAGGCAGCTTGCATTCCTCCTTGTGTACAGGCGCATCCCCCTGTTGTTCTAACTGATAGCTCGTGGAATGTAAATAGCGCCCTTCGTATCAGGCAGATGGAGCGAAGTTGAGCAGAAAAACACCCCACCCTTCAGCTTGCCGAAGCTTGTGGAAAAACACAGAACAGTGCCTTACGCACTGAACCAGACTCGACAAAATGGAGTCGTGAACCAAAATGGAAGCGAAGGCCAATGGAAGCAGAGGCCAATGGTCCACACCCTGCACCATTGTTTATCTTGCACGTAGTGCATGTAGCACTACAGTGTCGGACAGGGCTGCACGATACACTCTGGGCACCAAGACTCCTCCAGTACCGCTGGAGTCTGTCATCCACTTGTGAGACTGTGGCTTTGCACTCCCCAGGATGGCACAGTGGGCAAACCACCCACTGTAGGAACTTGTGAGACTGTGGCTTTGCACTCCCCAGGATGGCACAGTGGGCAAACCACCCACTGTAGGAACTTGTGAGACTGTGGCTTTGCACTCCCCAGGATGGCACAGTGGGCAAACCACCCACTGTAGAGACTTGTGAGACTGTGGCTTTGCACTCCCCAGGATGGCACAGTGGGCAAGCCACCCACTGTAGGGACTTGAGAGACTGTGGCTTTGCACTCCCCAGGATTGAACAGTGGCCATGGAGGCCCCTCGTGGATCTGGCGTCGTGGACTCATGTGGCTGAGGTGCCCCCCATTCCCTTCCCCCTGAGGTGCCTGTAGTTTTCCTATCTGATGCCCCTGCAGTGTTCTCTCCAATGGATTCGGGTCTCATGTGTGGGCTTTGCCCATGTGTTGAGGAACATTGGCCCACGTACAATGACAGAAAGCCAATTTTGACGGGACAATGTACATATGTGTATATAGTTATGGGATGTTCGACTTACTTATTTACTTAGCCTTACAATATATTTGAATTCCAATAACATATTATTTTGTCTTTGCATTCTTCCGGGGGGTTTGGGGGCTGTCACTCTGAGTTGTTGCTATGCATTGGTGTGTAGGTAGTTGGGTGGGGGGGTTGTCGCGTATGTGTGTGCCCGTATTCTTGTCTCCTCCCCCCTCCCCTGTGTCGTAGGTGCAGTACTCACCGTTGTCTTCTGCGCCGGCGTTCGTGCTCCTGGTAGAGGAGCAGGTAGACAATTGCTGGTAGAATGTGTAGTTCTGGTTCCATGCTGTCCAGATTCCTCGTGGAGTGTGTAGGGTGAGCGTTTTCCCGTTCCTAGTCTGTTTCCGCCGTGTTTTTATCAGCGGGGCTCCCGCCCCGGAAAAGGTGGCGGATTGGTGAGTTGTGATAGGGTGGGCGGTACATTGTCTGCCGCCTGTCTGTTGGCGGTGACCGCCGCGCTGTTTGTTTGTCCCGCCGTGGCGGTCGGAGTGTTAAAGTGGCGTTCTGTGTTGGCGGTTCCCGCCAGGGTCAGAATTCCATTTTTTGCACCGCCTGCCTGTTGGCGGGTTGGCCGCCGCTTTAACACCGACCGCCAGGGTTGGAATGTCCCCTATTTGTCCTTGTTCTCTGTCCATGTGACCAGGAGCCATTTTATGCAGTCTATTGCCATAGGCCTGAATGTATCTTTGTTCCCCATCCCTCCTTGCCCACTGTTGTTGTTTGACCATGTGGCTGGCAGCCATTTTGTGCATCCAGTCATTGTGCCTTTTCCATAGGCTTGCATATCTTCTTTGTAACCCATGACTCCTTACTCGCTGGTATTGTTTGACCTTGTGGCTGGTGGCCATTTTGTGCAACCAGCCAATGTGTTTTTTGTCAGAGGCTTACATGTGTTTTTTGTTCTCCAGGCCTTCTTGCTCGCTGTTGTTGTTTAACCATGTGGCTGCATACCATTTTGTGCATCCAGTCTGAGGGATGAAGCACATGTAACACCGCCAGTTTACATATTTGTAAAGCCCCAGCTGGGCCTTTCACCAACCCCTACCCTAGTTGAAGTGTGCACTGCGGAGAGACAATTGATGACACACCCACCTACCTCCAGTTCTTCTTCAGCCATCGGCAGTGGCTCTCTGAGAAAGTATGTCTCGCCAGTTTGGGACTTTTATTACGATTAGCAAATAGGAGAAGAATATTTCACTATGCCTCATTTGCAACACAAGTGTTTGTTGGGGTAAGTTTGGTTCACATAATGGAACTAGAGCCTTAATGACCCATATGGGAAAACATCATGCAGTTTGGTGGGAGGAGTACCTTAAAAAGCTTCCGAATGTGGTTGTGGTGGTGAAGGTGAAGGTGAGGAGAGCCGGGAAACATCAGCTACAAGTCCAATCATGGTGGGAGGTGAGGAAGAAAAGAGTGACATCCTCAGGCAAAGCAGCCCTGTCCCCTGCCGTGCACCAGAATCACTCACCTCAGTAGCCACACAATGGCACAAGAAAACTCTGAGTCACCATGGCATGCAGAGACTGCCACACGATGTACATTTTGTGCATCCAGTCATTGTGCCTTTGCCATAGGTTTGCATGTTTTCTTTGCTCCCCAGGCCCCCTTGCTCACTGTTGTTGGTTGACCTTGTAGCTGGTGGCCTTTTTGTGCATCCAGCCGGTGTGCCTTTGCCATAGGCTTTTATGAACGGATGTGATAACAGTTTAATAACATGCTTGAGGATGATTGTAGTATATGTATATTATGAATATGTTGTACTGTGCTTATATAATATTACATGCATTAAGTTGCGTTTTTTATTTGCACCTCCTTGTCTCACATTAGCTTTCTTCTCATCCTCCCATACAAATATCAGCTAGTATTTATCTTTTTTGTAATTTTTGCATTTTATTTGTTTTGTTTTGATATTTAATAAAATATCTGTTATTTTATGCTGTTTTACTTAGTCTCTTTTTGCATTTTTCCTCGATCCATCTAGCCACCCACCATCGGCGCACAGCCGCGCAATAGCAGTCAGTTTTTTTAGGTTTAATTCCATTTCCTCCAGACACCCTGGCTGCTGTGTACTGCAGACACATCAGCATCATTCATTTTTTAATGATTATTTATTCCATTTCATATTGGACCGCATTGCCTGCCATAGGCACACACTAACCTTCATTTCTTTAAAGATTACATTTACAGGCATTTCCCTAATACAGGTGTGCCTCCTTTAGAATAGATGGACATAAAGCAAAGAGCTATATCCGTGTGTTGTGTTATCCTGATTGGAAATTAACTTTTATGGTATGGTGGTGCGGATTGACTTTAAAGTGGTTGATTTGTTATTACCTAAGTAACCAACCTCACTAATATTGCCCTTGTATGTGCGAATTCAAAATGCAACAATACCATGTTTCATTAAATGTTGTTCTTGCGTGTTTGCTTTTAGGTACACAAGAGTAAATCACCCACAGTACTGCCAAACAAAAGGATTGTACGGAGATTTCAGTCCTCCAATCTCTTCATCTTGTGCAGCTTAGTGAGACTGCCAACTGAGAACTTTCAGATGGCCCCAAAGAAAGTTGATCCCAGGAATGTGCTCACTGAGAAGAAGCAGCTTTTCACCAGTGGGGTGCCGACCTCAGCCTTTATTGGGAGATGTGTGCCTTCCACACCAGCCTCCCAGGAGGAACCTGAGAGCAGCACTCCCCATTCAACAAAACCACACCAACCTAAGCACAAGACTATGAGGGTCATTATGATCCCCGGCGGTTCAGCCCGCCATGCCAGCGGTGGGTAAAAAGACCGCTGCTGGCATGGCGGGCTGAACCGCCATATAATGTACACATGGAGGGCCGCCATGGAGACCACCACCTCCAACAAGCAGCCTGGCGGTGAAAGGAATCATCATCCAACAGAGCAGTGCTGCTGCCCCTCGGATAATGATCCCTACAGCCACCAGCCTTTCCCTGGTGGGTTCCCCCGCCAGGGAAAGACTGGAAGAAGGGGTGCTCCGGGTCCCCCCTGGGGGCCCCTGCACTGCCCATGCACTTGACCCATCGCGCAGGTCACTGCCTGATTTATAGGCAGTGATCTGCGCGACTGGTGTAGCTGCACCCGCTGCACAGAGGCATTGACAGCGGCCTGCAATGTCCCGGCCCAACAAAATGTTCATCATGTGGCCGGCGTGTTAATTGATCACCAGCCTGAACACGGTGGTTAACACTGCAGTGTTCATAATGAGGGCCTATGTCTGTCAGTGAGGCACCCACTGCAATCATGGGGACGTCAACGAGCAGTAACATTGAATTGGATTTGTCCTTTTCACAAAGTAGTACCCAGTCATTTGAGGAAACAAAGCAAAGGGGACAGCAGTCACAGCCAGCAATAGCAGGTTTACCTGAGGTTGGAGCAGAACAGGAGGATGAGATTCCTGTTGAGTGTGAACCTTCTCTTTTAGAATCATTAGCTTCCAGATCTCCAGCAAGGAAAAGCAAGGGAACTACTCCACCATCTTCAAGCACCACTACTGATGATGATAATAGGGGCAAGGAGTGGATCCTGGTGGAGTCGGGGATGCCAGAAGAGGGAAGAATGGGGGTTGTGTGTCAAAAAATGGTGCAAGTCAGGTTAGAGTAAAAATTCATGGCTCTAACCGGACTTGCGCCATTTTTTGACGCACATCCCCCATTGAAATGACTCCTGTCTTAGGAAAGACAGGAGTCATGCTCCCCTGCCCAATGGCCATGCCCAGGGGACTTCTGTCCCCTTGGCATGGTCATTGGGCACAGTGGCATGTAGGGGGGCCCAAGTTAGGCCCCCCTATTCCTCTTAAAAAAAAATACTTACCTCTACTTACCTGAACTTACCTGGGATGGGTCCCCCATCCATGTGTGTCCTCCAGGGGTTGGCAAGGGTGGCAGGGGGTGTTCCTGGGGCAGGGAAGGGCACCTGTGGACTGCTTCCATGGTCAGAGACCATGAAAATGAGCCCATGAAAATGAGGTCCCTTAATGCCTGCCCTTTTTTATGGTCCGTCCCCTCCTGTGCGTCAAAATGACGCGGGAGTATAAAGAAGGCGCACATGCCTTAAAGTCATTTTTTGGACGGCAACGCCTACCTTGCATGTCATTAACGCAAGGTGGTTTCACGCATCCAGAAAATGACGCACACTACTGAATTTTGACATTCGCGGGGTGGGGCGTCTAAGTATAAATATGGTGTTAGGTTTGCGCTGAATTTGCGTCAAAAATGTTGATGCAAATTCGGCGCTAACAGAGTATAAATATGCCCCAGAGTCAGATGGAGAAACCTTGGCATACAGTGACTGACCCATGATGTGCTTTATGGCTACTACCACCTACTTCTCAAACACAGCCTGCTTCAGTGGCCCCAGTAAAGCAGAAAATCCAAGCTACTATCACAGGCATGTTTAGGCAGGAGGGGCTCTATGACTGCCACCACCCAATGGCACGTTTGCACAATGGGAAGCTTGCAAAAATGTTAGCACTGGGCCTCCTCCTCCATTTTTCTTTTGAGTAAGGAGTGGGATTCTTAGAATTAGTGACAGCCATCTGCCTGGATTGAAAAGTTCCAAGTCAAACCTATTTTGCCTGAGTTGTTGTTCCTGCACTGCATCATGATGTGCTGCAATTAGTTGAACAAGCTTTGCAATACTATCCAACTGACAACAGACATGTGGACTCGTTGTCAGGTGACTGATTACATGTGCATCACTGCACAGCAGATCTCTTTTGTGGGGGTTAAAGCAAAAGTAAGTTTTAAGAGAGTTTGTATTCACGTTCAACATGGAGAAATCACATACAGCTGCCAACACCTTGGACGAATTCAACACCAAGGTGTCTGAATAACTGTGACCCTAGTTCTCATAATTAGATTTGTTGCCATGCAGTATCATAGTCAAAGCCATGGCAGATGGTGACTATTTTAGTTTCCTGTGTTTGGGGCACTGCATCAACCTGGTTGTGCAATACCTTCTCAAAAAAGAAGATATAGTCAGCACTGATCAATGCAGACAAATCTGTGCTCCTTTCAGCCATTCTTTTAATACCTGGCATTAGCTGTGGATTATTCAGTGTGATCACAGAGTACCAGATAAAGCCCTGATACATGAGGTGCCAACACACTGGAACTCAACCTAGTGCATGTAGCAACATCTGTTTGAGCAGTACAGACAGATCAATGACTATGTAATTCAAAGAGGAGGTGATGCAATTGGGAAAGCTATGACCATGGATGTGGGCAAATGGGGCCGGGTCAAATGCCTGACAGAGCTGCTATTCTCTTTTAAGGTTTTCACACTGGAAGTAAGCAAGGAGGACAGTATGAAAGGCCAAGTTATTCCTTTATTGCATCTTCTGTAGGACCAGTTAAAGAAGCTGTCTGAAAGGTTTGCAGGTGTGATCAAAAACCCAGAAGCGCATTCCTTGGTTGAAAGCTTAATCTTTCACTTGTAATGCAAGGCTGTGAAATGACATAATCTCGTACAAGGAGTACATCTGTGGCACCCTACTTGATCCAAGGTACAAAAAGTTCTCTTTCATTACTTTTTCTGAAGGGGATGTTAAAAAATGCAAAAAAATGGGCTGTTGAACAAGCTACACACCAGGAAGAAGAACAGCTGGAACCCCCCACTCTGCAGTTCTTTGGTGGTGCCTTCAACTTCCAGTTGTCTCATCACAGCAGTCAATACCAGCAACAAGAACACTGGCAACAACAGCAACAGAAGAATTGGACCCAATCTCTACATTGGATTGGTTTCAAGTGGCAGGTCATAAGTCCAGTACAGAGGCAAAGGCAAAAGTGGTCGAGCAAGTGGCAGCACCAATGATCATTCACAGAATGTTCCAGGAGTATCTGGATCACCCAAAAGAAGCACAAGTGGATGAAAACCTATTGGTTTATTGATATATGCCAATGGCCAGAGCTCAGCAGGCTGGCAATGAAGTATCTGGCTTGTATTCTAGCCAGTGTGCCTGTTGAGCACGTGTTCAGTGAAGCTGGTGAAGTTGTTAAAGTGAGAAGGACCAGTATCTTGCCTCAAAACTTGAAACAATTTACCTTGATCAAAATGAACCAACATTTTATATGACCTGATTACACTATTAATGAAACTGCACAGGGGAAGAAGGAGGATGATTGGTCCGAACCAAGGGGCATATTTATACTTTGTTTGCAACAAATTAGCGTCATTTTTTTCCCTCTAATTCAGTGCAAAACTGACTCCATATTTACACTTTGGCGCTAGACCCGTTTAACGCTTTAAAAGGGGGCTTCCATTTTTTAGAATGGGGCCCTATGTACTCTGCAGAAGTAATGCCAATATTTTGGTCCTACTCCTGCAGAGTACATCAATAACGTCATGAGAAATGGCGCTATTGCCCCCTACCTTGTGTCATGGTGCACCGTATTTTAAATACGGTGCACTCATGGTGGCGGTAAGAGGGGTGCTACGGGGCACAGGGAAATTGGCGCTGCACTCGGTGCCGCGCCACTTTCCATAAACCTGTCCCTATGTTGTGTCGGATTTATGACACCCCACTATTTTTCAGTCATGTATATGTCCAGTTTGGAGTTGGACCAGTGTGCAGTGAAGAACCCTCCACATTCCTTTCAGGACATTTGAGACAATGCCTTCCTCCTTCACATGTCATTGCTTACCCTTTTTTAGCATCACTTAGCATGGCTGCCCCAGAAGACCAATGATTTAAAAGACTGCCAGTGCTAATTGAAAATTCTAATATGTTGTTAGCATCAAAGAGGAGATTCAATTTTGTTTCTACCACTGTGCTTGTATTGGAAGAAGTAACTATTAACTATTGTACCAATGAGTGATGATATATTATTGAGTGATTGTGAGCAATGATTGATGTATGTGGTGGCAGACAGTGATGGAGGGTGTTCAACAAATTTATAAACTTGATTTTGATGATGTGCAATGTTTGGGGGTTGATGGGTGATAATTTTTCCTGAAGGTGATAGGCCTTTCAAATTTGACAAAATGTACCTGCAGGCACCACTGTTAATTTTTAGTTCTTCAGAGACCAGACCAGTCCCTTTTGTTAACAAACACAAATCTACACAAGGCATTCCAATTCTATTTATCTATTTGATCTGCAGCAGCAGTGCACTACAGGTCTAGCTCATTGGGGTTTTGGGTAAGGCGGAGTTACTTGGAATCAGGAGGAGGCAGATGGAAGGATTCAGAGTGGTACTTCCTGAACAGCTAGAAGAAGAATGTTATCAACTTCAAAGATAAACCATGATGGTGATTATGAAGACTCAGGCCTAGTACTCTCTGAGCTCTGTGGACTGTAGAGAGGTGCATTCATTTGGGAAATTATGCTGCTTGTGTGTTTGGTAAATTACTGGCTGAAACTTGAAACTCCTCTTATATTGTTGCTCTTCCTCTGTGTCTTCTAGGTACACTCCTGACTCCTTATGAAGCTTACCTTCGTTGTGTACTTCTCCTTGACTCCACAGTACAGTTTCTGTTTTTGAATATGTAGGCCTTCTCCTCTCCTGCATGAATGAAACTTTGTGAAAGTTCAACACTCCTGCTTACCTACCAGACAGGTTCAGCCAGATACCCAGAGTAATGGACATTCTGAGAAGAATGCAGATGCACTGCTTATTTTGGCAAGACGGTATCATTTTTCTTTTGAACAATCATAATCTTTAGAACTGAGTGGGTTAACTTCACTCCTCCATAATTTGTATTTTTCAAACTTAGAAGTAGAACATTTAGGGATATACTATCTTGGGTCTGTATGGGATACCATCAACTGAACTGTGTCATACTCATCATTCATTTCCTTTCACAACGGATTGATGAGGGTGCACTTCTCAGTGCCCAAATTAATAAAGTTGTTCTTTTTTGTAGTATTTGTCTTTGTCACACCTTTCACCAAATCCCCTTTTTAATCTATTCAGCAAACCTCTAACCCTCTTCCCCAAGATGTGTGATTTTTTATTGAATTGTGACTTAATTTAACACCATAAATGGATCACACAATTGGTGGGGTGGATGTGGTGTGGTACTGAAAATTCTGGACCCGTGTTATAAACATCGTCGTATCACAATGATTTTGGTATCAGCAGACCGAGAATGATTAGAATAGTATGCACAAGCATTGTATTCATATTCGGGTAACGAAATCACCCGAATATCAGAGTTTCCGTCCTGAACCCTCATGTTCCATTTAAACGACAGCCATTTTGTGATTGCCCTCACATAGGCCAATGTCTAATGCTGAAAACGAGTCTGAAGGACACGTACATCTTTGCTGACTCCTCTGTGACCTGGGCAAGCTGACTCCACTGCCTGGAGCCAAACCTGTTCGGCCAGTTTCTTTCCCAGTGGCCGAATGAGATTAGTATCAAGGCACAACACATCATAAAACCTTTCATCACACACAAACCATGCCTAATCTTACACACACCTGTCCCTGTTTCTCTCTTTATGACTTGCTTTACAAGGAGGAGGTGCCCGTTTATATTGGGGGTCCGTCGATATCTGATGAAAGTACTAAGCCTTGCCGGGTAATTGATTGAGGGCTGGACAAACTGAAATATGGGCTTGTCATCATAAACCTGCTATTTCTTTGTAGTGAAAATATGTGAATGGTCAACTGTAAAATAAGGAATGTTTGCCTAAAGCATAATATTTTGTATAAAAGAGAAGGTTAGCTTTGCAAAGAGAGCAGTCTCCTGAGAATATACACCCTGTTGTACTTCTAGGATACCTGTTGCTGGCTGCAGCCAATAAACAAGATCTTTGACTTCACCAAGAAGACTCTGGTGGTCATTCTGACCCTGGCGGTCTTTGACCGCCAGGGCGGAGGACCGCGGGAGCACCGCCGACAGGCCGGCGGTGCTCCAATGGGGATTCCGACCGCGGCGGTAAAGCCGCGGTCGGACCGGCACCACTGGCGGGGTCCCGCCAGTGTACCGCGGCCCCATTGAATCCTCCGCGGCGGCGCAGCTTGCTGCACCGCCGTGGGGATTCCGACCCCCCCTACCGCCATCCAGATCCCGGCGGTCGGACCGCCGAGATCCGGATGGCGGTAGGGGGGGGTCGCGGGGCCCCTGGGGGCCCCTGCAGTGCCCATGCCACTGGCATGGGCATTGCAGGGGCCACCGTAAGAGGGCCCCTACATGTATTTCACTGTCTGCTGCGCAGACAGTGAAATACGCGACGGGTGCAACTGCACCCGTCGCACAGCTTCCACTCCGCCGGCTCGATTCCGAGCCGGCTTCATCGTGGAAGCCTCTTTCCCGCTGGGCTGGCTGGCGGTCTGAAGGCGACCGCCCGCCAGCCCAGCGGGAAAGTCAGAATTACCGCCGCGGTCTTTCGACCGCGGAACGGTAACCTGACGGCGGGACTTTGGCGGGCGGCCTCCCCCGCCCGCCAAGGTCAGAATGAGGGCCTCTGTGTTTCTGTAGTCAGAAACAGGCAATTGCAAAATTGAGTGTGCCAAGGACACAGAGAGAAGTACGTGCTTTCTTGGGCATTACATCATACTGCAGACAATGGATACCAAATTTTTCTTTGCTGGCCAAACCTTTGGTAGCATTGACCTATAAAGATACACCAAACCCCGTTCCGTGGTCTGAAGATTGTCAGAAAAGTTTTTCCGAATTGCTTAATGCATTGTGTTCGGCTCCTGTGTTGGGTACCCCCGACTACAGTAAGCCCTTTACACTGTATGTCCATGAGAAAGAGGGTTGTGCATTGTCAGTGCTGACACAGTCTTTTGGAGACAAGCAGCGCCCATGCGCATATTTTTCGTCAACTTTGGATCCGGTAGCTAAAGCATTGCCGAGTTGCTTGAAAGCCACAGCGGCAGCAGCTGTTTCTATTCGACAGTCTGCTGGGTTAGTGATGAATAATATGTTGATTGTGATGGTTCCACATGCAGTGGACACGTTGTTAAACAGGACCAAGACACAGCATTTAACTAGTGCTTGATTGTCAGGTTACAAGTTGACACTGTTAGCGAGTCATGTGCACATAAAGAGGTGCAATACGTTGAATCCAGCCACGTTATTGCCAATTTCAGTAGAAACAGATGATGTTGAACAACATGATTGTTTTCTTAGGACAGAAGAAGAAACGAAAGGGAGAGTAGATCTTAAAGATACTCCTATTGTAGAGTGTGATGGTACCTTATGGGTGGATGGTTAATGCTTCAAGCTTACGAATGGTGATAAGACTGCAGCATATGCTGTCACAACTTTGCATACGATTGTTGAAGCTGCACGTATACCACATAATTCAGCTCAAGCAGCAGAGCTGATTGCACTTACGA
Organism: Pleurodeles waltl; assembly: GCF_031143425.1. Taxonomy (NCBI): domain Eukaryota; kingdom Metazoa; phylum Chordata; class Amphibia; order Caudata; family Salamandridae; genus Pleurodeles; species Pleurodeles waltl. Next base: position 878,508,892 of record NC_090438.1, on the reverse strand, counting down.
GAGCGTGTGTGTTATCGAAAGGAATGAAAGTGACCATATATACCGACAGCCAGTATGCGTTTGGTGTGGCCCATAGTTTTGGACGATTGTGGAAAGAACGTGGGTTCCTGACTTCGCATGGAGCTAAAATTCAGCATGGTCAGTTGGTGAATGAGCTTCTTGAGTCACTGACCTTGCCATTACAAGTTGCGATTGTGAAATGCAGTGCACACAAGAAGGTTACTGATGATGTCGGTCGTGGCAATGCATTTGCTGACGAAATCGCAAAAGAAACAGCAAAAGATGTGATGAATCGAATGTATGTTGCAGGACCCGCAAGATGGGTTGGTGACGTTGGAATATGTGAAGATACGATAGAGGGTATGAAGTCTATTCAAGCTGAAGCTTCAGAGAAAGAGTTGAGTGTGAGGAAAGAAAGTATGGGTAAATTGGATGAAAATGGTTGTTGGGTTGACTTGTCAGAAAATCAGCGATGGTTGCTACCCGATGCGTATGTGCTTGCAGTGGTGACAATGGCTCATGGAATGGCCCATATCAGTGTGAAAGGGATTTGTAAGTTGTTGGCTCCAGTATGGCAAAATGCTGGAATTCCTAAATGTGCAGAGAATGTGGTCAAGAATTGCATGGTGTGTCTGAAATACAATCCTGGTAGGGGAACCCCAACTCCAGCTGGTCATTTTGCGCCTCCAACGTATCCGTTCGAGGTTTTGCAGCTAGATTTCATCCACATGGAAAGGTGCAACAATCTGAAATACGTACTCGTTGTTGTTTGTGCCTTTTCAAGATGGGTAGAAGCATATCCCTTAAAAGACAACACTGCCTTATCCACAGCTAAAGCCCTTGTCAAAGAATTCTTCCCTAGGTTTGGAATGCCGAGAATGGTCTGGAGTGATAATGGGAGTGAATTTGTGGGTCGAGTGATGAAAAAAGTATGTGAAGGGCTAGGTATCCAGCAAAAATTCCACGCTGCAAATCACCCCCAATCAGCTGGACTAGTAGAGTGCTATAATGGCACGCTAAAACTGAAGTTGGCAAAGATACAAGCGAGCTCTGGTCTTAAATGGCCTGACGCTCTGCCTCTAGCACTCCTATTAACAAGAATGACTGTGCATTCGCGAGTGGGACTTAGTCCCTATGAAATTGTGATTGGCCGCCCGGCCAACATATGGGGAGTGCCAAGACCAACAAAATTCAGTGAGATCGAACACCCTGTACTGCTTGATTATTTGTATGAATTGACGGCTAAATTGCGTGTTCTACACCAACAGGTTCACGATACTCTGCCCCAGGTCTCTGAAGCTCCAGGACATCTTATCGATCCTGGATCATGGGTGCTGGTCAAAAACTTCCAGCGGACAAAGAATGACCAGCCCCGTTGGACCGGCCCCTACCTCGTCCTTCTCTCAACAAGATTAGCTGTTCGAGTGGAAGGGAAAAAGAACTGGATCCACGGCGTACACTGCAAGAAGGTCCCTTTTCCTCTACCGTACGACCGGCGGGTCCAGAAGGGGATCGCTGACTCTGAGACCGTGCCTCGTTTTTTGCCATTTAGCGATGCATGTGTAAAAGGAACAATTTCTGAACGAGAAAGTGACAATAATTTGCAAGAAGCTGTGCCACCGTCAATTCGATTGAACACTACAGAGCCTGAACTCTTGTTCCAGAACCAGACAGTTCCTGGAAAAAGCCGTTATAATTTGAGACCAAGAACTAAGGACAAATAATTTTTTTCCCGTTCCTTTGCTATTTGTTTTTTAAGTGCGGCTCTCTCATCTGAGAAACTTTCTTATTTTTGTTTTTTTCTTTTTGAACCGCCATCCGGGTTCAGCTGTAGGGTCGTGGTTGCCCAAGTCTTTGGAGTGCAGCTGAAGACGTTAGGTCGACAGTTCTGGTCGGTCTAAGGGAGTTGCCCTGGACTGACAGAAGCATTCCCTAGCATAGAACACCCTACCACCACGAGCAGCAATTAGAGAGGATGGAGTTTTTCAAGAATGAGAGACCTGCCAGACAGATGGACTTTAAAGCCAGAATGGGTGTAATAATGACAAAGAAACGATTTTTGATATTATGTATTTTCATGTTGCTTAGTGTAATGACGTTTTTAATAGGATATGTTTTATTCGCTTTTCAAGTGACATTTGCACCCATTACTCAGCCCATACCTCCTTCTACTGTTTCCTCGCATTCTTTTCACCCCCTGCCTGAACACGAGTCGGCCAGAAGATTAGAATTTGTCAACAATTCATTCATTCAGCTTCTACACCAACACCAACTAGTAGTGAACACAACTAACTGTTGGGTGTGTGGTCTTATGCCTCATACTACTGATAAAGGTATCCCTTATCTGCTCCTGCCTTTCAGCCATAATGGTTCTGTGTGGGCATATAGAACGGTGTTCATATACGCGTATGAAGCCAACCCCCTACGTTCTGTGAAAGATAATCCTAAGAATAGTGCTCTAGCTAAGGGTATAGTAGATATGATTAGGGAAGATATTTCCTATGAGACTATCCCGAGAGATGAGACACTAGCATATATTGGATGGAACATAACAGGATATGGAGTTACTCTGAGTGGGAACCAGCGAGCAAAGAGATCCTCCCCGATTTGGATTGTACCCCATCAGGGTCACCTATGTCTGCAAGGTAATGGCAAGAATCCCAGAGCTCAGTTAGGGAAAAGTATCTGCACTGAAACATATGTTTTTGCGTCTCAGACTTCTCCTTCGTTCTTAGCAGCTAAGGGTACCTATTTCATCTGCCATAATAGAGCCTATACATGGTTGCCCCCTGACTTCTCAGGCACATGTTTTGTTTCATTCCTGTTACCTCCCACCTACACGGCCGCGGCAGATTACCATAAGACAAGGATAGTTCGAGGTGTCATAAGTAAAGAAGACACTACAGGACAAGAATTTGGAGATTTCGCAAAGGGTTTTCTGCCGTTTTGGGGCCCTATGGTTAACAGCAAGAACATAAGGCAATTGACAAAGGTGGTTGAATCCACGGTAGTTGAAACCGCCGGTGCCCTTATTAATTTGACTGCTGAGCTCCAGTCGGATCGCCTTATGACTCTTCAGAACAGGGTCGCATTAGACGTCATACTTGCAGACCGAGGTGGGGTATGTAAAGTGATCCAATCAAGTTGCTGTGTTTTCATCCCAGATAACGCTCCGACAGTCTACCAGGCCATTTCCAAACTGCATAAGATCTCCGAGTCTATTCACGTGGATAAAGGAGATTGGTCATTGATGGGGTGGTTCTGGGAGCTGATATCCGCCTGGGGATGGAAGACTCTGGTAGTCATTGGGATGATCTTAGCCATTCTTTTCCTGTCCTGTCTGTGTGTACAGTGTGCTCCTGCAATATGTGGCCTCTGTGCTACATCGTGTGTAAGGAAACCTGTATCAAGGGATGAGCTAAGTAATAGGATGATGCTACAGCAACATCTCAACGACTTTATGAATATAGACCTGGACTCAGATTAGCGTGAGTATAGGTTATTGCCTATGAAAGGGCAAAAGGAGGGGCTGTGGTACTGAAAATTCTGGACCCGTGTTATAAACATCGTCGTATCACAACGATTTTGGTATCAGCAGACCGAGAATGATTAGAATAGTATGCACAAGCATTGTATTCATATTCGGGTAACAAAATCACCCGAATATCAGAGTTTCCGTCCTGAACCCTCGTGTTCCATTTAAACGACAGCCATTTTGTGATTGCCCACACATAGGCCAATGTCTAATGCTAAAAACGAGTCTGAAGGACACGTACATCTTTGCTGACTCCTCTGTGACCTGGGCAAGCTGACTCCACTGCCTGGAGCCAAACCTGTTCGGCCAGTTTCTTTCCCAGTGGGCGAATGAGATTAGTATCAAGGCACAACACATCATAAAACCTTTCATCACACACAAACCATGCCTAATCTTACACACACCTGTCCCTGTTTCTCTCTTTATGACTTGCTTTACAAGGAGGAGGTGCCCGTTTATATTGGGGGTCCGTCAATATCTGATGAAAGTACTAAGCCTTGCCGGGTAATTGATTGAGGGCTGGACAAACTGAAATATGGGCTTGTCATCATAAACCTGCTATTTCTTTGTAGTGAAAATATGTGAATGGTCAACTGTAAAATAAGGAATGTTTGCCTAAAGCATAATATTTTGTATAAAAGAGAAGGTTAGCTTTGCAAAGAGAGCAGTCTCCTGAGAATATACACCGTGTTGTACTTCTAGGATACCTGTTGCTGGCTGCAGCCAATAAACAAGATCTTTGACTTCACCAAGAAGACTCTGTGTTTCTGTAGTCTGAAACAGGAAGGACTCGAAGTCTTAGGGTGTGTTCCGTGGCACCGCTGGGTTCTGAAAAACCCAGTACTTCAGTGGTGAAAGTGACACCAACTCACTGCATGATCTTACATTACCTGAGCAATAGCCCACACCAGCCCTATACACTTATCCACGCATCAGTCTTCAACATCATCATTCAGGCCTTGTGTGGTGTGTTGCATCAATGCTTAACCTTGTACACTCCACTCCTGACTCTGAGCCCACTTTTTCTGATTCGAGGATTTCATTTTCTAAGTTTAGTTTTCATCAAATACTAGCTCCTCATTGATCAGAAGAAGTTGATATTGCTAGTTTTTATTATCATGTCAGGTCTTACTTGTTGTGTGTCATGCTGTCATCATGGTAGTCTGGTCTCAGTCTTTCTAAAGTTAAGGTATAACCCACTAACTCTCTGCTTCCTTTAAATCTAGTTGACAGTAATGGATAACCCTTTGATAAATCCTACAGTTGGAGGTAGCAGAGGTGGGAGTGGATCCTTGCTTGTGATGTCTTCCCTATTAGCATGTTAGCCTGCTACTACTACCACCACCATAAGATGGCACCTTGGGAAAACTCTGCAGTAAGAAAACTGAGGTAGCAGCTCTCGCTTCATCTATTCAGGAAAGATAACTGTGGAGTAAAGTGAACCTCTTTAGTTAGTAATTAACTTCTACCGCAGATGTTGTTTGTGTGTATCTAGGATTTGGACGAAAAATAGGCATTGGTAATCACCCCCTAATGTTCAATATAGTTACAGAGGGTAGTACATACATTGTCGAACAGATGTGAAACACAGGCAGCACAAAAAGATAGCAGTGCAAACTAAAACACCAAAATAAAGATTTAAGGCATACATAAAGTAAAATAAATGATTCTCTTTTTATTATTTACAATTATAAAACTCACCCTTTCCACCCACAACAGCCCCACCCCTCTCCCCAAATGAATTGCCCCTTCTCCAACCAAAGTCCAACCAAATTCCAAAGTCCAAAAAAAGTCCAAATAAAAAGTCCAAAGTGAAAAAACATTGTTCTAATTACTTTTCTGAGCCTCTCAAGCCACAACATGTGTCCCTTCATTTAAAACAAAAAGTGTAATAAAAGGTTTAAAAGAGGGCGGGCCCGGAGATCATTCAGGGTTGCCTCAATCTGTGCCACCCGGCAGTCCAGGCGCTCGAGGTGTTGTAGGACACCATGCTGTAATGTGTGGTCTGAGCACGAGGGGGCACAGCAGTGGTGAGATGTGGATGGGCTGCTGCCATCTAACTGTTTTGCTCATGGCATTGTTGCCACTAGGGAGGCGGGAGGTGCTGGTGGCTGGTTGGAGGAGCTTGGACCCACCAGCATGTTGTCATCTGCCTTATCCTCCTCCTCGTCCTGCAGAGACACCAGCCGCTGGTACTCTGAGCGGATGGCCTCCAGCCTCTGCCGCCACAGCCAGTCTCTATCTCCTGGCATGTAGAGAGATGTCCAGCAGAGGTAGCTAAGCAAGAAAGAAAAAGGAAAATGACAAACTGAAAGCAGTGCTCTGTAGAAACACGTTTTTAAAAAGTAGAGTGACACAGTAGAAATACATTGCTGGACCCCGAGGGCCATTGAAATTTGGTGTGGCGGGTTACGAGTCACAGGCCATTTTCTATCCACACATGCCTCACTGTAGATGATGAATGTCGAAAAGGTAACATTTTAATTGGCACAAATCTGTTGTCGAAGCCTTGAAATATAAATCACTTGTACATAAAGTTGCCACATGCCAAAAGAGATTTTTTTTGGATGGCTGGGACAGAACTTAGAAAAGAATTAAGGAATGAGGTACTAGTAGTGATAGAGTGGGTACTAGGAGGGAAGGGAAACACATCTATTTTTTTAAGCTTGCAATGCATTGACTACTTTGTAAATGCTGCATTAACTGAAGCAGATGCACATTGTACAGGCTATACTATTGTACTACAGTTTTGACCCATTCTGCAGTTACATCATAGTAGCATGGGTGACTAAATGCCATGGGCAGGGAGTTAATGAATGATGATGGATGGAATGATACATAACTGCCTTGCTTAAAAACTACAGTGAGTTAAGGGAGTAGATAGAAAATTAAAATTGCCCCCACTTTGAACCAAAGCTTTGATAACCAGACACACCAAGCGAAGTTGATGAACAAGTCCCTCTCCAGAAGATCTCCCTCATTTTTTCATCCAAACAATTATCAATTCATCTTTTCATTGTTCTGTTCATCATTTGATACCCACCGTTTAAGCTTTGTATTCTCTCTCATCAAGTCTTTCACCATTCGAATCCATCCATCTATATGTTCATCCATCCATCAAGACACTCACCTATCCACCCTTTAAACCATCTTTTCACCCATCAATGCATTTACCCATGCATTATTTGTTACCTTCCACCCATCCTTTAACCCACCGAGCATCCTTTTACCCATCCACCCTTCACCACGAGGCATCCTTTTCACCCATATACCCTTTCATTCATCCTTTCACCGACTCATGCATCTCCAGGACCCACCTATGAATCCTTGCACCCACCCACACATTCTTTCACTCATATACCATTTCAAGCATCCTTTCTTTTAACTGTCCATCCTTCATTCCCTTTTACATCAGCCCATAATTTGTAGCATCCACCCATTATGTTTTTTGTCTGCTGACTTGCAGAGAGAAGTGACCATTAAGAACTCAACCCCAGCTGTAGCTGCCAAATCAGGGGTTTCACAAGTATTGCACTTGCTGTGAGTATACTAGTAATTGTCAATAAGCAAGCAATATGACTTACCAACACCCATCCCTGCTGCTGCCAGTCCTCCCCCTCCGACCGCTGCCGAATCTGGTACACAGGTGTTGCTGCTGGCCCCAAATTTACACACTTTAGATGCCAGATATGCCTTCCCTGTTATTTTTTAAGAACTAATTCCACAAAATACAACCGCAATAGATCACTACCAACTTTCTTCTTCTATCATTCACTTTAGGACTTTTGTTGTCCAACTATGTTAAAAAAGCCTGGTAGTCAAGTCAACAGCAAATGTTTCATAATGGCGGGATAGAGCTAAGTTGTGAAGGGCAATGAAGTGGTGAAATATTTGGTCAATCTGGGACCTGTGGTGAGGTCTTGGTTGGCAAATGCAATAGGAACAGTCTCCACCCATGTTGCACTGTCATCAAAGTGCCAGTATGTTATACTGCTGTATAAATGAACAAAACATTCACACACCATGGGAGGACACCATGACCATGACCATGGCCAATTGCTTGTTTTACTGTTTAAGTATGAGCAAGAAAAAGAAAACCTTCACAAACATGTGAAGAAAAGCCGACTTGCATATGCAATCTTCTCGGTAGAGTACCTGTCCTAAAATTCTGTCCTCTTAGCCTTACAGTACCTGTCCACAAGCTATATAAGGGGAGAAGGTGAAAGCGAAGCTTAGTAACAAAGCTACATACTAATACATACAGGAGGATATCATGTGCAGAAACATAAAAAATGAAAAAAGCAGGGATAACAAGAATTTAACAAAGCTTAGATACAAAAATAGGTACAAAAAAGGTAGACAGACACAGTAAAAAAAAGGAAAAATTATTATAAATGAGGAGAGATGAAAGTTAGGAAAATAATAATAATATAAGGTGAAGACTTACTGGGCCAGCAGATCCACAATCTGCCACACGGGTAGTGGCACTGACATCCTTGCATCCCGTACCCGCCTCAGATCTCACCCTGTTGCCCACTTATTCAACTTGGGGTCTGAGGTAGAAGGGGGAAAAAAACTAGATTAGTGGTACAGGTAATCTCCCAAAACATGTTTTGACCAGCAAAGGCAAACAGAATAACATTGTACGTTTCTAAAGAAGATTGCTAATAGTACTAGTATTGATTCTAGTTCACCTATTATTTCCTGCACTTAAGCCCTATTCCTAATTGCCTAAACTACATTTGCAATTATATACCATAGCTAATTAATTCATATTGCAACAACTGAACTTTGCTTCTTAACCATCTTTGATGGGCCAACTCAGTCTCCTTTTTTGCAATGTATAGGTGCATACTACACATTACTGGGAGATTGCAATTGGGACTGCATAAGCTACATAAACAAAGGCACAAAGAAGAGAATGCTAACTCACTGATATTATTTACTACTACTATCACTATCTTATTCTTGGTAACAGTCACAGGATTCTAAGTCTGCATGGCTTCTTAAATTAATCAGCCCAAATTGCGCCAACAAGTACAATTAGGGAGTGCTGACTAAGTACCTGGCTAGCTCAAACTGGATCACATAATATTCATTGTAACCTAAACTGTATTTACCTCTCAGAGTCAGCACTGCTATTAGGAACAAAAATTTGCATTGTGAAACATGCACAATAAATAACTATTTACTCACTGAGCCGCAACACCTTGAAGCCCAGAAGTTCGAGCAGGCTCTGCTCATGGTCCAGTATGTCCACCCAATGGTGTGTCAACTGCTGCTGGGTGTGTTGGACCCCAGTGTGCCAAAGCACACACTGGCACACGCATAACCAAAGCAGTCAGTGCTGGAAAAAGGCAAAGCCACTCACAGGCCTGCTGCCAGCATGGAGGAGAGATGGCGCTGCGGAAAGAACACAAGTGCTGCCACCTTTGACTTGGTAAAAATGGGTCAGGCTGCACCCCTTAGTTGCACAACGGCTGCAAGATGTTCAGCTAGCTCTGCACCAGTGCCACCGCTCCTCCTGCTGCCCTGCACTACCATGGTGCTGGGTGGGAAAAAGGGGAAGAAATAGAAGAAAGGAAGAAAGAAAACATGAAGATGTAAAGGGAAAAACAAAAAAAATAATGTATCAAAAGTCATGAAAAACACACACAAAAATGACAAAAACGTAAAGTGCACAAACACAAAAACACACTAATGCAATGAAGGAAAATAAGGGGTGGATGATTTAGATAAGATTGGGAATTAAAGGATTAACAGTGGATTAAATTAGACAAGCATCATGCACAGAGAGAAACAGAAGAAAACTAAATGGCCACGCACATGTGCATCTTGTGGTGCCGTTTGCGAGCTGTTGCCAGCGCGAGAACATGCTTCTGAAGATGGAAAACATATCATGAATTGAAGCATCGGGCAATTCCACCCTCTGATGGAATTCTGCAGAGCTTGCAGAGGTTTTGACCCACTTTGATGAATTCCACGTAGCAGAACTCCACAAGCTCTGGCATCCCTAGTCTCTAGATGACATGGGTCAGTAGTCAGCCTTTTCATCACCACACAGATCAAACATTCAGTTTGCCATTAGGATAGCAATGAAGGGAGAAAGCTAATTGTTAAAGAACTGGGCAGTTTTCAAATCTAAATAGTGAAGGAATCAGTTTGGGGGAAGACGACATGAGGTGTTCAGTTAGCACAATAACATCCAAGAAATGGCAGCTAGAAATGGAAATATTTATTTTTTTGTGAAAAAAAAGCAAAGCAAAAATATTCAGTATTATTACAAAAAAATACCAAAATATACAGTAAATGTGTATGATATTTAATATACATCTATTTCTCAAAAAAAGCCATGTGGTTCTTCATACTTGGAAAATCAATTGCTCAGGACATTATGTTAGTCTATTAACCACAAGTTTCTAATGCAAGTCCACACAATCTTTATTCAGAATTCCTTCAGATTGGGAGTGGCAGTAGCCAATCCATAAGACAGTTTGTAATGGTTTAAAAATGTTGGTGATCAGAAGGCCTCAGCCAGGCAGACCTCTACAGACAATAAATATCCACAAATTGAAACCTACATGGATCAGATTTATCAAAATTGTGTGCCAGAACAAAGTCACTCAAAGTGACACAAAGTGGTGCAAAATCTGGGAAGGGTGCTTACATTCCAGGTTCAAATGTATTTTGCACAACAAAGCAGATAATCTGTCAGAATCTTTTAGAGAATGGGCCTTTTGGGAAGATATTAATCTTCCCAAGCAATAAGTCCAAAATCTTGTCTGGTCCAACACACAAGTTCAATAAATAAATCTACCATCAAAGCCTAAAAGCTATGGCACAGAGCAGGCAGCCTGAACTTAAAGAAATGTGTGTAAAGTATTTGGCAACAACAAAACAGTTAAAAAGCTAAATCACAAGACATTGAGGCCCTCATTACGACCCTGGCTGTCCGAAGACTGCCAGGGTGGCGGTAGCGGTCTCACCGCCGACGAGCCAGCAGTGAAGACCACCAGATTGTGAGTGTGGTGGTTTGGCCTCTGCCAAACTGCCACATCTCCACTTGTACCGCCAGGGCAGTAGCACAGTCGGGCCAGAGGACAGCACCTCCGGGCCGGCTGTCCCCTGAAGACCGCTGGCAGCATTACGAGTCGCCTTTCCGCCAGGGTTTCCACAGCTGAAACTACCTTTCCTGTCACCAGCAGATGACTCCCCCAATCCCGCTTCGATTCCATGAAACCCCACCCCCTTCCATGGCAGCACCACCTTCCTCGCATAAACTCACACACACACCCACATGCACCCCACATACACGCATTCACTAACACTTACATACACGCATTCACCAACATTTACATACACTCATTCACTTGCACCAACAGACACACATTCATACAAACATACCAACATGCACTTACTTGAACAATCACACATGCATACATACATGCATGCACACTTACAATCACACACGCAGACATACACCCACTCACACATGCACACACAACACCCCCCACACTCCCTGCCCCTCCCCTGTTGGGCGTTCGACTTACCATGTCCAGCGAGGAGGTCATCTGCCAGGGAACGGGACTCGGCTCTTCCACCGCCTGCAGTGCTCGGCCATCAGGACGCCGCCACACTGTATTATTGCTCGTAATATGACGGGCAGAGTGCCTTTGGTGTGGTGGTAACAGGTGTGGAACCTCCACTGCGTCACCGACTGCCAGCACGACTTCTGACGGATTTCCACCCACATTGTGGCCAAAATCCTTCAGTACGCGTAATATGGTGGTTAGAAGACCTCCAGCACTGGCAGTCTCCTGGCGCCTGCAGCTTCGGCGGTCTTTGTAAAAGACTGCCGAAGTCATTATGAGGGCCTAAATTACCCACAACCAATTTTAGCACCAGAGAAAAATGTAAGAAGAAAACTGACAAAACACAAGTAAAATCCAAAAAGGGAAAGTGGTGAAATATTTTTTGTATGTTTTAGGACAAACAGCACCAAGTAAAGTGCCAATCAGAAGTCAACATTCATAGTTGAGTAGGACCTAGGCATGAATTCAGGCTGACCATGGTGTAGCAGTGGTCGGATACCCCAAGCAGGTCATCTTGGTCAAAATGTTTACCTTCTGGTTTAGGGATTAGTTTAGAGTCTGGCAGTCAGATTATTTCATTATAAACATGATAGGCATACCATCCACCTTATAAAAAGTGCCATAGTATATAATGTACTTATTATAAGATAGGCAGTCTTTTTTATGGAAGTGGGAATACTCTACTAGGACAAGGTCGCAGCTGTATCTGGAAAGGTCCTCTCAAAGTAGGATAGCCATTGGACAAGATCCTATTGAAGCCATTAACTTTGTCAGGAAAAATGATAAAATTAAAACTTCAGGCCCACCAAAGTCTTCTTGATCGTCCAATACTTTTCATGCCTTTGCCCAGTCAAGAGTTCTACCTTCAGACTTAGGGGCATATTTATCAATGAGTTGCTTCACAGTTGCACCATATAACAGGGTGCAAGAGTGACACAACTCTTCAATTAGATTTATCAAGCCATGCAAGGCCCCCTTGCACGACCTTGCGTGGCATGATAAACCTAGTGTACGGTGCAATGCAGCACAAATTGCTACGTTGCATTACTCTGCCCTAGGAAGGTGCTCCATGGGTGGAGCTCGGGTGTTTTCACGCATCCATTCATGGATTTTGGTGCATTCCCAGATTTACTATTACTGGTATATCTGGGAATGTTTCAAAAACATGTGCTTCCCCAGGTGAGGCATAGCAAGTAGAAATGTCTGTATTTCACCTCATTACTTTCTCTTTCTCTTTCTATGGTGTCCCTTCCTGCACAAAAACCATCCTGCTTACAATGCATGCAACCTTGCACAACAGTGCAATGGTGCCTGCATTGGGGCTAGTGTGCCAGGATAGGCAAAAGCCAGGAATGCACGCTTTTCTAGCACATAACGCAACAAGGTGACTTGCTGCACTGTGCTGTGTGATTTTTTGAAAAATGTTCTCCTTAGTGTCTTTTTTTAAACTCAACATCCTTCATCAGGACAAGTTTGAAAGATGTATAAGGTGAATCCACCTCACAATTTGACTACTTTGCCGTAAGGTCCTTCTGAACCTATGTTTTTTTTAAAGTAAAAATGTTCTAATCCCCAGCTTATAAGGATTCCAGACCAGTTTCTCCTGGTTTATTCTAAAGCTCCTGGGACAGCAGGGATAGCAATTCAGAGACCAGCAGGTACAGCCCAGTCCAGATGCTACAGGTTAGCTAATCATTCCAGGAAAAAAAGCATCTTGCAGCTTGTTGTGTCCATATAGCCACACATGAGTAAGGCAACTGACCCTTGGAGCACACGTCTTAGTCCTGGGCATAATATGGAGCAGGCCCAGCCCTACAGATCCCCACATAGGTCACAGTGAGCAGGTCCAGTCATCTTCTGGTCACCCACATGTCCAGATGTGTTCTTATGAGTTGGGATAAAGTGCCACTTTTACACAACTCACTAGCCAGTGAATGGGGGTGACACTAGAGAAATGAGCTGTCCCCTCCTCTGCAACCACATCAAAACAGTTCTGCGATCAGTTCCCCTCCCACTGGAATGGTGCCAAGCTAGCTGCACTGTACCCTAGGATAAAAGGACTTTTTTTCCCCAGGTCTCCTTTTACACTTAATTTTGAATGAACAGTGTTGGGAGGGAAAAGGTCCCCTGCACGGTGATGAACGTTCACCTTACTATGAGTGTCCCAGCTACGTGTATATCTAGAATCGTGGTACTGATTTTTGTTTATGGGTGAACAGAGATCATGTTTGTGTGCCATAATCTATGCCTGTCTCACAGTATTCCAATCTGATGTGACCGGGAGTGGCACCTTACCTAGAGTTAAGTGACACTAGCAGTAAAGTGTGAGCTATCAGTCATGGAAGCCCTATAGTTGGTGACCCCATGTGCCACAAAGGGGTAGAGTAAAGAACAAGCCACTGCCTATGTGTGGGGTGTAGTCAGTGACCCAACGTTCCAGGAGTGGGCTAACATGTAGACAAAGGCCATCACCGTTGAGGGAACAGGAGTTAAAGACCTCCATGTGGCTGTGGGACAAGAGTGGAGACAGGGCTATTGCCTTGGTTAGTTGGACCAGGAATGCTGTAGAGAACACCTTCTGATTGCAACAGGGGCCACAGGAGGACATCCAACACCAACATGGTCAATTCTGGGACTCAGGATGCCAAACATGTAATTGCGGAATGACTGAAAGAGGTTGTGGAGCCTCAGAAAAGTGAGAAGGGAGACTGGAGCTAGGTACGGAGCGCATTAGTCCTCCCAAGATAACTGGCTGCCAACAGGTTGAGTAAGACTATTCTGGGTATTGGGGGTTCGTAAGGACGTGCACAAACTTAGCACTGAGTTGCTGGTGAACTCCTAAGACAAATCATATACTATTGGGTGCATGGGACTAGCATGGGCCGCATCTTGGAGTCATCTCCTTTATTCAAATGGGAAATAACATTGCCTACTAGAAGGGACAGTGGGACTCAGGATCCTGCATGAGCTAGCAAAGCATGTGGCCCTTAAGAGGACTGTGTAGATTATTTAATACATTGTAGATACTTTGGACTTTTATATGAAATACTCCATTTTTCATAAGAGCTAGTATTACTGCTGCTACCATTTGCATGTTGATCTATGAGCCTTTGTAAGCCTAGCACCTACCTACCCCTGCACAAACTTTGACAGCTCAACCCAGGCTACTACTGAGCGTCAGGTTTTGGCCTAGGTAATATTTGCTCCAGTTACTTAGGTGTTCTGACCAACAGGCCTAGCCCATGTTCCTTTAAAGTTAATGAAGTTCCTGAGTCCTCTCTAACTGCTTTTTATTAGCAAAGATGAGTCACATACCTCACACCTAAGTCTTCCCACCAAAAGACCAAGCTGCTCCAGGAGCAGTTTTTACTACAGCATTGATTTGATAGCTGTTGAATAATTTCTGTATTGTACCCTGAACCAGAGTTACCAAAAACTATTTTTGTGGCACTTTAGTTTCCCTCATAGGACCAGTTACAGCCCAGTGCTGTGAAGAAATGTATTACAGTCTAGTCTTTGTAAACACATGCCAGTACTGAGGGCCTAATTTAGAGTTTAGCAGATGGGTTACTCCATCACAAATGTGACGAATATCATGTCTGCTGTATTACAATTCCTATAGGCTATAATGGGATTGTAATTATGTGGACGGAGTAACCCCATTTACCAAACTGTAAATCAGGCCCTAAGTTCTTGCATATACTACTTTTAAGTACTAGGCCCTCTAACTTGTGGGTTGCATCGCCTACTTAGGGTTGACATTTGTATTATGTATCCTGGAAGCCATATTTTCTTTCTCAGCTTAGTGCACAGCACAACATGTGCTGAGGTTGACAGGTTAAATTTAACTTTTCATGCCATTGGTATTTTTTCCTGCACCATCTACTTTAGCCTTACTGAAAAGTTAAATATACCAGTTAGGAGTTTAATAATTCTGTCATGTTTTAGGGATCAGAGCATATATACTGAAGACTATAAAGCAGTACCACATTATGGAGAGTTCAAGTACTAACTGCATTACTCCACAAAAATTGGGGTGACCAATCGAAAACAGGTAATTCCTCACATACATTTGTATGGTCTATGGAGTTCTCAGTGCAGCCTATCTTTTATTAGTCGTTCATATTAGCAATATGTATATCTTTCATAACTGCTGTACCTAGTGTATGTCTTGATAGCCCATTGTCATAATGAATTTTAAGTTTGTTTCATAGGATGAACCACACTGGGAAACCTCAAAATCATTCAGAAACATGACCTCCAGCATTTGTTGTATTATTAATAATTGTGGAAATATCAGTTATTCTCTGTCTCAAAATGCCCAAAGGTGTAATGCCATCAGCTGAAGTGAAAGTGGCAGCCCTGCTGAGTCCTGCTTAAAGAAAGCTTATCAAACGTTCAACACATATAAACAATCTGAGCTTATAGCCCGTCAAAAAGCATTTGAATTCTCTCTAAGAATTGGAGGCTGCATCTCATTTTTTTTAAGTAGACCAGAGAAAGAGCAAGAATACTTTGTGGAATGCCTTTTTCTGCATCTAGCTGGATGATCGATCCTGGATCTCTAAGTCTCTTGCAACACTGTTTATGGCAGTTGTAATGTTAGTAGAAGCAGCAGTGTACCTGGTTCCTATAAACAGTGCTTCACCAGGTCAACAATGAAAGCTACCATAATATCAAACCTGCCCAGCAGTCCCTTGAAATAGCTTTTAGAGCCACAATTAGTTATAGACACGTCAAAGTCATGCATCTTTCTCTTTCTTCAGGAATATAATAATATACATTTCCATTCAGAATGGAGCCTCTGCAGAATCAATACTAAGGGGGTCATTACAACCTTGGCGGGCGGCATCAGCCGCCTGCCAAGATCTGACCGCCGTGCGGCCGCCAATGCGGCCACACCCCCGCCACGGCCATTTGGAGATCCCCGCTGGGCCAGCGGGCGGAAACCTGGTTTTCGCCCGCCGGCCCAGCGGGGATCACGGCCGCAACTTAGGAGCCAGCTCCAAATTCAGCCGGCGGTGTTGCGGCCGTACGACGGGTGCAGTTGCACCCGTCGCGCTTTTCACTATCTGCATAGCAGACAGTGAAAAGCTGCATGGGGCGCTGTCAGGGGGCCCATGCCAGTCACATGGGCAGTGCAGGGGCCCCCAGGGCCCCACAACTCCCCTTTCCGCCAGCCTTTTCTGGCGGTGCAAACCGCCAGAAAAAGGCTGGCGGTCGGGGACTCGTAATCCCCTGGGCTGCCCTGGCGGATTATCACCGCTGGGGCAAAAGTGGCGGAATACCCGGCGGTGCGACCGCGGCGCTTCCGCCGCCGTCGTAATCTGCCTGGAAGCACCGCCAGCCTGTTGGCGGTGCTTCCGTCATTTTAACCCTGGTGGTCTCGTACCGCCAGGGTTAAAATGACCTCCTCAGTTTTTTAATTGTAAATTTAAAAAACGGGGGTCAGAAAAAAAATGTTTTTAGAAATCAGAAGGTATAAGATTAGGCTTGCTGCTTTTCCCAGAGAGAGGCTTTGAATTGCCTTTCTAAGCTCTGAAACGGAAATGAGGTTCTAAGCTTAGACCTTTGTAGGAAACTCAAAGGAAACTCAATGAAGAATTGCCATCAGACGCCAAGTATGCATCAATTTGTTCAGCGGAGTGATTGCAAAGGTCAATATAGTAATCTGAGTAGAATCTTTTGAAGACCCTGCTGATATCAGTAGGATTTTCAACTTCTATATCTTGTTTTCCCATACTCCATGAATACGATTCCTATTGGTCTGTTCTTTTCCTAGCATTGCTGAAATGTGATTCATGCTTTTGCTATAATTGTTGGCACTAGTGTGCCAGATGGCTTTCTCCCATGATATTGTATAAGTATCATTCCGGCAACAAAAAATGTTTATATATTTCTTTGTGTTGTACTGGAGAGGAAGTCTATTGAATTACTAAGGAGTGCTGTAATTGTAAAGCAAGAAGAGAGTGTTGAAGACGTTCAGCCTCCTGATTCCCCCAGGCATCTCTCTGTATTGTATAATTGAGAGTAACACCACAAATTACCATTTAAGGAATATCCCATCCTATACCCACTGGAGCTGTGCTTTCATCATCTAATATAAAATCTGTTAAAATTGCATGCACGAGTCACTATAATCTTGATCTGACAGCAGAGGCCTAGTGAAGGTCTATCTGCAAGGAATATATCATTTGTCTCGAATATCTTAGGAAAAGTCCATTATAATTGGAGTACGATCTAAAATGGTCCATGGATGTAAGTGCAAGGAGGCAGGTGCTGTGAGGTCTGGAGTGAACATTATCACATCAATATTACAGCACAATTCATAGCAGACAAAATAATATGTATAGTCAGCTGCCGAGGATCACAGCATGCGCCAACCATCCACCAATAAATAAAATGTTATATTATGAAGAATGGCAGCCAGCATATATTGCATTGTATTGCACTGCCCCTGCTTGATGAATCATGGAATGGTTCTAAGGGGAAATTAATATTGTAGTGTAGAGCTAGTTGGCTGTTCGATTAAGCAAGCTCTAATGGTAACTGAGAAAACATGTCAGAATCATTCATGTTGGATTCCTAAACTGAACAAATGGAGAAAGCTCTCGCTGACTGATGAACACTGACTATCATCCACACCCATTTTTAACTACTTCCATATAACTGAATTGTCACACATTACCGTTAGACAGTATAGTGACCCTTCTAGCAGTAACATCTGTGATGTAGCACTCGTGACATAGCACTTAATATTGGATTTTTTCACCGAAGTCAAATTTGTTCCTTTAGACAAATTACTTCTGCCCCAATATATAGTCCTCTTGTTCTAGTCACATTTTAACACCTGATCTTAACCCATTCACATTCTAAATGATGATAGCTAAAGTCAAGAAAAGGACATTTCCTTTTCAGTTTAGCTATAATCATTTATTCCACCCTAGTATCTGAAACCATATAGAAAACAGCTTTGCCATTTTATCAGTATATCTTTTGTTTTTTCCTGTTGTATTTATCACCATCCTCAAGAAACTCCCAACCCCCCCCCCAAAAAAAAAACTCTTCCCTACATCTACTACTATGGGCCTATGTCAAGTTCAAATAGAAGCTGATGTACTATACCACTCCCCAAAAGAGAGTATTCGCATTCTCAAAAACCCACGCAGGTCATTCTGTGCCCGCTACTACTTAAGGAAAGTAAGGAAACTGACAGAATACTTTAGGTACATGTCTTCCCAAACATAGTCAACATTAGGGATTGTCCATTTGTCCGGAAATCCAATAACTCATGTGCATATAGTTTTGATGAACAAAAGGCAGTACAGTTATTCTGACAGACCTTCAACTCTGGAATTTCTTTGAGTGAGACTTAGACTTAATTGTCATATTGCAGAAATCAGAGTGCTATCTCTTAAACGTTGGCTGGGCTGATGTGGTAGGTGATTTGATATATGAGGAGGGGCAACATGAAGTTTCCTATAATCATCAGAAATCAGAATGGCATGACTCCACTGAATCCAACAATACCCATCACAGTCAGCTAATTTAAGGAAACCTTATTGGAATTGCTAGATTACATATGCTTTAGGATCATCTTTTCCATCCCCACCATATCCACAGGTTGCCTTGCCTAAAGCAGTTCTTATTGTCTTCTAGTTTCCATGTTACATCAATATATTTGTGTTCCTCTGTTGCTTTAGTGACTGAAATGTCTCATTCAACTCACCTGTTCACTACTCCACCTCCTTAAGTCTTTCAACCAATGAGACCACTTGTTTGGAAAGTTTATGAATGGCACTTGGATGTTTAGGTTAGCAATACTAATAGCTGAATGGTCCTTCCCATTTTCCTCTCAGTGGGATCTGAGTATATCGTATATATGACAGGCATATTGGATTATTTGAGGATCTTGCAACGTTCTTCCTCTTCTCATGACACAGGGTTCTTCAGTGTTTTGTAATTAGGTGTGCCGAAGAATGAAGATATGGTTAATTGAATTGCAAAATAATCACACTGTGAGTTCTCTTCAGCATCATTCTCATTCATAGCAAAGGGCCAGCCTTCATCTCTTTTGTTCTTTTTGCCCATAAACACCCACAGCAATACCCATGGACGAGTCTACTCCAAGCATTTGACTAAAAGCCTGTGTCTCATTCATCTGATTGACCGGATAAAGAAAAAAAGCTTCCGGTAAATCCTCAATTTCCCGTACTTCTTCAATTTGTCCCTGAAATTTTTGTTGAAGATTTCACTCCCGTATTATTGCCTCTGAATTACTAAATCTGGAATCGGAGGAGGGAGGCACATCCCTTATATCCCATATTTTGTCTCTCAATTGTGTCCCAAGCTTTGGAAAATTAGTGTTCTTTCCCGATACAAAAAAGGTTACAACTTGATGGATGACCTTAGCCAAGAGGGCAGAGGGGTCATTTAATAAGCTTGTAAAGTTTACGAGAATTGGGATCATACAAGTGTTTCACTACATCATGCTTTCAGTCTGTATTAAGGCTCCTTGGGAGAAGCTGAATTTGAACTGACGCTAATAGAGGTGACGAGTCCGTAATAGATAGTTCTATTAATGTCTTGGCAGATTGTTCTATTTCATGTGATGTGAATTTGTTTGTGTTGCTCTGCAGGATTATCGATGATGAGTTTCTTCAAGGAGTCGCACGCAGCCTAGCAGTCCATGCTGAGGTAGATCACGAAACTTTGATTCCCATTCGTGAACCGAGGGCTGGATAAAACTTCCAGGGATGTGAGGACACATCTTGGTCATTGCCCTGGCCATGTGTCATGCTCCCTTTACTATTTCCCGTTCAGGGTGGGACTCATCCGCATGCCAGCCCCACGAAAATGAAGAAACCTTAGCAAAATAGGGAGGCTGAGCAACCCGATGCTATGGAAAAACCCAGCAGCTCCAAAAGAGGGAAACCTTTGTAACCCATGCAAACCGGGAGACTACTGCAACCATTAGTGTGTTTCAGTGGGGTATTTAATTAATGTGCCCTTACGGAAGACTTTAAGTAGTTAGGTTAGGAGCACAGAGCCTCACTCCACAGCAGCCATTGCTGAAGTCAGCTACCAGCCAACTTGTCTCTGACTCTAATTGACTAGTCACGGAGTGTCAGGGATAGATAGTTAATATGTAGGACAGAAGTAGCCTTGGCATAATTAGGTAGTGCACTTAGCAGAAAGAGGCTCCAGTAGAGGAGGATATGAATAATGACATACAGTGAGTGCTGGAAGGCATGCAAGGAGTGAACAGAGGGTAAGACTAAATACAGATCAACTGATGTCACAGATAGAGAGGTGCTTAGTGTGATTATGGGGGTCATTCTGACCCTGGCGGTCCATGACCGCCATGGCGGAGGGCGGCGGTAGCACCGCCAACAGGCTGGCGGTGCTTCCTGGGCGATTCTGACCACGGCGGTAAAGCCGCGGTCAGAAAAGGGGAGCCGGCGGTGTCCCGCCGGTTTCCCGCTGGCCCAGGGAATCCGCCATGGCGGCGCTGCTTGCAGCACCGCCATGGGGATTCCGACCGCCTTCCCGTCAGCCTGTTTCTGGCGGTGTCCACCGCCAGAACCAGGATGGCGGGAACGGGTGCCGTGGGGCCCCTGGGGGCCCCTGCACTGCCCTTGCCACTGGCATGGGAAGTGCAGGGGCCCCCTAACAGGGCCCCACAAGGATTTTCACTGTCTGCTTTGCAGACAGTGAAAATCGCGACGGGTGCCACTGCACCCATCGCACCCCTGCAACTCCGCCGGCTCCTTTCCGAGCCGGCTTCATTGTTGAAGGGGCTTTCCCGCTGGGCCGGCCGGCGGTCTTCTGGCGGTCGGCCGCCGGCCCAGCGGGAAAGCCGGAATAGCCGCCGTGGTCTTTTGACCGCGGAGCGGTCTTTCGGCGGGAACCGCTTGGCGGGCGGCGACCGCCGACCGCCGCGGTCAGAATGACCGCCTATTTGACCTAAACTACCACCATAAACCGCCAGGAGACATATTTAAGTGATAACAGGCAGTTTTGCAAGAATCAAAGCACAACATAGAAAGGGTAAATCAGGAAGATATGCAAGGTATTGATGGGAAGTAAACTAGTAGACCCAGTTTGGGCTCTGTTGAAGGGAAGATGAAATGTTGTGCTATGATTGGTCATAGGAGGCAGAAGCAGGAATGGTTGGGTATATTTCCTAGTTAGCACATCCCCTGGATGTAAATACTTGGCCAGTCTCTTTATTGGTCAATATTGACCCGTCTGAAACATTCAGGGGCATATTTATAAAGCTCTAGCGCCACCTTACGCCACTTTAACCTCATTATTTTTTACACTAATGTGGCCCAACGAGGCCGAAATCCCTGTGCTGTATTTACAGAGTGGGGCTGTAGGAAAGTACCATCTTTCTTGGCATGTTACCCCAACTTTTACCTGTATGTCAGTATGTTTTTGCCTGTCTCATTGGGATCCTGCTGGTCAGGACCCCCCAAGGCTCATAGTTTATGGCCTAATGTGTGTGTCTGTATAGTGCTTGACTGTGTCACTGAGGCTCTGCTAATCAGAACCTCAGTGCTTATGCTCTCTCTGCTTTAGAATTTGTCACTGTAGGCTAGTGACTTCATTTACCAATTTCAAGTGGCACACTGGATCCCTCTTATAAGTCCCTAGTATATAGTACCTATGTACCCAGGGCATTGGGGTTCCAGGAGATCCTTATGGGCTGCAGCATTTCTTTTTGCCACCCATAAGAAGCTCATACAAACCCTTTCACAGGACCACCACTGCAGCCGGTGTGAAATAACACACACCTTATTTAACAGCCATTTTCACTGCACTTAAGTAACTTATAAGTGACCTATATGTCTAACCTTCACGTGCTGAAGATTTGATGCAAAGTTACTAAGTGTGAGGGCACCCTTGCACTAGCAAAGGTGCCTCCACATAGTTCAGGGCCATTTCCCGGGACTTTGTGAGTGCGGGGACGCCATTACACACGGGCACTACATATAGGTCAATACCTATATGTTGCTTCACAATGGTAACTCCGAATATCACCATGTAAGGTGTCTAAGATCATGGAATTGTGCCCCCTATTACAAATCTGGTATCGGGGAGCCAATTCCATGCATCCTGGGGGCTCCACCATGGACCCCCCGTACTGCCAAACCAGCCACCTGAGGCTTTCACTGCAGCTACAGCTGCTGCCACCTCACAGACAGGGCTTTGCACTCCTGGGGTCTGAGCAGCTCAGTCCCAGGAAGGCAGAACAAAGCATTTCCTCTGAGACCCTCTCCCTTTGGAAATAGGTGTTACATGCTGGGGAGGGGTAGCCTCCCCCAGCCTCTGGAAATGCTTTGAAGGGCACAGATGGTGCCCTCCTTGCATAAGCCAGTCTACACCGGTTCAGAGACCCCTTGTCCCCTGCTCTGGTGCAAAACTGGACAAAGGAAAGGAGACTGACCACTCCCCTGTCCATCACCACCCTAGGGGTGGTGCCCAGAGCTCCTCCAGTGTGTCCCAGACTTCAGCCCTCTTGCTTTGCAATGTGTGGAGGCACTCTGGAGGGCTCTGAGTGGCCAATGTCAGCAGGTGACATCAGAGACCCCTCCTGATAGGTCTTTACCTGATAAGGTAGCCAATCCCCCTCTCAGGGCTATTTAGGGTCTCTCCTGTGGGTTCTCTTCCGATTCTACTCAAGCTTCCAGCAGGAATCCTCTACAACTACTACTTCATCCTCTGACCTCGGATCAACCGCAGCCTGCTCCAGGAACCGCTGTAACAGCAACAAAGTATCCACAAGGGATACTTTTATTCTGCAACTTCAGCTCCAGCCATCAACTGCAACAGTTTCCATGGTGTGCACGCTCTGGGGACTCCCTGTCTTCACACTGCACCAGAAGGACCAAAGAAGTCTCTTGAGGGTTAACGGAGTCACTCCCCTCCTCACGCAGGCACCTTCCAAGTCGAGGACCGGTACTCCTGGACTCCTCTCATAGCAACAAGCATGCTCCTAGAAACACAGAGGGTGGACCCGATCGACACAGACTATCCTGAAGTCCTGCTGACACAATTTGGAGGAGGTAAGACCTTGCCTTTCCTGAGAGCGACAGTATGCCTGTGCACTGTGTCTTCTTCACCTCCTGAGGCCTCTGTGCACTATTTACAAACTTCCCTCATGCACAGCCTGGCCCAGGTCCCAAGGACTCTATCCTGCAACGCTCAACTTGCTGAGTTGAACTCCGGCGACGTGGGACCCTTTGTATAGTGCTGCACCAACAGCGTTTTGCACCTCCTTTGTCCCCCTGTCCTGGGACTCGGTGCAGCACCACTTTCCATAAATCAGTCTCTAAGTGAGCCACTTGAGTGTTGTCCCTTTAGTAGCCACTTTAGTGGTGCATCTGAACCACTCTTGAAGACTATTGGCTTATAATAACTTGTTCACCTTCAGGCTGTTTCTGCTGTTAACACTACCCTGTGACCCTCGAAAATGTCAAACAAAATCTGCTGGCTTGATGCACTGCAGTAACCTTGTGATATCATATAGGCTGCAGTAAGTGTTTTGGGCCTAATGGTCTGTGGGAGGAAATGCAGAAATGGTTGCATGTCTTTTGGAAATAGCTCTATTTCTTCAATTCTTTCTCCGTTCCACAAAGGGTATGTTGATGCAATGTGGAGCCTAGACCTTTGTATGCAAAATTGGTATAGTATTCAGAGTAGATCCTCTGTTTGTTGCCAGAGTCAGGTTAGTTTTGCTGCAGCAGTTAAGTGACCTGCCCTTACCAGACAGGTTGTGGTAACGACAACAACAGGATCTGACTGTTGTCAGCCTCAGCTCACAGTTATCTATTGACAGGCGTTGTGGACTAGAAAGCGTACCTGAAGAAGGTTCTCAGTCCTCAGTCTGAGATATTATCCAACATATTCCTGGATGAAAGCACAAGAAGCTCTGAGACACCCACTGGCTCGCTCATGATCACGCACCTTAAATTTAAATTTTTGCTGATTCCTGGTAGTTCAATAGTGTCAGAGGATCATCAAATATGACTTTAAGTGGGAGGTTCTGTCATGGGAAACAGGAAGCTATGATCAACTCAGCCTAAACATGCAGTGTTTTTTGACCTGCTATCTAAGTAAAACGCAGTTTCTGTATGTGTTTGCTTTATGTGTCATTTCTCTCATGACTAATCAGGCATTTAGGGCGTCTACATTTTGCAGGGAAACGTAACAAATGTGCAGTACATGGTAAAACATAGACCTGCTGCAGAACAAAAATAATTACCCATATCAAATAGAAACACAGGTGAATAACGATAATTCGAAATAAATTGCCCACTTTGCTTTTGAATGTATTAATTTGCCTATTTAGGAAAGTCGGTTATAATCAGTGAGTTACTTTTATTACACTGTATATTCATTATAGTAATGCAAATTAAACACAGAATTATTTTTCTTTTTAGTTACAAACAAGTTTAACATGCTTAATGTTCACACACACTTACTGTAAACATGTGCACAATCTATATACAAACCAGAATAAAAAAGTAGCTATCCCACCTAAAGCCAGGCATGTTAAATCACCGAAATGTGAGGGGTGCAAAAGTGACATAATATGCCCTTTGACGTCCCCAGATATCACAGGAAATTACAACATGTTTTACCTTTCAGCTATATGATCTCAAGGGAAGACATTCCATGTGACTTTTAACCCAATTACATAATGGGATGTAACAAAACTGAAACGAAAGTACAAACGGATCCCTAAACAGAAACATCTCTATATTAGAAATTATTCATATATTAGGGTGGTGCAATAATATACCAGGGGTGCACTCCTAGCAGGAAAGGGTACACACAACAACTACAATGCCTAGCCATCGTGTGCAGACACAGGGGGTCATTCCGACCCTGGTGGTTGACTACCGCCAGGGCCGGGGACCGCGGATGCACCGCCAACAGGCTGGCGGTGCATCCATGGGCATTCTGACCGTGGCGGTACAGCCGCAGTCAGAAATGGGAAACCGGCGGTGTCCCGCCGGTTTCCCGCTGCCCTAGGGAATCCTCCATGGTGGCGCTGCAGGCAGCGCCGCCATGGGGATTCCGACCCCCTTACCGCCAGCCTGGTTCTGGCGGTTTTGACCGCCAGAACCTGGCTGGCGGTAACGGGTGTCGTGGGGCCCCTGGGGGCCCCTGCAGTGCCCATGCCAATGGCGTGGGCACTGCAGGGGCCCCCTAACAGGGCCCCACCAAGATTTTCAGTGTCTGCCAAGCAGACACTGAAAATCGCGACGGGTGCAACTGCACCTGTCGCACCCCTTCCACTCCGCCGGCTCCATTCGGAGCCGGCATCCTCATGGAAGGGGGTTTCCCGCTGGGCTGGCGGGCGGCCTTCTGGCGGTCGCCAGCCAGCCCAGCGGGAAACTCAGAATTACTGCGGCGGTCTTTTGACTGCGCAGCGGTATTCTGACGGCGGGACTTTGGCGGGCGGCCTCCGCCGCCCGCCAAAGTCAGAATGACCCCCACAGTCACCTGGAGTTACAGGATAGAATACAAAGGCACATATACATTATCAAATGCCTTGAGGCATAAACACAGACACACATGTGAAGATGCAGACCCTAATCCACATGCATAACAATATGTCCAGGCCCCACCGAAACATGTAGGTCAGCTTGGTATATTCAAATATAGCGCCATTTGCCCACTGCAGCTTCATAAACACAGCTACGGATTTGAAAGTCAGTTTCAGCCACATATGCAACTCGAAGCTCATAATGCTGTATTAGGGCTCTAATTGCCCAGTTGAGCTTCAGCATGCTCAAGCAAGGCCCAGTTTCTCTTTGCATATGTTTTAACAAGGTATTTAAAACAGCACCAGTCACGAATATTCTATACTGCCAGTGCTAGAATAATGAAAAGTAGAAAAGATGTTAGTCAAATATGAGAAAATTAAAATTGGTGATTGGGTAAGAAGTTAGATTATATGACCAGCCTTGTTTTAGCCATCCAGGCTTATGTTCTGGTGTAATCAAGGTAGTTATTTTTGTGTAAGAACTGCATTTGCTAAAACTATGCATGCACTCAGATGGGGACAAATTTCATCAAACTGAGGTTATATGAAAGTGTTGCATAAATACTGCTATTGCCACAACTATCACGAGTTTACTATGAGGAGAACAGGGAGAGACAGGGCGTTTTAAAATTCCCGAACTCCCAGCATCCAAGCACATTTCTTACTCATACTTACACCACAACTCTTATCCTACGTCTTTTGGGGCATGTGACCAGGTTTGCTTTGGAGGCTGCCAAAGAACATCTATTGTAAGTCATAGAAACTGAATTCTAAAAGACCTGGGGTTCATACTTATTGATATCTGAGGGTTGGAGAAAAGACAACGCTGGAGATCAATTATTACCACAGGCAGGGGAAATTGACAGGTTAAATAGTCAACTAATATACACTTAGAGGAATCAGACACATACATTAACCATCAAGTGATCAAATGGGAACGCTCAGGCCCATACATCAGAGTAATTAAATAGTGTAGCAAGATGTTACCTCAAATTATTGCTCAGCTTACAGAAATGTTATGTGCTCTAGTTTCATCTAGCCGGAATCAAATGTTTTACAGTCTTTGAGGTTATTTTACAGCAAAGTTGTTCCTCTGAAAATATAAATCCTACATAGTGGAATCTCTGACAGCTGAATTGTCATTCAGGTTACTCAGATATTATGGGCTTTAGCTTTAGACAGTAGAGTCATATACAGAATGAACCTATTTATAATCTACACATCCGAGCTACCCTTTAGGTTGTGAAGATCTTAGAGACCAAATTCTCAGGCGGGAAAGACAGTGTGTGTTACATGGAAATTATAGCCCTACAGGGCGAAGACATCACTCAGACTAAATTACCCCCTGCTGCAGAGGGAAAGTTTGAGATTGAAATAGTTTTGACAATACCTGAAAGGATCGAATCTGTAGGAAGGAAGCTAACCACTGCAAAGCCTTGTTCCTGATCCCACACTTTCAGAGTTGCTTGAGCAAAAGATTGTGGGGCACAGTGTCAAAAGCAGCGCTAAGATCTAGCATCAGCATTGGTGCTATAGTGCCCCTGTCTGTGATTTCATGAACAGACTCAGGCATTAGCAGTAATGCGAAATCAGTACTTTACGGGGGGGGCGGGTCACACTGTGTTTTAAGGAGAAGATCTTTTGTCTCAATAAAGCCAGCCAATTGCTGATTTACCCATTTTTCAGCCACCCTGGAGATGAATGGTAGTGGTGAAAGTGGCCTGAAGTTTTCCCGTTTAGAAGTGTCCAGACCTGGCTCCTTCAGGAGGGTCATAACCATAGCATGCTTCCATCGACGGGGAAACCTGACAGTCTCCAAAGAGCTATTCAAGAGGTCACATAACAGAAGTGCTATGACAGACATGCCACGTTCCAGGATTTCTGGGGCTGTCGGATCATCTGCGGAGCTGGACTTCACTGGTTCCACCAGGGAGAGCATCTCCGTTAGCTCAATAGCCTTGAAAGATCCTAGCTCAGCATCATCAGATAGTGGTTGAAACCACAGACTATAGCATGGTGCAGCCCTGGCCATCTTGGGAAAGTTGGAGTCAATGGATGCAACCTTGTCATAAAAAACTGAGCTATCGCATTGCAGCATTCCTCTGAAGGTGGCACGGTTCCTGAAGCACAATCAAACAAAGACAGGGATTTTATAACTGAAAACATTTCTCATATGGAGTTTTGCGCTGCCCCAATTTTGTTAGCATAAAAAGTACAACAAGTCACCTAAATACATTTCTGGTATCTCTTCAGCGCCAGCTGTAATTGGCCTTATCAGTGGGAAGACATTTACTGCACCAGACACGGTCAAGATACTTACAGCTATTTCTTAAGGCTAATAATTCATTGTTAAACTATTCAGCCAAAGGTTTTGAGCTCTTGACAGTGTGCTTAATCCCAGGTGCAACTTGATCAAGTGCATCTGTTATCCAGTCTGCTACCTGAGTGTTAGCTGTATCAACACATTTATCAAGGCTTGGCAGATACTGGGTCAGAGCCTGGGAAAAAATAGCCAAAGTTACTTTTCCCCATTTTCTAGACCTTACCACTTGCCCAAGAGCAGGTGCAGGTGCAGAATTAACAACACACACCTGAAAAGGGATGGCAAAGTGGTTGGACCATATCAAAGGAAAACGTTTTTCCACTGAGAGGCACAATAAATTTACAAAGACCAGGTCAAAGATGTGGCCCAGTCTATTTGTGGGGGATCTTTCCAATTGAATAAGTTGAAAGGCTTCTAAGTCTGTGACTAGTGATTTCACTGATGCATCTGAAGTATTATAAAAATGGAGATTAATATCTCCAACAACCATGAAATTGGAATAATGTATAACAAAGGAGATACACAGATAGATTCCACACCAGTCAAACGTTGAAGCCAACTCCGATGGAGTGCAGTCCAGCTACAGGGACCCATTTGGACCGGCTGTACAAAAGTACCTTGTTAGACCTGGCATCCTTGGTGTGGTCCCCCCTGTCTTTTTGCCTCAGTTTCCTGTTATATTTTTTGACTGTTTGCTTGACTTGGTTTCTGCTGGTTTTAGTACTCTGGGCACTTTACCACTGCTGAACAGTGCAAAGTGCAAGTGATCTCTGTGTAAACTGTATGTGTGATGGGCTTTTTATGATTGGGCTATTTGATTTACTAGTAAGTCCCTAGTAATGTGCACTAGAGGTGCCTGGAACCTGTAAATTAAATGCTATTAGAGGGCCTGCAGGAGTGATTCGGCCACCCACATGAGTAGCCCTGTAAACATGGCTCAGACCTGCCATTGCAGTGTCTGTGTGTGCAGTTTTAAACTGCCAATTTGACCTGCCCATTTTGTACATGTAAGGCACCCTTAAGGTAGGCCCTAGGTTGCCCCGTGGGCATTTTGCAGTGTATGTTAAAAGTAGGACATGTACTGATGTGTTTTACATGTCCTAACAGGGAAATTCTGCCAAATTCATTTTTCACTGTTGCAAGGCCTATCTCTTTCACAGGTTAACACGAGGACTGCCTTTAAATATGTTTTGAGTCAGTTTCCCATTGTGAGCAGATAAAGATAGGGAGTTTGGTGTCTCTGAACTCACAATTTATTAATACACCTTTTGGTAAAGTTGGTTTTTGAATTGTCAGTTTGAAAATGCTACTTTTAGAAAGTGGGCATTGTCTTGCTTAACCATTCCGTGTGTCTGCCTGTTTGTGGAATGCACGTCTGGGTCTGACTGACAGCTGGGCTGTTTATGACTTCACTCTGGACAGTGACACAAAAGGAGCTGGGGAGTAGCTTGCATAGCATAATGAGTCTCCTGGGCTACAGGAGGGAGGGAGGAGCTGACATTTACATCTGAAAGGGCTGTGCACGTCCTCACACCTTCCAGTCTCCAACCCCCTGGTGTGTGTCTGGGCCAGGCCTGGGTAAGGCAGGATATTGTGAACAGCAGAGACCTTTCTTTGAGATTTGCCTACTTCAAAGACAGAAATTAGCACATGTTGTGCACCCAAAAACCCAGACTTTCAGATTACTTCTGGATCAAGAGGAACCTCTGACAAACTGAAGAGCTGGAGGAGGAGTACTGCCCCTTTGCCTGAGACTGCACTTTGCTGGGTTAGCCTGCAGTTACTGCTTTTACCTTAGAGAGGACAAAGACTGGACTTTGCTGTGTTTTCTTTCTCGTGAAGTGTCTCCAAGGGCTTGGACTGAGCTTTCCTCCAGGGCTATCAAAGACTTCCTCTGCCAGCATCTGGGCTCTCTTGCTGAGACTCCTACCCTGCCAAGTGGTTCCCAATCCTGTCTGTAGGTCCCAATAGGGGGAGCTGGTGAAACCAAGGCTGAAACCCACACACCGGAGCTGAGCAGGAGAGAAATCAATGCAGCATCTGCTTTGTGGCAAAAAAAGCAACGCTCCACTTGCATCAGGACTGGAAAATTTAAGCAACATCCGCTTGCAGCTGAAGAAATCAATGCATCACCCACACAGTTTGGCTCCTCACCACCGTGCATCAGGATTTTGCACGCATCATCATTGGGTGTCAAAACCACAGTGAACCTGTGCGGTTACGAGGTGCAAGGTACAATGGGAATGCAAATCTGACTGTGCTAGTTCCAGCCCACACAGTAGAGGTGATGTGTCTATTTTCTCCACACAGCAGTGTCAGTGTTACTTTTATGCTCCTGCAGCAGTGAATGTGTTGCTTCCACTGTAGCAAGCATCTTAGGCCCACGTCCAAGGGTCCAGGACTGGGGTGGCACCACTTGGCAGGACAGACTCACAAATGGTAGCGTCCACGTACAGGAGCAGAGTTGTTAGAAGTCTGTTATGTCCTTAAGACTTCAGATCAGGAGTCCAGTCCACTAGCCCCTGGAGTCAATCTGGGCTCAGGTGACGCAGGTTCAGTCCAACTCACCCAGGCAGGACGACAGGAGGCAACAGGACATATCAGAAAAGCAGGAGTCTAGTAAAGCAGCAGTCTAGCAGAGTGGGGTTCCTTCACCACCCAGCACACCAGTCCTTCTTTCAGGCAGAATAGTCACAAGTCCAGAAATGTACTGAGTTGGTGGTTTGAAAAGTCCTTGACCTATAACCAGTTGGGCCTTTGAAGTGGGGGTGGCTTGAAAGACAGGCCGCTGAAGTAAACAGAGGTCTTGACCTTCCTGCCCTGACTCCAGACTCACTACAGGGGGTTATGCAGCCCTTGTGTGGGGGCACAACACAGCATAATTAGGTGCAAGTGAGGCTGTAGTGAGTTCCTCCTTCCCATCCTGCTAGGATGGCTCATAAAGACCCATCAAGTCACATCTAAGCTCCAATTGCGTGTAGCTATCTATGAGGAATACACAAAGCCCAGCTGTCACCCACCCCAGACAAGTGAGCAGAGACAGATAGCATGCACCAAATGGCTAAAGTAAGAAAATGCCAACTTTCTAAAAGTGGCATTTTCAAAATTGCAATCTGACTTCACCATAAGCTGTGATTTTAAATTGTGAGTACAGAGACACCAAACCTGAAATGTTTATCTATTATAGATTGTAAATTACACTGATAAGATATAATGCAGTAATACCAATGTTATCCGATGGGAGAGATAACCCTTGCTGTAGTGAAAAATGCCCTTAGGATTTTCCACTACCAGGACATGTAAAACTTGAAATTACATGTCCTGCCTTTTAAATATATTGCACCCTGCCCTCTGGGATGCCCAGGGCCTTCCCTAGGAGTGACATATGTATAAAAAGGGAAGGTTTGGGCACAGCAAAAAGGTTACTTTGCTAGGTCGACATGGCAGGCCTGAGACATGGTTGAAGGACTATTTAAGTGGGTGGCACGACCAGTGCTGCTGGCTCAGAGGTAGTGTTTAATTTACAGGCCCATGGCATATGTGGTCCACTTTACTAGGGACTTTAAAGTAAATTAGAAAATGCCAATTGGGGATAAGCCAATGTTACCATGTTTAGGAGTGAGAGCATAGACACTTTAGCAGTGGTAAAGTGCAGAGAGTCCTAAAGACAGCAATAACGAGGTCTTTAAAGAGGAGTATTGGGGAGAAGACCACCCTAAAGCTGTCAAGTCTAACAGTGCACATTTTAGCAATGTTGTCTTTCTGCTTATATCTTGTGGAGGCAGACCTTCCCCTCTGGATACACAGACAGATCTTTTTACAAGGAATATAGACTAGTAGAACAGCCTCTCAGTGTTAACTTGGCTCATAGTCCCAGCCAAATCGCAGAGCTATCCCTTACAATTCACAGGATTTACAGCTTCAGCCACCAGCTCTCAAACTGCAGCACTGACCCTTATGATACACAGATCTCAACAACTTCAGTGGATATTAGCAGTAGTGCCATCCCTAGAAGTACACAGTGCTTACAGACACCACTGAGTCTCAAACAGCAGAGATGTCACTTAAACATGTACCCCAGGAGCTTTAATATGCTTCAGTAAATATTGACCAGCAGAACTATCTCTGATATTAAACAGGGCTTACAGCTTTACACAGGTCTAAAACAGCAGTACTCTCCTTTGAGTTACATAGATCGGTCCAGCTCTACAGAGTGCCAGCCAGCACAACTATCACTCACTGTAAATGGTCTGTATGGCTTCTGTCAAATTGAGACAGCAAAGCTTTACCTCAGAATATAAAAGGTTTACAGTATCAGGCAGGCTTCAGACAACTGTGTTACTCCTGAGTGCATAGATCTAACCAGCCCCAATGAAGTTCAGTCAGAGGAACTAGCTCTCAAACTAAACAGACTTACAGCCTCAGCCAGGTTTCAAACAGCAGTGCTATCAGTCAGGTACACAGATTTAACTAGATTTGGGGCAAGATTTATGAGGGCCTAGCGCCATTCCGGAGCCACATTAGCGTCATTTTTTAATGTTAATGTGGCGTTGGAAGGCCAAAAAACACTGCGCCATATTTACAAAGTGGCGCAATGCTTGCATTGCCCCACTCTGTAATCATTTGTGCCACATTATGCCTGCGCCAGGCATAATGTATGCAAGGGGGGCATTCCAGCACTGGGGGGGGCTGAAAAATGGCACAAAGAAATCTAGGAGATTTCTTTGCCTCATTTTTATTGGCATTTTTAATGCCTGTTATGAGCAGGTGTAAAAAAAAAAAGGCTCCCATTTTTTTTCAATGTGCCTCTGGTTGCTTTGCCTGATAAAATATTTTCTGCTAATCCTGCAAAGCAGTGGACTAGCGTAAAAACGTATGACGCTAGTCCCCCTGACTACCGCCATGGTGGTGCTAGGAGGGTGCTAAGGGGCCTAAGAAAGTGGAGTTAAATCAGAACCTTAGTGTGTCTCATCCAAGACAGCTATCTTTCAGGATACACGGAGTTTACAACCCCATCTAGCTCTTGAAGAACAGTGCCATCCCTCAGCATACACAAGGCTCACAGCGTCATCAAGGTTTTAATCGACAATCTGAAAAATAACATTTAACAATGATTTGCATATTCTCTTTGCCTGTCAACATGCATTGGTTGAATACTGTCACAACACCTTTTCATTAAGAATTTTAAGGTCAAATAGAAAATGTCGAATGCGGTGCTGAATTTCCTGGGCACAGTTATATGGAAACATGTAGATCCAAATGTATTTTTAGATCATACTGATTTTTTTCTATGTGAATAGCACATCAAACAGAACAGGATTGTTTCTGTAATGAATCATTTGCTCAAGTCAGGAACTAAAAAAGGAAAACCTAAGGAAAACCAAAGCTTAGACCCTTCAGGGTAACAAGACAGCTTTGACTTTGTACATTTGACTTGATTAGGCAGTTATACTCGCGTCACATACAATGATCTCAATTCATAAAAAAGTATGCAGGTTACGTTTTTAGACGTCCGCTTTCGCCTGAACATAATATTTCTTTTTGGAATTCACAAATATTCCCTGAATTATATCTGCAAAGCTGCACGAAGTTTAAGACTCGAGGACTCAGCCTGGATAAGTCATGTGACATATCCAGCTGGATTCTGTTCCATAAGGCAGAAGTCCACCCAGGAAGGACTGGATCATCTGTGCAAATAAATATTTTGTCTCCACTACAGAGACATTGTTCCTGTTGATAAAGTCCTTCCCTGACATCCACAGCTAATCTGGGGGTGATTCACTTGACTTCTTAAAATGGAAAGACATTTTTGCCAAATTTTGTGCTCGGGGAAATAATTGACCATTTCCAGGGTGGAAAGGTGTTGCAAGAACTCCAACGCAGGCAAGCTGTTGGTCACAAAAACCCACGACGTGGCACGTCCTGCTAGTCAGGATCCCAACAGCAAACTGCTCGCTGTCAGGAATACACACTGTCAGTTCATGTCACAAGTGTGTAATTGACAAATTAAAACATAACATCACTCACGGGACACGTGTGCAGATAACGCATTGCCTACATTCCTCAAGCGTTTAACATTTAAGAGATGCACTTATGCACTTTATCACATCCCTTACCCCCCTTTCAAATGGTACAAAAATAACATTGATGTTGGAAATGAAACTTACAAAATTATACAATTAAAGTTATGCACAATATGTATTGCAGAAAATACTCAGAATAATTACAGTTTGCTGAACCAGTTACGAAAGCTCAAATCTCTTGGGTACTCTTCTAGCGTGTGACCCCACGGAACTCATAACCGACATGGACAAATCAACAACCTCCAAAAGAACCCATATTACCATGTTCAAGATTATTTTGTAGACAGGTGCTGGAGTCAGGCTGCCCACTTATGGGTTGCAACCACTGTGCTAAATCAGCATCTTGAACGGACATTTCTTCTTGAGCATTAAACGTACTTGCTCAGGTGTACGTTTTACTGACTGCCTCTTGTTTCACCAACCCTTTCTCAAAACCAGTACAGTACCTTTGCTGACCTTGTCCACTCGTGCAGGTGCAGATAATTTGGACCCACCCATTCTAGCCCAGACGAGATTTTGGGCCAGATGTAGCAACCCGTTTGCGAGTCACAAACGGCGAAATTCGCCGTTTGCGAGTCGCAAACGTGGGTTTGGCATGCAGAAATGCATATTGCGAATAATATGCATTTGCGACTCGCAAATAGGAAGGGGTGTTCCCTTCCTATTTGCGAGTCGCTGTGGGATGCAAATCCATTTGCGACCGCGTACGCGGTCGCAAATGGCATCGCAGTTACCATCCACTTCAAGTGGATGGTAACCCACTCGCAAATTGGAAGGGGTCCCCATGGGACCCCTTCCAGTTTGTGACTGGACCCCAAAATATTTTTTCAGGGCAGGGAGTGGTCCAAGGGACCACTCCCTGCCCTGAAAAAATACCGAAACAAAAGGTTTCGTTTTTTTTTGCAGTGCAGCTCGTTTTCCTGTCAGGAAAACGGGCTACACTTAAAAAAAAAGAAACTGCTTTATTTAAAAGCAGGTCGCGAACATGGAGGTCTGCTGACGTCAGCAGGCCTCCATGTTAGCGAGTGCCTATACTCGCAATGGGGCCGCAATTTGCGACCCACCTCATGAATATTCATGAGGTGGGTCATTGCGACCCCATTGCGAGTCGCAGTCGGTGTCTGAGACACCGTACTGCATAGCAAATTGCGACTTGCAATTTGCGAGTCGGATGGACTCGCAAATTGCAAGTCGCAATTTTGCTTTTTGCTACATCTGGCCCTTAGTATCATAAACCAATTATCTACTTCAAGATCTTCATTATTTTGACCATGTTTCTTCTCCCCATTCTGTTTCATGCAAGGCTGTTTTATTAACACTTTTTTTGAAGCTATGGTGTCTCTAGTAGAGCAACCAATCATGCTTTTGTGAGTTTTCTCACACACCTGTGACGGTAATAATGGTTTGTGCACTTCCCTTCCCCTTGGTAAGGAAAAAGGAGTTACGCCTGTTGTACAATGTGGAGACGTATTATAACTCCAGACTTTCTGAGTAACACGTGTACTCATCCAATTCAGAAGCCAAAGCAGTCTGTATACCCTCTATGATGATTTTGTTGCCACGTTTAATCAAGCCATCAGAAGATGGTGAAGACAGAGCCACCTTGAGTTGTTTGTCATCCATGCTGGTTAAGAATTATTTTATCCGTTTTGTGCCGGGGACATAATGGTTACATCCTGCGCACAGTACTCCTGTGCCGAGGACGTAACCATTTCATCTTGGCACTGGCCCACAGGGGAAGCGCTAGCGCTCCCCTCATGAGCCTACCACCCAGCCAGCCAGGGCACGGATGGAAGGGGAATCGCTTCCACTCCCACCCCACTTAACCCCC
Source organism: Pleurodeles waltl (assembly GCF_031143425.1). Lineage (NCBI taxonomy): Eukaryota > Metazoa > Chordata > Amphibia > Caudata > Salamandridae > Pleurodeles > Pleurodeles waltl. Next base: position 878,472,968 of record NC_090438.1, on the reverse strand, counting down.
ACAGTGATATCTGATAACATCAGCACATGATCGGCAAGGGTCGCTTTCCTGGGGAGCAATTTTATTTTAGGCCATTTCTGCCCACCTTTGGGGCGGGATTGACTGATTTTTCCAAGGCCAACCTGCCCCCAAGGGGGGCAGAAACCACTAGACACCAGGGATTTTTTTTTTGTGCCGATTTCACGCAAAGGGAGCAACCCCTTAGGCAAGGGTCACTCCCCTTGGGGGACAATTTCATTTTAGGCCATTTCTGCCCCTCTCAGGGGCATATCGACCTATTTTAATTAGGTCGATCTGCCACCAAGGGGGTCAGAAATCAATAGGCACCAGGGATTTTAATTTTTTTATTTTTGCAGATGGGGAGCGACTCCTTAGGCAAGGGTCGCTCCCTGGGGTGCAAATTTCTTTTAGTCCATTTCTGACCCCCTTGGGGGCATATCGGCCTATTTCTATTAGGCTGATCTGCCCCCAGAGGGGCAGAAACCACTTAGGCACCACGAATTGGTGTGTGTGGGTTTTGTTTGGGGGGATAGCACTTTGGGCAAGGGTTGCTCCCCATGGGGGCCCATTACTGTTGGCCATTTGTGCCCCCCTTAGGTGCAGATCGGCCTATTTTTGTAAGGCCCATCTGCCCTCAAGGGGGGCAGAAAGCCCAGCAGAGACCAGGGAAGAATTTCTTTTAAAAAAAGAGGGCCATACCCCACCCAAAATAAATGGGGACAAAGTTGTTCTGCAAACCAGCGGGCAGATGGGGCAATTACCCCTGATCCACTCCCCAGGAAGGAAGCCTACTAGATGCCAGGGAATTTAAAAAGAGTGGGGCGGTGGCTACCAACCGGTATGGGCATGGTTATGCCTCCACCTCAACTGAAAGGAGTAACGGTTTTTCAGCTCTCCCCCCGCACACTAAAAAATCTCATCCCAATGGCAAACAATAGGACATATGATTATTCTGGGTTTTAGTTTTAAATTTGGGCCATGAGAGGTTGTCTAACTCTCAAAATTGTCCCACTTGGAATGGTGAGGGCTGCACCTTTTGGACTTTGGGACGCTGCCATGTAGAAAAATCTACAAGACCTAGACACATCTGAAAACTAAACATCTGGGTGAGTTTAGGGTGGTGTGCTTCACATGTACACCACACCATTTTCTTACCCACTATGCCCTGCAAACCTCCAAATTTGCTTGAAATCACACATTTTTCCCACATTTTTGTGATGGAACCTTCCAGAATCTGCAGGAATCCACAAATTCCTCCCATCGAGCATTGTCACATCTATACCGATAAAAATTCTGCCCCATTTGTCAGCCTAAAACGCTTTTTCCAAACTGCCCTTTTGGAGCCCCTTTGGTTCCTCCTCAATGTTGACATGTTTTTGGCTCTTCCCTGTCACAGGCACTTGGCCCACCTACACAAGTGAGGAATAATTTTTATCAGGAGACTGAGAGGAACCTTGGGTGATAGGAAATTTGTGCTAGTGCGGTGATCCCACTCAGAAATGTGGGGAAATGTGATTTTTATTTTAGCTAAACTTGAGGTTTGTTGAGGATTCTGGGTCAGAAAACACTGGGGCATCCACACATGTCACACCTCCCTGGACTCCCACAGGTGTCTAGTTTTCAGAAATGTCTGGATTTGGTAGGTTTCCCTAAATGGCTGCTGAGCACAGGACCAAAAACACAGGTGAACCTCCTGCAAAAACAGGTAGTTTTGTATTTGATAATTTTGATGTGTCCACGTAGTGTTTTGGGGCATTTCCTGTCCTGGGCACTAGGCATACCCACACAAGTGAGGTACTATTTTTATTGGGAGATGTGGGAAAATGCTGGGATAGAAAGAAGTTAGTGGCTCTCCTCAGATTCCAGAACTTTGCAGCACCGAAATGTGAGGAAAAAGTGTTTTTTTTTTGCCAAATTTTGAGATTTGCTAAGGATTCTGGGTAACAGAACCTAGTGACAGCACCAAAAGTTACCCCATCCTCGGTTCCCCTAGGTGTTTTGGTTTCACAAATCTTCAGGTTTGCTAGGTTTTCCTAGGTGCCTGATGTGCTAGAGGCCGAAATCCACAGCTAGGCACTTTGCAAAAAACAGGTCAGTTTTCTTTAAGAAAATGTGATGTGTCTATGTTGCGTTTTGGGGTGTATTCTGTCGCGGACACTAGGCTTACCAACAAAAATGAGGTACAATTTTTATTGAGAGACCTGTGGGAGTGCTGGGTTGAAGGACATTTGTGACTCCTCTCAGATTTCAGAACTTTTTATCACCAAAATGTGAGGGAAAAGTGTTTTTATGTTGCCAAATGTTGAGGTTTGCAAATGATTCTGGGTAACAGAACTTGGTGAGAGCCTCACAAGCCACCCCATTCTGAACTCCATAGGTGTCTAGTTTTAAAAAATGTATAGGTTTGCTAGGTTTCTCTAGGTGCCAGCTGAGCTAGAGGTCAAAATCCACAGTTAGGCACTTTGCAAAAAATAGGTCAGCCTTCTTTGGGAAAATGTGATGTGTCCACATTGCATTTTTGGGCATTTCCTGTTGCAACTCCTTTATTGCCTCTGGGTACCTAGTGTTCTTGATGAACCTACAAGCCCTATATATCCCAACAACCAGAAGAGCCCAGCAGACGTAAAGGTATATCGCTTTTAAAAATCTGCCATAGCTGAAAGTTATACAAGAACAAATGGACAGAAATGGCTCTTTTTTCACCTCAATTTCAATATATTTTAGCTTGAAGGATTTACACAAATAACCCCTTTCTGAAATCAGAATTTTGTCTACTTTGTAGAAATGTTTAGCTGTCTGGGATCCAGCATTGGTTTCACACCCATTTCTGTCACTGATTGGAAGGAGGCTGAAAGCACACAAAAAAGTAAAAAAGGTGTACGTCCCAGTAAAATGCCCAAATTGTGTTGAAAAATGTGGTTTTCTGATTCAAGTCTACCTGTTCCTCAAAGTTGCGAAGATGGTGATTTTAGTACTGCAAACTCTTTGTTGATGCCATTTTCAGGTAAACAAAACCACAAACATTCTTCTGCAGCCCTTTTTTCCCATAAAAAAAACAAACAAAAAAATCTGTATTTTTGCTACTTTCTTGGTCTTCTCCAGGGGAATCCACAAATTCTGGGTACCTCTTGAATCTCTAAGATGGTGTAAAAAAGGAGGCAAATTTGGGCTTGGTAGCTCATGTGGACAGAAAGTTATGAGGGCCTAAATGCAAACTGCCCCAAATAGCCCTGGCAACGAAGGGGTTAATGAGCTCAGAAACAAAGGCCCATATTTATACATTTTTAGCGCCGCATTTGTGTCATTTTTTTATAAAAAATCGGCACAAACTTACAAAATACAATTGTATTTTGTAAGTTTGCGCCGCCTTTGTGTAAAAAAATGACACAAATGCAGCGCTAAAAAAGTATTAATATGGGCCAAAGTGTGTACCATTGTCAATCACCATAAATTTGGGAGCACTCTCCAGAACAAAAATATGTTTAAAAAAACTTGATTACTGTTTCAATGTCAGGTGATTTCACAATTGCATGTTACATTCACTTTGAAAAATAATAAGAAGCACTGTGTATTTTATGTTTTCTGGTACTGTGGCACAATGTCTCAAAAAATCTAGTCCTTGTAGGAAAGTACCATCTTTCTTGGCATGTTACCCCCAATTTTACATGTATGTCAATATGTTTTTGCCTGTCTCACTGGGATCCTGCTAGCCAGGACCCCAGTGCTCATAGTTTGTGGCCTAAATGTGTATGCCTGTGTAGTGCCTAACTGTATCACTGAGACTCTACTAATCAGAACATCAGTGCTTATGCTCTCTCTACCTTTAAATTTGTCACTATAGGCTAGTGACTGAATTTACCAATTTCAATTGGCATACTGGACCCCCGTATAAGTCCCTAGTATATGGTACCTATGTACCCAGGCATTGGGGTTCCAGGAGATCCATATGGGCTGCAGCATTTTTTTTGCCACCTATAGGGAGCTCAGACAAACCCTTACAAAGGACTGCCATTGCAGACTGCGTGAAAAAACGCACACGTTATTTCACAGCCATTTTCACTGCACTTAAGTAACTTATTAGTCACCTATAAGTCTAACCTTCACTTGCTGAAGGTTAGATGCAAAGTTACTAAGTGTGATGGCACCCTTGCACTAGCAAAGGTGCCCCCACATAGTTCAGGGCCATTTCCCCGGACTTTGTGAGTGTGGGGACACCATTACACATGTGCACTACAGATAGGTCAATACCTATATGTAGCTTCACAATGGTAACTCCGAATATGGCCATGTAACATGTCTAAGATCATGGAATTGTCCCCCCATTCCACATCTGGAATTGGGGAGCCAATTCCATGCATCCTGGGGGCTCCACTATGGACCCTCAGTACTGCCAAACCAGCTCTCTGTGGCTTGCACTGCAGCTACAGCTGCTGCCTCCTCACAGACAGGGTTCTGCCCTCCTGGGGTCTGGGCAGCCCAGGCCCAGGAAGGCAGAACAAAGCATTTCCTCTGAGAGCAGGGTGTTACACTCTCTCCCTTTGGAAATAGGTGTTACAGGCTGGAGAGGGGTAGCCTCCCCAGCCTCTAAAATGCTTTGAAGGGCACAGATGGTGCCCTCCTTGCATAAGCCAGTCTACACCAGTTTAGGGAACCCCAGTCCCTGCTCTGGCGCGAAACTGGACAAAGGAAAGGGGAGTGACCCCAGGGGTGGTGCCTAGAGCTCCTCCAGTGTGTCTCAGACCTTTGCAATCTTGTTTTCAGAGGTGTGAGGACACTCTGGAGGCCTCTGAGTGGCCAGTGCCAACAGGTGACGTCAGAGACCCCTCCTGATAGGTGCATACCTGGCTAGGTATCCAATCCTCCTCTGAGGGCTATTTAGGGTCTCTCTTTTGGTCTTCTCTTCAGATTACAACTTGCAAGAATCCACCAGGATTCCACTGCACTTCTCTCTTCGACTTCTGCCAAGGCTCGACTGCTGACTGCTCCAGGACGCCTGCAAACTGCAACACAGTAGCCAGAAGACTACCAGCGCCATTGTAGCGCCTAATCCTGCCGGCTTTCTTGACTGTTTCCTAGTGGTACATGTTCTGGGGCAGCCTGCCTTCACCCTGCACTGGAAGCCATGAAGAAATCTCCTGTGGGTCGATGGAATATTCCCCTGTTTCAGCAGGCACCAAACGTCAGCTTCACTGGTACTCTGGGTCCCCTCTCATCCTGACATGCCAGACCCCTGGAACACAGGTGGTGCACCCAAGCGACCCAGACTGTTCAGAGGTCCAACTGTCTGAATTTGGAGGAGATGAGTCCTTGCCTCCCCCCCCAGACAGTAATCCTGTGCACCGTGTGATCTGCAGCTACAAGGGCTTCTGTGCACATTTCCAAGAAATCCTGCATGCACAGCTGATCCTAGGTCCCCAGCACTCCGTCCTGAGATGCTCAGCTCCCTGAGTTGACCTCCGGTGTCGTGGGACCTCTCTTTGCAGTGTTGAGACAACCTCTGTGTTCAGTCTCCTTGAACCAATGTTCAAGGACTTCTGCGGGTGCTTCCCTCCTTCCAGTGGGCTCTCTACGTTGCTGAGGGCCCCCTAAGTCTCCTCACCTGAGTGGCAACATCCTGGTCCTTCCTGGGCCCAGGCAGCACCCTTTTTCTTCAACCGTGACTCTTGCAGGTAGCAAGGCTTGTTTGCAGTATTTTGCCAAGGAAACAACTCTGTGTCCTCCAGCATGCCGTGGTACATCTTCTGCACAAAGCAGAACCTCCTACCGCCTTTCTTTGGTGCAAAACCAGCATCTTCTTCAAACTGGAGGCAGACCTTTTGCACCTTCATCCGGGATTTAGTGGGCTCCTGCCCCCCCGGACACTTTAGCGACTCTTGGACTTAGTCCCCTTCCTTTACAGGTCTTCAGGCCCAGGAACCCATCTTCAGTGCTTTGTAGTCTGTTGTGGTCCTTGCAAAATCCTTTATTACTCCTACTTTCCTGGGTCCTGGGGTGGGGTCTCCTTTACACCCTTAGTGACCCTCTGAACACTACACTTGCCTAGGGGTGCATTCGTGGTTTGCATTTCACTTACTTAGTATATGGTTTGTGTTGCCCCTAGGCCTATTGCATCCTATTGTGTTTTACAGTGTTTGCATTACTTTCTGACTGTTTTACTTACCTGATTTTGTTGGTTGTGTATATTTTATGTATGTTACTTACCTCCTAGGGGAGTATATCCTCTGAGATATTTTTGGTACATTTTCACTAAAATAAAGTACCTTTATTTTTAGTAACTATGAGTATTGTCTTTCTTATGATATAGTACCTGTATGATATAAGTGGTATTGCATGAGCTTTGCATGTCTTCTAGTTCAGCCTAAGCTGCTCTGCTATAGCTACCTCTATCAGCCTAAGCTGCTAGAACACTACTACTCTACTAATAAGGGATAACTGGACCTGGCATAATGTGTAAGTACCATTGGTACCCACTACAAGCCAGGGCAGCCTCCTACAGTCCTCCTTTTCCCAAGCACCCTTGGGAAGAGGTATTGGGTGAAGGGGTGTATGCATGCTCTTCCATTGTTTGTCAGAGAGAAGACATTCAGCACATCTGTCCACCATGAGTTTAGCTTGATAATCCAAAGGCCACCAGTAGTGCTGCCTAATTTTCATACGTCTTGATTGTGCCTAAATGACCTTAATGTGGCTTAATGTGGCTGTGATAAAATTACATTGCATGATTTTGTTGGTTTAACAAAACTAACCCCGCCGAGCACAATTCTACTTACCACAGATAAATCATCCACAACCTGAGGAAAGGCCTTCAAATCTCTGTTTATACACTTTCCCTCAGGCCATCCATGTACGATGCATTCAATAACCTTGCTCAAAATACCATCCTTTGCATAAGCATTTGTCCAATCCTACTCACTTATCACTGACTGCCATTCATTCCACATCATCAAGTAACAGATCAGCATCATCTATTTGTTAGGGTTTGTACACAGCAAAGAGCATGTCCCCTCTCACTGCACTAGTGGGTTCTGTAATAGCTCCCTTTTAAACTTACTATTGAAAGCCTTTCTTGTTATCTCACCTTCCCCCCCCCCTAGGCTTCTGTGTATGTTGTTTAATGTGCTGTTTTGTTTACACATTGAGCCTTGCTTTTACGAAGGCTTCTTTAAAATACTCCTCCCTAGGCCATGTGTTAATCCAACTCATTTGTATAATAACTGAAACTCTGCACACCTTTCAAGAACATGTGCAGCATGTGAGGACCACACCCAGCTCTTCAAACCACACCCAGCTCTGCACACCTTCCAAGAACATGTGCAGCATGTGTGGACCACACCCAGCCCTTCAAACGACACCCAGCCCTGTCTATAAAAGGCATCCCCCGAGCCTCACCCAGTGCTTGTGCTCGTCTACCTCCCGCTTACCTGAGAACAGATCCCTCGGCGCTGGCACTCCTGCTCTTTACAGACTTTCATTGACTTCAATGGGCGCAGCTTCTGGCTCTTCCTTCTTCCGGTTTCCGGTTCCTCCTTGCTTCAGCCTCTCTCCTATGAGTAACCTGCAAAAGAGAAAGAAGACAAGGTTAGACTGATCAGTATCTCTTGCCAGCAACAAGTAAGTGCAAAACCTTTTATTACCTGAAAGAACTTTGACAACAATTTCTGGATTCGTGTATAGACAATTTGAAACGAAATACCTTCCACGAACATTGTGATTCAAACTCTTTGTTACAAGAATATTTTGCAGAACTTTGTGAAGCAAACATTGTTTTTTCTCATGGAACTTTTTAGAATCGAACAGTGGAAACCATTAACAGCAAGGCAAACAGTAAATCAAGGACTTGCACAAATTACATGCTGTATTTTGATGTAAAATTACAGTATTTGTTTTATAAAAGATTCTGGAAATATGGGAAAAAAGCTTTACAGTAATAGAAAACACATCCCAGAGCAGTAACACATTCCAAACCTGGAAACTAGAGACCAGGATCCAAGAGGTACTTTTAGAAGAGAATTTCTAATAAATAAAGGGATAGTCAGGAACCCATTCAGGAATAGGTTGCACTTATCTGTTCTTTGTTTATGTTTCATTAGGCACCAGTTTCTACAGAAGTCAGAAAGGGCCGCAGATTTGTGCAGCACTTCAACAGTGGAAACGCAAGAACGGTGTTGTCTCTCTTTTTTATTTTATCCACTTCCCCCCTTCCCTTGAGCTTCTGTTCTTAGTGCACTGTTTTAAAAACTAGTGTGCTGGAACAAGCAGTTTCAGGGTGGGGTCGGATTGTCTTCAACCTCCATCAGAACTGAACAAGAACTCAGGTGAGTTGGGCTTTGACACTATTGCCATGCGAGATAAACTGTCTGCATGGCATTTTCTTCCACTTGGGATATGTTTGATGATGAAATTGTACTCCTGTAATTCAGATACCAGTCTAGTGAGCCTAGCTGGCATGTTACTTCGAGTACAATTTGTAAAAATGTGCACTAATGATTTGTGGTCCACTTTCAACTCAAATACGGTACCCTGTATATTTGTTTTTAACTTATGCATGCCCATATATATACCAGAGCATCCCATTCTATGGTACTGTAGTGACACTCATACGGTCTTAGAGTTCTGGATGGAAAAGCAATGATCTTCTCGCACCCTGCAGCCTTTTGTCTTAACACTGCCCCCAAGCCATGAGTGCTAGCATCCACCATGATAATGGAAGGGTAGCCTTCAGAGAAAGCATTTAATGCTGGGCCTGTAATAAATACATTTTTCACATTCTCAAAAGCTTTTCACAACTCATATGACCATATACATTTCTGCCCTTTTCTAGTAACACCCTCATAGGTTCAACAAACTGCGCATACTCAGGAACAAAACAAGTGTTGCATTCAGCTAACCCTAGGAATAAGCGTAAAGCATCCTCATCCACAGGCACCTTTATTGCCTTAATGAGGGACACTTTGGGTTCTATCCCATTGCAGGGCACAGTTTGGCCAAGATATTCCAGCTCATTAGTAGCAAACCTGCATTTTTCTAGTCAGATAGCCATACCTCTTTCCATCAAAATGCACAATACCTTCTGCATGATCTTGTTGTGTTCCTCCAAATCCTTAGCAAATATTAAAGTGTTGTCTTGGTACGCCTGCACTACAGCAATGTTTCTAAACAAATTGTCCATGAACTTTTGAAATACACTGATTGCAGGCACCTCACCAAAGGGAAACCAAAAGTATTTGAAAGCACCATAGGAAGGTAGTAAGATCTAGTGACTCTGCAGTCAATACAACTTGATGATATGCAGATATTAAATCAATTGTAGAAAACCACATTGCCCTACTGAGACTGGCTAAAAGAGCATGGATCTTCGGAAGTGGGTGGCAATCCACTATTATGTTTTTGTTGGGAGTGCACAAGTCAGCACATAATTTGATCTCGTCAGACTTTTTGCAAGACATAACAATAGGTGCCACCCACTGGGAAGAATCCATAGGTTGAATGATACCTAGAGACAGTAATTCATCAAGAGTTTTCTTTAACTTCTTCCTTGTGGTAAGTGGGACAAGGCGGACTTTCTAAGCTATTGGTTGAGCATTTGGGATCATTTTTATCTGACTTTGCCAACCCACCTACTGAATAATTTTTTTTAATTGCCCAAAGTGATATCAACAGTCACATGTGCATTGCCAACAAATGATATGGGAACATCACTAGCTTTTCCAAGGCTGGGCACTATATAAACCCATCCTTCACCAATTTTTGACACCCTAAAATATTTCTGTCCTTGATGGTTGATGGCAATGTAAACGTTGGTATACGTTGCTCTACTGGGTCAAGATACTTTTGACATTGAAATAGCCTAACATTTCAATACCCTTCCCCCCAAATGCCTTGGGGTTGACATCCGTGTGGAGACAGAGTGCATTCAGTGCTCCAGAACTCATGGAATGTAGTGTCTCCCACTATATTTGTCTCTCAGTAAATTTATGGGTGCACCCGAATCAGCCATGACTAATAATGAAACCTTGTCAATGAGTGCTTCTCATGTAGGGCCTTCAATAGCAGTGGTCTGATTAGAACAATCTAACTTGAGAATACCATTGTTTTGAGATTCAGCACACAATACCACATCCATATCCACATTCCCAATTTTCTTTGGGTGTTTAGTGCTCCTACATATGCTCTGAAAATACTCAAGATTTTCAAACATTATATGCTTTTATCCAATTGCAGGGCAGCCTGGAAATATGCTAAGATGACTTTTGTAATCACATCTGTAGCCTGAGCCAAACATTTTCTTATCAGAGCATTTTAACACTTTTTCTTTGGTGTTGACTGAACATACTGATTCCAAACCATCCTCATTTGACACTACTATGTTAACAGCAGGTTCAAGATGAAGAATTTTAGAATAAATCAGCAATCCCTTTATACTTTTGGCCAGGTCCATAACTTCAACCAATGTTGGATTCCTGCAACTTAAGAGCCTCTCCTGAGCTTTTCTTGAAGCACAGATAAACACAAATTGGTCCTGAATATAGATGTAAAGGGTGGGACCAAGCTACCAAGTTGCAGCTGACACTTTGAGTGCTGACACATATTGCTCCACATTTTCTTCTCACTGTTGTTTGTGCTTGAAAAAACTATGATGTTCAAGCATTATGTTAGGTTTGTCAGATAACTATTTTGCACAACCTAGCTGTGGCTTTCATATAAACGTTCCAGATGGTTGTGGTACAAGTGGTAAATTGTCACATAATAAGACAAGTTTGCACACAGGACTGCGTCTATTAGCATCTATGGCAACAAGATGATTCTCTAACATCCTGAACCACTGCCCCCATTGGGTAGGTGGCTTACCGGATTGACTTTAAAACAGAGGTGGCTGTGTGGTTTGTTGTGGGGCTGGCAATAATGACAATGTACAGAACAGTGATAAAAAAACCCAACTGTCAATGGTAAGTAAAATGAAAGTAGAATAGTAATTACAGTCATGCTTAATGAGGCCAAAACAATGACTTAAAAATACCTTAAATGTGCAGGAATTAGACTAAGCAATCAATAATATCCAGTTTTAATCTCAAAGGGTTCTTTAAAATTCAGGAATATCACTGACTGTTGTTGTGCCAATTTGCAATTCTGAAATGAGAACAAATATAGCTGCCACTCATAATGTGGTGAAATCACAGTCTACTTTCAAAGGCTTCAATGGCTCGAATTAAGGGGGGCGCTGGGTGAGCATGAAGATTGATGCGAGGGGCTCGATATCTGCGATCCAATTGAATGTCTCGCTCTAAGCGTGCACCCTCAGAGAAATGTAAATGCTGCCTCCTAATTAGCCCAAATGAAAACTTGCACACTTAACCTGCGCAGAAGACTGAATAGAAATGCCTCCAAAGATGCCAGATGGTGCCTCCGAACATGGCAGCAGTCATGGCAGCAGTCAGACACAGCCATATTTCCTAACAGCCTGTGTCTTAACAAAAAGATTTGAAATAAAAAAATCTGAAATCTTGAAAAATTCAGCAAATCTATGCTTCAGTGGACATAAAGCCCAGCTTGTCGCCAAGGGCTACATGTACAAAGATCCGGTTTTGTGACTCGCAAAATGAGAGTCTTAGAGACTCGAGATTTGCTAGTCGCTAAACTGGATGTACTACAGTGTACTTTACACTGTTTGCAACTCCCAATGGGGTCGCAAATGACCTACCTCATGAATATTCATGAGGTAGGTCGCAATTTGTGACCCCATTGGGAATGGCCACACTAACAGGAATGGTGGCCTGCTGGAGGCAGCAGTCCACCATGCCTGTGACTGCTTTTAAATAAAGCATTTTTTTTTTTAACTGCAGCCTGCTTTCCTTAAAGGAAAACTAGATGCATTTCAAAAAAACAAAAATTAAAAGTTTTCTTGTCATTGTTTCAGAGCACGCAGAGGCCCGTGGGACCACTGCCTGCTCTGAAAAAATATTTTTGCTGCCATTCACAAAGGGGAAGGGGTACCATGGGGACCCCTTCCCATTTGTGAATGAGTTAGCACCAGTTTGAAACTGGTGCTAACTGTGATTGTTTTGCGACCTCATTCACGGTCACAAAAAAATCATACATACCATTTGGATTCGGTATTAGGATGGGACGCCCTTGACACGCCCCTTCCTAATTCCGAATCACAAAATCCAAACTGCGATTCAGTAACAAGTTACTGAATTGCAGTTTGGCTTTTTACATCCGAAAAAGCATTTTTCATGTCGCAAAGAAGCCGATTCTGCGAATCGGCCCATTTGCGACTTGAAAAATGCATCGTACATCTAGCCCCAAACATGTTATAAGATTACACTGTAACAATTCCAGTACAGGCAAGCTGATGGTAAAGCTTTTATTCATAAAGCATAAAAGCCCACAACATGACACGTCCTACCAGTCAGGATCCCAACAACAAACTGCTCACTGTCAGGAATCCACCCTATCAGTTTGTGACACAAGTGTGGAATTGATAGGTTAAAACATAACATCACACATGGGACACACATGTATATAACAGATTGCCAATATTCCCCAATAATTTAAAAGATGTACTTATGTACTTTAGCACAAAAGGCTATGCTCTGAGTTTAGGAATGTCCATAAATTTATAATTTTTCTAGACTTTGCTAAACTTTGAGGGTTCAAGACTTACTCAGGTTGGGTCTAGGTGCAGGATTAAGATGAGGACAGCCAGTTATGTCCCTGTGGCTCAAAACAGGAGAAAAGGTGAACTAGCCCTTGGAGGCATTTCTGGAGTCCTGGGTATAGGTGGTGAGGCAAGGCTATGCAACAGGGCTGGTCTCTGAGGGGCCCAAGCAGGCTCCAGGCAGCAAAGCAGTCCTTCCAGGTACAGCAGCAGCCTGGCAGAATGAACAGCAGCTCACAGCAGCAGGAAGTCCTCTAAGAGTCCTTCCACAGGTCCAGTATTGGACTTGAGGACCAGGCCAAAGAGTCTTCTTTTTATACCCTGGTGCCCTGCTCCTAGAAGCTGAGGGAAATTTCCAGAAGGGTTCCCTGAAGTTCCTGGAATTTCCTGCCTCCCCTGCCCTGGCTCCTAGCTGGCTGCACTGGCAATATTGGGTTGTTAAGCCTATTGTATGGTGGCAGTTGTCAGCCTATTCAGTTGCAAGTTGGCTGTGCTTAGCTCCACTCCCTTCAAGTCAGATAATGGCCTATTCATGGCCGCTAATACCAATATTGTGTGACTGCCTGGGGTGAGTTCACAAAGCCCCAACTGTCAGTTACACCCAGTCATGTGACCTAAGGCAAGATACAGGCACGGAGGGCTAAGGGCAGGAAAATGGCTACTGTTTAAAAGTGGCATTTTGATGATAAATCTGACTTTACCATTAAAGAGGGTTAACATTACAAGTTCACAGGTACCAGACATAACATATCTACCACCTCTGGTTTAGGAATTACAATGTATTAAGTTTAATAAGGAATTCCCAATGTTAGCCTATGGGAGGGTCAGGCCTCTCAGTAGTGAGAAAATGAATTTGGGAGTTTTTCACTACTAGGACATGTAAAACTAAAAAGTACATGCCCTAACTTTTAATTATTCATCACCCTGCTTTATGGGCTACTTAGGGCCTACTTAGGAGTGACTTATATGTAATAAAAGGGGAGTTTAAGGATTGGCAAGTGCTTTTAAATGTCAAGTCGACATGGAAGTGGGACATTGCCTTCAGGCTGCAATGATAGGACTGGGACAAGTTTTAAGATGTCACTTAAGTGGGTGGCACAATACGTGCTGCAGGCCCACTGGTAGCATTTAGTTTACAGGTCCTGGGTATATGGCATACCACTCTATAAGGAACTTACATTTAAATTAAATATGCCATTCAGGTATATGTCATAAGATGTTTAGGGGAGTAGGCACATGCACTTTGGCACTGGTTAGCAGTGGTAAAGTGCTCAGAGTCCTAAGGCCAACAGAACAAAAATCCAGACAAAATGGGACAAGCAAGCAAAACATTTGGGGATAGACCACCCTAAGGCTGACAGGTCTAACACATGTCCCCCCAGCTGAAAGTTAAGAGAATTACCCAACAATAAGGCAGAAGAACCTGGATAGACAATCAGCATTTGTGTGGTTAGACCCAGGTCTATGTTCCACCACGAAGTCCATTCCCCTGAGGGAGATGGACCACCTTAACAATTTTGGATTCTCATCCTCCATTAGCATTAGCCACCTGAGGGGACTACGCTCGGTCTGTGCCTTGAAGTGAATCCCAAACATGAATGGTCTCAGCTTCTTCAGTGCCCAGACCACAGCAAAGGCTTCTCTCCCAATAGCCCTCCACCTTTGTTCTCTGGGAAGTAGCCTCCTAGAGATGATGGCTAAATTTTATTCTAGGCCCTCAATATTAAGCTGTGAAAGTGCTGTCCCTATACCATGCTCTGAAGCATCTGTCTGGACTATTGAAAAGTCAGGGGCCTTGAGCCCAGGGGCTGTACACATGGCCTGCTTTAGAGAGTCTTTAGAAAGGCTTTCTGGCAGGCCTCTGTCCAGATCACCTTTATAGGCTGCTTCTTTGAAGCCAGCTCAGTCAAGGGGACAACAATGGTGCCAAACCCCTTGACAAACCTCTGGTATTAACCTGTGAGACCCAAGAAAGTCTTCACCACTTTCTGAGCTTTACGGGGGGCTCCCAGGCCAGAAAGGTCTCTATTTTGGCCTGAAGGGGCTGCACCTTACCCCTACCCACCAAGTGTAATAAATACATCATGACCCATACCATATCTGCCATTTACTGGCCCTGATAGTCAGACCTGCATCCTACAGAGCGTAAAGCACTTCCTGGAGGTGGAAGAGATGGTCCTTCCAGCTGCTATTAAAGACAGCTATGTTGTCTAAGCAGGCAGCACTGAAGGCCTCCATACCAGACAATACTTTGATTACCAGCCTGTGGAAGGTGGCAGGGGCATTCTTTAATCCAAAGGACATCAGTTTAAATTGATAGTGGCCCTCTGGAGTGGAGACGGCTGACCTCTCCTTAGTCATTTCAGTTAGGGCAATCTGCCCCAGAACTCA
This sequence comes from Pleurodeles waltl, assembly GCF_031143425.1. NCBI lineage: Eukaryota > Metazoa > Chordata > Amphibia > Caudata > Salamandridae > Pleurodeles > Pleurodeles waltl. The sequence goes on along the minus strand of NC_090438.1, from coordinate 878,457,919 downwards.
GGTTTTGCATGGATGACAGGGAGCTCAACTCAGTCACCAAGACTGATGCTCACCCCATACCTAGAGCTGATAAGCTCATTGATCTGTCAGGGGTTGCCAAGTTCCTGAGCACTTTTGATTAACCACAGCCTCAGGAACTTGGCAGCCCCTGACAGATCAATGAGCTTATCAGCTCTAGGTATGGGGTGAGCATCAGTCTTGGTGACTGAGTTGAGCTCCCTGTCATCCATGCAAAACCTGAGTTCTGGGGCAGTGCCCAGTGGGACAGCTTTTGGGACCAGTACCACAGGGCTGGACCATGGGCTACTGGAGGGCTCAATCACCCCCAACTTCAATATCTTGAGGACTTCATATTTGATGCTGGCCCTTGTCAGGGTGCCAGTACACTTAGGCCCTCATTATGACATTGGGGGTAAATCCCGGTGACGGCCACCAACATATCATCGCAGAGGCAAACATCTGTTCACCATATTATGATACACATACACTAAAACGGCATAATACTTCCACAAACACATTTCCGCCAGACCAAAGGTAAGTGTTAAACTGTTGGTATGAACACCCATATTGTCACACCAACAAAACAATACACTCCACATTATGACCCACAAATTACCACAGCGGACATTCAATGGTGGTAAACCATTGGCGGTACGCACCGTTGCGGGCAGAATGGCCACCCAAATACAAAACAACACAACATTGGCCAAAACTAAAATCACACACCTGACACAGATACATACACCAAACCCACCCACCCACAGCACTATAAAACACACACACACATTAGCTACAACCCTTTATGAACACAGAAAATAGCCAAGAGATAGGCATGCAAATCATAGACACAACTACACACACACCACAAACACCCATTCATCTGTTACTCACCCCACACCTCACCACATTACTCAACACCCACTGCACAACACACACCACACAAAATCCATGTCCCCACAAAGGCACCCCTGTCTTACTAATGAGGAGTTGCAGGTCATGGTAAAGGAAATAGTTAGGGTAGAGCCACAGCTCTTTGGAGTACAGGTACTACAAATATCCATTGCAAGGAAGATGGAGCTATGGCGGAGAATCGTGGACAGGGTGAACGCCGTGGGACAGCATCCAAGAACATGACATCAGGAAGAGGTGGAATACCCTACGGGGGAAGGTACATTCTATGGCAGCAAGGCCCAAGCTCGCCATCCAGAGGACTGGTGGTGGACCCCCACCTCCTCCCCTGCAGCTGAAAGGATGGGAGGAGCAAATCTTGGAAATCCTGCATCCTGAGGGACTCACTGGAGTTGCTGGAGGACTGGACACTGGTGAGTCAATATTTACTACCTACTCCCCCACATACCTGTATGCCACCACCTGCCTTCACCCTGACACCCATCACTCCACTCAGTTTCCCCACAGTGCACCACCACAATATACTAACCTGAATGCCAAGCCCTGCTTGCCATATCCACTGCATGAACATCCCTCCCAGCCCTGCATGTGCACCCACCACCAATGCATGCACAGCATGAAGAACTAACAATTGCACAATATATCACCATACACACAAAAAGGTGGCAGGGCAACAGCAACGATAAAGGGGAAGCTAGGGATGTAGAATATGTCACAGACATGTAGCATAATATACCACTTACATCCCACGGGTGCCCCAGCCAATCCCAGCGTCAAGGAGTTGCCATGGCTACCAAGGACCCCACCAGAAGATGCCCCCAGTGATGACAGTAACTCTGGACTTCTGGATCTGGATGAACTCCCTGGCCCGTCAGGAACCACTGGTCAGTCCGATACCCCAGCCCACACCACTGCAGAGCCTCCCCCATCAGTATCCAAGACAACAGCAGCCACCCAAGGTCTCCACACCTCTTTCCCAGGACACGCCAATCAGCAGTGTGCCCACATGTACAGAGATCCCAGACCACACATCACAGCCAAGACAATCAGAGTCCTGGGGTCGGTGGCAGTGGGCACACCTTTTGGGAAACACAGACAGAGGGGGACATGGACATGGAAGTACTGTTGTATGACTGATGTCCTGTTGTCCACGTCCTCATCCTCTGCCTCCTCAACCTCACTGTCCTCAGGGTCCACTACTGCCACAGGAGCATTTCCATCCTCCTCCTCCTGCAGATAGGGCACATGTCATATGATGGCCAGGTTGTGCAACATGCAGCATACAACAACTATCTGGTAGACCTTCTCACAGGAGTAGCAGAGGTATCCACCTGTCAAATGGAGGCATCTAAATCTGGCCTTCAGGAGGCCGACAGTCCTCTCAATTATTCTCTTGGCTTGCCCATGAGCATCATTACACCTATTCTCAGCACCTGTTCCCTACAGGGTCAAGAGCCACAACGGGTTTGGGTACCCAGAGTCACCTGCAAGAAGATAGGGGCAAACATTAGCCTTGTACCATGGTATAGGGGATGACTCCTGAAGCCATACACTGACATGCACTGGGTGGGGGCTCAGGCTCACCTATTAGCCACACCCTGTGCCTCTGTAGTTGTGCCATCACATGTGGGATGCTGCTATTCCTCAAAACGAAAGCATCAGGCACTGACCCAGAATACTTGGCAGTAAAGTGGGAGATGTACTGGTCAGCCAGGCACAACATTTGCACATTGAGTGAGTGGAAACTCTTCTCATTCCAGAACACCTGTTCATTGTGCCGGGGGGACAAATGCTATATGTGTTCCATCAACGGCCACAATTGTATTTGGAATATGTCCCATTGCATAGAAACCATCCTTCACATTGGCCAAATCATCCACTTGGGGGAAAGCGATGAAGCTGCACATGTGTTTGAACAGGGCAGCCAAGACCCTTGCCAGCACTATTGAGATCATCAGCTGTGACATTCCTGCAGCCAAGCCCACTGTCACTTGGAATGAACCAGTTGCCAGGAAATGGAGCACTGATAGAACCTGCACTAGAGGGGGAATCCCAGTGAGATGACGATAGCAGATATCAGATCAGTCTCCAATTGAGCACACAGCTCTGTGATTGTTGCCCTGTCCAGTCTATAGTTTAGTATTATGTGCCTGTCCTCCACTGTAGCCAAGTCCACAAGGGGTCTGTACACGGGGGCTTGCCTCCTCCTCCTCCTATTCCTCCGCAGTGGTAGGTACCTAAGGGACAAAAGAGGGAGAAGGGAGTGACAAACTGAGCAATGGAACCACCACTTCAGTGTACATTGACCATGTATGTTACTGGACTATGTAAATGGCAATGTATGTACAATTGACAGTAATGACACAGTTTTCAATTCAAGAATGTCAACCTGCACCATAAAAATTGGCGACCACCTGTCCTGTAAGTAGGGACAGATGGAAGTGATGTAACTCCGCCGCCGCTGGGCATCATGGCTGAGGCGGTCTTGCACCGCCATGCTATTCCTCATTGGCTTACATGGGGCTCTATGGAGCACATGTCCAATGAGGATCACCGGTGGCGGTGACGGTGTACACCACCGTGGACGTGACCAACATTTTCTGACTATAACCTCACTTGATTCCTGACTTTCCACAGGACAACACCTCCAAAGTGTGTGCTGCTTTGACCTGAGTCTGGAACCTGCCATGGCCCATGTGACAGGGGAAAGGCCCCTGCCTTCACTTCAAAGGAGATGTGGTCCTACCCCTGTATGGACAGCTGTATGCGCCTCCAGACCAACAGGTAAGTACACCATGGGGACGATGAATGCAACAAGGTTAAATGGAGATGTGTATGTGCTGGCAGTCTGTCATTTAGGTGGGGGTATGGCTGGTGGTAGTGTACATTCAGGGCTCCGGGTGATGTGTGTGCCATTTGAGGGGAAAATGTATTTGTGGGCCATATGTGTGACAGGCTGGATTGTATGGTTAATGTTGTCCTACTGTCTGTGTTTCCTCTGCAGGTCAGTGCCCATCAGAAGAATGGATTATGGCATGCCATCACCAAGGACGCGTGGACCCTGGGGGTCTATAGCAGGTGGAGAACCCACTGCAGGAAACAGTGGGAGGACCTGAGACGCTGGGCCCAGAAGACTGCTTAGGCCCAGCTGGGGATGGCTTCCCAATGAGGGAGTGGTGCCTGTCGGAACCTGACGCCCCTGATGGCCTCCATTCTGGCAGTGGCCTTCCTAGAGCTGGATGGGCGCTTGAGGGCAGCACAGCAGCCACAAGGGGGTGATGTAGGAAAGTATCATCTTGCCTGGCATGTTACCCCCATTTTTACTTGTGTGTATGTTTTTTTTTTGCCTGTGTCACTGGGATCTTGCTAGCCAGGACCCCAGTGCTCATACGTTGTGCCCTGTATGTGTTCCCTGTGTGGTGCCTAACTGTTTCACTGAGACTCTGCTAACCAGAATCTCAGTGTTTATGCTCTCTCTGCTTTTTAAATTGTCACTGCAGGCTAGTGACCATTTACACAAATTCTGATTGGCACACTGGAACACCATCACAATTCCCTATTATATGGTACCTAGGTACCCAGGGTATTGGGGTTCCAGGAGATCCCTATGGGCTGCAGCATTTCTTTTGCCACCCATAGGGAGCTAAGACAATTCTTACACAGGACTGCCAGTGCAGCCTGAGTGAAATAACAACCACATTATTTCACAGCCATTTTACACTGCACTTAAGTAACTTTTAAGTCACCTATATGTCTAACCCTCACTTAGTGAAGGTTAGGTGCAAAGTTACTAAGTATGAAGGCACCCTGGCACTAGCCAAGGTGCCCCCACATTGTTCAGGGCAATTTCCCCGGACTTTGTGAGTGTGGGGACACCATTACATGCGTGAACTACATATAGGTCAATACCTATGTGTAGCTTCACAATGGTAACTCCGAACATGGCCATGTAACATGTCTAAGATCATGGAATTGTCCCCCCAAACCAAATTTTGTATTGGGGTGCCAATCCCATGCATACCCGGGGCTCCAGCATGGACCCCGGGTACTGCCAAACTAACTCTCTGGGGTTTTCTCTGCAGCTACTGCTGCTGCCAACCCTCAGACAGGTTCCTGCCCCCCTGAGGCCTGGGCTGCCCAGACCCAGGAAGGCAGAACAAAGGATTTCCTCTGAGATAGGGTGTTACACCCTCTCCCTTTGGAAATAGGTGTTAAGGGCCTGAGAGGAGTAGCCTCTCCTGGCCTCTGGGAAAGCTTTGAAGGGCACAGATGGTGCCCTCCTTGCATAAACCAGTCTACACCAGTTCAGGAAGCCCCAGCCCCTGCTCTGGCATGGAACTGGACAAAGGACAGGGGAGTGACCATTCCCCTGTCCATCACCACCCCAGGGGTGGTGCCCAGAGCTCCTCCAGTCTGTCCCAGACCTCTGCCATCTTGAATGCAAAGGTGTGAGGGCACAATGGAGACCTCTGAGTGGCCAGTGCCAGCAGGTGACGTCAGAGTCCCCTCCCGATAGGCTCTTACCTGGTTAGGTAGCCAATCCTCCTCTGAGGGCTATTTAGGGTCTCTCCTGTGGGTTCCTCTTGAGATAACGAATGCAAGAGCTAACCAGAGTTCCTCAGCACTTCTCTCTTCGACTTCTGCCAAGGATCAACCGCTGACTGCTCCAGGACGCCTGCAAAACCGCAACAAAGTAGCAACAAGACTACCAGCAACATTGTAGCACCTAATCCTGCCGGCTTTCTCGACTGTTTCCTGGTGGTGCATGCTCTGAGGGCTGCCTGCCTTCACCCTGCACAGGAAGCCAAGAAGAAATCTCCCGTGGGTCGAAAGAGTCTTCCCCCTGCCAACGCAGGCACCAAACTTCTGCATCACCGGTCCTCTGGGTCCCCTCTCATCTTGACAAGCGTGGTCCCTGGAACACAGGAGCTAGATCCAAGTGACCCGACAGTCCAGTGGTCCTTCTGTCCAAATTTGGTGGAGGTAAGTCCTTGCCTCCCCACGCCAGACAGTAATCCTGTGTACTGCGTGATCTGCAGCTGCCAGAGCTTCTGTGCACTTTTGCAAGACTTCCTTCATGCACAGCATAGCCGTCCCCAGCACTCCGTCCTGCACAGCCCAACTCGCTGAGTTGGCTTTCGACTTCGTGGGACCCTCTTTTATTGTGCTGAGATGACCGCCATGCTCAGATATCTCGAACACTTGTTCAAGTGCTTCTGCGGTGCTGCCTGCTTCTGCGTGGGCCCTCTCTGTTGCTGAGCACCCCATCTGTCTCCTCCTCCAAGGGACGACCTCCTGGTCCTTCCTGGGCCCTGGCAGCACCCATTATCTTCAACCGCAACTCTTGCAGCTAGCAAGGCTTGTTGGTGGTATTTCCGCGTGGAAGCAACTCTACATCTGCCAGCACGCCGTGTGACATCTTCTGACCAAAGGAGAAGTTCCTGGCACCTTCCGTTATTGCAGAATCTTCGGCTTCTTCCACCCAGAGGCAGCCCTTTTGCACCTTCATCCGGGGTTTAGTGGGCTCCTGCTCCCCCTGGACACTTGCGTGACTCTTGGACTTGGTCCCCTTCCTTTGTAGGTCCTCAGGTCCAGGAATACGTCTTCAATGCTTTGCAGTCAGTTGTTGTCTTTGCAGAATCCCCTATCTCGACTTCACTGTCTTTACTCATCTTGCTGTGGTACCTAGCCAATGGAATGTCAGTGCGGTGCATAGTTCTCAATCTTGATCCCTGTATGTAATGGTAATGTGTATGCCATCTGTGGTGTTGATGCTGTAATTGACCCAGTGCTCCCTTTCTCTCTCTCCCCCATTTTCTTCTGTCATCCTGTCCATGTGTGCATTAGCATTATCTGGTAGACGGACAGGGGCCCCACGAGTGAGGGAGATGCAGCCCACGGGACCCAGGAGGCAGAGTCCACCGACACTGAGAGGACCAGTGGGAAGGAGGGCGAGGGGAGCACCATGGCAAGGACAGGAGGTGACAATACTGAGTCTGATTCCTCATCCGATGGGAGCTCCCTGGTGGTGGCAGACACCTCCAGTACCACCCCAAGAGGTACAGCCGCCACTCCCATACCAGCACTGCCCCCAACAAGAGGTACAGCCGCCACTCCCATACCAGCACTGCCCTCCCAGTAGCCCTCCACCAAGTTGCTCATGCCCACTCACCCAGGAGAGTGGGTATCTCCTTTACCCCAGGCACCTCAGGCCCTGCCCCAGTGAGCCCTGCTGCCCTCAGTGAGGATGTTATTGACCTCCTGACATTCATCTCTGTATGACAGTCAACCATAATGAATGCCATCCAGGGGGTGGCATCCCATATGCAACAATGCAATGACTACCTGGAGGGCATCGACAGTGGGTTGGTGGCCCTACAGAGATTGTTTCAGGCTCTGGCCTCCTCTCTGATGGCACCCAGTGTCCCTGGTCCTATATTTCTACCTCCAACTACCACTTCCCAGTCTCCTCAACCCCAACCCATCCCATGCACACATACAGACAAGCATACATATAAAACATCACACAAGAGTGGCACAGACAAACAAAGGCAGCAACCTTCAAGCACAAGCACTCACACAAACAACAGACAGTTGTACACACAACAATATCCACTGTCTCCACTGTCTCCCCAACCTCCTCCTCCTCCTTCACGGTCACATCCACACTCACACCTGCATGCACTGCTTCAACAGCTACCATCACCACATCATACAGCACACCCACCTCACTTACAGACACCTCCACAACATACATCCACACGTCCTGTTTGTCCTCTCCCACCCTGTCTGCCCCCCTCCTAAGAGACACTAACACTCGCACTCAGACACCCAACAGCCATCCACCTCAAACATGCACACTGTCCATGCACCTGCACCCATGTCCAGCAGACGTACACTTCCTACAACCACTCCCTCTACCTCCGCTCCCATCCCTCCTCACACATGCTGCCCCAACATCCCTAAGACGTTTTTCCTTGTGCAACTTGACCTCTTCCCTCCCCCTCCACGCCCCATCCTGCCCATAGGAGCTGGGTCCCACGACCTAGCCGAGCACCTCAGCCAAACAGTCTGCCACTGCTCCCACCAAAAAATCAGCTGCTGGCACAAAGGGCCCACTGAGGGTGACAGCAGCCACTCCTAGTAAGTCCACAGCTCCATCTCAGAAAGGGAGGACTAGGGTGGTGAAACCTAAAGGACAGAGGATGGGGTCAGTGGAGGCACCTCCTAGACCTGGAGGCAAGGACACAAGTCACATGACAAAGGCCAAGGGGCCCGTCACAAGAGGGAAAACAAGGATCCCCATCAACCACCAAAGAAGGCCAAGGATCCCCCTCCACCACCAAAGAAGGCCAAAGATCCCCCTCCACCACCAAAGAAGGTCAAGGATACCCCTCCACCACCAAAGAAGGGCAAGAATACCCCTCCACCACCAAAGAATGCCAAGGGTACCCCTCCACCACCAAAGAAGGCGAAGGATACCCCTCCACCACCAAAGAAAGCCAAGGAGCCCCCTCCACCAGCAGAGGAACCCATGGAGCTCCCACATCTAGCAGTGCAACCGCACAGAACCCCCTCCACCAGCTGAGGGCAAGGGGCCCCCTTCACCAGCAGTGGAACCTATGGAGCCCCCACAACCAACAGTGGAACCCAAAGAACCCCCTCCACCAGATGAGGGCTAGGAGCCCATACAACCAGCAGTGGAAGCCATGGAGCCCCCACAACCAGCAGTGGAACTCAAAGAACCCCCTCCAAAAGCTAAGGGCAAGGAGCCCCCACAACCAGTAGTGGAACCCATGGAGCCCCTCACAACCAGCAGTGGAACCCATGGAGCCCCCACAACCAGCAGTGGTACTCATGGAGCCCCCACAACCAGCAGTGGAACCCATGGATCCCCACAATCAGCAGTGGAACCCAAAGAACCCCCTCCACCAGCTGTGGGCATGTAGTCTACCCTCCAGAGACTGTTGGGCAAGGAGCCCCTTCCAGAACCAGTGGGCATGTTGCCCACTCAAGCTGAGGTGGCCCCCACCCCCCTTCCCCCTGTGGTGCCTGCCCACTTCCAACATGATGCCCCTGAACAGTGTAGTCCGGAAGTTGTCAGGAGTCAAGTTGGGCCTTGGTCTATGCCCTGCGGCCATGTGGACCTTTGGAACTTTGGACTGGCCATTGGCCCAATCTGGACATTGACGCCTGCATTTTCATTTCCTTTTTCTTTATGGTGGCTGTTGGCAGCAAATTACCGTGTTCATACTTCCGAATTGTAGTCCTTGCATTATTTGCTTGTGGGACCTGTCACAGTCGTTTTACTCTGCAGCTTGTTCTATGTATGGTGTGTGTGTAAATGGTGTGTGTTGTGTGTGTGTGTGTCACTCTCCTTTTCCTTCCTACCTCCCTAGTGTGCTAGGCGGCTGTACTCACCATCGTCATCTTTGTTGGCATTGGTGCTCCAGGACGACCATGGCGTGGTAGAGCATCAGAAAGACTTGGAGTTCTGGTTCCATAGCGGCCGCAGAATCCTCTGTGTCCCTTATGGTGAGCCTTTTGTTTCCTGTGAAGTGATTCCACCAGGCTTTTGATGGCATAGGTACTGCTGCAGACATTCTGATGGTTTGCTATGTCATAATATGGTGGGCGATACCTTGACTTCCGTCTGGCTGTAGGTGGCCACCGCCATGATCAGTGTTGTTAATGCCCTGGTGGTTGGTGTGGTACATTGGCCTTCTATGGAAGGTATCACCACCATGGTCATAATTTGGAGGTAATAACCGCCAGGCTGTTGGTGGTATTACTGCCACTTTAATGATCACTGCCTATGTCATAATGACCACCTTAGTTTTTAACAGGGGGGGCTGTCACTTGTATCAATTAGTCATGGATGTAGTTTGCAGAGTTCTGCTACGTGGGACTCCTTGAAGTGCTGAAAAAACTCAGCTGCATTATTCCAAGATCCGCGAATGGCGGAGTTTGGGTAAGTTGCACTGTTTGTGCTGATTTTCAGCACCAGGAGTTTCTCCCACACTAAAATCAGCGCGAACAGCATCATGCGGAGCACCAACTTCTTTCTGCCACTTCTTTCTGCCACTCAAGTAGATTTTCTACCCTATTTTCTACTCGAACGACAGCCTCCTCAGCTTGAGCAGCAGCTTTGCCATCGTGAGCGGTCATGGCCTATAATCACTGCTTGCATTAAGAAATTGTTTTCTCTTTGCTCACCACCTTAAAGTTGGTGAGCGAGAGAAAAAAAACTCTGCTCCGCATCACCTTGAGTAGTTTTTTGGAACTCGGATTGGAGCACAAAGTGGGGAGAACTCCGTAAACTATACCAGCAGTGTGGAATTCTTCACCAAGCCCTAGTATAAATGTCATGGGTACAGAGGTGTATACGTCCAGGAATGAGGGAAAACAAAGAGGAATACTGTCTCAACAACTGGAAAAGTCCATCTGCAGCTCTAGTGTCAGGGTAAGTGAAAAGTTTACACCCTCCATTTACCCATCCTGCTCTTTTGATGAAAGAAGGTCAGGGAGAGGCTACCTCTCCGCCTCCTCCTCCCCATCATCTGTCACCAAAAGCATGGTGACCTCAGACCTCTCATAGTAGGGTTTGAGACCATTGATGTGAAGGACAGTTGAGGGGTGTAGGAAGCTGGCTCTGTATGCACTATTTCAAAGTAAGAAATGGCATGCACAGAGTCCAAGGGTTCCCCTTAGAGGTAAGATAGTGGCAAAAAGAGATAATTCTAATGCTCTATTTTGTGGTAGTGTGGTCGAGCAGTAGGCTTATCAGAGGGTAGTGTTAAGCATTTGTTGTACACACACAGGCAATAAATGAGGAACACACACTCAAAGACAATTCCAGGCCAATAGGTTTTTATATAGAAAAATATCTTTTCTTAGTTTATTTTAAGAACCACAGGTTCAAGATTTAGAAACAATACTTTAAATGAAAGGTATTTCACTTAGGAACTTTAGGAACTTTGAATTAGCAAAATAGCATATACAGTTTTCACACAAATGGCAAATAGCTATTTTAAAATTAGACACACTGCACTTTTCAACAGTTCCTGGGGGAGGTAAGTGTTTGTTAGATTTGCAGGTAAGTAAACCACCTCCAGGGTTCAAAGTTGGGTCCAAGGTAGCCCACCGTTGGGGGTTCAGAGCAACCCCAAAGTTACCACACAAGCAGCTCAGGGCCGGTCAGGTGCAGAGGTCAAAGTGGTGCCCAAAACGCATAGGCTTCAACAGAGAAGGGGGTGCCAGCAGGTAAGTACCCGCGTCTTCGGAGGGCAGACCAGGGGGGTTTTGTAGGGCACCGGGGGGGACACAAGTCAGCACAAAAAGTACACCCTCAGCGGCACGGGGGCGGCCGGGTGCAGTGCACAAACAGGCATCGGGTTCGCAATAGGTTTCAATGGGAGACCAAGGGGTCTCTTCAGCGATGCAGGCAGGCAAGAGGGGGGGGCTCCTCGGGGTAGCCACCACCTGGGCAAGGGAGAGGGCCACCTGGGGGTCGCTCCTGCACTGGAGGTCGGATCCTTCAGGTCCTGGGGGCTGCGGGTGCAGTGTCTTTACCAGGCATCGGGTCTTTGATGCAGGCAGTCACGGTCAGGGGGAGCCTTGGGATTCCCTCTGCAGGCGTCGCTGTGGGTGCTCCGGGGGGTCAACTCTGGCTACTCATGGTCTCGCAGTCGCCGGGGAGTCCTCCCTGTGGTGTTTGTTCTCCACAAGTCGAGCCGGGGGCATCGGGTGCAGAGTGCAAATTCTCACGCTTCCGGCGGGAAACGTGTGTTGTTTCAAATTTGCTTCTTTGTTGCAAAGTTGCAGTCTTTGTGGAGCAGAGCCGCTGTCCTCTGGAGTTCTTGGTCCTTCTAGATGCAGGGTAGTCCTCTGAGGCTTCAGAGGTCGCTGGACCCTGTGGAACGCATCGCTGGAGCAGTGTCTTTAGAAGTGGGGAGACAGGCCGGTAGAGCTGGGGCCAAAGCAGTTGGTGTCTCCGTCTTCTCTGCAGGTTTTCAGCTCAGCAGTCCTTCTTCTTCTTAGGTTGCAGGAATCTATCTTGCTGTGTTCTGGGAGCCCCTAAATACTCAATTTAGAGGTGTGTTTAGGTCTGGGGGGATTAGTAGCCAATGGCTACAAGCCCTGAGGATGGCTTCACCCTCTTTGTGCCTCCTCCCTGATGGGAGGAGGGCACATCCTTAATCCTATTGGGGGAATCCTGCAAGATGGAGGATTTCTAAAAGTCAGAGTCACCTCAGCTCAATACACCTTAGGGGCTGTCCTGACTGGCCAGTGACTCCTCCTTGTTTTTCTCATTATCTTCTCCAGCCTTGCCGCCAAAAGTGGGCCCATGGCCGGAGGGGGGCGGGCAACTCCATTAGCTGGAGTGCCCTGGGGTGCTGTAACAAAGGGGGTGAGCCTTTGAGGCTCACCGCCAGGTGTTACAGTTCCTGCAGGGGGAGGTGAGAAGCACCTCCACCCAGTACAGGCTTTGTTACTAGCCACAGAGTAACAAAGGCACTCTTCCCATGTGGCCAGCAACATGTCTGGTGTGTGGCAGGCTGCTAAAACTAGTCATCCCACACTGGTAGTCGGTTAAGGTTTCAGGGGGCACCTCTAAGGTGCCCTCTGGGGTGTATGTTACAAAAAAATGTACACTGGCATCAGTGTGCATTTATTGTGCTGAGAAGTTTGATACCAAACTTCACAGTTTTCAGTGTAGCCATTATGGTGCTGTGGAGTTCCTGCATGACAGACTCCCAGACCATATACCCTTATGGCTACCCTGCACTTACAATGTCTAAGGTTTTGCTTAGACACTGTAGGGGCATAGTGCTCATGCACTTATGCCCTCACTTATGGTATAGTGCACCCTGCCTTAGGGCTGTAAGGCCTGCTGTAGGGGTGACTGATCTATACCTATAGGCAGTGTGAGGTTGGCATGGCACCCTGAGGGGAGTGCCATGTCGACTTAGTCGTTTTATCCCCACTAGCACACACAAGCTGGCAAGCAGTGTGTCTGTGCTGAGTGAGGGGTCCCCAGGGTGGCATAAGACATGTTGCAGCCCTTAGATACCTTCCCTGGCATCAGGGCCCTTGGTACCAGGGGTACCAGTTAAAAGGGACTTACCTGGATGCCAGGGTGTGACAATTGTGGAAACAAAGGTACAGGTTAGGGAAAGAACACTGGTGCTGGGGCCTGATTAGCAGGCCTCAGCACACTTTCAAATCATAACTTGGCATCAGCAAAGGCAAAAAGTCAGGGGGTAACCATGCCAAGGAGGCATTTCCTTACACAACCCTCCCCCAAACGAAAGAGGATGAGACTAACCTTTCCCAAGAGAGTCTTCATTTTCTAAGTGGAAGAACCTGGAAAGGCCATCTGCATTGGCATGGGCAGTCCCAGGTCTGTGTTCCACTATAAAGTCCATTCCCTGTAGGGAGATGGACTACCTCAACAGTTTTGGATTTACACCTTTCATTTGCATTAGCCATCTGAGAGGTCTGTGGTCAGTCTAAACTACAACGTGAGTACCAAAGAGGTATGGTCTCAGCTTCTTCAGGGACCAAACCACAGCAAAGGCCCCCCTCTCAATGGCACTCCAACGCTGCTCCCTGGGGAGTAACCTCCTGCTAATGAAAGCAACAGGCTGGTCAAGGCCATCATCATTTGTTTGGAACAAAACTGCCTCTATCCCATGTTCAGAGGCATCAGTCTGCACAATGAACTGCTTGGAGTAATCTGGAGCTTTGAGAACTGGTGCTGTACACATTGCTTGTTTCAGGGTGTCAAAGGCCTGTTGGCATTCTACAGTCCAGTTTACCTTCTTGGGCATTTTCTTGGAGGTAAGTTCTGTGAAGGGTGTCACTATAGATCCATATCCCTTCACAAACCTCCTGTAGTACCCAGTCAAGCCAAGGAATGCCCTGACTTGAGTCTGGGTTTTTGGAGCTGCCCAGTCCAGAATGGTCTGGATCTTAGGCTGGAGTGGCTGAACTTGGCCTCCACCTACAAGGTGTCCCAAGTAAACCACAGTTCCCTGCCCTATCTGGCATTTGGATGCCTTGATAGAGAGGCCTGCTGCTTGCAGAGCCTTCAAAACCTTCTTCAGGTGGACCAGGTGATCCTGCCAGCTGGAGCTAAAGACAGCAATATCGTCAAGATAAACTGCACTAAAGGGCTCCAAGCCAGCAAGGACTTGATTCACCAACCTTTGGAAGGTGGCAGGGGCATTCTTTAAACCAAAAGGCATAACAGTGAACTGATAATGCCCATCTGGTGTGGAGAATGCTGTCTTTTCTTTTGCTCCTGGTGCCATTTTGATTTGCCAGTACCCTGCTGTCAAGTCAAAGGTACATAAGTATTTGGCAGCACCTAGTTTGTCTATCAATTAATCTGCCCTTAAATGGGATGGGCATCTGTCTTGGTGACAGAATTAAGTCCTCTGTAGTCCACACAAAACCTCATCTCTCTCTTTCCATCTTTGGTGTGAGGTTTGGGGACTAAGACCACTGGGCTAGCCCAGGGGCTGTCAGAGTGCTCAATGACTCCCAATTCCAGCATCTTGTGGACTTCCACTTTGATGCTTTCCTTAACTTGGTCAGACTGTCTGAAAATGTTGTTTTTGACAGGCATGCTGTCTCCTGTGTCCACATCATGGGTACACAGGTGGGTCTGACCAGGGGTTAGGGAAAAGAGCTCAGCAAACTGTTGCAGGACCTTCCTACAGTCAGATTGCTGTTGGCCAGAGAGTGTATCTGAATAGATCACTCCATCAACTGAGACATCTTTTGGGTCTGTGGAGAGGAGATCAGGGAGAGGTTCACTCTCAGCTTCCTGGTCCTCATTTGTTACCATCAACAGATTCAAATCTGCCCTGTCATGGAAGAGTTTGAGGCGGTTCACATGGATCACCCTTTTGGGGGTCCTGCTAGTGCCTAGGTCTATCATGTAGATGACCTGACTCTTCCTCTCTAGCACTGGGTAAGGGCCACTCCATCTGTCCTGAAGTGCCCTGGGAGCCACAAGCTCCAGAACCCAGACTTTCTGCCCTGGCTGAAACACAACCATAGCAGCCTTTTGGTCATACCAAAACTTCTGGAGTTGTTGGCTGGCCTCAAGGTTTTTGCTTGCCTTTTCCATATACTCTGCCATCCTTGAACTTAGGCCTAGTACATAGTCCACTATATCTTGTTTAGGCTCATGAAGAGGTCTCTCCCAGCCTTCTTTTACAAGAGCTAGTGGTCCCCTTACAGGATGGCCAAACAGAAGTTCAAAGGGAGAAAACCCTACTCCCTTCTGAGGCACCTCTCTGTACTCGAAAAGCAGACATGGCAAGAGGACATCCCATCTCCTTTTGAGTTTTTCAGGGAGCCCTATGATCATGCCTTTCAATGTCTTGTTAAATCTTTCTACAAGACCATTGGTTTGTGGATGGTGTGGTGTGGTAAATTTGTAAGTCACCCCACACTCATTCCACATGTGTTTCAGGTATGCTGACATGAAGTTGGTACCTCTGTCAGACACCACCTCCTTAGGAAATCCCACTCTGGTAAAAATACCAATGAGTGCTTTGGCTACTGCAGGGGCAGTAGTCGACCTAAGGGGAATTGCTTCAGGGTATCTAGTAGCATGATCCACTACTACTAGTATGTATTGGTTCCCTGAGGCTGTGGGAGGTTCAAGTGGACCCACTATGTCCACACCCACTCTTTCAAAGGGGACCCCCACCACTGGAAGTGGAATGAGGGGGGCCTTTGGGTGTCCACCTGTCTTACCACTGGCTTGACAGGTGGCACATGAGACACAAAACTCCTTGACCTTCTGGGACATGTTGGGCCAATAGAAGTGGTTGACTAATCTCTCCAACGTCTTGGTCTGTCCCAAATGCCCAGCAAGAGGAATAGCATGAGCTAAGGTCAGAATGAACTCCCTAAACTCCTGAGGAACTACCACTCTCCTAGTGGCACCAGGTTTGGGATCTCTTGCCTCAGTGTAAAGGAGTCCATCTTCCCAATAGACTCTATGTGTTCCTGTTATTTTTCCTTTGGACTCTTCAGCAGCTTGCTGCCTAAGGCCTTCAAGAGAGGGACAGGTTTCTTGCCCCTTACACAACTGTTCCCTTGAGGGTCCCCCTGGACCTAGGAGTTCAACCTGATAAGGTTCTAACTCCATGGGCTCAGTTCCCTCAGAGGGCAGAACTTCTTCCTGAGAAGAGAGGTTCTCTTTTTCTTGTTGTGTTGAAACTGGTTCCCCAGGTTTCTTTCCTTTTCTCTTGGAGGGTTGGGCCCTTTTTCCAGGCTCCAACACCACTTTTTCACCCTGAGCCTTGCACTGTGCCCTTGTCTTGACACACACCAGTTCAGGGATACCCAGCATGGCTGCATGGGTTTTGAGTTCTACCTCAGCCCATGCTGAGGACTCCAGGTCATTTCCAAGCAAACAGTTTACAGGGATATTTGAGGAGACCACCACCTGTTTCAGGCCATTGACGCCTCCCCACTCTAAAGTTACCATAGCCATGGGATGTACTTTAGTCTGATTGTCAGCGTTGGTGACTGGATAAGTTTGTCCAGCCAGGTATTGACCAGGGGAAACCAGTTTCTCTGTCACCATGGTGACACTGGCACCTGTATCCCTCAGGCCTTCTACACTTTGCCCATTAATTAAGAGTTGCTGCCTGTATTTTTGCATATTAGGGGGCCAGGCAGCCAGTGTGGCTAAGACCACCCCACCCTCAGAGACTAGTGTAGCTTCAGTGTGGACCCTGATTTGCTCTGGGCACACTGTTGATCCCACTTGGAGACTTGCCATTCCAGTGTTAGCTGGAGTAGAGTTAGAAGTGGAACCTTTCTTGGGACAGGCCTTGTCTCCAGTTTGGTGTCCTTGCTGATTGCAGCTACGACACCAGGCCTTTTTGGGATCAAAGTTTTTACCCTTGTACCCAAAATTGGGTTGTGAAGAGGCTCTGGACCCTCCCTCCTGAGCAGGTTTTTGGGGCCCTATAGAATACTCTTTACTTTTCCCTTTGGATGTCTCAACACTCTTCCCCTGGGGAGTCTTTGTGACCCCTTTCTTTTGGTCACCCCTGTGGAAGTCTTGGTCACCCTAGTCTTGACCCAATGGTCCGCCTTCTTTCCCAATTCTTGGGGAGAAATTGGTCCTAGGTCTACCAGATGTTGATGCAGTTTATCATTGAAACAATTACTTAACAGGTGTTCTTTCACAAATAAATTGTACAGCCCATCATAATCATTGACACCACTGCCTTGAATCCAACCATCCAGTGTTTTCACTGAGTAGTCAACAAAATCAACCCAGGTCTGGCTCGAAGATTTTTGAGCCCCCCTGAACCTAATTCTATACTCCTCAGCGGAGAATCCAAAGCCCTCAATCAGGGTAGCCTTCATGAGGTCATAGGATTCTGCATCTTTTCCAGAGAGTGTGAGGAGTCTATCCCTACACTTTCCAGTGAACATTTCCCAAAGGAGAGCACCCCAGTGAGATCTGTTTACTTTTCTGGTTGCACAAGCCCTCTCAAAAGCTGTGAACCATTTGGTGATATCATCACCATCTTCATATTTAGTTACAATCCCTTTTGGGATTTTCAACATGTCAGGAGAATCTCTGACCCTATTTATGTTGCTGCCACCATGGATGGGACCAAAACCCAACTCTTGTCTTTCCTTTTCTATGGATAGGAGCTGTGTAACTAAAGCCAATCTTTTGACCATCCTGGCTAACAGTAGGTCATCTTCATTGAGGTTGTCCTCAATGCTTCCAGAGTTGCTGGACTCTCCTGTGAGAGAAGCAGCATCTCTGACTATCACATTTGGAGTCAGGGTTTGAGAGACCCTGTTCTCCCTAACTAGGACTGGAGGTGGGAATTCCTCCACATCACTAGCTTCCCCCTCTGGGAGGTTATCCTCAGAGGGGTTGTTCTTAGCAAACTCTGCCAAAAGCTCCTGGAGCTGTGCTTTGGTAGGGTTTGAACCAGTTTTAATCTTTTTGGTTTTGCAGAGAGACCTTAACTCTGACATCCTAAGATGCAGGTAAGGGGTGACGTTGAGTTCCATCACATTCTCTTCTGCATTAGACATTATGGGGGTCATTCTGACCTCGGCGGTAAAAGGCGCTTACCGCCGGTCAGAAGACCGCCATAACACTGCCGCGGTCGCGGTAAACCGCCACGGTCAGTCTGACCCGCAACTGGCAAACCGCCAAAAACCCGACAACAACAAAAGTCCACCACACCAACGGCCAGCGAAAAACTGGCGATGACCAAACCTCCACCGTCACGCCAACAGAACAACGCCCATGCTATTCCGAACCACAAATCCCCGCAGCGGTCTTTCAACCGCGGTATTCCATTGGCGGTACACACTGCTGCGCTCAAATTACACACACCTTTACAAAACACAGCCACATTGGACAATTCAAAATACACACACCTGAGACACATACACACACCACTCCCACACACCCATTACAATATAAAACACACACCTACATCACCCACAAACCCTTACGACCACAATTGCGACTGAAGGCCAGAGAGAGACAGCACAGAATAGAGTACACCATCACACAGAGGCAAATGACAACATCACCCACACAATATCCACGCACAAAACACCATACACCACCACAATCACCACACTCTACAACACATACACCACCCCACACCTCATCCACACCACCCCATGGCACCCCAAAGACACCCCAGGTTTTCTGACGCAGAACTCAGGGTCATGGTGGAGGAAATAGTTCGGGTAGAGCCCCAGCTCTTCGGGACACAGGTGCAGCACACCACCATTGCCAGGAAGATGGATCTATGGCAAAGAATAGTGGGCAGGGTCAACGCTGTGGGACAGCATCCATGAAATCGGAACGATATCAGGAAGCGGTGGAACGACCTACGGGGGAAGGTGCGTTCCATGGTATCAAGGCACAACATTGCGGTGCAGAAGACTGGCGGCGGACCCCCACCTACTCCCCCAGAATTTACAGCATGGGAGGAGCAAGTCTTGCACATCCTGCATCCTGAGGACCTCGCAGGAGTAGCTGGAGGAATGGACTCTGGTAAGTCAAATTTTCACTACTTCATTCCCCCCACCCCACCTGCATGCCAAATCATACCCCCACCCCCATCACACCAACTCCTTGCAAATGGCTCACCATCACAACCCACCCATCCCAACACCTAGCCCTGCATTCGTCCACAAAGCATGGACACCCATCACCAAAACATGCCCCCTGCACATACCCATCTCCCCCACAAGCCACCGTCACAACAGCCCCCACAAGGGAATGCCAGCACTGGGGTACACGGCCACCCACCCATTGCACACTATGGCACACACAGAAGCAATAACTATACTCTTATACCCCTGCAGGACCCGAACGCCACCACACCGCCCAGGAGGGTCCAGAAATGTCCATCCCACCCCCAGAAGAGGCCCCCAGTGATGACAGCAGCTCTGTCTCCCTGGACCCAGATGACCAGCCCGGCCCATCGGGGACCTCGGGACAGTTGGTTCCCCTCACACAGCCACAGGCCACAGCTGACCAACCCCCCTCTGGGAACACCAGCACAGCTCCCACCCAGCGGGCCCATGCCTCTGTCTCCAGGACACGTCAATCAGCGGTGTGTCCACCACTACAGGGCACCCAGGTTGACCCACCACCCCAACAACAGCAGGGACCTGGGGGCAGTGGTAGTGGGCACACGGTCCAGGGGACAGAGGCCCAGGGAAACAGGGGAACTGGGAGGGCTGCTGTGCGACAGGGGGGGACAGGCCCAGGGAACAGACTCTCCACGAGGCCCTCTCCTCCATCATGGGAGCATACCACCGCTCCCAGGAGACGATGGCTACGGTACTGGCCAGGTTCCAGGAGATCCAGGTACTGCAGGAGGAACAGTACATGGGTTCAGGGAAGAACTCCGAGCCATTAGTTCCGCAATGGGGACCATCGTCGTGGCTCTTACCCAGATTGTCACCACATTGCGGGACCATGTGGCACCAAAAAGGGCCCCTTTCACTAGCATGGACCAGGAACAGCCTACCACCTCCGCCGGCGCTAGTGGACAGGAGGCCCCCACACAACAACAGGCCACCAGAACCCCACCTCCTGCAGAAGAAGAACCACCCCGCAAGCGGTACCTGAGATCTAGGAAGAAGACAGAGTAGGATGCCAAGACCCCCGCCAGCAAAGGATACCCCCTGATGTCATCCCACTGTCCCACATTGTCACCCTGTCCAACCTTGAACTGCCCCTGCTCCATCCTTCCACAGGCATATGGACAATGCACCTGTGAGACTGAAAATCGGGACTCTGCCATGGACATTACTCCACCATCACCCATCACCGATTTTCAAGCATGTCCCTAAATTTAGCACTTAAATAAATTCACTTATTGCACTAAAATTATCTGGAGTCTGCTTGTCTTTTGAACAAATGTATTAGACATAACGGTGCCAAAATGTTCAGTTACATTGTGATGACAACATACCTCTGTCACACAGCTGTAGTCCATGGGCAAATAAAGCAGAGGTCACGCAGTGGGGCCCACATCTCTGAAAACGGACGGGAAAGTCACAACTCAGTTAACATAAACTGGGGGGAAACTCAGACAGTAGAGAGGCAGGAGACTGTAAGTACATGTAAAATGGCGGTGTTGATTCGTACCTGTGTGTTATTGAAAATACTGTTGTATCACTGTGTCCCTGTTGCCTGTGTCGTCCCCGTCGTCTTCCTCCTCTTCACTCTCCACAGGCTCCACAGCTGCCCCAACACCACCCTCTGGACCATCCTCCTGCAGGAAAGGCACCTGGCGTCGCAAAGCCAGGTTGTGAAGCATACAGCAGGCCACGATGATCTGGCACACCTTCTTCGGTGAGTACATTAGGGATCCACCTGTCATATGCATGCACCTAAACCTGGCCTTCAGGAGGCCGAAGTTCCGCTCGATCACCCTCCTAGTCCGCCCATGGGCCTCATTGTACCGTTCCTCTGCCCTGGTCCGGGGATTCCTCACTGGGGTCAGTAGCCACGACAGGTTGGGGTAACCAGAGTCACCAATTAGCCACCCACGGTGTCTCTGTAGCTGTTCCATCACATAAGGGATGCTGCTATTTCGCATGATGTACGCGTCATGCACTGACCCAGGGAACTTGGCATTTACATGGGAGATGTACTGGTCAGCCAAACAGACCACCTGGACATTCATAGAATGATAACTTTTTCTGTTCCTGTACACCTGTTCACTTTCACTGGGGGGAACCAAAGCCACATGGGTCCCATCAATAGCACCAATGATGTTGTGAATATGTCCAAGGGCATAGAAATCACCCTTCACTGTAGCCAAATCGCCCACCTCAGGGAAAACAATGTAGCTCCGCATGTATTTCATCAGGGCAGACAACACTCTGGACAAAACCTTAGAAAACATAGGCTGAGACATCCCTGATGAAATGGCCACTGTTGTTTGAAATGACCTACTTGCCAAAAAATGGAGTACTGACAGAACCTGCACCAGAGGGGGAATCCCTGTGGGTTGGCGAATGGGTGACATCAGGTCTGGCTCCAGCTGGGCACACAGTTCCTGTATAGTGGCTCGGTCAAGTCTGTATGTCAGTATGACATGTCTTTCTTCCATTGTCGACAGGTCCACCAGCGGTCTGTACACGGGAACATTCCTCCATCTCCTCGCAAGTCCCAGCGGACGGTGCCTAGGAAGGACAACATGGAGCACAGAGTCAAGCAAACCCCAGGTACGTTCCCACAGCTTGCACAGTACACGATTCGCTATGCATTGAATGGCTTGTATGAGTGGCAATGCAAGGCCTAGGCCTGTGTGACGCAGTAGAAATTAAGCCATGTGGGCCCTTGAAATGGCAGCTGCCTGACCTGTGAAGTGTGACAATGGGATGTGAGGTCAATGCGCTGGCGTGGCACACCGTGGCGGTAGGCGGTCGAAGACCGCGGTGCAAAGCTGCATTGGTTAACATAGAACCCTATGGGTTTCAGGAGCCAATGACGAAGTGCACCGGCGGGCGCGGTACGCACCGCCGCGGTACGCACCGCCGCGGGCGTGACCGCCATTTTCTATCAGCTTAATCACTCGAGACCTGATCATCCACAGGAGAGGACCTATACTGCAAGTGCTGCTGTGACCTCGGTCTGGAAGAGTCAATGGCTGCTGCGACTGGGGAAAGGGCCCCTGCCTTCACTTCTGAAGAATTGGAGAAACTCGTGGATGGGGTCCTCCCCCAGTATGCGCTACTCTACGGTCCTCCAGACCAACAGGTTAGTACACTGGGACCATGCTTTGTGGGCAATGCCTGGGTTGAGTGGGGTGAATGAACGAAGGTGCGGAGGGGAGCGTATGAGGCATGCATCAAACGACAGGTGAGAGCATGTGCCACATGGCAAGGGTGGGGATGGGGGGACACTCACATAGAGCATGCAGAAAATGTTGATATTTTATTTTCTCTCCCTGTACGTGTCACATAGGTCAGCGCCCATCAGAAAGTCGACATTTGGCGTGCCATGGCCAAGGACGTCCGTACCCTGGGGGTCCACAACAGACGGGGCACCCACTGCCGCAAGAGGTGGGAGGACATCCGCCACGGGAGCAGAAAGACCGCAGAGGCTCTGCTGGGGATGGCCTCCCAACTTAGGAGGGGTGCCACCCGTCAATTGACCCCCCTGATGTCTCGGATCCTGGCGGTGGCCTACCCAGATTTGGATTGGCGCGTGAGGACATCACAGCAGACACTAGGGGGTGAGTACAAGCACATTCTGATATCTTCGCGCGCAGTGGAGGTGCCTGGGTGGGGGAGGAGGGATGTGGGTATCCCTAGGCCAGGGCAATTTCTGTAGGCTAGTCCCCTCCGTAAGGCATGGCCCTGTGCCCCCGCCCTCCACCTCTGTAGGGTGCCAAGTACACCTATCCATGGCCTTGTGTCTCCTATGTGTGCAGATGTCGTCCATTGGCATGTAGGCCAAGTCTCACTGATTGAGTAGTGTACCCCAAGTGCGCGGCGTAGTGCAGGGGGCTTCTGTGTCTGTCCTCTCCGCCAACTGTGTTGCCAATGCATGTGTTCATTAGCATCATCTGGCGGAGGAGAAGTGGCATAGGAGCACGAGGGAGCTGCATCTCACATGGCCCCCCGAGGGCCATGCAACGGACTCTGATTTCACCAGTGAGACGGAGGGCGAGGGGGGCTCCACAATGGGGACACGTGGAGACATCAGCGACACCGACACGTCCTCGGAAGGGAGCTCCCTTGTGGTGGCAGCAACATCCGTGCCCACCGCAACGACAGGTACAGCCGCCACCCAGTGCACCAGCTCCGCCCTCCAAGCAGCCCCTCAGCATTCGCCCTGTGCCCGCTCGCACACCAAGGCGGGCATCTCCTTCGCCCCAGGCACCTCAGGCTCTGCCCCAGTTACCCCTGCTGCCCTCAGTGAGGAGGTCATTGACCTCCTCCGGACGCTCATTGTTGGGCAGTCTACCCTTTTGAATGCCATCCAGGGGGTGGAAAGGGAGGTGCATCGGAGCAATGCATACCTGGAGGGCATTCATTCGGGTCAGGCTGCCCATCAGCGATCGTTCAACGCTCTGGCCTCAGCACTGACGGCAGCCATTGTCCCTGTCTCCTGCCTCCCTCCTCCAACTCCCTCCATCCAGGCCCACTCCCCTGTTCCTCTGCCTATCCCAGACACACCTACAGACCAGCCTGCACACACCTCAACACCCAAGGTCAGCTCATCCAAACATAAGCACCACACATCCCACAAGCATTCACACAAGCATTCACACAAGCAACATCCACATGCAGACATGCCAACAGCCACTGCCTCCTCTGTGTCCCCCTCCTCCTCATCTCCCTCCTCCCTCCCTGTGACGTCTCCACTCACACTTGCATGCACCACTTCATCAGCCACTACGTCCATCACCAGCACACCCACCAGAACACTCCGCACACGTGCAGTCACCACCCCCACTGCCATTTACACGTCCCCTGTGTCCTCTCCCAGTGTGTCTGTCATCCCCTCTTCCAAACCACACAAACGCAGGCAGCCACCCACCCAACAGCCATCCACCTCACGACAGCCTCCGTCACAAGCACCTGCACCCAACGACACTTGACTCTCCTACAACCACATCCTCTTCCTCCACTCCCATACCCACTGCACCTACCCTTCCCATTGCTCCTAAAAAGTTTTTCCTCTCCAAACTTAACCTCTTTCCATCACCTGACCCACCCCCTCCATCTCGTAAAAGTCCAATCAGCACCTCAGCCACCACTAGCCCTGGACCTACAAGGACCATAGTCCAGGGATATTGGAGTCCACCACCTTCGAGGGCAGCTACATCGGCCAGCAGCAAAGGGACAGCCAGCCCACCCCCTGGGAAAAAATCCCAAAAAGGCAAGGGCCGGCGCGAGAGGACAGAGACGGCAGCCTCCACAGGCACCACACTGGCACCGTCAGGAAGTGGGGTGCCACCTGGCACATCTCCAAAGGGAGGCAAGGGACACAGAGGATCAGGCAAGGATGGCAAGGGCAGCACGGCCGACAAGTCCGGCAGTAGGCTAGCTGCCCAGGAGGTCCCCACCAGACCCATTCCGGGGGTGAAGGAGTACACCCACGGGCACGGGACACCAGCACAGGAGGGCCCCGCAAGCGAGAAGTCGGATGGCGAGTGAACACCAGATATTGGCCAGATCTGGTGCCCTGGAGACACATGTGAAGAACCGCTGAACAGGGCCCCGCTGTCTCAAGAACCGCTGAACAGGGCCCTTCAAGACAAGCACCGCTGAACAGGGCCCCGCCGTCTCAAGAACCGCTGAACAGGGCCCTTCAAGACAAGCACCGCTGAACAGGGCCCCGCCGTCTCAAGAACCGCTGAACAGGGCCCTTCAAGACAAGCACCGCTGAACAGGGCCCTTCAAGACAAGCACCGCTGAACAGGGCCCCGCCGTCTCAAGAACCGCTGAACAGGGCCCTTCAAGACAAGCACCGCTGAACAGGGCACCGCCGTCTCAAGAACTGCTGAACAGGGCCCTTCAAGACAAGCACCGCTGAACAGGGCCCCGCCGTCTCAAGAACCGCTGAACAGGGCCCTTCAAGACAAGCACTGCTGAACAGGGCCCCACCGTCTCAAGAACCGCTGAACAGGGCCCTTCAAGACAAGCACCGCTGAACAGGGCACCGCCGTCTCAAGAACCGCTGAACAGGGCCCTTCAAGACAAGCACCACTGAACAGGGCCCTTCAAGACAAGCACCGCTGAACAGGGTCCCGCCGTCTCAAGAACCGCTGAACAGGGCCCTTCAAGACAAGCACCGCTGAACAGGGCACCGCCGTCTCAAGAACCGC
Source organism: Pleurodeles waltl (assembly GCF_031143425.1). NCBI lineage: Eukaryota > Metazoa > Chordata > Amphibia > Caudata > Salamandridae > Pleurodeles > Pleurodeles waltl. The sequence goes on along the minus strand of NC_090438.1, from coordinate 878,432,624 downwards.
TGAACAGGGCCCTTCAAGACAAGTACCGCTGAACAGGGCCCTTCAAGACAAGCACCGCTGAACAGGGCCCCGCCGTCTCAAGAACCGCTGAACAGGACCCTTCAAGACAAGCACCGCTGAACAGGGCACCGCCGTCTCAAGAACCGCTGAACAGGGCCCTTCAAGACAAGCACCGCTGAACAGGGCCCTTCAAGACAAGCACCGCTGAACAGGGCCCCGCCGTCTCAAGAACCGCTGAACAGGGCCCTTCAAGACAAGCACCGCTGAACAGGGGCTCGCCGTCTCAAGAACCGCTGAACAGGGCCCTTCAAGACAAGCACCGCTGAACAGGGCACCGCCGTCTCAAGAACCGCTGAACAGGGCCCTTCAAGACAAGCACCGCTGAACAGGGCCCTTCAAGACAAGCACCGCTAAACAGGGCCCCGCCGTCTCAAGAACCGCTGAACAGGGCCCTTCAAGACAAGCACCACTGAACAGGGCACCGCCGTCTCAAGAACCGCTGAACAGGGCCCTTCAAGACAAGCACCGCTGAACAGGGCCCCGCCGTCTCAAGAACCGCTGAACAGGGCCCTTCAAGACAAGCACCGCTCCGCTAGGCCCTTCAACTCAAGCACCGCTCCGCTGGGCCCCGCCGTCTCTGCACCGCTCCGCTGGGCCCTTCCTCTCAAGCACCGCTCTGCTGGGCCCTTCCTCTCAAGCACCGCTCCGCTGGGCCCTTCCTCCCAAGCACCGCTCCGCTGGGCACCGCCGTCTTTGCACCGATCCGCTGGGCCCTTCCTCTCAAGCACCGCTCCGCTGGGCCCTTCCTCCCAAGCACCGCTCCGCTGGGCACTGCCGTCTCTGCACCGCTCCGCTGGGCCCTTCAACTCAAGCACCGCTGACACATTGGCAGAAGGGGCAGGCCCGGATCAGTGTCGGACAGGGCTGCACGATACACTCTGGGCACCAAGACTCCTCCAGTACCGCTGGAGTCTGTCATCCACTTGTGAGACTGTGGCTTTGCACTCCCCAGGATGGCACAGTGGGCAAGCCACCCACTGTAGGGACTTGAGAGACTGTGGCTTTGCACTCCTCAGGATGGCACAGTGGGCAGGCCACCAACTGTAGGGACTTGAGAGACTGTGGCTTTGCACTCCCCAGGATGGCACAGTGGGCAAGCCACCCACTGTAGGGACTTGAGAGACTGTGGCTTTGCACTCCCCAGGATGGCACAGTGGGCAGGCCACCCACTGTAGGGACTTGAGAGACTGTGGCTTTGCACTCCCCAGGATGACACAGTGGGCAAGCCACCCACTGTAGGGACTTGAGAGACTGTGGCTTTGCACTCCCCAGGATGGCACAGTGGGCAGGCCACCCACTGTAGGGACTTGAGAGACTGTGGCTTTGCACTCCCCAGGATGGCACAGTGGGCAAGCCACCCACTGTAGGGACTTGAGAGACTGTGGCTTTGCACTCCCCAGGATTGAACAGTGGGCATGGAGACCCCTCGTGGATCTGGCGTCGTGGACTCATGTGGCTGAGGTGCCCCCCCTTCCCCCTGAGGTGCCTGTAGTTTTCCTATCTGATGCCCCTGCAGTGTTCTCTCCAATGGATTCGGGTCTCATGTGTGGGATTTGCCCATGTGTTGAGGACCATTGGCCAACGTACAATGACAGAAAGCCAATTTTGACGGAACATTTTACATATGTGTATATAGTTATGGGATGTTCGACTTACTTATTTACTTAGCCTTACAATATATTTGAATTCCAATAACATATTATTTTGTCTTTGCATTCTTCCGGGGGGTTTGGGGGGTGTCACTCTGAGTTGTTGCTCTGCATTGGTGTGTAGGTAGTTGGGGGTGGGTCGCGTATGTGTGTGCCCGTATTCTTTTCTCCTCCCCCCTCCCCTGTGTCGTAGGTGCAGTACTCACCGTTGTCTTCTGCGCCGGCGTTCGTGCTCCTGGTAGAGGAGCAGGTAGACAATTGCTGGTAGGCTGTGTAGTTCTGGTTCCATGCTGTCCAGATTCCTCATGGAGTGTGTAGGGTGAGCGTTTTCCCGTTTGTAGTCTGTTTCCGCCGTGTTTTTATCGGCGGGGCTCCCGCCCCGGAAAAGGTGGCGGATTGGTGAGTTGTGATAGAGTGGGTGGTACATTGTCTGCCGCCTGTCTGTTGGCGGTGACCGCCGCGCTGTTTGTTTGTCCCGCCGTGGCGGTCGTAGTGTTAAAGTGGCGGTCTGTGTTGGCGGTTCCCGCCAGGGTCAGAATTCCATTTTTTTTAACGCCTGCCTGTTGGCGGGTTGGCCGCCGCTTTAACACCGACCGCCAGGGTTGGAATGAGGGCCTAGGTTTCTAAAAGTTGGAATACTTTTTAAGAATCTAAAGCTATCTCTAGAACTTAATTCAAACTTTTACAAAACTTTTAAACTCTAAAATAAATGCTAACAGGGACTAACACAAGGCCCTAGCAGGGCTTTTAATTTTTTTTAAAAATAGCTCAAATTTCAAAAATCAGTTTCTAATGACAATTTTTTGAATTTAGTCGTGTGATCAGGTATTGGCTGAGTAGTCCAGCAAATGCAAAGTCTTGTACCCCACCGCTGAGCCACCAATGTAGGAAGTTGGCTCTGTATGCACTATTTCAAAGTAAGAAATAGCATGCACAGAGTCCAAGGGTTCCCCTTAGAGGTAAGATAGTGGCAAAAAGAGATAATTCTAATGCTCTATTTTGTGGTAGTGTGGTCGAGCAGTAGGATTATCAGAGGGTAGTGTTAAGCATTTGTTGTACACACACAGGCAATAAATGAGGAACACACACTCAAAGACAATTCCAGGCCAATAGGTTTTTATATAGAAAAATATATTTTCTTAGTTTATTTTAAGAACCACAGGTTCAAGATTTACAAACAATACTTTAAATGAAAGGTATTTCACTTAGGAACTTTAGGAACTTTGAATTAGCAAAATAGCATATACAGTTTTCACACAAATGGCAAATAGCTATTTTAAAATTAGACACACTGCAATTTTCAACAGTTCCTGGGGGAGGTAAGCGTTTGTTAGATTTGCAGGTAAGTAAACCACCTACAGGGTTCAAAGTTGGTTCTAAGGTAGACCACCGTTGGGGGTTCAGAGCAACCCCAAAGTTACCACACCAGCAGCTCAGGGCCAGTCAGGTGCAGAGGTCAAAGTGGTGCCCAAAACGCATAGGCTTCAATGGAGAAGGGGGTGCCCCGGTTCCAGTCTGCCAGCAGGTAAGTACCTGGGTCTTCGGAGGGCAGACCAGGGGGGTTTTGTAGGGCACCGGGGGGGACACAAGTCAGAATAAAAAGTACACCCTCAGCGGCACGGGGGCGGCCGGGTACAGTGCACAAACAGGCGTCGGGTTCCCAATAGGTTTCAATGGGAGACCAAGGGGTCTCTTCAGCGATGCAGGCAGGCAACTGGGAGGCTCCTCGGGGTAGCCACCACCTGGGCAAAGGAGAGGGCCAGGGTCGCTCCTGCACTGGAGGTCGGATCCTTCAGGTCCTGGGGGCTGCGGGTACAGTGTCTTTACCAGGCGTCAGGTCTTTGAAGCAGGCAGTCGCGGTCAGGGGGAGCCTCGGGGTTCCCTCTGCAGGCGTCGCTGTGGGGGCTCAGAGGGGTCAACTCTGGCTACTCACGGTCTCGCAGTCGCCGGGGAGTCCTCCCTGTGGTGTTTGTTCTCCACAAGTCGAGCCGTGGGCGTCGGGTGCAGAGTGCAAAGTCTCACGCTTCCGGCGGGAAACGTGTGTTGTTTCAAAGTTGCTTCTTTGTTGCAAAGTAGCAGTCTTTGTGGAGCAGAGCCGCTGTCCTCAGGAGTTCTTGGTCCTTCTAGATGCAGGGTAGTCCTCTGAGGCTTCAGAGTTCGCTGGACCCTGTGGAACGCGTCGCTGGAGCAGTGTCTTTAGAAGTGGGGAGACAGGCCGGTAGAGCTGGGGCCAAAGCAGTTGGTGTCTCCGTCTTCTCTGCAGGTTTTCAGCTCAGCAGTCCTTCTTCTTCTTAGGTTGCAGGAATCTATCTTGCTGTGTTCTGGGAGCCCCTAAATACTCAATTTAGAGGTGTGTTTAGGTCTGGGGGTTAGTAGCCAATGGCTACTAGCCCTGAGGGTGGCTACACCCTCTTTGTGCCTCCTCCCTGAGGGGAGGGGGGCACATCCCTAATCCTATTGGGGGAATCCTCCATCTGCAAGATGGGGGATTTCTAAAAGTCAGAGCCACCTCAGCTCAGGACACCTTAGGGGCTGTCCTGACTGGCCAGTGACTCCTCCTTGTTTTTCTCATTATCTCCTCCGGCCTTGCCGCCAAAAGTGGGTCCGTGGCCGGAGGGGGCGGGCAACTCCACTAGCTGGAGTGCCCTGGGGTGCTGTAACAAAGGGGGTGAGCCTTTGAGGCTCACCGCCAGGTGTTACAGTTCCTGCAGGGGGAGGTGAGAAGCACCTCCACCCAGTACAGGCTTTGTTACTAGCCACAGAGTGACAAAGGCACTCTCCCCATGTGGCCAGCAACATGTCTGGTGTGTGGCAGGCTGGTAAAACTAGTCAGCCCAAACTGGTAGTCTGTTAAGGTTTCAGGGGGCACCTCTAAGGTGCCCTCTGGGGTGTATGTTACAAAAAATGTACACTGGCATCAGTGTGCATTTATTGTGCTGAGAAGTTTGATACCAAACTTCACAGTTTTCAGTGTAGCCATTATGGTGCTGTGGAGTTCGTGCATGACAGACTCCCAGACCATATACTCTTATAGCTACCCTGCACTTACAATGTCTAAGGTTTTGCTTAGACACTGTAGGGGCATAGTGCTCATGCACTTATGCCCTCACCTATGGTATACTGCACCCTGCCTTAGGGCTGTAAGGCCTGCTAGAGGGGTGACTGATCTATACCTATGGGCAGTGTGAGGTTGGCATGGCACCCTGAGGGTGTCTGTGCTGAGTGAGGGGTCCCCAGGGTGGCATAAGACCTGCTGCAGCCCTTAGAGACCTTCCCTGGCATCAGGGCCTTTGGTACCAGGGGTACCAGTTAAAAGGGACTTACCTGGATGCCAGTGTGTGCCAATTGTGGAAACAAAGGTACAGGTTAGGGAAAGAACACTGGTGCTGGGGCCTGATTAGCAGGCCTCAGCACACTTTCAAATCATAACTTGGCATCAGCAAAGGCAAAAAGTCAGGGGGTAACCATGCCAAGGAGGCATTTCCTTACAAGGGGTTACTGGGGGTCTTGAGGTATACCAAGTAGGTTGTATCTCCCTTTCTCTCAACTATTTCATTAGACCCAGTCCAATGGTTTTGGAGAGTCCTGGGCTTCACTAGCTCAATCTCCCACATTTTCTGTCCAGGTTAAAATTCCACAGAGGTAGCCATCTGGTCCTACTGTTGTGTAGCCATTTTAGTTATAGCTTCATGCACGTTATTTTAACACACTAGGCCGCTGGGCACTTTAACCTAGATACATTTTATTCAGCTTTGCTTTATTATTATTACAATAACCATCTTTACGGTCTTGTTTGTTTTCACCTATCTAACTGTTTTTGCCTAGGCCAGCACTCTGTTCTTAAACAAGACATTCTTGATCACTCTGTGCTTCATTCAAGGCTGCAGTTCAGTACATTGCCGGTGAACGTGGTAGTAGTTTAGTCTCCAACATTTGTAGAAAATACACATCCTTACGTAGGGACATTTTCTCAGAACATCAGCTGTGTTATTATATAAACACTTCCTTGTCCCTTATACGTTAGAGGGAGATTCCAGCCAGGGAACCACGACTGTATGCTGATTGCTGAATGCTTCGCTACAAATGCTAACTCGGACCACAGGTCTTTGCTCAGGTATGGGGGTTGATGTCTTCCCAGGGGAACCTAAAAGGCAGAATTAGAGCTTAACATGCTGTGCTCAAATTATAACCTAGATAGGAAATAGTCCATTGATTATAGTGACAATATGATAGCGTTGTTTTTATGCTTCACTTTTCTCGTCACAATTCTAATACTGTTGTCATCCTGGTTATTGCAGCTCACGCTTTGCTATCTAAGATGCATTCATTTTATTAAACTCATCATTGAAACATAGACTGCTTCTGTTTGTCATTTATATATGAGACCAAGTTGTAAATGAGAGAACCGGATGCGACCTGAGTGACCACAACTTTCCATGAGAAGCCTAGTATGTCATGCGCTCGGCTGTCCAATCATCACTATCCTGTGGTAAGGATGAGGCACTGCTAGTTGGGTGGAGCAAAACCCGGATTAGAGCGACAGGTGTCACCCGCAGTGGGTTAGACTCAGTCTCCCACATCACAGGTGATTCTGCTGCTCAAAATCCAGTAGTCTCATTAGAATAATGAGAGCCTATGCGACACTACCACTGCTTCATCATCTCCTGGCTTGCCTCCAAATTCTCAGAAGCCTTCTTCAGGAACTTGGCCATCTGGTTCCTGAACATTAGCATGTAGACAACCACATTCTGGGGATGTTTCTTGGTTGCTTGCCCCCAACCTTTTTAGTTAGACTGTGACCAGGGTGACCATACAGAAGCTCAAAGGGGCTGAATCCAACCCCTTCTGTGGTAATCCCTGTAAGCAAATAACAGGCAAGGCAAGAGGACATCCCACTTCTCCCTTAGGGGGTCAGGTAGGCCCCCAGTCATGGCCTCTAGGATCCTGTTAAGCTCTTTCTGTGCTTGACAGAACTCCTCCCTGCTGGGTCCCCCTTATGCTTGCCAACATGCAGGAAACCAAGGGATGCAATGTCCTCCTTAGTGGGTCCAGGGCAGCCTCCTCTGGTACCCCATCCACCTCCTCGGGAAGACAAACAGGGGCTGGTTTCCCACCCCCTCTGCCCATCCCTCTTTTGGCAGATGCCTAGAATAGTCTTCCAGGCTCCTGACCTTTTTGACTCCCTTTCCGGGCAGCCATTGACCTGCTGATCACACAGACACACTCAGGCAACACACTCAGGCAACCCAAACATTCCCAGATTGGACCTGGGTTTCACTTCCTTCCAGGCAGTGTGCTCCAGGTAATTTCCTAGCAGACAGTCTACAGGCATGGCAGGGCTCACAGCAACTTTCAGAAGACCTTAGACATCCACTCAAAGGCAAATTGGGCCACAGGTTAGTGTTAATCCTGGTTGTCTGCTACTATAAACTGGTGGAATTTATTGGGAATGACTTACTCTGTGGATGCCAGATCATACTTTACTGTAGTAATGCTGACTCCTGTGTCCCTCCGAGCCTACACCCTCTATGGCTTTGGGCACCATCACTTCATCACCCAGGGACAGTAGGCTAAGCTCACTAACTTCTCCCCTCCTAACTAGGACAATCCCCCCCCCCCAAGCATGACACTTTCCAACCCAGGGGGTTTACATCCAGGGGGAGGATGTGCCCTCCTGGGACTCTTGGGGTCCCTATACTCATAGCACTTGGGTTTAGATTTGTTTTCACTTGAGAAGCCTTTCTTGTGGTAGCCAGATTTGGATGGGTATCCTTTCCATTGAGAACTATTTTGAGGTCCTTGGGAAGACTTTTTTTAATGCACTTTTCTTCTGCTGGGAACCCTGACCACCCTTTTGCAAGTCCCCCCAGATGCGTTTTGGACATTCTGGTGTTGGCCCAGAGTCTGCCTCATAGCTAGCTTCATGAGGTCAGTCAGCTTGCTGTCTACCAGGTATTGGGTGTTGGTGCAGCTCTGTAAAACAGCTCTTGAGCATGAGCTCCCTCAAAATCAGGTTGGACAGCCCATTGAAATCATCCATCCTGCTACCTCTAAACCAGCCCTTCAGTGCCTTGCTACTCTAATCCAGAACGTCCACCCAAGTCTGCTTGGGAAGCTTGTGGCTGTCCCTGAACCTCTGTCTATAATTTTCAAGGGTCAACACAAAAACGTAGAAAGAAGAATGGCCTTCATGGGGGTATACCTAGTCTGGTCCTCTACCTCTAGAGTCAGGAGTGTGTTTTTCCCCACTGGAGGCATGTATTTCCACAAGCATCTACCCTGGTGCTCCTCTGGAACCTTATGGTCCCTTATAGATTCCTCATCTATATCATCCCCCACCCCGTAACTGGGCACCAGGTCTTTGGAAATGTGGACTCTCATCTCTCTAGTAGAAACTGCTAATTTGCTTCCATCATTGCTGCTGGGCTCTTCTTGCTTGGCTTTAATGTCCAGCTCCTTCAGGCTCATCTCATGGGCGAGCATGATCTTTTTTTATCCACACTTAGTATGGCCAGTTCCAGCTCCAGCGTGAGCTTCCTCTCCTCCCCCCTGTCCTCTACCTCCCATTGAGAAAGGCCTTTGGAAATTACACTGCTCCCTGCCCCATCCTGGGTATCCTGATTCTCCTCCTGGGAGCAGGGATGTTCCTCCTGAAGTCTTTTGCTGTTCCTGGGGGGCTTAGTCCTCTTCTGCATCCTGTCCCAGGTCCGCTTGTGGATCATCCTACTTTGTTGTTGATTGCAGCCTCTTGACTTCCTCATAGTCTGGGAGGAATAACTGTAGGTTCACCTTGGAAGCCCACTTGTCCAATTTTAGCCCTCACTCCTTTTAGAGCGTTTGCAGCTCAGCCTTGTTGAGGCTGTTGACATTGATCAGATCCATCTCCATGGTAGCAGAGGAAGGAAGGGTCAGTTAACTTTGGAAAAAAAAAAATAATGGACAATGGAGTCTAAGGAAAATTAAAAAAGTCAGCTCTGATGCCAAAGTATTTATCTTTGATTTTTGTGTAACACCAATCACATTATGGTACTGCAAAAACACAAGTTCTGATCCACATCACTGATAAATTGGGCTGTTGTTTGACAGGGGTGTGAACACTGGTGAAGCAACAGCCACAATCCCTTGCAGAGTGGACCATAAAAAGTCACTTCATGAACCTGTGCTTAACCCTGGGTAGCTAGGCACAAAAAGCACTCAGGCTAAACTTAAGGGTAATGTGTTAAGTATTTATGCAGTACTGCACTGACAAAGCAGGGTTGTTAAGCCTATTGTGTGGTGGTGGAGCTCAGCCTATTTAGTTGCATGTGGACTATGCTTAGCTCCACCCCCATCAAGTCAGTTAATGGCCCATTCAGGCTCTGCTGCTTTCCCTATTGTGAGACTGTCTGGGGGAATTCACAAAGTCCCAACTGTCAGTTACACCCAGTCATGCCTAAGGCAGGATACAGGCACAGAGGGCTAAGGGCAGGAAAATGGCAACTTTTTTAAAGTGGAATTTTCAAACTTGTGATGATAAATCTGACTTTATCAGGGCTTATCATTACATATTCATCCGTACCAAACATGATATATCTACCACCTCTGTTTTAAGAATTTCAACCTATTAATTTTAATAAGGAATCCCAAATGTTACCCCACGGAGGGGTAGGCCTTTCAGTGTGGAGAAAGTGAATTTGGGAATTTTTCACTCCTGTGGGCTACTTAGGGCCTACCTTAGGGGTGAGTTATATTTAATAAAAGGGGAGTTTAAGGCTTGGCGAGTGGTTTTAAATTCCAAGTCGACATGGCAGACAGTCACTGCCTTCAGGCTGCAATAGCAGGCCTGGGACACTTTAAGATGCCACTTAAGTGGGTGGCACAATAAGTGCTGCAGCCCCACTGGTAGCATTTCATTTACATGCTTAAATATATGATAAATCTCTTTACAAGGGATTTACATGTAAATAAATATGGTAATCAGGTATATGCCAATCAAACCATGTTTAGGAGAGTGAGCACATGCACTTTAGCAATGGTTAGCAGTGGCAAAGGTTTCGGAGTCCTAAGGCCAACAGGGAAACATCCAGACAAAATGGAGGCAAGCAGGCAAAACATTTGGTGGAAGACCACCCTAAGACTGAAATACATTTACAACTGCATTTACATTGGTGCATAGGCCTCAACAGGTTGCTGGTTTGAGGTAAACGAAAAATAGGCATTTTCTAATTTAGCTTAAGTATGAGTGTCTTTCATACAGTCTTGTCCAATAAATGTAGTTTGAAAGATATACATTCTAATTTTCATTTAGGTGAGCCAAACAGAATAGACTTCCCCTGCCATCCTAATAAATACATATACTTGTGCCCACTTACCATTTTACTAACATGAAATTATGATTAATAGATGTTTGTATGATCTCACTAGTACATTTATGCCCTTCACTCGCTTGAACATTACATCGCTAATAAGAATATTATGTGATCTACTGAGAAACATGCCACTTATGAGTTTGAAACTCAACTTACAGTCAGAACATGTCTATTGCAACTTATGCCTACTCCCACCCTACAGATTGTGCGCAGCTTGCCAAAACATTCAATAACTGTATCCTTTACTGCTACTCATGTGTCCTTATTCAGTTGGTGAACAAAAAGATAAATCTGAAGGAATACTTGCCAAACCTACCAATGTGGGGAGTAGGCTATGTCCTATGTCACTAGATCCTAGATCTGGTGCATATAAAGTCTGAGTACTTACTGTGGGCACACTGGCACAGGTCACTTTTGTGAAACTGAGTATGAAGAAGTCAGAGATTATAGATGAGTGTGCTCTACTGGAAAATGTACTACTTGTTAATCTGACACTCCCAGTCACTGATGCAGCTGGCAGCATTTTGGGATCTGCTTTCCTTTCTGTTTAGCCATCAGTGGAACATAATTACACTTTTGGTCAGCATATTAATCTAACAGAATCTCTATGTCCTTTCACCTGGCACTTTCGGGTTATCATTTCTACTGCAAATCCAATCTCTGGGGGTCATTCTGAGACTGGCGGGTGGCGGAGGCCGGCTGCCAGACTTCCCCCCTCCAAAATACCGCTCCGCGGTCGAAAGACCGCTGAGGGTATTTTGGCTTTTGCACTGGGCTGGCGGGCGACCGCCAAAAGGCCGCCCGCCAGCCCAGTGCAAAAGAGCCTTCCCACGAGGACGCCGGCTCAGAATTGAGCCGGCGGAGTGGGAAGGTGCGACGGGTGCAGTGGCACCCGTCGCGTATTTCAGTGTCTGCAATGCAGACACTGAAATACAATGTGGGGCCCTCTTACGGGGGCCCCTGCAGTGCCCATGCCATTGGCAAGGGCACTGCAGGGGCCCCCAGGGGCCCCACGACAACCCATACAGCCATCCTGTTCCTGGCGGGAGAACCGCCAGGAACAGGATGGCGGTATGGGCTGTCAGAATCCCCCATGGCGGCGCAGCAAGCTGCGCCGCTATGGGGGATTCCCAGGGCAGCGGGAAACCCCTGGGAGACCGCCTGTTTTCCACTTCTGACTGCAGCAAAACCGCCTCTGTCAGAATGCCCTGCGGGGCACCGCCAGCCTGTTGGTGGTGCTCCCGCCGACCCTGGCCCCGGCGGTAAGGAACCGCCGGGGTCAGAATCACCCCCTCTGTGTCTTTTACATTAGATCCCAGGTTCTCATTGAGGTTGAATTTCAGGTCTGTAATGCAAAACAAAATAGAACTCTGAAAGCAGTCTTGCAAAACCTACCAATAAGGGTCATAGCCCAGAGCCTACTATTTTGATCGTGACATTCTACCACTTTATTAAGACCAAGTAAATCCTGTTTATAACCATTAAAAATGATTAAAAGTAACCACAAGAGAGCCCAATTAGGGGGGATATGACACCTCAACTGGGCTCCAAAAGCTAATAAGAGGCTTACATCATAGTAAGCATGCAGTGACCTCGCCAGGATGAAGTATCAAGGAGTTTAAGAGGTAATCAGCTGACTTTGCAAAGTTGGTTCTGCACCTTTCAGTTGACTATTACATTTGACTTCACGTGATGCTTTTGGAACCAGGAGTGATGGCTGCTCAGAGGAACCATTGTAGGGACAGTGTGGCCCAACAATGGGGCATTGGGGTATGATTGATTCATCAACTAGTTTTTGATGATGCTGAGGGTCATCTTTGGCAGGAACTCTTTATTCAGGCTGAGTCTGAGGACGAGGACAGGGAGCTGCTGCTAACTATCAATTTTCCATGTAACATGCAAATAGGCATTTATGTTATATAATAGAGTGCATGGCCCATGGCTGTGTCTGCTGTGAAACAATCAATGTTGTGCATGGTAGATTTATGCTACATACCAACCATGGCTTCTCCTTAGAGAAGAAGGTTGAAGCTCAGTTTGTACTCATATTAAGGTAACACATACTGTGAGAGTGGAAACGTATAACAGTATTGTACGATGCATCAGTTGATCGTAATCTTTACCATATTTTGAAACTGCTTCTTCAGTATCTGTGGGGAATTGGACTATTGTTCGAGGAAGATAATTACCCACTTTAATATTAATCACAATCCTGGTCAGGATGAAAATCTAAAGTCACTAAATAAACCTGAGCTCAAACCTTCTGGTAGCTGTGGGACAAAGCAGACTGGCTTAACCTAAAGGCAATAAGTAAAGCATTTATGCAGTACAAAATCAGTAGGAAAGCCAAAATTCAACACAAAAAAATCCCTAACTGACTTATAAAAATGGAATACATCCTAATAAATATAATGATGCCAAAACAAGAACACATCCAAAAAGAGAACCGGTGATATGATTTCATGAAGTTTTAAATAAAAATAGCACCAAAAAACATTGCATGCCAACTGCAGCCAACTGGTTGAGTTAGACCAGGGCGTATGCCCAATTTGAGGCCAACCATGATAGATCATGGATCGAGTACAGCAATCGGGTTCGACCTGGTCAGAGGATTTAGCTTTGGATTTAGGGATTGATTTAGATTTCAGCGGAGAGGTTACTCTGTCACAAAGGTGATGGATATTCTGTTCACCAAAATATAACATCCCATTGGAAATAATGGAATTCACATTTCGCCAAATGGTATACCCTTCACCGTTGTGACGGAGTAACCCATCCACTGAAATCTAAATCAAACCCTTAGACTCAGTAATGGAAGTCCAAAATCTTCAGTAGGGCAAGTGTGCAGGCTGTGACTAGGGAGGGCTCTATTGGGTAAGATAGCCATTGGACAAGGTCCTGTTGCAGCTGTTGTCTTTTGTTAGGAAAGCTTCAACTGGGAGAAATTCAAATTTCAGGAGGACTATACTTTGAAACATCCCAAGGTTCCAGGACCATTGGAAAGCACTTGGGGGTCCAGACTCAAACCAGCAGTAGCCATCTGCAGGATTTGTGGCTGGTCCAGCTGAAAGTAGTCAGATGGACAGTTGAGGAAAAGGCACCATGTAACGTGTTGTGCCTCTGTAGCTTGAACAGAAGGCCAACATTATGACCTTTGGAGTCCACTTCTTTGTCCTGGGTACAGGAGGGAGTACATGTCCAGTTCTTTGGGACTCTTCTCAGGTTTCAGACCTGCTGGTTCAATCCTATTCTGATCTTTCACAGGTCCAGTAGTGTTGTGAGAAGGGCAAAGGTGCTGCCACACTCTTACTTAAATGTTTTAATGATATCTGTATTTAACCACTGCTCCATATTGACCACTGACTCCATTTTGTGCTCAGCTTCGCTTCACACACCATCACATTGGCAGCCACCAGCTCCATTCCATTTAATTTAGCTTTAACTACTGCCACGTTAGAGGTGCAGAAGTTGCCAGTATTTTTCTGCGCACAAGTTATGCAATGTGTTTTTCGCTCATGTTTTCATTCTATGTGTTCTCTTCTCACCAAGGGCTACGACATAATATGGGGGAGCGAAAGCGATATAAGGAGTGTGAGAAAGTAGCCTCTTTCTAACATGGCTATCCCCATTTTTTGCCTGTTTGTGATTGTTTGTCAGTGTATTTTTACTGTCTCACTTGGATCCTACTAGTCAGGAACCCAGTGCTCATAGTTTAAAACCTATTTGTCAGTGTGTTTTGCCTGTATCACTGGGATCCTACTAGCCAGAACCTCAGTGTTCATAGTGTTTGACCTTTATGTGTTGTCAGTATGCTTGACTATGTCACTGAAGTTCTGCTAATCAGAACTCTAGTGCTTATGCTCTCTCTACTTACCAAATTTGTAACTACAGTGTAGTGACTACATATTCCAATTCTGATTGGCACACTGGACCCCCTTATAAGTTCCTAGTATATGGTACCTAGATACCCAGGGCATTGGGGTTCCAGGAGATCCTTATGAGCTACAGCATTTGTTTTGCCAGCCATAAGGAGCTCGAACAAACCTTTCTTTAGGACTGCCACTGCAGCTTGAGTGAAATAGTGCACACACTATTTCACAGCCATTTTCCACTGCACTAAGTAACTTATAAGTCACATATATGTTTAACCTTCATTTACTGAAGGCTAGGTGCAAAGTTACAGTGTGTGAGGGCACCCTTGCACTAGCAAAGGTGTCCCTACATTGTCCAGGGCCAATTCCCCAGACTTTGTGAGTGTGCGGACACCTTTATCAGTGTGTACTACATATATGTCAATACATATATGTAGCTTCACAATGGTAACTCCGAATATGGCCATGTGAGGTGTCTAAGATCATGGAATTGACCCCTCAATTTGGTATTGGGGGGCCAATCCCATGCACCATTGGGCGCTCCACCATGGACCCCCAGTACTGCAAGACCAGCCCTCTGAGGTTTCCACTGCAGCCCCAGCTGCTGCCACCTCAAAGACAGGGTTCTGTCCTCCTGGAATCTGAGCAGCTCAGTCCCAGGAAGGCAGAAAAATGCATTTCCTTTGGTAGGAGGGTGTTACACCCTCTCCCTCTGGAAATAGGTGTTACGGGCTCTGGGTAGCCTCCCAGAGCCTCTGGAATTGTTTTGAAGGGCACAGATGGTGCCTTCCATGCATAAGCTAGACTACACCGGTTCAGGGGCCCCCAGTCCCTGCTCTGGCACAAAACTGGACAAAGGAAAGGGGAGTCACCCCTCCCCTGTCCATCACCACCCCAAGGGTGGTGCCCAGAGCTCCTCCAGTGTGTCCCTGGTGTTATCCATCTTGTTTTCCAAGGTGTGGGGACACTCTGGAGATCTCTGAGTGGCTAGTGCCAGAGGTGACATCAGAGACCCCTCCTGATAGGTGCATACCTGGGTAGGTAGCCAATCCCCCTCTCAGGGCTATTTAGGGTCTCTCAGATTCAGCTTACAAGACCCCTCCAGGAATCCTCTGCATCCTCAGCTTCAGCTTCTGACCATTGGATCAACCACAGACTGCTCCAGGAACCCATGTACCTTCAACAAAGTATCCAGGACAACTCCTGTGACCTGCAACTTCAGCTCTAGCCAGCATTTGCAACAGTTTCCAAGGTATGCATGCTCTAAGGACTCACTGTCTTCACTCTGCACCAGAAGAACCAAAGGAATCTCCAGTGCAGTGATGGAGTCACTTCCCTGCTCCTTCAGGCACCTTCTGCGACAGGTGGTGGACCAACATGACCCAGACTGTCCTAAGGTCCAGCTGTCCAACTTTGGTGGAGGTAAGAGCTTACCTTCCTGTTTTGTGACAGTACCCCTGTGCACCATGTCCTCTCCAGCTCCTTGGGCTTCTGTGCACGTCTTCCAAGAATCCTTCATACACAGTGTAGCCCAGGTCCCCAGCACTCAATCCTGTGACGCACAACTCGCTGAGTTGTTCTCCGGCGATGTGCGACCTTCTTTTGTTGTGCTGCACCAACCGCACTTTGCATCTTCTTTGTCCCCATGTCCTGGGACTCCGGTGGGTGCTGCCTGGTCTTCTGTGGGCTCTCTCCAGTGTTGGGAGCCCCCTCAGCCTCCTCAGTACGATTTGAGGCCTCCAGGTCCCTCCTGGGTCCATTTTGATGCAAACCGCTACCTTGCTTGAACCAAGGCTTGTTGGACTAATCCAGCGATGCAAACAGCCTGCATCCAACATCTCAACGTGGGACATCTCAAGCACCACGCAGGAACCTGTAGCCATCTTCTTTGGTGCTCTTCTGCAGACTTCTTCTAACCCGAGAATCCTCTTTTGCAACATCATCTAGGTTGGCAGAGGCTCCTGTCCTTCCTGGAATCTTCAGCGACTCCCTCTCTTAACAGGTCTACAGGTCCAGGAATCCACCATTTGTTGATTGGAGTCTTGCTTGGTTCTTGCAATATCTCTTATCACAACGTGTAGTGTGTCCTGAGGAAACTTGCAGCACTTTACTCCTACTTTCCCAGGCTCTGGGGTGGGGTATTTTACTTTCCTTTGGTGTTTTCTTACACTCCCAGCGCCCCTTTACTCACTACACTTGCTGAGGGGGGAATTTGTGATTTGCATTCCACTTTCTTAATATATGATTTGTGTTGCCCCAAGGCCTATTGCATTCTATTGTATTTTCCACTGTTTGCACTATTCTATGACAATTTAATTTCCTGACTTTGGCTCTCCTGTATATATTGTGCATAATGCTTACCTCCAGAAGGAATTTTGCCTCTAAGATATTTTTGGCCTTTTGTCACTAAAATAAAGTACCTTTATTTTTTGTAACACTGAGTATTGTCTTTTAATGTGTATAAGCACTCTATAACTATAGTGGTATGCAGGAGCTTTGCATGTCTCATAGTTTAGCCTAAGCTGCTCTGCTACAGCTACCCCTAGACACCCTAACCTGCTAGAAAATTGCCTACATTTCACTAATGAGGGATAACTGGACCTGGTAAAAGGTGTAAGTACCTTAGGTACCAACTACAAACCAGGCCAGCCTCCTACAAGGAGATACCAGGAGAATGTTTATGGTACAGCAAGGAACAGCTTGGTTTTGAGAATGCACCTTGGAATTTGGCCAGTCTCAATGTGTTTTCTTGAAACTGACCTGAAATAGCTAGCATTTGGACCACAACTCACAGGATGGGAGTTGAATTTCTAGAATTCTCCTCTTCGGCTTGTTTAAGGTATATAAGAGACGGAAACTGAACAACTGTGGAAAAAAGACCTCACTTTTGTGGGTAGACCTAGTGCCCGCGACAGGAAACAGCCCAAAACATAACATGCACACAAAGTATTTTTCCACCAAAAAATGTCCCTCTTTTTCCAATGTGGGTAGCTCTAGATTTTAGATCCTAACCCAGCTGGCATCTGGGGAAACCTAGCCAAACTGTACATTGTTGAACCAGGACACCTAGAAGTATCCAAGATGAGCTGACTTTTGTGGTTCTCATAACATTTTGTTACCCAGAATACCTTACAACTTTCAAATTTTGACTAAATAAACCACATTTTCCTCACACATCCGTGATGGGAAGTTCGAGAATGTGCTAGGAGCCGCAAACTTTCTTACACTTGCCATTTTCCAAAATTTCCCAATAAAAATAGTACCTTACTTGTGTAGATAGACCTAGTGCCTGTGACAGGAATCAGCATAAAACACAACATTAACACAGTGCATTTCTACACTGGAAATCGACCATTTTTTCCAATGTGGGTTGCTCTAGATTTTAGCCCCTTGCTCAGCTGGCACCTAGGCAAGTGTAAAATGTTATTAACAAAAGATTTTACAAAAATGAAATACCCTATTAATAATTGAAAGGTCAAAAACTGAACCAACGAATCACAGCTCATGAGATGTAAAGCCGCAGGAAAGCACAAAACGATTTACAGGCCATTCATACACCTTTCATGCATGACACACAAAAGACTAGCCATAGACCCAACACATTATAGCACTCACATCAACAGACAGCTCCATTCAAGAACCCATGACTTGTACGCCCATGTGACTGACACAGACGGAGAGTGTGGCTGACGAAGAGTGTGGACAGGCAATTGGCTAGCAGTGTGTGTAGTGACCAGCAGCAAGACACTAATCACACACCACCAGCCAAGGGCAAGTTTACGCACACCGCCAGCCTAATGCCTGTCCACGAATACCACCACCCAAGTGCCAGATCACACAAACTCCAGGCCAAGCACCAGTCCATGCACACTGCCAGCCAAGTGCCAGTCAATGCACACCACCAGCTAACCGCCAGTCCATGCACACCTCCAGCCATGCACCAGCCCATGCACACTGCCAGCCATCAACAGGTCCATGCACACTGCCACCAGTACATGCCCAGTGTCAGCCAAAGGTTAGTTCACGCACACCACCAGCAATGTGCCAGTCCAAAAACATTGCCAGCCATGTGCCAATCCATGCAAACCTCCAGCCTACCACCAGTCCATGCACACTGCCAACAAAGCACTAGTCTAAACATTTTGCTAGCCAAACGCCACTCCATGCACACTACCAGCAAAGTGGCAGTCCATGCACACCATCAGCCAAGTGCCAGTCCACGCTTACTACTAGCAATGGGCCAGTCCATGCACACTGTCATCCAACCACCAGTCCTCACGAACCTCCAGCCAATCGCCACTCCATGTACATTCCCAGCCAAGCAACAGTCCATACACACTCCCAGCCAAGCGCCATTTCACATACACCACCAGCCAAGTGCCAGTCCACACACATTGCTAGCCAAGTGCTGGTCAATGCACTACACCAGCCAAGTGCCAGTCAATGCACACTGCCAGCCAAGAGCCAGTCTATGCAGATCTCCATCCAAGCGCCAGTTCACGCATACCACCAGCCAAGCACGAGTCCATGCACACCGCCAGCCAAGCCAAGGCCATGCACACCGCCATTACATTTTTTGGAACAAAAAAGAAAACACAAGCCATTTGGAAGTAGATGAAAAACTATAACAGCAAACACAACATTTAAATACATCACATTAATGCCAACTGGGAAATCTGAACAAAAAATGTAAAGCGATATACACCAGTCAGTTCACGGTTGCTTCCAATAATTCCATTGCATGTGGTCCAATTTAAAACATGGGGGCATATTTAACCCAGGTTCAGAAGTACACTCAGACAAGTATAGTATATATGACTCTACTTCTGCATGCCTCTTTGGACACAGACTCTACATCTCCTACAGAGAAAGTGTTTTTAGAGTGTGGGAGGAATGTAATCAGGATAGTGGTGATCTTTCAATCCAGCCACATCCTCTACCATTCTAACTCTAGGAACACATATCTGTTTCACTACATCACGGCTGCCTATCACAGACTGCTTAAACTGAACAAATGTCATCTTTGAATCTGGAGAACAATCCTTTAATACAATAAAAGCATTGAAGGCTGCTAGATGCAACACATGAATAGCCAACATCTTATAAAAAATGTAAGCCTTATTAACAGCAGTGTAAGGATCCAACATTTGATCAACTCTATCTACACTACCCCGGTGCTTAGAATAGTCTAAAGTGCAAACAGGTTTGTGTGCTTAAGTCATCTGACCCCAATCAGTCACAGGTGAAGTACTTTCATCATGAATGGTTGTCAGCATGTGGACATCTCTTCTGTCTGCAAATTTCATAGTTAGACGTTCATCACTAGCAAGGCACTGCACTGTCCCCTCTGAAGCTTTTTGCATACAAGCTCTTCAGGGCGAATTGAGCTACAAGCAACAGTGTCAATTTTTAACAATGTCATGAACAACTGGATACTAATGTAGACATTATCTATGTATTTGATGGAGGCCTTAGTTAAAAGGTCCTCTGCTAAGTTCCCACCCATTTTTCTCACTAACTCAAAAAGTGGATGGACAACCAGGGGGGTCAATCAAATAATTCGTATCAGTGTACACCCTGAAATTATAGACATATCTATTGCTACTCTCAGACAGCATATACATCTTAATTCCATACTGTGCCATCTTGCTAGAAATGTACTGTGTAAAAACCAAATGGCCCTTGAACAGGACCAAAGACTCATCTACAGCTATTTCCCTGGAACATAGATCTCTGAAAATCGATTTACAAAGCGATCAAGGACAGGCTAAATCTTAAAGAGATGGACACAATTGGGATGATATTGTGGCAATACTGTTAGCATTATCAGCAAAATGCAGCATCCAAAGCAGAAGCAAATGCCAATCATGACTTGTGGTTGCAGGAAATATAACGGTTGACATCAGGAGACTAGCAGACCAATATGAAGGAAGCTACGGCTTCCTTATCCAATACATCAAAAAAGTTAAACCCAGGATCTACCTGATTTGTGGGAGTCAATCAGTTAGCTCTAGAGTGGGGCTTAAGTCTGACACTGTTGTCCATCAAATAGTGTTCAGCATACAAATTAGTTTGGTCAACCATCTCATCGAAAAATACATTGTCCATAAACCAGTGAAAGAAACTTATAGACAAAAAGTTTTTAGTATTCACTCTTCACCCTGCTGCACCAGCAAAGGCAGGCAACACAAGCTGCACCGTGTTGGGGCAACCCAGAGTTCAGCACTTCCAGTGGGAAGCCTTTCAG
Source organism: Pleurodeles waltl (assembly GCF_031143425.1). Classification (NCBI taxonomy): domain Eukaryota; kingdom Metazoa; phylum Chordata; class Amphibia; order Caudata; family Salamandridae; genus Pleurodeles; species Pleurodeles waltl. The sequence continues at coordinate 878,412,448 of NC_090438.1, read as the reverse complement.
CCCTAGGATGCAAACCAGATGCCTCTTGCTGAACTATTGGTATACATCTGTCCTCCTCTAAAAGAGGCATTTCCTTCACACTGAGAGTTACTTCATCATCAGTTGATTCCTCTCTGACAGACAATTCACTACTAGAACTTGAAAGTGGTGGCCCGTGTCGGAGTACCAGCGCTTCCCCAGTGGGTAAGTACAAGGAGGGCATGGTGCCATCCTAAGCACACGCCCACCGTGGCTGAGGACGGCTCTGCGCTGCCCTCAACATTCAAGGGGTTAAATCCCAGGGTTATATGTGTAAAAAATGTTCCTTTTTTAAAAGACAGCAGTACTTAGTATCACTGTTATATGGTCTGTAGCTTTTGGTTAACCCATATGATATGTTGATGAATAACTGTTTTGGGTGTTAGCGCCTTAGGAGTTCATAGCTTTATGTCCACTTATGCATTACAACCCTCCTGCGCACTTTAGCTCAGAGTTCTTACATAATTATTTTTTTTCATAAATATAAAGTTACATTTCTGTTCTAGCATTATAATTCCTATTGTTTATACGTATTTTGCTATCTAGTTTTAAGAGCATGTGTTGAGAAATTTTAAACTGACAGTGTCGGAATTTTGTAGTAAATGATAAAGGACAATAGTTTACCGGGGCCAACGGGCTTACATTGGAGACGAAAAGGATCTTAGGGGGCGGTAAATGAAGACATACGGTACCCATTCCTGTGTTCATCTGTGAGGGAAGCATGCTGCCTTGAACTGTGAACATAACTGTTTTTTAGGTCGAGCATTAGCGTTAGACCTGCTGAATACTTTTAGTATACTTATACTGTGGTACAAAGCTATTTTATTTGTTAGTTGCAGTGTCCTTCAAAAATCCTTGCTTGCTAGTGGTCAGTTCTGCCTCTTTGTCCTTCCTTTTTCTCTTTGGGAGCAGCACAAAGTACTGTATAATTACGCTATGTCCTGCTTATCTGTTCTGTAAGGGACTTTTTTCCTATTATTTGCTTGCTTGTCTTACACTGGGGGTGTGTGTTCAGTCCCTCCTCCCCACCAGCTCCCTCTGTAAACATAAACCAACAGCAGTGGGGAGCTTTTCCAGGGCCAGCTCGCTCTCGCTCTCTTCCTCTAGTTATTTTCAGTCTGTGTGGCAAGAAACGTCCAGTCAGTAATTTACAACACTAAGGCCCTCATTCGGACCTTGGCGGGCGGCGGAGGCCGCCCGCCAAAGTCCCGCCGTCAAAATACCGTACCGCGGTCGCAAAACCGCGGCGGGTATTTTGACTTTTCCCCTGGGCTGGCGGGCGGCCGCCGAAAGGCCGCCCGCAGCCCAGGGGAAAACGACCTTCCCACCATGAAGCCTGCTCGTAATCGAGCCGGCGGAGTGGGAAGGTGCGACGGGTGCTACTGCACCCGTCGCGTATTTCACTGTCTGCTATGCCCTCTTACGGGGGCCCCTGCAGTGCCCATGCCATTGGCATGGGCACTGCAGGGGCCCCGCGACACCCCCTACCGCCATCCTGTTCCTGGCGGGCGAACCGCCAGGAACAGGATGGCGGTAGGGGTGTCAGAATCCCCCATGGCGGCGCAGCGAGCTGCGCCGCCATGGGGGATTCAAATGGGCAACGGAAAACCGGCGGGAGACCGCCGGTTTTCCATTTCTGACCGCGGCCAAAGCGCCGCGGTCAGAATGCCCAAGGGAGCACCGCCGGCCTGTCGGCGGTGCTCCCGCCCCCGTTGGCCCTGGCGGTGCAACACCGCCAGGGTCATAATGAGGGCCTAAGAGCTCTAACTCGAGCAAACAAGAGACCATTGCATTCCAAATGCTTGTATCTATAACGCTTTCATGTGAACATGCAGTGGCCACGAGGAGTTTTCTTAAGCGCAGTAATAAAGACACCTGTCTTCAATCCACAGGGCTTTAATGTAAGCATAATATTTCAAGGCTGACAGATCGGCTCGCCATTATGGAAAGCAACCGAGCCTGCTTCCCACTGAGGTCTGTTTAATCTACAGGGCTACATAATCATACAGTGAAATGGTGCAGTAGTATTTCTTGTTTATTTTTACAAGGGTTACGTGTGAGAGATATGCATTCATGTGGTTGTAGTTTGTGGTGTTTTATTGCTGTGGGAACGGAGAGTTACCACCTTCATTGTTCAGTCATGAAGCTGCAAAAGAAGCCCCGCCCCTTTCCCCGGTTATATCAATAAGCAGCTGCTGGCTTGGGTAAATTCAGGGCAACTGCTCTCGGACTGTGTATACATTTCCTGGGCATCTCTCCTTTTCAATGCAACTGGTCTCGCATTTGCTTGAGTTAGAGCTATTAGCGTTATAAACTCCTAACCGGACTTTTGCCACACAAATGAAAAGAAAAAAAAACGCAGCGCGATCGCGCTGAAATTGAAAAAGAAAAAGCTAATTGCTCGAACTCGTTTTAATGCACTTTGACTGCTGTATCAGCCCATAGGAAAGTGGAAAAGTAACGTTTTAGATTGACAACGCAGAAACATGAAAGTTATGTAATGCTATAAGTATTATAAAATCCACGTATTACAATGCGTGGAGGGATGTCTGATAGAAAAGACCAGTTAATGAGCAATCTCATTTAGACCCCCAAGCCAACCAAGCAAGTTTGAAGAAGATGATGATTCTCCACTCCCTCCGCCTTCCCCCACCCCCCGTTTTAACAAAAATACATTTGAACCCGAGAGCTGTGGTTAGAAGACATTATTTTCTTTAATGACATCTGCACAGTGCTGCTCCTTAGGAGATTTGCATTAGATTGCGGCTTTGTGGGTTTTGTAAATCTGCTAACCATGACTCAGGTAGTTTTGTAGTCAAATGGTTGAAAAAAGAAGAGGAAACAGGCATTTTCAATGCAACGAGTCTCGCATTTGCTCGAGTTAGAGCCATTAGCGTTGTAAACTCCTAACTGGACTTTTCTTGCCACATAAATGAAAAGAGAAAAAAACGCAGGGCGATCGCGCTGGGGTTTTTACATAGCGCAATCGCGCTGCGTTTTGTTTTTTCCTTTGTGTGGCAAGAAAAGTCCGGTTAGGAGTTTACAAAGCTAATAGCTCTAACTCCTGCAAATGCGAGACCAGTTGCATTGAAAATGCTTGTTTTATCTGTACCTTTGAGAAGGGGCGGGCAACATGGATGTTGTTGTACCGTGCAAGTTAAAAGCAGGATAGTACTGGTAACAGTAAGAATATCCCCCTCACAGTGTAAAACAAGGACGTGTCTACGCAGGCGATAGCCGGATTTATTGTTTTAATAAGTAATGGCTGTCAATGCGAGTAGATATATTGCGGTAAGTATACAAAATCTAATTAGAATCTGATAAATAAAGTCATACTAAGGTTCCATGGTGCCCGTGTCGCCTCTAGAAGTACGAGAGCGGAGAACATAAATAAAATAAAAAAGTTTACTCACACTATAAGTAGGCCTTGAATTGCTCTCATTGGGTTTTATTATACACCAGCGTGTTCTTGTTTTAACCCTTAGCAGTCATGCACTCATTTGTATTAAATAAGTTAAGGTAAAACGAGTTTTTTTTAGGTTAGGTCAACGAAGAAGCAATTTACTAAAAGGAGGTAACACTAATTGCTTCGTGCTTTTTCAGCAGTGACTTGACCCCAAATAAATGTAAACAAACACTTAAACACGATGAAAATGTAATACGGGGGGCATAGGATTGTTAAAAAAAATACATTGGAACTTGGTGAAGAGTATATATTTTTAATGTCAGTGTGTGTATCGATTTCCCATAATAAAAATACATGACGCATGTGTCAGTATGAGAGTCATGTGGTTGAATACACTTGCTGCACAGAGATGAAACCATGGGGCATATTTATACTCTGTTTGTGCCAGATTTGCGTCATTCCTCCATATTTATATGTTGACGCTAGACCCGTCTAGCGCCAAAATATTGGAGTTAAAGTCATTTTTTTTTACCGTCAAAACCTACCTTGCATCAATGAGATGCAAGGTAGGCGTTCCCGGGCAAAAAATGACTCAAAGGCCCTAGCGCCTTATTTATCCTTCCGAGCAAAAATCATGCACAGGAGGAGGAGGGCTTTAAGTAATGGCGGGAAGCTTGCTTAGCGCCATTATTTAACACCTGGGTCAGGGCAGGCGTTAGGGAACCTGTCAGCTCAGTTCCATGGTCGGAGACCATGGAAGCCGGCCACAGGTGCCCTTCTCTGCCCCCTGGGACACCCTCACCCACACCTGGAGGACACCTAAGGATTGGGGGAACCCATCCCAGGTAAGTCCAGGTAAGTTTTTTGTTTATTTTTTAAAAGTGCCATGGGGGGGCCTAACTTGGGGCCCCATACATGGCACTGTGCCCAATGCCCATGCCTATGGGACATATGTCCCCTGGGCATGGCCAATGGGCAGGTGGCATGACTTCTGTCTTTACTAAGACAGGAGTCATGTCCATGGGGGTTGTGCATCAAAAAATTACGCTAGTCAGGTTAGAGTCATTTTTCTGACTCTAACCTGACTAGTGCCATTCTTTCACGCACAACCTCCTGTTTCCCCAAGCCTCCCCCACCCGGTTAGCATGATTTATTTTAATGCTAATCGGGCCTTACCGCAAGCTAGCATCATTCCTTATATATGACGCCCGGCTGGCGTTCAGAATGGCGCTAGCGGGCTGTAAACCTTTTGACGCAAACCTGCGCTAACGCAGCTTTGCCTCAAAAAGTATAAATCAGGGCTTATGACTCTTCGGCCCATATTTATACCCTGTTTGTGTCGAATTAGCATCATTTCTTTTACGCTAATTCGAAGCAAACCTAACTCCATATTTATACTTTGTCGCTAGACCCGTTTAGCGCCATTGTTATGGAGGTAGCGTCATTTTTTAATCATGAAAACCTAATTCGTGTAAATGAGATGCAAGGTAGATGTTCCCGGGCAAAAAATGACTCAAAGGCCCCAGCTCCTTATTTATCCTCCAGTGCAAAAATCACGCACAGGAGGAGGAGGGCCTTAAATAATGGTGCTAAGCCTGCTTAGCGCCATTATTTAACGCCTGGGTATGGGCAGGCATTAGGGGACCTGTTGGCTCATTTCCATGGTCAGAGACCCTTCCCTGCCCCCAGGGACACCCGCGCCTACACCTGGAGGACATCTAATGATGGGGGGCCATCACAGGTAAGTTTTTTACATTTATTTCTAAAGTACCATAGGTGGGCCTAATTTGGGCCCAACTACATGGCACTGCGCCCAATTGCCATGCCCAGCGGACATAAGTCCCCTGGGCATGGCTATTGGGCTGGGGGGCATGACTCCTGTCTTTACTAAGGCAGTAGTCATGTCCTTGGGGGTTGTGCATCCAAACAATGACGCTAGTCAGGTTAGAGTAATTTTTTTGACTACAACCTGACTAGCGCCATTCTTTCCAGCAAAACCTCCAGTTTTCCCTACGCCTCTCCTACCCGGTTAGCATCAACATTTTTTACGCTAACCGGGCCTTAGCAACGGCTAGCGTCATAGTTTAAATATGATACCCGTCTGGCATCCAGGAATGGCGCTAGCCGGCACTATACATTTGAAGCAAACCTGCATTAATGCAGGTTTGCGTCAAAAAGTATAAATATGGGACTTCATCTTTTAAATGTTCCAGCGATAAACTAGAGGAACTTGACAGCAATAAGCTTAATAATATTTTTTCTTAAAACTCAATTATTTTCAAGGACAAGAACCATGGAGAACTTGGTCTTTTTAAAGAAATTAAGGGGTATATTTATACTTGCTTTGTTCTGTTTTAACGTCATTTATTTTGATGCTAAAATGGTGCAAAGTTAACTCCATATTTATATTTTGACGCCAGACCCGTCTAGCATCAAAATATAGAGCTTAGTGCCATATTATGGATGCTGCAAACTACCTTGCGCTAATTAGATGCAAGGTAGGCGTTGCCGTCCAGAATATCATGCTAACCCCCTAACACCTTATTTATACTCTTACGCAAAAATGACACACACAGAGTAGGGAGACCCAAATAATCGTGCTAAGCCTGCTCAGCACCATTATTTAATGCCTGGGTCTGATCGGGCGTTAGGGGACCTGTGGACCCATTTCCACGGCTAAACTCCATGGAATGGGCCCAGAGGTGCCCACCCCAAGCCCCAGGAACACCCCCACTCACACCAGAGGGACGCCATAGAATGGGGGACCCCATCCTGGGTAAGTAGAGGTAAATATATATATATATTTTTCAGTGCCAAGGGGGGCCCCTTACATGTGGCCACCTGTCTGGCACTGGGTATGATGGCCATGCCCTGGGGTCACTGGTCCCCTGTGCTGGCCTTTGGCGTGGTGGGCATGACTCCAGTCTTAACTTAGACAGGAGTCAAGTTTGGGTGGTAGTGCACTAGGAAATTACGCTAGGCTGGTTAGCAGCATATTTATTGCCGCTAACCAGCCTAGCATCATTCCTGTCCCACTAATGCCTTTTCCCTCCTGCCAACCCCCCCCGGCTAGCATCTTTCCTGTAGACGCTAGCATGTCCTTTGCGCCACCGTGCGCCATTCCAATAATATGGGCGCTAATGCAACCTTGAGTCAAAATCCATAAATATGGGCCTAAGTGCTTGAGGCAGTAGAAGTACTAAGCTTGAAAGAAAGGAGACAAGTACGTGGAGAAATGATGTCCTATTACAGAAAAAAGGGTAATTATAATGAACTTGAAAGTACACATGCTAAAGATAACTAGCTAATGTAATATTCACAATATAGCCCCTGTAACTCAAGAAATGAGGAAGTTACGGCATATCATTTCCAAATCCACATCTTTTTTTAAAATCTAGATTTCCTTGTCACAAACTACCATAATCTGAAGTCACCATGTTGTAAATCAGTAGCGATTAGATTAAGCATTAGCAGAAGACATCTTGTATTTAGCAACTATTGTGAACATTTTGCTGAATCCATTTTGTATTCATGGCAGCCATTTTCTCTGCCATGTGCTCGCCATGTGCTCTGTCCTACCTTTCTGTTAACTACTCTTGAAAATATGTCTAGTGACAAGTTATATTTAGCATCTCCCACTTTCGCACATGCCCAATAATATCTGCAGCTGTTAGTAATCAGTAACAGACAGTAATGTGTCAACTAGTCCATGAAAACTGTTAGCCCCTCCTACCTGTCGACTGTGCATTTCCATATGACCTTATATGCATGTAAGTCTTGCTTCTATAATTGTACCACCTTCTTTTAGCCCCTGCGTGGGTATGAAAGGACCATGCTCTCTTAGTTCAGTGTGCTACTTCAAACATTACCGAAGGGTGCTGTTTGAACTGTAGTACCACCTCATCAGGTCTAATAAACTTTGTCTTTTATTTCAGTTTCTGTGCCAACTTCTTCCTATATGGTCTGAAGACTGTGCAGAGAAGGGCAAACCCCTTGCACTAGTAGGCTTTGCTGAGGCTTACTTCGCCAAATTGGCACCCGAACAGGGACTCATCGGTGACTCGGACGCCCAACGGATTGGTCGCAACGAAGGATTGGGATTTCGCTGCGGATGATCAATGCCTGAGGAGACCTGAGTCTTGGCAACCACAGCGTTTTTCCCTTCTTTATGATTTGACCATCCAGGTGGCGCCGGTCCTCGACTGAGATCCTTTTTGTTCATTCGTCATGCAGTGGCCATTTGGTCGATTTTAGAACTTGGCAGTTGGAACCTGGACGCCCTGTGATTGGTAAGAGCCGTTTTACGGCACTTGCTGTGGGTTTTGATGCCTTTGTTTAGTAATGAAGTTTAGCACCACTTACTGTGGCTCTCGTGTTTTGGGTGACTAGTCAATTTGTGTCCTTTGAATTGATATATAAATTGCAATTTATATAGGCAGGTAATGAGGAGAAGTTTCTCCAACTTAATTTTGATTTGAACAGCACCTTAAGTGCTACTTTGATTATAATATTGCATATTCTGCACTATTTTTGGCATGCCTGTTTTTAGCGAACTTCGTAGGATGTGTTGCTTTTGTAATGGTACCAATTTGAGACTGGAAGAATCGCAATCTGCACCCCCAGAGGGGACACCCAATAGAGATATATATGTTAAACATGGTCTTTCTTCTATAAAGTACAGCACATTATGGAATAAATACACTTGTGCGGATCCTGAGTTACATTGGCATACGTTGGGTCATTTGATTTGCAAAAGATTGAGTATGTGGAACAATGTATGTGTAAGCGAAGGTCTAGGCAAGATATGTTTGACTGTGTACGAATGTGGGAGAAAGAAGTGCGTGGACGAGTGAAGCGTGAGCAAGCTTTGCTTGAGAAAGAGCAGCGGAAGGATGTATATGTGAAAGCATTGGAAATGAGAAATAAATAAATAAATGACTTAAAGGAGCTAGAAGAGAAAGAACGTAAGTTACAGGTAACTGGCCAATACACTGTTCGGCACCCTCTTTATCCTATCCTTAATAAACCGCACAATGATTTTTTGTTACTAGATCGCCCTCCACCTCCGTATGTCATTCCTTCTGCCCCTCATGAGGTAGCTGAGGTCTCCGGTTTGGAGCAACAGAAGAAACGAGACAGTCGCTCTATGTTGCTTGCTGACCGTGCGTCTGAGCTTAGATCTACTGCTCGTAAAACAATTCGTAGCGTTGTGTCTGCTTCTGAACTTTTAGACAACATAAAAGGGTGGACGAAAAAGGAGCAGCTATACTTTACTGAGGCATCTGACACAGAAGTTATTGAACTATTTCGGAAATATTCTGATGAGTTAGAGCCCGATGATGTAGCAGCTGATCATAATCAAATGCGTGATGGTATTTTTGTTTTCTCCCAGGTGGCTGATGCAATCAGGCGTTTGGTGAAATTATGTGTTGTGCCAGTCCATTTGCAAGAGGAGAAAAGGGGCGTGGACGTAGTTGCATGGACATCTCAGACCGGCGGGGTGCAAGCTTCCATCTTCGGAAAAGATAAGACTATGATAGTTCACGCGAAACCAATGCGGGAGGCCGAGCCTTTGAATGTTCCTCCTAAAGGATTGGGTGCAAGTGATGATAAAACTTCTGTTGATGCTAAGGGTTATTTTATTTATAATTGGGTGTATACTCCTTGGAATAGGGCAGATGTAATGGCACTTAAAATAGCATTACCTGACCCGCTGAAAAATCCAGCCACCTTCTATGAGGAAGTTGAGGGAGCAATTAGTTCTTGTACTATGACTTTGGCTGACATTGATTTATTTTTCGGATTGATATTACCGCCAGATATGTGGAGAACTGCTCGTAAAGTTGATCTTCCCGCAGCCATATTAGTTAAGTTAAAAACGATTATTCCCCCTAAAAAGATAGATTAGATTGTTTTAGCGTCTTGTAAGCAAAAGGCAGATGAATCGGTCTGTGATTTCTTTACACGCTTTGAAGAAGCATTTCATGATTTTAGCGGCCAGTTATTGTCAGATGATATGGGCAGACATTTGTTTGTCGATAAATATGTTGCAAATCTGTTACCAGGAATAGCTAGTCATCTAAAAGCTAGTGAAAGTTCATGGACTACCTCTACTCCGGTTTCTCTTTTGACTATGGCTCAGTATTATGAACGTCAGGAATTAGAAGCAAAAGGTAGCGAGGATAAAAAGATTAAAGAATTAAAGACGAAGGTTATGTTGGCTCAAGCTTATGGTCCGCCTTTTTAGAGGTAGTGAAGAGCTGGACGTGGATCTTATGGTTTTTCTTACACTCGTTCTAATTTGTCTGTTGATCAGTGTGCGTATTGTAAGAAATTTAGGCATTGGGCTGCCAAATGTCCAGCACTACGTGTTCAGCAGTGTTCACGTGGTCGGGGACAAATGAGAAATCGCTCAGGATATTCAGGGCCTAGAAGAAGTACGAATGATCATGCTAGGGTTGATGCTAATGTATAAGGGCAGGATGGGTTTAACACTTTTGATAGACGGAACCACTACCAGATGTCTAACTATGTGCAGCCTGATTTCCAAGATTCTGCTTATGCATAGGATTGCCTAGGATGGGGTAAGGAATCAGTTGAAGTTCCAGGTGATCAGAGGGGTCCCTATGTTACAGCACATTTTTTGGGTTCTACTGATCAGTTTCTGGTTGATAAAGGAGCTACTCGTAGCGCCTTGTTTAAACAATTGATTCCAAGGGCTCCCCGTCTGGCTTAACCATTACATCAATAGGTTTCGATGGAACACCTTCCCCTAGCCCATTGTCACAATCACTTGCATTCCATGTTGATAAATTTACTGCTCCATGTCGATTTTTGCTTTCTCCAAATACACCAGACAATATTGTGGGTCTTGATATGCTCAAGTATTTCAGGGCTACAATACGATGCTCTCCTGAAGGGGTGCGTGTTATTTTTAATGATAATCATCCTGTGATGGAAAGAGTTTGTCTTGTTAAAGAGGATATTGCATTAGCTTCATTCCCTAGTACTTTGTGGGCTACTTCAGATACTGATGTGGGACAAATGATTATTCCACTGGTACATATTAGTGTCAAGGAGGGAGCTGTATTGCCACGTTTGCCTCAATACAAATTTCACAGGAGGGCGAAGAAGCACTCACACAAATTGTGCATGATCTTATTGCAGTTGGAGTTGTTGAGGAAGTTCTGTATAATGTTTGTAACAGTCCGATTCTTCCTATTCTGAAAAAGGATACTGATACTAGGATTTACCGATTCATTATTGATTTACGAGAAGTCAATAAGATTGTGGTACCACAATATCCTGTGGTATCTGACATCACAACACTTCTTACTTTGGTTCCCCTGACAGCAACTACGTTCTCTGTGATAGACTTGAAGAATGCTTTCTTTTCGATCCCTATTCATCCTGACAGCCGATATTTGTTTGGTTTTACTTTGAATAAATGATCATGTCGATTTTGCAGAGTTCCTCAAGGCTATACTGAGAATCCTAGTATTTATAGTCAAGCGTTAAAACGACAACTTGATTCTTTGGTTTTGCCTGAAGGTATGGCTCTCATACAATATGTTGATGATATTTTGTTGGCAGCTGATACCCCTGAGCAATGTGAAAAGTGCACTTTGTCCTTACTTTCTTTTCTTGCTTCACACCATCATAAAGTGTCAAGAAAGAAATTGCAATATTGTAGACCAAAGGTAACCTATTTAGGTCACCTTTTGTCTAAGGAGGGCCGTGCACTTCCATCAGATCATATTCAAGCAACTTTAGACACACCAGTACCCTCTACTCAGAAATATGTTTGTGCATTCCTTGGTCTTACTTCTTTTTGTAGGCAATGGATATTAGGGTTTTCAAACATTGTCAAACCTTTGCTAGCACTTTTGACTAAAGATACTCCAATGCCCCTCCCATGGACAGATGAATGTGAGACTGCTTTCCGGCAGCTACGACAAGCCCTTTGTTCACCACCAGTGTTAGGTACTCCAGATTACACAAAGCCTTTTGCACTTTACGTACATGAGAAAGATGCATGTGCATTGTCAGTTTTAGTACAGACACATGGCGATAAGCAGCGTCCCTGTGCATATTTTTCAGCAGTACTTAATCCTGTCGCTCGAGCGTTGCCTGGGTGTTTTCGTTCAGTTGCCGCAACAGCTGTGTCAATACGTCAGAGTGAAGGGATAGTTTTGTCACATAAGCTGTTGGTGTTAGTACCCCATGCGGTTGATGCTCTTTTAAATGAAACAAAGACGCAACATTTAACTAGCGCTCGCCTGACAGGATATGAATTGACATTGCTGGCTCCCCACATTACACTGAAGAGATGTGCAACACTAAATCCAGCCACTTTGTTGCCATATCCAGTGACTCAGCCTCAGTCACAAGAAACACAAGATTGTATATTCCTTACCGAAGAACAGACAAAGGGTCGTATTGATTTACAAGATATGCCCCTTCCAGATGGGGAATTGTGGGTTGATGGGTCTTTTTTGAAGTTGCCAGACGGTACGACCTCAGCTCCATATGCAATCACCACAATACACACAGTAGTGGAAACAGCTCGCATACCACAGAAGTCAGCTCAAGCAGCTGAACTAATAGCTCTGACACGAGCATGTGAGCTTCGTACTGACTTATGTGTGAACATTTATACAGACAGCCACTATGCTTTTGGAGTGGCTCATGATTTTGGTTTGCTTTGGAAGGAGAGAGGCTTTCTCACATCCCACGGGATGCAGATAATGCAAGGAGAATTAGTGCATAACCTCTTGACTGCATTGACATATCCAAAGAAACTAGCTATTGTGAAATGTAGTGCACACAAGAAAGTGACCGATAAGATAGGGCAAGGTAATGCCCTTACGGACCGCGTAGCACGTGAGACTGCGATGCAGCGAAGTACTACTTCTATGTATGTAGTGAAGTCACAAGCTGAACGTTGGCATAATGCTAGACAATACGTATTAGATATACAGAAATCTGCTTCTGTGAAAGAACGTGAGCAATGGTCTGAAGAAGGAGAATTGGATGATGAGGGCTGTTGGCGGAATAGGCAGATGGATAAATGGAAATTGCCTATAGCTTTTGTACACATGGGCTGGCACATGTAGGAGCTTCAACAATAACGAAGTTGCTTACGCAAGTTTGGGAGCATCCAGAAATAGTACAGTCTTGTTTGATCTGTTTACAATACAATCCTGGAAAAGGGCCACGAACTCCTGCGGGAGGGTTTGCTACACCAACTGCACCTTTCGAAGTTCTACAAATGGATTATATTCAGCTTGAACGCTGCAACAATTTAAAGTATGTCTTGGTGGTGGTATGTGCCTTCAGTAAATGGATAGAGGCGTACCCCACAAAGGATAATACTGCCATTACCACAGCGAAGGTGCTTTTGAAAGAATTTTTCCCTAGGTTTGGTGTTTGCAGACTTTTATGTAATGATAATGGACCTCATTTTGTTGGGGAAGTTATTAAGTACGTCCTGAAAGGATTAGGGATCAAACAGAAGTTCCATGCGGTTTTCCACCCACAATCAGCAGGGTTGGTGGAAAGGTATAACGCTACTTTGAAGCTGAAGTTAGCGAAGATACAGGCTTCCACATCCTTAACTTGGCCGGATGCATTACCGTTGGCATTATTGTCTATTAGCTCAGTGCCACACTCTGGAACAGACTTACCCCCTATGAAATAGTATTTGGAAGGCCAATGAACATTTGGGGAGTTCCTAAGCCAAATTCTATATATGATGTACCTTGTGTCCTGATGAATGATTATTTGGCACAGTTAACCGACAATTTGGTTTCTATTCATCAACAGGTTCGAGAAGCACTTCCTGACAGATCTACAGGTGAAGGCCATGAACTCCAACCTGGTGACCAGGTGATGATTAAGTCCTTTGAAAGATCAAGCAGCTTGGAACCAAGGTGGCAAGGCCCAGAGCAGGTGCTCCTTGCGACAAGGACAGCAGTTCGAGTGACGAAGCGAAAGAATTGGGTCCATAGTACTCACTGCAAGAGAGTGCTACCTACCTTGGTGGAACCTGCTATGCTGACCGATCATCGAGAGATTTTGACTACGGAGAAAGGCCGTGCTATATCACCTGATGAATCTGCGGAGTTCTTCCCGGACCATACGATTTCTGGAGTGTCGCAATATAATTTTAGACCGAGGAAAGACCCCGTAGTGCTGGAGAAAACTGGTTGAGCTACCGCCCTGGGTTAGTGAAACGGAGAGCCAATGTGGCAAGGGGGGGGATCAGCCATGCATTAGAGTAGTGACACCCGTCTTGGCCCATGGTGAAAAATCAGCGGCTGCCCAGGGATAAGAGCTCCAACTATTGTTTTTAATTAATTTCTGAAAGGGTCGATTATCACTGTTGCTAAAATGAAAAACAAACTGATCATTAGTACTATGGGGTTTGTTGTTGTTTTGGTGGTTTAGCAATATTCACCTGGTTTGTTGAAAAGAAGGCTCCTTCTCGTGAGTTTTTTGTTGCCACTACTCCAGTACCAGAGGATCACTATTACTTTACACTTCCCTATCAGGAGCAGAAGCACTGTCAATCGTACTTCAATAATACTTTCATTCAGACGTTGCATCATACTCATAATGCTACAAATACTACTAACTGTTGGGTATGTGGAATGATACCTGCGCATCAAAAGAAAGGAGGAAAACCTTTCATTCCTCTTTCTTTTTCACACAATGGTTTTGTCAAGCTTGGTATACGCTTTTGTTTGCATCTGGAAAACGTACAGAGGGCGGACTTCTTTTTCGCCTTAATAAAGTATGCTACCAAGACAAAGATGGGTATCCTCAAGCCAAAGGAACTAAATGGGAATGGGAAGAGTATCAACCGGACAATGTTTCAATACCATATGTCTTCACAAATATAAGAGACTCTGACAAGAAAGAACAATTTGTGATTTCTGTTAGAAAAACTAAATCAGATTTATGTATACGTAGCACTGGGCGAATTCCAGTGGGGATAAGCGATTGTACCTTGATTTTAACTATTGAGGGTGTAAATAATAGTAGTTTTACAGCTTCACATAATACATATTTTGTTTGTGGTAACTATGGATATTACCAACTACCTGTTGGGTGGTCAGGTGTGTGTTATGTATCTTTTCTATTACCCCCTGTGTTTTTGGCCCCTGCATCATATCACCGAGATTTTAAACTGTTCAATGACATCATTAAAAATGGATATAAAAGGACAATAAGTACAAATGAGGTAGACCAAACGGACACTAGCCTGCAACAATATGTTGATTTTAATTTAGGGTTGTTCTCCTTTGTGGGTGCTGCGTTAAACAGTAAGAAAGTGAGACGATTGACTAGGGTTGTGGAAGCTGTTACCAATCAGGCAGCTCTGGCACTTGGGAATATTACTGAGGAGCTCCAAATTGCGAGGATTGTAGCGCTCCAAAATCATATGGTACTACATGTGATATTAGCTGATCGACGTGGTGCATGTCGCATCATCAGTAGTAGTTGCTGCGTTTTCATTCCAGATCACTCACCTTCAGCATATGATGCAATATCTAAATTGCATAAAATTGCTGGAGAAATCCACACAGAGACTGGTACTTGGACTTTTTCTGAATGGTTTTGGGCTTTTGTTTCCGTTTGGGGCTGGAAACTACTGACTATCCTGAGTGTAATGATTACAATATTTTTCACATGCTGTATCTGTGAGAAAGTAGCCTCTTTCTAGTCTTGTTACCCCCACTTTTGGCCTGTTTGTGAGTATATGTCAGGGTGTTTTAACTGTCTCACTGGGATCCTCCTAGCCAGGGCCTAGTGCTCATAGTGAAAACCCTATGTTGTCAGTATGTTTGTTATGTGTCACTGGGACCCTGCTAGCCAGGACCCCAGTGCTCATAAATTTGTGGCCTATATGTATGTGTTCCCTGTGTGATGCCTAACTGTCTCACTGAGGCTCTGCTAACCAGAACCTCAGTGGTTATGCTCTCTCTGCTTTCCAAATTGTCACTAACAGGCTAGTGACCAATTTTACCAATTCACATTGGCATACTGGAACACCCTTATAATTCCCTAGTATGTGGTACTGAGGTACCCAGGGTATTGGGGTTCCAGGAGATCCCTACAGCTGCAGCATTTCTTTTGCCACCCATAGGGAGATCTGACTATTCCTACACAGGCCTGCCAGTGCAGCCTGAGTGAAATAACGTCCACGTTATTTCACAGCCATTTACCACTGCACTTAAGTAACTTATAAGTCACCTATATGTCTAACCTTCACCTGGTGAAGGTTGGGTGCAAAGTTACTTAGTGTGTGGGCACCCTGGCACTAGCCAAGGTGCCCCCACATCGTTCAGGGCAAATTCCCCGGACTTTGTGAGTGCGTGGACACCATTACACGTATGCACAATACATAGGTCACTACCCTTCCCTTAACACAATGCATCACTGCCGCCACCAATGACAAAAACATTGTATTGATGGCTGTGCAACTTGATGACAATGCATCACCTTCATTGCAAAGGATTTGATGCCGCACTGCTACTTGAGGACATCGCAACAATGACTGAACAGCTCAATGATGATGCATACCTGACTGCGTGGATTGGAACCTACACGTCATCTTCGCATCATCCCCTATGCTCCCTCCATCAAATCTTCAACATCCGATCAACCCTCCACACATTTAACTTTTGAGCAGGACAAAGTTGGTCCATGTAGCCGGCCTGCGTCAGTCTGACTTTTGGATTTACCCTGGTCTAGCATGTCCAAGTAGCCTTAGTTGGTGCTTTAAGCTTCTAAGCACTACATTTGCAGTTATTATTTATAAATTCATATCTCAACTCCTTCTTATTGGATTTTTGTCATTTTGGTCTTGTTTTGCGGTATCTTTTCGTTTGGTGTAGTCACTGTTTTACTGTTTCAAGTGTTGCACACAATACTTTACATATTGCCTCCTAAATTAAGCCTGCTTGGTCTGTGCCAAGCTAACAAAAGGGTGAGCACAGATTAATTTATGGTGTGTATCTGACTTACCCTGACTAGGACTATGGACCCTACTTAGACATGGTTCACACCTCTGCAACTAGAAACCCAATTTCTGGTAGTCAGAAAGTGAAAAATACAACAACAAATAGATCTCATACAAATTTACAAAAATTGAGTACATATTAATAAGTAAAATGATACCAGAATGCCTTAAAGTTTTTAGTAAAAATAGCACCAAGAAGCCCAATGTGAGGTTCTGCATGAAGATGCATTCTGCTGTGTTATTTCTGTTCAGGAGCTGCCAGGGGTGCAATTTGAGGTCCTGCATCATGGTTGCTTCACACTGCTTAGGTTATAATGAGTTCATCAGTCAGGAGCTGCGAGGTGCTGTGATGCTAGGTCTGGCATCATTTTACGTCAGTCTATGTTGGATTCGATGGAACCCACAGTAAAGCAGGGAGGAATCCACACTGATGCCAGCCAAGTATCCGGCACTAAGGGCGGGCTCCTCTTGGGGATCAAGACTCATACCAGACAGAGGCCAACAGCAGGGGTCGAGCAGGTCCAGGTAGGTCCAGTGGCAGCAGGTAGGCTGCATAGTTGCTGGGAGTCTCTTGAGCATGCAATATCCCTGTAGCTCCCACAGGAATTCTGCCAACTGACCTTTGGAGTGACTCTGGCTTAGCCTGGGATTAAGGTAAGAAGATCCAATCTTCCTTCTCAGATAGCACAACCGTCCTCTGACAGTAGGGCAGTCCCTCTTCTGTGACTTTCACAGGTCCAGAAGTGTTCTCTAGAGTGTTTCTGGTGGTCCAATATTTATGGTGCCAGGCTTTGCATGTTGGGAGACACCTTGTGCTACCCTACATCTGGTTCTGGAAAGTTCTTCCTTTTTTCTGTTAAGGCTTCAAACTGTCTGGGGTGACAAAAGGCTGGTGTCAAGTTCATTTGTGTTTTCTCGAGATAAGTCCTTTGAAGTGTAAGTGCAATTGTTGCAGGGTACAGCTCTGCACACAGCCTTCTTGGCAGAATGGCCCTTCCTGCCCACCCCTAGTCCTCTTTGTGTAGCTGTCTGGGAGCAATACACAAACCCCAACAGAATAGCCATATGATCCAAGACACTGACGGAAAAATTAAATGGTTTGGACAACAGAATGCAAATGTTCTAAAAGTAGTATTTTCAGAACTGTGGCCTAAACACATTTTGAGTTTAAACAGCAAACCTTTCCCAAGCCTAAGGTATGACTTATACTGTAATAAGGCAACCCAATGTTAGTCAGTAGGAGTCTTACCACAGTGCAAAATGTCTGTAGGAGTTTTTCACTGCCCGACCATGTAAAACCGGATACAATGTGCCCTGCCCTGTGAGCCTTTAGAGCTTACCCTAGGGGTGATGTATATGTAACACAAATGATGGTCTCGGCCTGGCAAAAGGTGTATATTGCCAGGTTGAAGTGGCAGTTTAAACCTGCACTACAGGCTGCAGTAGCAAGCCTGAGAACTCTTTTAAAGGTCTACTGTTGTAAGTGGCACAATTAGATTGTCAGGGCAGGGCCACTAGTAGGGTTTATTTACAGCCCTTGGGTATATCTATGACACTATACTAAGATCTTACAAGTAAGTTAAAATGTACCAATTAGGTATATGCCAACTATACCATGTTTTAGGGAGAGAGCACAAGCACTTTGCCAATGGCTAGCAGGGAAAATGTGCACAGAATCCTGGGGGCAGATTTATCAAACTACCAGGCAACTCAGTACAGCTGCCAAAAATGCTGTGCTGCATTGTTTGACAGGGAGGGAGCAGGTGAGCACCATATCTACAGAGATATGGCTCTCTCCTCCCTCTCCCTAGCGCCCATGCTGATTTTGGCAGCTGTGCACCACACACTCACCTCTGCGCCATAGCGCAAGGATGTGTGTGTGAGTCTAGCATAGGTTTCGTACTGGAAGAGTACCCTTTCAGTACAAAATACTATGCCTAGATACCTTAAAAATCTTTTCTTACTTTGTATGTGTGCTGCACAGTGCAAAACCAAAACATTTCTCCTTTTAACACCTGGTTTCAAAAGGTGTTATTTTTTCACAAAACTGTGTCTTGCATTTTTAGTACATAGGGTTCTGAGCAAAAGAGTGGGTGGTTGCATGAAAATGCCTATGTAACACCCCATTTATACAAACTAATGCAAAGCAGAGCTTTGCGCTACTTTGCATTGCTTTTAGTCATTTTCCAGCGCGAAACAAGTTTTGCACTGGAAAGTAAATAATAAAACAACAATTTGTGCTGATTTGCATCACATTCATAATGCAAACCCAGTGCAAAACGTTAGTAACTCACTCCCCTAATGTAAAAAAACACAGGCTCAGCAACAGAAGGCAAAGAAGTCAGAGGGAGATCCTGCGAAAAGGGCCAGGTCCAGCAGTTCTCATGGATTAATATATCCACTATTTCAGCCTGTAATTGAGTAGTTTTAAAAGTTGGTACAAAATAAGTTTTTTTTCAAGTATGTTGGTAACCATAGAGAGAGGCCTGATATAGTTACTACTAGATTTTTCTCTGACTTCTAAAAAATCTGGGGCATATTTACAAGCCCGTGTGCTGCCAGTGCCTCACTTTTTGTGATGCACCAGTGGCACATACTGAAGACCTACATCAACATGGCCACACAAAGCTGCTTTGCATGGCTTTTCATAGCTGTGTAGATATGGTGTAAGGCAATGCAGTGCATCAGGGAGGCATAACATGGGCATTGCGGTGGGTGTTCCAATGCAACACCCATGGGTTTTGATGCATCCTCAGATATACAAGAATCTGTAAACCTGGGAATGTTTCAAAACTGTACCCCTCTCCACCCCCCCAGAACAGGTGCAATAAGGAGAAATATATTTAGTTCTTACTGTTTCCTCCTTGAGTGTGTGCTGCATTCCAGGGCCTGTAAATTACATGCTACTAGTAAGTCTGCAGCAATGATTGTGTCACACAGTGAAGTAGCCCTTTAAAAAATATCTCAGGCCAGCCACTGCAGCCTGACCTCCATATGCAGTTTGAAAACTGTCATTGGGACCTGCCAAAATAAACCTTTTGCCAGGTCTATATCTCCCTTTAAAAAAAAAATATATATATATAAGTCACACCTAGGGTAGGTCCTGGACATGCAACCTTCATCCTAGGCTGAAGTGACTACAAGGGTCTTCCTGTTCTACTCTAAAAGGACACAACAAGCTCCAGAGGTCTCTCAGCAACTACCCATCTGACCTGCTACACTGGACTTGCCTGAACAATGCTGGCCTCTGTTGGGGTGAGTTCCTGATTCCTAAGTTGTGACGGTTAGATCCTGGGCCTGTGGAGTGGCATCAGTAGAGCTGCTCATGAAGGAGAAGTGCTGAAGTTGTGGGCCTTTCACATCCCTGAACAAGCCCATTCACTCCAAGATCTTGCTGCCAACAAGAAGCTCCAATGAACCCGACTCTTCACACTACAGTGAGAGCCAGAGATAACTGACATTACAAGATATGCACTTCAGGCTGCAGTATCAACAGCCTGGAGTGGCCAAAATGGTGATGCTCCAGCAACAACTGTCTGTGGCATATGATAGGATCTTTGAGCTATAGTGAGGGCTGTCCATAATACCAGGCCTGCTCTTCACACTGCAGCAATGACCATCTGTGATGTCTTCCCTGCTTCTCCTGGCCCCTCCACCAGGAATAGGACTATAACTTTTTCTGTCGGACTAACTTGGTCCTCGTACATAGCCCATGCTCCATCACGGTTGGCCTGAACTTGTGACTTTCACCTGGTCACCTGGCCCTATACCTATCTGAAAGTTTTGAAATTGCATATCTCCAGTTATACTGATTGGATTTCTGCCATTTTATGTCAACTAATTTATAAAAGTTAGTCCATTTTTGTTGATTACTTGTGTTGTATTTCCACTTTATTACTGTTTAAAGACTGCCTAACTACTCTAAACATTGCCTCTAAGTTACATATGACTGCTTTTGTGCCAAGTCACCAAAGCATAGGTTAATTTAAGGACTCTTTCTGTTTCACCCTGAAAAGCATTGTGGCCGCTACTTGAGAACGGCTCACATCTATCTCAACCACCAACTCAATTTTTCAAATTGGTGCTTAGTGGTGGAATTCCATACATTGTTGCAGAGCCATACAGTAATGTGTGTAACATTAAATCCTGTTTAAATAATTTAACACCAGATTTTTGAATTTGTCTTTTTTCTCTTTCGACTGGCTAATTTTCCAAATGTAATTCCTGCCTCACTTTTTTGAATGGGGAACTTATTGTGACTGTAGCAGTGATACTTTGCAAGAAAGGAAATTGATTCCAACTGCCTATCATATTTCAGTATGAGGGAGCTGAAGGAGTTCTACAAGTAAAGGAGTCTGACAGTGAAGAAGGGGTTCAATAAACAGCACCTCTGGGAAACCCTGCATGTTTTTGAGGTAACAGACTGGTGGAAGGCTCCAGCAGAGGACCAAGAGAGTGATGACACTGAGAATGATTCTGAGGAGGAGGGTAATGACTTGCCATTGGCTCCAGAAAAAGAGAATGTCCCACAGTTATTGGGTCATCTTCTGGGTCCCCTGCTAGAAGCACTTCATCCTCTCACAAAATGACTCCTGAAAAGTTGAAGGACAGACAGGCTGAGAGGGACCTGAAGCTGCAGCCAGCCAGACTGGCTATACAAGAGTAGAAGGCTGAGGCAGAACATGCCTTAGCAGAGGAGAGATAAAGGCTGGGGCAGAAATAAACTTGTCAAAAAGAAAGCTGAAGCATATAGAGCCTTGGAGGAGAGACAAATATTGTAGGCTCATTAACTGAGTCTTATGGAGCTGGACCTAAAGCTCAAACAAGCCTCAGGGTCCAGCAGTAATCATGGCAGCTTCTTCACAGTGTCCAAAGAAGACAGGAGTGTTCATATATCGCAGGACCTGGTGCCTAAATTTATTGTGGGAGACCATATAGATTTGAGGTGGCCTGAAGGTGCACAGGGCCGCTGAGGAGGATTGGGTATCGAGTCTCTGGGGGCATATTGCCAGTGAAAGGAGGGATACATTGTTAGCCCTAGGGAAATAGGTCAGGATGAGGTATCCACTAGGAAGGAGACACCTATCAAGAAATTAAGGGCCAGATGTAGGTACCAAAAAATTTGCGACTCGGAAATAGCGACTCCATGCGAATCACTATTTCCGACTCGCAGAATGATATTCCAGAAAAAAATCGCTACTCCAAATAGCGAGTCGCAGAGGAGTCGCACCGCATTTTGTGAAAAGCAAGGTCGCAATTTGCACGAAGGGTGTGGTCCGATTTCGCAAATTGCGACTGACTTGCAAATTGCCTGCAGGTGGAACAAAACATTTGAAATACCCACTTCCTGGTTCTGTGTGATGACATCAGAACCAGGAAGTAACCAAATGGAACAGGGAGGAGGGAGGAGCCCACCCAGCCCAAACTGCAGAGCCACACCCAGGTGAGAGGAGCAGCAGCAACAATGGCTACACAGCAGAAGGAGACACCCAGTGGAGGCAGAAAACGCAAAATCAAGTTTTCTGACAAGGAGTTGGAGGTGCTGACTGAGGAGTGCTGCCTGTACCATGAACAATTATTTGGCAAGGCAGCAATGAGTGTCCCTGACACCCAAAAAAAGAAGATCTGGCAGGACATCCAGAACAAGATAAATGCCATTGGTGTAAGCCACCGCACCCTGGATGAAATCCGCAAAAGGTGGTATGACCTTCGCTCCAGGACCAAGGAGAGGGTGGTGGAGCGCATGAAGGAGATGCATGACACTGGAGAAGAGCCAACCACTGTTCCACCCCCTACAGCAATAGAAACCATGGTGGAGACAACTCTGGAGCCGGAGGCTGCACTGGGCATTGGAGATGTAGACAGTTCGGCACCCGGAACATCAAAAAGTAAGTACCAAAATATATACATTCACACCCACAAATTCACTATACACACAATCCCAGTACACATCAGCAGGCACCTCCAGACTAGCTCCATTCACAGTTTACCAACCTATAGAATAGTGCATTATGGGCAATGTAGTACAGTAGGGTGCTTGGCAACAAACATGTTAGAAATGGGGTCTTTGGTTGACAGTCAGGTTACCCCCTGTTCAAGCAAGGACCCTCACTCTAGTTAGGATAAAAGAGAATCACCCTCAGCTAACCCCTGCTTACCCCCTTGGTAGCTTGGCAGAGCAGTAGGCTTAACCTCAGAGTGCTGGGCGTAAAGTATTTGTACCAACACACACAGCAACTTAATGAAAACACTACAAAATGACACAACACCAGTTTAGAAAAATAGGAAATATTTATCTAGACAAAACAAGACCAAAACGACAAAAATCCAACATACACAAGTCAAGTTATGATTTTTAAAAGGTTTAGAATAAAAAGAGTCTTTAGGTAGTTGTAACAACACACTAGCGCTGCTAGCGTGAAAATGTACCTGGTTTGTGGCAAAAATAACCCCGCACGGGCGGTGTGCGTCGAAAATAACCCGGCACGGGTATATGCGTCGAAAACAGCTCGGCTCGGCGAGGCGCGTCGAAAAAGCCAGCCACGCGACGGTCCGAAGTCCCGCGGCGCTGGTTGCGATCTCTCAGCCTTCGTCAGCGATGCTGCGCGTCGTTTCTCCTGCTCCGGGCGTCGATTCTCCGGTCGCGTTTCCAGCGGCGTCGTTTCTCAGCTGCGGAGCCGGCGTCGCGTCGTTTTCTCAGCCGCGATCGGATTCGCGTCGATCTTTTCTCCGCACGGTGCGCGGTGCGTGTATTTTTGTCCTTAGGCTGCCAGCCTCTCCTTTCAGGGTCCCAGGAACTGGAAGGGCACCACAGAGCAGAGTAGGGGTCTCTCCAGAGACTCCAGGTGCTGGCAGGAAGAAGTCTTTGCTATCCCTGAGACTTCAATAACAGGAGGCAAGCTCTACATCAAGCCCTTGGAGATTTCTTCTTCAAGATGGAAGGCACACAAAGTCCAGTCTTTGCCCTCTTACTCTGGCAGAAGCAGCACTGCAGGAAAGCTCCACAAAGCACAGTCACAGGCAGGGCAGCACTTGTTCCTCAGCGATCAGCTCTTCTCCAGGCAGAGGTTCCCCTTGATTCCAGAAGTGTTTCTAAAGTTTGTAAGTTTGGGTGCCCTTCTTATACCCATTTTAGTCTTTGAAGTCACCTTTCTTCAAAGGGGACTCACACCTTCTTGTGAAATCCTGCCTTGCCCAGGCAAGGCCTCAGACACACACCAGGGGGCTGGAGACAGCATTGTCAGAGGCAGGCGCAATCCTTTCAGATGAGAGTGACCACTCCACCCCTCCCTCCTAGCAGAGATGGCTAATCAGGAAATGCAGATCACACCCCAGCTCCCTTTGTGTCACTGTCTGGTGTGAGGTGAAAAACAACCCAACTGTCAAACTGACCCAGACAGGGAATCCACAAACAAGGCAGAGTCACAGAATGGTTTAAGCAAGAAAATGCTCACTTTCTAAAAGTGGCATTTCCAAACGCACAATCTTAAAATCAACTTTACTAAAAGATGTATTTTTAAATTGTGAGTTCAGGGATCCCAAACTCCACATGTCCATCTACTCTCTAGGGGAATCTACACGTTAATCATATTTAAAGGTAGCCCCCATATTATCCTATGAGAGAGAGACAGACCTTGCAACAGTGAAAACGAAATTGGCAGTATTTCATTGTCAGGACATATAAACCACATTACTATATGTCCTACCTTATCCATACACTGCACCCTGCCCTTGGGGCTACCTAGGGCATACCTTAGGGGTGCCTTACATGTAAGGAAAGGGAAGGTTTAGGCCTGGCAAGTGGGTACACTTGCCAAGTCGACTTTACAGTGTAAAAATACACACACAGACACTGCAGTGGCAGGTCTGAGACATGATTACAGAGCTACTTATGTGGGTGGCACAACCAGTGCTGCAGGCCCACTAGTAGCATTTGATTTACAGGCCCTGGCACCTCTAGTGCCCCTTACTAGGGACTTACTGGTAAATCAAATATGCCAATCATGGATAAACCACTTACATACAATT
The DNA here is from genome assembly GCF_031143425.1 of Pleurodeles waltl. Classification (NCBI taxonomy): domain Eukaryota; kingdom Metazoa; phylum Chordata; class Amphibia; order Caudata; family Salamandridae; genus Pleurodeles; species Pleurodeles waltl. The sequence goes on along the minus strand of NC_090438.1, from coordinate 878,387,969 downwards.
TAAACAGGAGAGCATATGCACTTTAGCACTGGTTAGCAGTGGTAAAGTGCTCAGAGTTGAAAAGCCAACAGCAACATGTCAGAAAAATATAGGAGGCAGGAGGCAAAAAAGTCTGGGGATGACCCTGCAAAAGCAAAAGTCCAACACGACCCCCTACCAGCCTAAAGCCAGGGGAGAACAATCAATACCTTGATGTACTTCCCTGATTGGGGCGATAGAACAGGGACCCAGGCCCACAACAGCAGGGGCATGCTCCAGTTCTACGCCTTCCTGACTCCAGTTGGATCCCTCTGTCCATACTCTCAGGGCCCACTAAGCTAACCCATGGGGAACCCTTCTCCACATCTACAGACACCATCTGTGCAACACCTAACTTTACTTTGCTCACAGATGTATTGCAATGGGCAGATAGTACCACCAGGGCCAACACAATGGTGTTGCCCACTCCACCCCTGGGGTGTGACTCTCGTCCTTCCCCCCCCAGGGGCAACTCTGTCCACCAGGACAGCAAGCCACAGTGGCCCCAGACAACTGTCAGGGATGAGAGCCCGACCTCAGGCCTCTCTAACCACTGTGACTGTGGAGAGTGGGGGGCGGTAGCCCCAGGTGCCTGGCACCCTTTGACCACTCTCTCTTCCACCAGGTCAGGGATGACAACCTGACCCTGGTCCTCCCCTCTGGGGCTCTGTACCCTCCCTGCAGAAGCGGCACCCCCAGAGTCCAAAACTGTCAGGGTGCTTGTAGAAGCAGTCCTGCACAATTCTTCTATCAGTGCAGGGATGTTAACCTGCAACTGATCCTCCAACCTGGGGTCTGTACCTTCAGGTTGGACCAGGGCCAGGGGTGAGGCTTCCCTCCCCCTGCCCTCTCTTCTGGGGTCCTGAACCACCCAACTAGGAGCGGCCCCCCCAGAAGACAACATGGTAGGGGTACTGTTAGCAGTAGCCCCTTCCTCCAGGTCAGGGGGGACACCCTTAACCTGGCCTCCCAATCCAGGGTCTGTACCCACAGACTGGATCACTGCCTGGCAACCCAGGACTTCCTGGGGGGCATACCTACCCCCTACCAGGTCAGAGTTTACCCTCTGAACCTGGTCATCCAACCCAGGGTCACCACCCTGCGGTTGAACCACTGCCTGGCACACCAGGACTTCCTTGGGAGCACATTTACCCCCCATCAGGTCAGAGTTTACCCCCTGAACCTGATCATTCAACCCAGAGTCACCACCCTGCGGTTGAACCATTGCCTGGCACACCAGGACTTCCAGGGGAGCACACCTACCCCCTACCAGATCAGAGCTTACCCCCTGAATCTGGCAATCCAACCCAGAGTCACTACCCTGCGGTTGAACCACTGCCTGGCGCACCAGGACTTCCTGGGGGGCACACCTACCCCCCACAAGGGAAACACTTTCCCCAGGGGCCATACAAGAGTCTGGCTGGCGCAGGTCTCCTGACCTCTGCCCATCTGACAGAGTCTGGATTCCCCCCAGCCCAGAAATGGTCTCACCAAGGTCATTCCTGGGGGGCTCTGCACTCAGAGCTGACCCCTGACCCTCCAGGTTCTCCACTGGGGTCCGCAACCCCCTCTCAACCCTCTGTCTGGACTTCTGCAACCCCTCACTAGGAGTGGTACTGCCAGACACCAGAACTGGTGGGACGCTGGCTACAGCCGCCCCCCCAAGTTCTCCTGACACTGTGGGGTCTCCCTCAACAGATGGCCCTATGGTACAGGCTAGGCTCCCCTCCTGGGGTTCCCGCAGGGAACCCTCCAGGACCTGGGACCGGATCTCGGGCACCTTGGGCCTCAACCCATCCCCATTCCCTCTCCTCTGAGACTGGACATGGGGTCCCTCACCCATCCCACTACACTGGGACCTACCTGGGACACTACAATCCTTCCCTACCTCACCTGGTTGGGAACTACCTAGACCACTCCTCTCAGGAGCACCCCCGAATGCCTCTTCAGACTCTCTGGTACTCACCCAGAAGTCTGCCTCCATTGTAAGCTCCCTGGGGTCAGAGAACTCACACTCCACCTGGTGTTGGCATAGCTCTGGAAAATAAGGACTAGACATATGCTCTCCAGCAATTACATCACTCAGCCCCTCACATGAATTAACCAAAGTACCCTTCACCCAACCATCCAGTGACTCTGCTTTGAAAAAGCACCCCACATCACCCTCCTGAGACTGGTGAGACAGTACCTGACTGTCCCTGACACTCAACCCACACTCTTCTGGGATGTTTTCACACTCCATAACCAGGACTTCTACCTGGGGGGAACCCCTCTCCCTGTCACTCTCACCTAGAGTCAGTAGAGTGTCCCTCCCACCAGTAGGAATATGACTCCCCATGCCAGTTCCCCAATCCACCTCAGGGACCCTGTGCATCACTGGAGCTACCTCATACCCCTGAACCTCCTGGCGTGTGTTAACTCCCTCCTTCAAGTAGGACACCACCTCTCTGGGCATGTGCACTTCTGCAGCATCACTGGATATACAATTGTTGCTGCCACCATTCCAGCTGGACTCAGCCCTCATGACTTCCAGCTCTTTCAATTTAAGCTCGTAAGCATAAATCATTTTTTTAATCTCTAAGTCCCTCCTCCTTTCTTCCAACTCCTTGAATCGGCGAGCCCTGTCTGCCCGTCTGTCCTGTAACTCTTCAGGAGTCAGACCCTTGGGTGACACCCTGCTATCCCTCCTGGGGACCCTCCCCCCAGGCGTAACAGGTACCTCCACTACACCACTGTGTATCCTCTGCACTTCCCCACCCACATTCTCCTCCTCTGTGTGCCCTCCAGCCTTCTTGATTGTCACCCCGGCCCTCTGTGCCTGTTGCAGCTCCCCCTCCCTGGTGGAGCTCTCAGTGGGACAGTCAAGATCTTTAAGGAACTGTTTCAATTGAGCAACTGAGTACTCCTTCAGTTTCTCCATTTCAAACACAGCTCCAGCTGTTGCATCTCCAGATTGAGACATGATGGTCACAAGTGCAAAGTTCCAAAGGCAGAAAAAAAATAATTTCCCAATGAAGTAAAAAGAATCAGTCAAGGGATCAGCAAAATCATGGAAGTAGAATAAAAAGAGTCCTTAAGAGACAAATCAAAAGATCACCAAACAAGTAGTATGTGGTCGCGTAGTGGTCTGAGATCAAAACAGTAGTGTACACTTAATTACTGTATGTCAAGTACAAATACAAGTCCAAATCCCGACCGCTGGTCACCAATGTTAGAAATGGGGTCTTTGGTTGACAGTCAGGTTACCCCCTGTTCAAGCAAGGACCCTCACTCTAGTTAGGATAAAAGAGAATCACCCTCAGCTAACCCCTGCTTACCCCCTTGGTAGCTTGGCAGAGCAGTAGGCTTAACCTCAGAGTGCTGGGCGTAAAGTATTTGTACCAACACACACAGCAACTTAATGAAAACACTACAAAATGACACAACACCAGTTTAGAAAAATAGGAAATATTTATCTAGACAAAACAAGACCAAAACGACAAAAATCCAACATACACAAGTCAAGTTATGATTTTTAAAAGGTTTAGAATAAAAAGAGTCTTTAGGTAGTTGTAACAACACACTAGCGCTGCTAGCGTGAAAATGTACCTGGTTTGTGGCAAAAATAACCCCGCACGGGCGGTGTGCGTCGAAAATAACCCGGCACGGGTATATGCGTCGAAAACAGCTCGGCTCGGCGAGGCGCGTCGAAAAAGCCAGCCACGCGACGGTCCGAAGTCCCGCGGCGCTGGTTGCGATCTCTCAGCCTTCGTCAGCGATGCTGCGCGTCGTTTCTCCTGCTCCGGGCGTCGATTCTCCGGTCGCGTTTCCAGCGGCGTCGTTTCTCAGCTGCGGAGCCGGCGTCGCGTCGTTTTCTCAGCCGCGATCGGATTCGCGTCGATCTTTTCTCCGCACGGTGCGCGGTGCGTGTATTTTTGTCCTTAGGCTGCCAGCCTCTCCTTTCAGGGTCCCAGGAACTGGAAGGGCACCACAGAGCAGAGTAGGGGTCTCTCCAGAGACTCCAGGTGCTGGCAGGAAGAAGTCTTTGCTATCCCTGAGACTTCAATAACAGGAGGCAAGCTCTACATCAAGCCCTTGGAGATTTCTTCTTCAAGATGGAAGGCACACAAAGTCCAGTCTTTGCCCTCTTACTCTGGCAGAAGCAGCACTGCAGGAAAGCTCCACAAAGCACAGTCACAGGCAGGGCAGCACTTGTTCCTCAGCGATCAGCTCTTCTCCAGGCAGAGGTTCCCCTTGATTCCAGAAGTGTTTCTAAAGTTTGTAAGTTTGGGTGCCCTTCTTATACCCATTTTAGTCTTTGAAGTCACCTTTCTTCAAAGGGGACTCACACCTTCTTGTGAAATCCTGCCTTGCCCAGGCAAGGCCTCAGACACACACCAGGGGGCTGGAGACAGCATTGTCAGAGGCAGGCGCAGTCCTTTCAGATGAGAGTGACCACTCCACCCCTCCCTCCTAGCAGAGATGGCTAATCAGGAAATGCAGATCACACCCCAGCTCCCTTTGTGTCACTGTCTGGTGTGAGGTGAAAAACAACCCAACTGTCAAACTGACCCAGACAGGGAATCCACAAACAAGGCAGAGTCACAGAATGGTTTAAGCAAGAAAATGCTCACTTTCTAAAAGTGGCATTTCCAAACGCACAATCTTAAAATCAACTTTACTAAAAGATGTATTTTTAAATTGTGAGTTCAGGGATCCCAAACTCCACATGTCCATCTACTCTCTAGGGGAATCTACACGTTAATCATATTTAAAGGTAGCCCCCATATTATCCTATGAGAGAGAGACAGACCTTGCAACAGTGAAAACGAAATTGGCAGTATTTCATTGTCAGGACATATAAACCACATTACTATATGTCCTACCTTATCCATACACTGCACCCTGCCCTTGGGGCTACCTAGGGCATACCTTAGGGGTGCCTTACATGTAAGGAAAGGGAAGGTTTAGGCCTGGCAAGTGGGTACACTTGCCAAGTCGACTTTACAGTGTAAAAATACACACACAGACACTGCAGTGGCAGGTCTGAGACATGATTACAGAGCTACTTATGTGGGTGGCACAACCAGTGCTGCAGGCCCACTAGTAGCATTTGATTTACAGGCCCTGGCACCTCTAGTGCCCCTTACTAGGGACTTACTGGTAAATCAAATATGCCAATCATGGATAAACCACTTACATACAATTTAAACAGGAGAGCATATGCACTTTAGCACTGGTTAGCAGTGGTAAAGTGCTCAGAGTTGAAAAGCCAACAGCAACATGTCAGAAAAATATAGGAGGCAGGAGGCAAAAAAGTCTGGGGATGACCCTGCAAAAGCAAAAGTCCAACAAAACACGACCTGCGTGTCAAGGCGCACTGTCAGCCTGCAAGTAGAACTGGGGCATTTTGCAGGAGATGTGGCATGTGGACTTGTCCGCATCAGCCATGTGGTGGATCTGCTGGAGACCAGACAGGCTGCAAGGGGCACAGGGGATACCCCGCAGGACAGTGAGGAGGGCTCAACAGTGAGTAGTGTGTCTACCACTGATGCACGTGCGCTGCGGAGTAGCAGTGCACGGCAGGGCTCAGGGGACCAAGCTGGAGTGAGCAATGGTGGCCGCAGTCGTAGGAGGCTGTGAGCCACTGACACGTACTGGTACAGAGGCACATGAACATAATGTGTCCGATTTGACTGTTTGATTACCATACTGTAGCATAGTTCACAATGATATCAACATTATAGTTCTGCAATAAAAAGGTTTTGTTTGTTTGACTACACAACTGGGCTATGTGTTTCTGACATTAGTGAGTGTGGTCACTGTTGCCACATACCTGCTAAAGTAGTGGTTTGCAATGTGGTTCCATCTCTGTCTGCCCTCCATTGCGATGCTTCTATCCCCAGGCTGTCGGTGTGATAGCTCTTGCTCCTCATCCTCCGTATCTGTGTCTTCAGGGGTGAGATGTAGCCCACGTCTGGTGGCAATGTTGTGTAGGATGGCACAGGTGGCAACTATTTTGCATGCTGTTTCTGGGGCATACTGGAGTGCTCCTCCACTTTTGTGGAGGCATCGAAATCTTGACTTCAACAAGCCAAACGTCCTCTCGACTACAGTTCTGGTCTGCCGATGTGCAATGTTGTATCGCCTCTCATTCTGATTGCCAGGTGTTAGGTATGGGGTGAGTATCCATGGTCTCAGGGAATATGCACTGTCACCTGTTTGACAAAAGAGGCAAATTGAGCAGGGCATCACAGGGTTACACAGTGACCTGTATGTAAGGCTTCAGAGTGTAGTCACCAATACCTAGTAAATATCCTTCTCCAAACTCCCCACGTTCTAGGCGTTGGTGTATCCCACTGTGCCTGAATATGTATGAATCATGTGTACTCCCTGGATATTTAGCCACAATGTCAGTAATGACATTATGGGTGTCACATAAAACCTGGATGTTTAGTGAGTGGGTACATTTCCTATTGCGGAACAAATATTCCAGATTTGCTGGTGGGCAAATTGGTATATGTGTCCCGTCCACACACCCTATTATGTGGGGAAAGTTGGCAATTCTGTAGAAGCCCAACTTGGTGCTGTTCATTTCTGCCTCATTTCTGGGAAGGTATATATATCTGGACATGTGTGCGAGTATGGCATCTAGGAAACATCTGAAGAATCATGAGAGTGCACTTTGGGATAACCCTCCTGCCACAGCAATCACCCCCTGATAGCTACCCGAGGCCAAGAGGTGCAGTGAGCATAGCACTTGCACATGTGTGGGGATGGCGCTGCTGCGCATTGTCTGTCGTTCAAGCTGAGGTTTCAACAGTTCAATAATCTCTAAGATAACAGCACTGGTCAGTCTGTATTTATCATAAATCTTCTCCTCAGTTTGTTGAAATAGTGTCTGCCTGGTTCGGTATATCCTCTCCTGTCTCTGCCTCCTCCTCCTCTGCTGGGCAGACTGGACTCTCTCCTCCATGCAATCACATACAGTGCAGCCATTTTGAGTAGCCCAGATGCCTTCTGGGTCTCCTTTTATACTTTGGTTCTAGTTACCACCTGCTCTGAATCAGTGGTAATCTGGGTGTGCAAAACGGGCTTTTTGCGACTAGTCGCAATTTGCGACTGGATTTTGCATACGGTTTGCGACTCGCAATTTGCGACTTCCTCATTGCGGGTCGCAAAATCAGGTCGCAAATTTTGCGAATCGGTAATGGGTCGCATTGCTATTTGGTGATCCAAAATGGGATTTGTACATCCCATTTCGCATTTTGTGAGGTCGCAAATAGCGATGCGTGCCGTTTGCGACTCGCAATCCTTTGCTACATCTGGCCCATAGTCTCATACCTGAACAGTACAGGCAGACATTTAGGGGCAGTTGGAAGTTGCTCCAACAGTCTTGGGTGTATGTTTTGAATTTCCTATGCAAAGCACTGGATGGTTGGGTAAAGGGTAGTGAAGCAAACACTTTTGAGGAGCTCTGCAATTTGGTTGCCAGAGAACTGCTGTTCAGACATTGCGTTTCAGAGCTACGTCAACAACTGATTGACAGCAAGCTTACTGATACCAATGACCATGCAAAGGAGGCAGTCATCTGGACAAGTACCAGAATGTCTAAGAAGGGACCTATAGGTGACAACAAGTGGGGTGGTTCTGGTTGGTTTAAGTCCCCCCTTAGAGTGATTGGGAGGGCCACAGTGACGCACATAGTTTTCAGAACAGTGTGGTGGGTAAAAGGTCCCCATGCTACCCCCAACAGTAGAAGCAGATATTCTAGTGGGTGGTGGCGCAGGGAACTCCATTTTGAACCCCACTACTTTGAGTGTTTCTAGTTAGGACACAGGCAGGGGGATTCTGCCTGTCCTTAGAACCCACTCAGACGTGGCAGCCCCACAGAGGTAGGTGGTCCCCAGATGCTCATTGACAGTATTCCTGCGAGATCAATTACCACCGGTATTTGCTGCAGTGGGACGGGCGGCTGCCCAGGGTACACGGAAGGCTCAGGTTTCTGGGGATACCACTCCCACAGGAAGAGTACAGAGAGCCATGTGGAGGGAAATGAAGGCTCACCTCTGAATTCTGGTCAGCCTCAGCTTACAGACCCTCGCATGGGGCACCAGTGCCAGGTTACCACCGCTGGACTGGTGGGAAAGAGAGTGGAAGTAGGTACATAACACCCAAGGCAGTTTATCCCACTCTGAGAAACCTCAGAGGGCAGAGAACTCTGGATGGCCGGTGTTTGGCTCATGTCAGTGGCTTCTGTTGGTTGCTGTCCTTATGAGTGGAGTTTTCTATGGATTGGGGACCGATGCCTAATCTATGGTTTGGAATGGGCCACATCACTTTATTGGCCATGGTGGTACTATCTGCTTACTGGGATGCATCTGAAAGCATGTCAAGGTTAGGTGCTTTGCAAATGAGGTCTACAAGTGATGAGATGTATTCCCCATGGGTCAGTGCAGTTGCTCAGGAGAGTGTAAACTGAGGGATCCAACTGAGTTTAGATGGGGATACAGTTGACAAGTGAATCTGCAGTAAAGGCCCTTGTCCACATCACCTGAACAGAGAAGCCCATCAAGGTATTGATTAGTCTACCCTGGCTTTAGATTGGCGGGGGTGTGAGAAAACAGGGCTGATTGAAGAGGCCCCCTAACTTTTTGTCACCATTTTCACTTTTTGCTGGTGTTTTCCTGACTCTGATGGTGCCCTAGGTACTGCTATCCAGTCCCAGGGCCTGCGTTCTGTGTAAAATGAGTATGCAAATTAGGCAAATTATAATTGCCTGTGTCAACCCAACTATAAGTCTCTAGTATATGGTAGGGTACGCAGGTTAAGGGCCCCCAGCATAGGTGGTGCACCCATTGGTAAACTGCTGAGGTGCCCAGGGTCATTTTAAATGCAGACTTGCCTTGCTGACTGCTTTTTAAACTAAAGTTGTATGTAAATTCAACTTTTGAATTGAAAGTATTTCTTAAGTCTTAAACTACCTTATTTTTTACATATAAGTCACCCCTAAGGTGTGCCCTATGTGCCCCTAGGGTTGGGTGACATGTAACTATACACAGGGACCTTATATTTTATCTTTTTATAAGCCATGGTGGGGTAAAATAACCAAATTTGTTTTTCCCTCACTGTAGTGAATGGCCACCATAGGATAAAATAGGGAGGCTTTATTTTAATTAACAAAATCCCCATAAGAGACAGATACCTTGAGTTTGGTATCAAAGTCTTTGTTATAATAAATCCCACAACTTGCCATTGTTGGATTTAATATAACTAGTTCAGGTAGAAAGTTTAAAAATTTTACCTGAAAGTTGCCAACTTCAGCTGTGTAGTGCCCTTCTCGGATTGGCCAGCCTCTGGCATCCTGACCAGGCTGCCTTGATGAGGTGTGAAGTGGCCTTGCGCGAACAGAAAGAATGTGCCTGGGGGAGGACATCTGCCTCAGCAGGTGGTGAAACAGGATGGAAGGAGAGCAGCCAAAGGAAGGGAAGGACATTTGGAGTAGCTCAGGTCCTCCCCCATTTCCTACAAACCCAGAAAATTAGGTGCCCTTTTGATCAGATTAGGAGAGGGCAGGAAAAGGATGTGTTCAGGATTTTTAGCCACACCAGTGGGTGGGCTCAGCCAGATCTAACCTCTAAAAATCAGTTTCAGCCATGTTGGATTTTTTAAGAATGTTGCTCCCTGGGATTGATTTTTGCCACACCTCCCAGGAAGTGGTCATCAAAGGGGGAAGGAGCCTGCCTGTGATAGATCACTCCAGCCTCCCTGCTTTCCACCCCAGGAGCAAGGATAAATATGGCAGAGCTGCACCCACACCTCAGCTCCCTGCAAGGAACAAGACAAAGAAGAAGAAGGACTGCCCTGCTATACCCTCGACTTGCACCTGGACAATCCAGTCTAAAGGACTCCACCAGCTGCACACTTGAGCTTCACCACTAAAAGGACTTTGCCTGACTTCTACTGCTTCAAGAAGGGACTCCCTGTTTGCTACAGGTACAAAGGAGCTGCCCGGAGTCCCCTGCATCAAGCCCTGCAAGCAGAGCCCAGCGTCCAGTAGCCATTTGAGGATTCTGACCAGGTGCATTCTGGGAATTATAGTCCTAAATGCCAAGGAGAAACTCAGAGCTCCTGGAACCTTTGATCAAGTTGTGGACACTTCAAGGTCCCAAAGTGGACCTCTGGAAGAAGATCCAGAATTTTGGAGACATTTGAAGCAACTTCATAAATTGAACAAGTGCATTGTTGGAGTTGTAATCCCAGACCCAAGAGGCAAACCAGAGCCTCTGAACAGTTGGCTGGTGCTGTGGACCACTCTCCTGAATCAAGAAGCACTTCTGAAAGTAAGTGTGACAGTGTTACCTCGTGGGAGGCCTGAACTCTGGAGTTTGTCTCTGTCCAGTGTGACCTTTTTTACCTCTTTGAGCGCTAGTTGCTTCTATATGCTGGAAAACATTAATTCTTTAAAAATTCATATCTTCGGTTCCCCATATCCGATTTTAACCATTTTGGTGTGATTTTAAAGATAAAAAGTGAATCTATTCTTCAAACTGGAGTTGCATTATTATTGTGTTTTGTGATTTACTCATTTACTGTTTTGTTGATATTGACTGCTTTACAGACCTTTCTCCTAAATTAAGCCTCGTTGCTCGTTGCCAAGCTACCAAGAGTGGACGGGGATTAATTTATTGAGATCTGACTGGACCTAAGTGGATGTTAGTGGCCTATTGCTATGTGTAGGTACTTACCTGCCCTTACCAATAATCCACTTTCCAACAAGGGGTCATGTTGGACCTGACCCTCTCTGCAGGGTCACCCCAAAACTTTTTTGCTTTCCCCCCTCTTATTTCCTGAACCCACTTTAATGGTTTTTAGTACTTTGTGCCCTTGACCACTGCTAACCAGTGCTAAAGTGCTTGTATTCTCCCCTTTAATATTGGTTAAATTGGCTTAAATCCAATCGGCACATGCAATATATTTATAAGTTCCTACCAAAGTGATAATACAGGTACACAGGGCCTATAAATTAAATAGTACTAGTAGGCTTGCTGTACTTATTGTGCCATCTAATTATGTATGCCATTGCAAACTGGCTTCTATCTGCAGTTTTAAGCTGCCATTTTGACCTAGCAAAATAAAGCTTTTGCAGGCAACAACCTCCTTTATTAATACATGTAGGTCATCCCTAGAGTAATCCCTAAACAGCCCATAGAGCAGGGTTCATTGTAAATAAAAAGTTGGAAAAGTACTTTTAAGTTTTAAATAGTGAAAAACTCACAAATTGTTTTTTCTACTGTGAGGCCTACCTCTCCCGTAGGACACCATTGGGTTACCTTATTACATTTAAGTGATAACTTTTGTCTGGGGGCAGAGAGCAATGTCATGTATGGTGTCTGGGGATTTGTAATGTAAAACCCTCTTTAATGGTAAATTCAGATTTTAAGTTACAATTATGAAAAAGCCACGTTTAGAAATTTGGCTTTTTCTTATCCTAACTATTTTGTGCCTGAAGGCCATTTCATGGGTCACATGATAAGGTGTAGTTGGCAGTTGGCCTTTGTGTATTCGTCACAGACAGCCACACAATAGAGGGCCATGGTGTTGGAACGGATAGACTATCAAAAGTTGATGAGGGAGGTGAAGCTGTCACTTGTCACACTTGCTCTTCAAAGATACTGCTTCACCTCACTCACAAAGAATGTCACACTAGATTATTGTGCCTGCAGACAGATTGGGATCAGGGCAAGGAGGCAGGAAATTCCAGACAACTTTGTTAGGGAAAAATACATAGGTTGCTTTCACTTCCAATGGGGCACCAGGATGAAAATTGGGACTCCCAGAGCCACTCTCCAGTACACCGACTGGCAATGTGAAATCTGCACTTGTCGCTGCAATATCGACAGCCTGCGATAACCGCCAATGTGAAACTCCAACAACAATCCTCAGAGAATCTTCATGCTACGGTGAAGAATGTTCACAATGCCTGGGCTGGTGTTGGCACTGCAGCAAGGACCATTTGCAATGCCTTTCCTGCTTTTTGTACCCCCCACCACTGTGAACAGGGACTCACCTGAACTTGTTACTTTCACCCGGCCTCACATGACTGAACAACCATGAGTAGTGCTTGGTGCTTTTACATGTCATACTTACCTGAACTCCTTGAAAGTGCATACATGTGGTTATCCTGATTGCTTTTTTGCTGTTGTGCAGTCAAATAATTTATTAAAGTTTACTGTATTTTTTAACTCTTGTGAGCCTTCTCTTGTGTTATGCATTGTACTGTTTCGGTTGTGAATAAATATTTTGCACATGACCTCTAAGTTAAGCATGATTACTTTTGTGCCAAGCTACCAGAGGGTTAAGCATAGGTTATTCTAGTGACTTTTGTGGTTCATCCTGACAAGGACTGTGGCTGTTGCTTGAGAAGGCCTTTCACCCCTTCAACCGCATCCCAATTTCTCACATGTGATAATGCAATACTGAGCAGCGAGTACATAGTAAATGCATGTCCTAGGTATATATATGCCTATGAGTGCCACAGTACTCTAAGGATGTAGTACTGTGCAGAGTGTGGAAGATAATTGCATGTGTTGGTTGTATGTGTAGCTGTGAGTGGTACATAGCATGAAGCATGCAGAGCGTGAATGTTAAAAGCATATGCTAGATGGATGTGTGTCTATGAGTGGTACAGTACATGGAGGATACAGTACTGTGTAATGCATGTCTGCTATACACATACACTGAGTCCATGTTTGTATATGGATGGTATAATATGTGGAGGGCTCTGAGATCCATTTTGGGAGATCCAGGCCTGCATGGTGAACACATGAGAAGGTACAGTAATCCCCCCCAGGCAGATTTGTGCATTGCAAGTTTCTGTAAGGTGGGTGGGATACATTGGGGATGGGAGAGCCAGGCGTCCCCTGTACACTTCACAGGATAGTCTTTGATTCAGTGAGAAGTCACAAGGAAGGAGCCTGGACACATCTCAGGAATGAGATGGGGCTGATGAGACAAGCATTACATAGTAGGGCAAACCTGTGTGCCAAGAGGGACCACTGTAAAGGATTTCACCATGGCTTTTGGTCAAGAGCCCATGTCCTGTGAGGTGTGGTGGCTTTGCGTGCCTGAGGGAGCATCAAACACTGCAACCTGAATTGATAGGTGGCCCTGGGCTAAAATGTGATGCACATATCACTGTAGCTAACATACAGGTATGAATTCAAATCACTCCCATCACCTGTGTTGTGGGTCTGTCAGCTTTGTAGACACTCCTCTAAGGACAGACTGTTTTCAACAGGAAGAAGGACCACAGGAGTGGATGCTTTCAAAGAATCATAACCTCAATATTAAACTTCAAAGATTCAAATCACATTTGGTGTCTGGAAATCAACTATAAGACGTGGAGCTTGAGATCCCAAAATATGTAATCTGCCAAGTACCCAGATGAGCTGTGTGAGAAGAGAAAGTTCTGCAAGACTTCTGCCTCTGACCAGGACTGGGTGAGAGGACATAACCTAGGCAGGGGTCTCTAACTTTTTTGTAGTAAAAGCTACTTATGTTGGTGAAAATCATCCAGAACTACGAATATTATTAGACTTTTAATACTGACCAAATCAGACAAGTTGACATGTTTGTTTTAAATGTAAACCTTTCAGTTTTGTAGGCTGGGCTACTCACAGGAGAGCTACTTATGGGTAGCTTGGGAGTTACTAGTAGGTCACAAGCTACTCCTTTGAGATCCCTGCATAGGAATCCAAGACAACCTGCCCTTAAGCCTGCAGTACCACCGCCTGCCTGCTTACCAAGACCACTGTGCCCTGTGAGGAAGAGGAGAACATTGGACGGAGTGAGGTCCAGTGTGGAGCCCTGTTGAGTGGATGCTCTGTGTGAAGTGTGACGAAATGGCTGCTTCACTAAATGGGTCATTGACTGTGCACAGGACAAGGTTGGCAAACCTGAATGCCAGGAAAGGGGTGCCATGAACTGAGCCTTATATCATGCTGTGCCAAGAGGACCAAATCCTGTGGGTAGTGCCAAGGCGAGGAACCCTTATGCCAAGAGGGGTCACTGTGGAAATGACTGCAATGCAGTAAGGGCCATAGCCTTGTGCAGTAGCGGACAGCAAACCTGTGTGCCAGGAGGGACCACTGTAAAGGATTTCACCATGCCTTTTGGGCAGGAGCCCATGTCCTGTGAGGTATGATAAATTGGCATGCCAGAGGGAGCATCAAATACTGCAACCTGAATTGATATTGCCTTCTGGGGAAATAAGCATGCCATGGGAGCACCTGCACACCATCATCCTGGTGGGGAATGCAAGACAGGATCATCGGGGCGACTCTTGACCCTCAGGTAGGTCGCTTCTCCGCCGCTGCAGCTCCACCTGCCCAGGCCCCTGCCACTTCTTTGAAGGTCTTAGGTTGTCCTTTGCGCTTTTCTCCTGTAAATTTCTTCTTATTTTTCTTTCCTATTGCGCTTTTCTCCTGTGAATTTCTTCGTATTTTTCTTTCCTACTGCGCTTTTCTCCTGTGAATTTCTTCTTCTATTTCTTTCCTGTTGCGCTTTTCCCGCTTTCCCGCTTCCCTCATTCCCGCTTTCCCGCCGCTGGCACCCGTGCGGTCTCGTCCCCCCTGCTCCCATTCGTTGTCCTCCCTCCCGCCTCCCAGCTGACCCCTCCTCCCCCCCCTTCCCTCTTATGGTGGCCGCTGCGCGGCAGAGACAGCGACCCTTGACCCTCGGGTAGGTCGCTTCCCCGCCGCTGCGGCTCCACCTGCCCAGGCCCCTGCCACTTCTTTGAAGGTCTTAGGTTGTCCTTTGCGCTTTTCTCCTGTGAATTTCTTCTTATTTTTCTTTCCCATTTGCACTTTTCTCCTGTGAATTTCTTCTTCTATTTCTTTCCTGTTGCGCTTTTCCCGCTTTCCTGCTTTCCTCTTTCCTGCTTCCCGCTTTCCCGGCGCTGCCACCCGTGCGGCCCGCCCCCCCCTGCTCCCATTCGTTGTCCTCCCTCCCGCCTCCCGCCTCCCAGCTGACCCCTCCTCCCCCCCTTCCCTCTTATGGCTCCACTGCGCGGCAGAGACAGCGACCCTTGACCCTCGGGTAGGTCGCTTCCCTGCCGCTGCAGCTCCACCTGCCCAGGCCCCTGCCACTTCTTTGAAGGTCTTAGGTTGTCCTTTGCGCTTTTCTCCTGTGAATTTCTTCTTCTATTTCTTTCCTGTTGCGCTTTTCCCACTTCCCTCTTTCCCGCTTCCCGCTTTCCCACCGCTGCCACCCGTGCGGCCTCGCCCCCCCTGCTCCCATTCGTTGTCCTCCCTCCCGCCTCACGCCTCCCAGCTGACACTTCCTCCACCCTTCCCTCTTATGGCGGCCGCTGCGCGGCAGAGACAGCGACCCTTGACCCTCGGGTAGGTCGCTTCCCCGCCGCTGCAGCTCCACCTGCCCAGGCCCCTGCCACTTTTTTGAAGGTCTTAGGTTGTCCTTTGCGCTTTTCTCCTGTGAATTTCTTCTTATTTTTCTTTCCCATTTGCGCTTTTCTCCTGTGAATTTCTTCTTCTATTTCTTTCCTGTTGCGCTTTTCCCGCTTTCCCGCTTTCCTCTTTCCTGCTTCCCGCTTTTCCGGCGCTGCCACCCATGCGGCCCGCCCCCCCTGCTCCAATTCGTTGTCCTCCCTCCCGCCTCCCGCCTCCCAGCTGACCCCTCCTCCCCCCCCTTCCCTCTTATGGTGCCACTGCGCGGCAGAGACAGCGACCCTTGACCCTCGGGTAGGTCGCTTCCCCGCCGATGCAGCTCCACCTGCCCAGGCCCCTGCCACTTCTTTGAAGGTCTTAGGTTGTCCTTTGCGCTTTTCTCCTGTGAATTTCTTCTTATTTTTCTTTCCCATTTGTGCTTTTCTCCTGTGAATTTCTTCTATTTCTTTCCTGTTGCGCTTTTCCCGCTTTCCCGCTTTCCTGCTTCCCGCTTTTCCGGCGCTGCCACCCGTGCGGCCCACCGCCCCCTGCTCCCATTCGTTGTCCTCCCTCCCGCCTCCCGCCTCCCAGCTGACACCTCCTCCCCCGCTTCCCTCTTATGGCGCCACTGCGCGGCAGAGACAGCGACCCTTGACCCTCGGGTAGGTCGCTTCCCTGCCGCTGCAGCTCCACCTGCCCAGGCCCCTGCCACTTCTTTGAAGGTCTTAGGTTGTCCTTTGCGCTTTTCTCCAGTGAATTTCTTCTTATTTTTCTTTCCTATTGCGCTTTTCTCCTGTGAATTTCTCCGTATTTTTCTTTCCTATTGCGCTTTTCTCCTGTGAATTTCTTCTTCTATTTCTTTCCTGTTGCGCTTTTCCCGCTTTCCTGCTTCCCGCTTTCCTCTTTCCCGCTTTCCCGCCGCTGCCACCCGTGCAGCCCCGCCCCCCCTGCTCCCATTCGTTGTCCTCCCTCCCGCCTCCCAGCTGACCCCTCCCCCCCCATCCCTCTTATGGCGGCCGCTGAACGGCAGAGACAGCGACCCTTGACCCTCGGGTAGGTCGCTTCCCCGCTGCTGCAGCTCCACCTGCCCAGGCCCCTGCCACTTCTTTGAAGGTGGTTGTCCTTTGCGCTTTTCTCCTGTGAATTTCTTCTTATTTTTCTTTCATATTACACTTTTCTCCTGTGAATTTCTTCGTATTTTTCTTTCCTATTGCGCCTTTCTCCTGTGAATTTCTTCTATTTCTTTCCTGTTGTGCTTTTCCCGCTTTCCCGCTTCCCGCTTTCCTCTTTCCCGCTTCCCGCTTTCCCGCCACTGCCACCCGTGCGGCTCCGCCCCCCCTGCTCCCATTCGTTGTCCTCCCTCCCGCCTCCCTTCCCTCTTATGGCGGCCGCTGCACTGGCGCGCCGCTGGAGCACCAAAGGAGCGCCAAGGGCAAGCCCGTCTGCGCCCGTCCGCGCCTGGATCGCGCCCAGCGCCACAACCCCTGGCCCCCACTGCACTCAAAACACCTGACTAAGATACGATGCCACCTCCCTCAACGCCCTCAACCCCGGACAAACAGCCACCTGCTACGAAGCCAGCCCTAAACGTACTCATGGACCCTTCACCTGTCAAGCCTGCAAGTACACATTCCACCGAGCCTGCAGACTTCCCGTAGCAGTAGCATTTGATTGACTTTCAGTATGACTCTTGAAAAATTCTCTCCATAATTTCATCAACCTGTCATATGTAATTTCTTAGGCAAATGGGCCTATGGTTTATAAATTGTGCAACTGGCATTTGCCTGTTTATGGGTAACTATAATGTGCAAACGTGTCATTGTGTGTGGAAAGGACATTCCTGAAAAGCTTACAACTAGAACTAGATTGTGTATATGGCAGAAAGTGGGTGATTAGCAAAATGTAATTGTGGCGTGGGAAAGTTTTAGGGCCACTGATGTCCTCCTTCTGAGTGAATTTGATTGCTATTCCAAAGTGCTTGAGAACCTTGGAACAGTAATGGACTGTGATAGAGAAGAAGGGTAAGGATGTAATGGCACTGTCTATTGAGCAACGTTACAACTTATGAATATCTGTCTTGAGCTCCCAATACATTTGAGGGCCTGATTTAGAGTTGGGCAGATGGGTACTCCATCTTAAAAGTGACAGTATACTTCATCCTTACTACAAGTGCATCATATTGTAACAGACTTGTAAGAAGAGAGACAGGATATTTTCAGGTTTGTGAGTACCCATGTGTCAATTTCTAAATCAGGGCCTTCATTTTTTCTACTTGTAAAAGTTGTTCTTGATGTCTCAAAGGATTTGAGAATAAAACTCATAAAATGCACCTCCTATAGTTATAGTCATATCATGCTCTTTACACTTTATGGGCGAACAGACATGGGGCTTGAATAACAAAGATTTTGCTGTTACATTTGTCTTGCAGAAACCCATGCTTACTCTTGGGATTCAAGAATAAGCCAGGAGTACTCTAGAGTAACTAAGCCTACCTTTTCTTAGCAAAATAAATTGAATTTATGTTTAAAGTCTGTATTGTATACTCACCTGTTCTTCATCTTCTGTGATTGGAAGAGATGAAATGTGTTTTCCCTCTTCCAATCATCCTCTCTTCCTAAGTCCACTTGAGATTTCAGTTTGAACAAATTCGAATTCTGTACTATCCGTGGTGCAGTTTGTACTCAGTACTTACTTCCATAAGAAGACAGACAACCTCTCCTGTGGCCTCAGGTACATGTTAGAATTCAATTGAAAGGCTTTCTCTCTCACAAAGCTCTACTGATGGTAATGCTCCCACATATTTCCAGAAGAAGATATTTTCCTCCCTATCTCTCCAACTGCTTCAGTTAAATATTTTAATTGTTACCTTCTTTTCTTTGCCTTGTAACTATAGAGGGTGACTAGCCGGGATTTGCTCGGAGTTTGGTTTTAGAATAAAGACCCTGAACCCTTATGGGTTGAATCTAAATTCTTATTTTTTAAGTAAACTCTAAAAAACACTATTTTTAGTTCATATGCCTCTTGGCAGACTAGTGCTTTGTGTCACATGATGATCAATACGTGTGTTATATAAATGTATTTACTTTAGCTTCCCCTTGTATCAGAAATTGTACCTTACAATGCATATATCCTGTGGTTTTCAGAAGCACATCTGAAGTTCTATCTCTTACCTTCAACAGCAAATCCATTTCAGTGAGAATGTAGTTTGGAGATTCAGTACAGTTTTGCCCTCATTACAACCCTGGCAGTTGGTGTTAAAGCGGCGGTAACACCGCCAACAGGCCGGCGGTACAAAAAAATGGGATCACGACCACGACAGAAACCGCCAACATAGACAGCCACTTTAACACTCCGACCGCCAGGGCGATAGCAACAAACACTGCGGCGGTCACCACTAACAGACAGGTGGAAGACAATGTACCACCCACTGTATTATGACAGGCCAATCTGCCACCTTTTCCCGGACGGTACCAACAACATCAAAAGCACGGCGGAAACAGTACACTGAAGGGGAACCAATCACCTTTCGACACTCAACGAAGTACCAGGACGCCATGGAGCCCGAGCTGCAGGTCCTCCCCATGTTTGTGTATCTACTAATACACCAGGAAATAGAAAGAATGCGGCGGCGAAGACGGTGAGTACTGCACCTGGCACAGAGGGAAGGGGGGAGGAAAAAGAGAGTGACACACACAGAAGCAACACGCAACAACCCCACCCCCCACCCTCACCCACAGCACCATACACACTTACACATCCAATAACATTACAGATACACCTCGTAACGGTGTGGGTTTTGCTGACGCCAGTTTATCACTGACCTTTGATGTGGCGGACTTGTGTAGGTGTCTGTATAGTGGCGGAATTCTCTGTGTGGGTCATAATACCTGTGGCGGATTTCCGCCGCAGCCACGGTATATTGGCGGCCATCGGCACAGCGGTAAGCAGGATTTACCGCCAGGGTTGTAATGAGGGCCTTTATGTTTTTTGTCACTAAGTGTAAGAAGAAATTGAGTTGTTGGTTTCCCCAGGGGTGTGATAATCCTTATTAGGTAAAGTCACAAGTAGATTCCAAATTAACCTGTACTCAAATCTCTGGTAGTGTGGCACCAAGCAGTCAGGCTTAACTTAGAGGCAACATGTAAAGTATTTGTGCAACACTTCAAACAGTAACAAAGTGAAAACACACCACAAAAGGATCCCACACTAGGTTAGAAAAATAGAGAAGAAGTTAATAAATAAAACACAACCACAACAAAAATCCAATCAGAAGAAATGGAGTGTGTAATTTTTAAAGACTAGCACCAAAAAGCACAAAGTGCCAATTCAGGATAGCTGGTTGCACTGGACCAACTCACTCTTTCAGGCCCAGTGCAGTGGAGCACAGGTCACCAGGTTAGGTCCGCAGAGGTTTATCTTCTCAAGCCCATGCTAAGAGTCCCACTTGCATTAAAAATGGCCACAAGGAACAGAGAGAGTGTTGTGGGAGGCTTTTGATGTAGCACAAAGAGTCACATAGCATCGCAGGTAGGCATTGCTGGAGCTTTGCATTGGGGCTCCATGCGAGTGGTCAAAATTGGAGTGCCAAAAGTTGTACAGGCAGAGCTTCATGCTGGATCGCTGTACGAGAAGCAAGGTCACATTACGAACGGGCCCACTCACAGTCACAAAGAGCCCCAAAAGTTCGATTTTAGCAGACAGATCCACACCAAGTGTCCAGGACTTGAGGGGCACCACTAACTGGCCATACAAAACATAAAAGCACATCTACTACTTTTTAAATACATTGCACCTTGCCCTGTGGGCTGTTCAGGCCCTATCATAGGGATGGCTTTTATGTATTAAAAAGGAAAGAGTGGGCCTGACAAAAGTTTACTTTGCCAAATCAAAATGACAGTTAAAAAACTTTGCACACAGTCTGCAATGGCAGGAGCAACATAAGCGAGTTGCACAATCTGTGCCGCAGGCCCACTAGTAGTAGTTCATTTACAGAACCTGAGTACATGAAGCACTACTTTACCAGGGTTCTACAAGCAAAATAAATATGCCAGTTGTGTGTGAGGCAAGTCTACCATGTTTTAAGCAGTGAGCACAAGCACTTTTGCACTAGTTAGGAGTGGTAAAGTGCACAGAGTCTTAGGGCCTAAAAAATGTGAATATATATATATATATATATATGTATATATATATTGGGCCCGGGTGTAGAAATCCTATCTGCGGGCAGAATTTGTGAAATTCAGGCACTTTGCGCTATGCTGAGTAGGGAAGAGTTTCCGACTACCACATTCTGGCGTGAAATGGAGTTTTTTTCAAGTGTGCAATATTGGGATTTGATGCTCTCTAGCGAACACCATGATACTCCTGGGCCACTAGTCAGTGTTCAATCACACTGTTTACAGCTGCAGGTGCAAGACTTCGGGTTCATTCAACAGCAGCAAAAACAGTCCCACTGGTGAGCGCAAATGCACCTGGAGTGGATTTTCTACTTCAGATACATTAAATTAAAAATGGTGGGTATTTTTTTTTTTTTTTTTTGCCAAGAGTGTATACGTTGTGTGATAACATTTGATGACATAGGAGGATGTGTGTACTGTTGCAACATTTTTATAACTGAGTTAATTTTCATGTTTTGCATTGCTGAATTAATGTTAGTGTTTTCTTCACTGTTAGCACCATGCCTCCTTACGGCCAGTTTGTGTAGATGTGTCTGTGTGTTTGTCATTGTCTACCATTTGTCTTTGTTCTCCTTGCCCTGTAGCCAGGGACCATTTTGTGTAGCCTATGTCCATAGGCTTGCATGTCTTCTCTATTCTCCATGCCTTCTTGTTCGGAATTGTTGTTTGACCATGTGGCTGGCGGCCATTTTCTACATCCAGCCAGTGTTTCTTTGCCATAGGCTCTCATGTGTTCTTCTTGTTCTCCTTGCTCCTTGGTGCTGTTGTTTGACCATGTGGCTGGCAACCATTGTGCACATGTAGCCATTGTTCCGATGCCATAGGCTTGGCTGAGTTCTTTCTTTCTTCCCCATGCCTCCTTAATGTTGTTATTTGAACACTGGCCTGACAGCCATTTTTTGCATGCAGCCAGTGTTCTTTCGCCATAGGCTTACATGTGTTATTTCTTCGTTTGCCATGACCCCTTGTTGTTGTTGTTTTACCATGTGGCTGGCGGACATTTTATCAATCCAGACACTGTCCCTTTGCCATAGGCTTGCATGTGTTTTTTGTATGCCATGCTTCCTTGCTCCTTTTTGTTATTTGACCATGTGGTTGGCAGCCATGTTTTGCATACAGCCAGTGTTCCTTTGTCATAGGCTTGTATGTGTTCTTTCTTTGTTCCCCATGCCTCCTTGCTCCTTGTTGTTGTTCTTTGACCATGTGGCTGGTGGCCATTTTGTGCATGCAGCCAGTGTTCCTTTGCCATAGGCTTGCATGAGTTCTTTCTTTGTTCCCAATGCCTCCTTGCTCCTTGTTGTTGTTTTTTGACAATGTGGCCGGTGGCCATTTTGTCCATCCAACCAGTATCCCTTTGCCATAGGTTTACATGTATTCTTTGTTCCCCATACCTTGCATGTGTTCTTTGTATGCCATGCTTCCTTGCTCCTTTTTGTTATTTGACCATGTGGCTAGCAGCCATTTTTTGCATGCAGCCAGTCTTCCTTTGCCATAGGTTTGCATGTGTTCTTTCTTTGTTCGCCATGCCTCTTTGCTCCTTGTTGTTGTTTGACCATGTGGCTGGCAGACACTTTGTGCATCCAGCCAGTGTTCCTTTTTCCATAGGCTTGCATGTGTTCTTTCTTTGTTTTCCATGCCTCCTTGCTCTTTGTTGTTGTTTTACCATGTGGCTGGCAGCCATTTTGTCCATCCAACCAGTGTTCCTTTGCCATACGCTTGCATATGTTCTTTGTTTGCCACACCTCCTTGCTCCTTCTTGTTGTTTGACCATGTGGCTGGCAAGACTTTTTTGCATCCAGACAGTTTGTCTCATCATTAATTATTGATATTTGTTTATTTTAAGTGTCTATTCTTTTATTTTAATTTTTTGTTTTAATTTTTTATTTAAATGTTTATTCTATGATTATTTTAAATTGTATTGTTTATTTTATTTTTTATTTACATTTTTATTTAATTTGTTATTCTATTATTTTTTTAATTACATTGTTTATTTCATTTTTGAAATGTTTATTTTTTATTTTAGTTTATTTTCATTTTTATTTCAATTTTTTATTTGTGTTTATATTTTATTTTTTTATCTTAATTTTTAATTGCAATTTTGTAAAAAAAAAAAAATTGTTTATGTTATTTAATTCTGCATTTTGCAGTTGCTACATCCATCCATATCCATTCTTCCATCCACCCACCAAAGACACACAGCCGCACTACAGCATTTGGGCCCACATGTACTAAAGCATTTTCCCATAGACACAGAATAGGTAAAATCATTTGATACATCTGGCCCTTGGTTTCTTCAGGTGTATAATAATTCCATTTTCTCCTGAACACTCTGTGGAGCATTGCAGGCAAATCAGACGCACAATTGTCTTTTTAATGATAATTCCATTTCCCCTGGACTCCCTTGCCACCATTGGTTTTTTTAAAGGATTATTCCATTTACTCATGCACCTCTCCTTGACCATCCTTGATGCCCACCTTAAAACAGATGGAGATAAAGCCAAGATCTATATCTGCATATTGTGCTGCCTGATTTGAAATGCGATTTTATGGTGTGGTTTGACTTTAAAGTGTTGGATTACATTGGTAATTATTATATAAGTAACCAACTGCACTAAGCTTGCATGTGTACTATTTCAGTCTGCAACAATGCCATGTTTCACTAACTACATGTTTTTCTTGCTTGGTTGCTTTTAGTTGCACAACAGAAGAGACCTCACATCACCCACAGTATTGCCAAAGAGTAGGCCTTAAACTTACTTTGGTCCTCCAAGCTCTTCAGCTTGTGCATCTTAGTGCCACTGCCAACTGGCGGCATAACATGGGCCCAAAGAAAGTTGCTCTAAAGAAAGTGGCCAGTGAGACAAATCAGCTTTCCACTAGTGGTGGGCCAACTGCAAACTTTTTCAGGAGAAATCTGCCTGCCACACCGGCCTCTGGGGAGGAACTAGGAGCAGTACTCCCACATCAACAGCACCTTCTCAACCTAAGCCCAAGACCATGTCTGTCAGTGAGGCAGCCACAGCAAACATGACAATTCCAACGAGCAGTGATGTTGAATTTGATTTGTCCCTTTCACAAAGTAGTACCCAGTCTGCCAGCAATAGTAGATCTTCCCGAAGTTGGAGTAGAACAGGTGGTCAAGCTTCCTGCTGAGCAAGAACCTCCTCTTTTATAATCAATGTCTCCCAGATCTCCAGCAAGAAAAGGGAAGGGTACTAGGCCACCATCTTCTCCAAGCACCAATTCTGATGATGATTAAAGGGACATGGAGAGGGCCCAGGCAGAGTCCGGGAGAAGAAATCTTCCAGAAAACCATAGAATCATGGAAGGGGATGATGATGAGGAGGATGATGATAATGAGCCAATAATTGTGGAAACTGGCACAGAGGAGTCCGACATTACTATCAAACTGTTCCGAGGGATGTGGCACAGGCAGCACCGCAAGCTCCTACATTTGTAAGGCCTAAGCAGCGACCTTCACCAACCCGTACATCAGTAGAAGTATGCACTGCAGAGAGGCAATTGACACACCTACCTACCTCCAGTTCTTCAGGCATTGTTAGTGGTCCAATAAGAAAAAACTTCCCCCCAGTTTGAGACTTTTTTATAGTTAGCAGAGAGGAAGAAAACATTGCGATATGCTCCATTTGCCACACAAGTGTTCGTCAAGGTAAGCCTAGATCACACTGTGGTACTGGAGGCCAGATGACCGATATGATAAAAAATCACTAAATCCGGTAGGAGGAGGATCTTATAAAATTTCTGAATGTGGTCACAGTGAAGAAGGTGAGGAGAACCTGGAAACGTCAGCTACAACTGGTAAAATCACTGTGGAAGGTGAGGAAGAAAACAGGGTGACAACTTCAAGCAAAGCAGTCCTGTCACTACCAGTGTGCCAGAATCACCCACCTCAGTGACTTTACAATGGCACTGGAAGGCTCTGAGTCAGATAATGGTGCAGTCACTGCATAAGCTGACTGCACCACAATGCACATTGAGTCTTCTATCATCTACATCTCAAAATTTGCCAGTGTCAGTGGCCCCACAAAAGAAGAAATTCCTGGCTACAATTATGGGCATGTTTAGGCAAGAAGGGCCCTAGGACCGCAACCATGAAATGACACATTTGTAAAATGGGAAGCTGACAAAAATGTTAGTGCTTGACCTCCTCCCTTTTTCTTTTTTGGAAAGAGTGGGATTCTTAGAATTTGTGGCAGCTGTCTGCCCAAAATGGAAGGCTTCAAGTCGGACCTATTTTGCTAGAATTGCTCTTCTAGTGCTGCATCACAATGTGCTGTAATTGGCTAGATAAGCTTTGGGGCAAAGTGTAATCCACACTATCCACCTGATGACAGACATGTGGACCTGTTGTCAGGCAATGGATTACATGTGCCATGGACAGCGGCAGTAACATAGTCAAGGTCATGACAGGTAGTGGTTATTTCAGGGTCATGTGTTTGGTGCATTGCATCAACCTGGTTGTGCAAGACTTTCTCAAAATAGAAAACACAGTCATCAACATATTGACCACCTGCAGATGAATCTGCACTCATTTCAATCATTCATTTAAAGCCCAGAAACAGTTGTGGATCATTCAGCGTGGTAACAGAGTACCATTTAAAGCCCTTGTACGGGGGTGTCAACACGTTGAAACTCAACCTATTATAAGTTGCAATGACTGTTTTAGCAGTATAAGCAGATCAATGACTATGTCATTCTAAGAGGAGGGGATGCAATTGGGAAAGCTATGATCATGGATGCGGACAAATGGGGCCAAGACAAATGCCAGCACAGGTGCTGCTTCCTTTTGAGGTATTCACGTGGAAGTTAGCAAAAAGGACACTATGGTTGGCCAACCTATCTCATTGTTGCATTTTCTACAGGACCAGCTAAAGAAGGTATTCTAAAGATTCGCACTCGGAGGTGTGAACGAAAGCCCAGAATCGCATGCCTTGGTTGAGACCCTAAGCTATTGCTTGACTTGTAATTCAAGGATGTAAAATTACATGATCTCATCCAGAGAGTACATCTGTGCCCCCCTACTTGATACACACTTCAAAAACGTATTTTCCTCTTTCATTCCTTTTTCTGAAGAGGATGTTTCAAAATATAAGAGGAGGATTGTTGAACAAGCTGGAGAACTGGAAGAAGAACGGTACTCATCAGTCCTGGGGTGCTGCATTCAACTTCCAGAGAGGGCAGTCTTGTCTCACAGCAGCCAACACTAGCAACAAGAACACCAGCAACAACAGCATCAGAAGAATTGGTTTCAAGTGGCAAGTCTTAAGTCCAGTGAGAGGCAGAGGCAAAAGAGGTCAAGCAAGTGTCTACACCAATGAAACTTCTGAGGATGTTCCAGGAGTACCTGTGTGACCCAAAATAGGTATATGTAGATCAGAATACATTGCTGTATTAGTATGGGAAGATGTGCCAATGACCCGAACTCAGCAGGCTGGCCGTAAAGTATCTTGCTTGTCCTGTAGCCAGCATGTCTGCTGAATGTGTGTTTAGTGCAGCTAGAGCAGTTGTTACAGTGGGAAGGACCAGTCTCTTGCCTCAAAACATGGAGAGATTAACCATGTTCAAAATGAACTATCATCTTGCACCACCTAATTTCACTTTTTCCAAAAAAATACAGAAGGAGTATGAGGAGGATTGGTCAGAATCAAGTGTGTTTGCTGACGAACTTCTGGGTAAACTACCTGAGTTTGAGGACAAACTCTTCTTCCCAGACAGAGTATATCAGTGCCACCGTAGAACCTTTTAATTGTTTTTTGTTGAACTACTTTATTTGCAAAATAAATGCTAATAAAACATTAGTTTGTGTTGTACTTATGCTGCTCCATCATTATTTAGTCATAAATTAATATATGGCCGGATTGGAGTTGGACCGCTTGCAGGTAAGAATCCCCCAAATCCCCTTCAGGACATTGGAGACAATGGCTACCTCCCTCACAAGCTATTGCCTAGCCTTTTTTTTTTCATCACCTAACAAGGCTGCCCCAGAAGATCATTGATTTAAAGACTGCCAGTGCCAATGCCAAATTCCAATGTGTTGCTAATTCATACCAATGACGGAGATCATATTTTGTTCAACCACATACTTGGATTGGAAGAGGCAACTCCTAACTATTCCGCCAATGAGTGGTGATATTTTAATTGATTGTGAGTGATGATTGATAATGTATGTGGTGGCTGACAGAAAGGAAGGGAGTTCAACAAGTTAGAAAACTTGATTCTGATGATTTGCAATGTTTGGGAGTGGATGGGTGGCAATTGGTTCCTGAAAGTGATTGGTCTCTCAAACTTAGTCAAATTTACCTGCAGGGTCCACTTCTTTTTTCTGGTTCCTCAAACAAGACCAGTCACTTTAGTTACCAAACACAAATCTACACAAAATACTCCAGTTCTGTTTCTCTGCATTTGCAGTGCAGTGCATTTGACTCCACAGGCCTGCCTCCATCCGTATGGGACTGGGACTGAGTTCCCCAGAATCAGAAGATGGAGGCTGGAACAACTCAGAGCAAGACTAACTCAACAGCAAGAAAGTTATTGACTTCAAAGAGAAACCATGATGATGGTGAAGACTCTTAGGCTTAGTACTTACTCAGCTCAGTGGACTGGAGAGTGGTGTATTGTTAGGAAATGCTGCTGAGCATGTGTTTGCTGCATTGCTGGCTAAACATCAAACTCCTCTTATGTTCTTGCTCTGCCTCTGTATCTTCTTGGTACACTATAAACTCCCTAAGAAGCTTACCTTGTTTCCTTTTGTACTTCTTTACTCTATGATACAGTTACTGGCTTTTTTCAATATGCAGACCTTATCCTAGTCCTCTCCTGCATGAGCAAAACTTGGTGAATGCTCAAGACTCCAGCTTACCTACCGGACAGATTCAGCCGGGCACCCAAGAGTGACAGACATTCCCAGAAGAAAGCCTAATTTAGTAATATAGTATCATTTTCCTTTTAACAATCATCATTTTTAGAACTGGGTGGGTTAATTTCAGTCCTTCATGATTTGTACTTTTCAAGCCTAGAAAACAACATTTAGGGATATACTATCTTGGGTTTTTTGGGGGCAGAAGAAGGATGATTTGCAATGCATTAAGCTGAACTCTGTTATACTTATCCCTTCATCATTTCCTTCCACAACAGATTGATGATGGTGTGCTGCTCAGAGCCCTGATGAATAATGTCAAGGTTATTTTCTGCAGTGTTTGTTTTTGTCATACCTTTCACCACATCCCTTTTCCCATCCATTCATTGTGCCCTCTAACCGTCTTTCCTTGGACTATGTGATGTATTGAGGTGTGACTTAATTTTACACCATAAATGTATTATACACTTGCTGGAGCAGATGTGTTGTAAGCGACACCAACTCACATTGCATTATCTGAGCAATATTCCACACCGACCCAATCAACATCACAATTAAGGCCTTTTTTGTTGTATTTTGAATCAATGCTTACCCTTTTTCTAACCACTCTTGACTCTGCGCCAACTTCTTCTGACTCCATGATTTCATTTTCTAAGTTTCGTTTTTAAATACTAGCTCCCCAACATTGCTCAGAAGAAGTTCATATTGCTAGTTTTTATTATCATATCAGGTCTTCTTTGTTGTGTGTCAAATACTGTAATTGTGGTAGTCTGGTCTCAGTCTTCTTAATGTTATGATATAATATAACCCACTAACTCTCTGTTTATTTCAATCTACTTGACAGTGATGGATAACCCTTTGACTAATCCTGCAGTTGGAGTTCACGTAGGTGGAAGTGGCACCTTCTTTCTTCCTTGTTAGCGTAGTAGCCTGCCAATACTACTACCCCCACCCCCTTAAGACGCCACCTTGGGAAAGATGTTTCAGTAAGAAGACTCCCTCGCTTCATCTATTCAGGTAAGAGAAGAATTATGATATGAAGATAACCTGTTTAGTTAGTAATTAACTCCTAGAGAAGATGTCTGTGTATATCTAGGGTTTTGTAGGCAAAATAGGCGATGGCATTTATAACCTAGTGGTCAATATAGTTGTGGACCGGATTAGTGCAAGAGTATCAGTAAATTACAAACACTTTTTAACAGATTTAGAAAACAGGCTACACTAAAAGACAGCAGTGCAAACTAAAGCACCAAAAGAAACATTTAAGGCATATATCAAGTAAAATAAATGTTCTTCTTTTTATTTTGAACAAATACAAAACCAACCCTTTCCACCCACAACAGGCCCACCCCTCTTCCCAAACAAATAGCCCGTCCCTGATAAGTCCAACTAAAGTCCAAGGTGAAGCCCGGTCTCAACTCTCTCCCCACCCTAGTCCCTCTCACCAAAACAAAAAGTTAAAGAAGGACTTAGAAGAGGACAACAGGTCTGGAGCTGATCTCCACTCTTCTCTATGCTCCTCACCATCTTTCAATGCGGTCTAGCCTCTGCAGGACACGGACATGGAATAGCCTATCTGAGTGGGAGGGAGTGGCAGCAGTAGCAGTCAGGGACCTTGACCACTGGAGGCGACACCAACAATATAGTAGCCAGTAAGCTGGAGGCTGGTGGTGGTGCTGGCATGCTGCTGGGCTGGGTCCTTCATCCGAGGCAGCTACTTCAGCCTCCTCTTCCTCCAGGACCACCAGCCACCATTATTTGGCCTGGATGTTCTCCAGCCTCTGCCACTGCAGACAGGTCGCTATCTCCTGCCTAATCGGTGGTCATCCATTAGGAGTAGCAATATCAAGAAACACAAAAAAAGACAAATTGTAAACAGTGCTCTGAACAAGCAGAGAGGTAGTGGCTGAAACAGTATCTCTACGTTGCTGGTACCGTAGGGATACTGGAATTTCATGTGGCTATGATTATGAGAGTCACAGGGCCAATTTTGTTTTTTTTCCCATACATGCCTCATATAAAAAGCATTGATTGTCTGCTACAAAAAACTAAGGCAGAATAACACCAGATTATAAAAACAGTGATTTCATTTTTAAAGGCTTTTCTAGTAACTAAACAAACACTTTTAGTTGAAAAATACAAATTAATTACCCCTCATTTATGAGTAATGCAGCATGCACTAGGAAGTACAAGTTTTTGTGCCAAAGTAATGGAGGCGTGGTAGCCAGCGTTTCATGTACTTTGCGACTGTCTGCACCTAGGGCAGCTATAGTTAACAATTATCTATCTCTATTTCCAATGGTCCAGCTCGTTCCCAAATGCCTTCTACTTAGTTTCCACCCTGACTCCAAAGAGGCAGATGACTAACTAAGATACGTCACGCATGTCATGTATAAAATGCTGATATATTATCTATCCTATCTGCCATAAGTAGATGGTGGGAAACGATGCACTGCACTACAGGGGAAGGAACGGGCTATAGTGATTGTGTTTGGCACATTTGTCAAAGAGTATCCCTTATGTGAAAATTAAAATCAAATCAGGCACTTACTAGTCTCACTTTACTTACTGGCCTTACCCGCCAACACAAACTTTCCAACAAATTAATTTGCTGCACAGTAAGGAAAGGAATCTTGAATTACTATACAGCAGAGTAACATGGAGGGATTGAGCAGGTAGGTAGAGCTTTAACTGTAGAATAGAGGGGTGTCAAGAATCACTGATTCATCATGTATTTAAGCATTGACTTATTCAGTCACCGTGTAGAGGAAAGTGTAAAAGGAAAAATCTGAACAGGCATAAAATAAATCTGCCAATTGAAGCCATCAGATATATTTTGGAAACACTTCACACAGCGATAAATATGTGGCACATGCCAAGAATGGATTTTTCAATTGGTTTGGTAGGCTGGGATTGAAGAATTTAGAAAAGAATAAAGCAGTGAAGTACTAAGAGGCGGCTGAGTGGCTGTAGGGAAAACAATGGTTTGCAATGCATTGAAAACTTTGTAAACGCTACACTAACTCAAGTAGATGCACATTGCACAGCCACACTGCAGGCACAAATTGAACCAGACTGCACATCTTCGGTAATGGGTGGTGAAGGGAGGGGGCTGATGAGTGATGGGTGGGATAGATATCTGCCTGGTTTAATAAATACAGTGAGTCAAAGGATAGAGTACAGACTAAAATACCCCACACTTTGAACCATAGCTTTGATGACCATAAAATAGAAAGTAAGCAAAGTAGGTGAGCAGCTTGCCCCTCTACAGAAGAGCTCCCTTGTTTATTCATCCAATAAGTTACTCGATTATCCTTTTATTCTTTCTACTATATTCACCCATAGCCACCATGATTTAAGCTTTACTTTCTTTCATCCAGTCTTTCATTACAATTCACAATCCATTATCCATCCATTCAGTATCCACTACCCACCATTTCTTTCAATCATCCTTTCACCTATCCATCCATTTACCCAATACTCACCTGTGCATCCTTTCACCCACCCATGCGTCCTTTCCTTTTGCATATTTCACCAATCCTTTCTTTTACCGTTCTGTTCTTTCTTGTTTCCTTCAAGCCATCATTTTTAGTGTACATTATGTGTGCTTTTGTTGAGTTGCAGATAGAAAAGGCCAAAAGTAACTCAACCACTGCTGTAGCTGTAACATGGAGGGTTCATGATCATGATAACACCTTTATAGCTAGTGAGTAATAGTAATTGTCAATAAGCAAGCAATGTGACTTACCACCACCCATCCCTGCAACCTCTTCTCCCCCTGCTCCATCTGGTCGTGCAGAGGAACTTGAGCTGGCTCCACTGGTGTTTGGTGTAGCTAGAATAAAATGTTATACAGTTACACAGGACACCTCCCCTTAATTATTTTAATCAAATAAATGCAACCGCAATACAATGTTACAGTTCGGTTAGCACTACAGTGTCTTCTATCAAAAATATCACATTGGGGATTTTGCTGGTTCACAATGTTAGAAAAGCCAGGTAGTCAAGTCTTTGCATAGTGGAGGGGTTGAGCTATAGCCTATGACGATGATGACTCAGAATAATAGAAGCGCAATGAAGGAGTGGAAAACAAATTGTCAATAAAAAACAGAAAAAAGATAATGTAGGGATAACAGGAATTAAAGAAAAAAATGGATAGGGGAACTTGAAAAAAGGAGAAAGCATAAAAAAGTAAAAAAGGCAATATTAAAAGTAGTGTAATAGTGGGCAGAGGTAAAGGTTAGGGAAATAATAATATTATTAAATAATAGGACTTACTGGGATGAGCATAACCTGCAGCATTGGTGCTGGTGGCAGGCTCCTCCCAAGCTCCTGCCGGACCTGCCTCTTCAGTGCCCCTCTTCTTGCCCTTGGGTTCCGATGTAAGAAGTAAAGTAGATAACAAATAATAATTAGTGGTACAGTTAATCTCCACAGAAATGTTATAATAGGCAAATGTAGTAATATTGTACTTATCTTAATCAGATCGCCCTTTGTACTAATATGAGTGATAATTGATGAGTTGGCTATTCTCCTAAAATCCCTATTTCAAATTTCCTTCACAAAATCTACATTTGGAACTAATACATTGCAATGAATGATCTCTAATTCTATTCTCATTTCTCAACACTCAAGATGGACCAACTCAGTCTCCCTTTTTTGCAATGTATAGTAGTACTGCATTTCACTGTGAAATTGTTTGGGACTGTATGAGCTAGATAAATAAAGTCACAGAGAATGCTAACCTCTGATATCACTAATTCACTATGGTGACCAGAGTGCATTGCAATGACTTCTTGAATAATCAGCCAAAGTGAGTGCCAATGAGTACAATTAGATAGTGTCAAGCACCTGCCTAACTCAAGCTGAATCACATAATAATATTCCTAACATAAACTAAATGTAATTTCCCTCTAAGTGTAAGCAGCATGCTATCCGAAAAAAAAAAAAAGTTAGCATTATAGAACATCAACACAACAAATTAATAATTAATACTCAGAAACCACAGAATCTCAATGCCTAGCAGGTCGAGCAGCTCCTGCTCATCGTCAATGATGTCCGCCCAGTGGTGAGTCAGCAGCAGGGTGGTGGCTGGACCTGGGTGGTACATCAGACACAGCAGCGCACCCTATCTCAAAGCAGCTGATGCCCCCACTGAGGGTAACTGCTCCGAGGCCTGCTGCAGCATGGAGGGGAAGTGGCACTTCACATAAAGAAACAGTGCTGTCACCTTCCCCTCACCAAAGATTGGCTGAGGCTTCACCCCTTGGTGGTACCACTGTCCACAAGTTAGGCAGCTCCTGCTGGCTGTCTTGGGGGGTGGGTCTGTCACTGCCACTCCCCTGTTCGTGTGCACTGCTCTGCCCTGCCATGGTGCTTGGTGGTGAGGTGAAGATGAAAAGGAACAGGAGGAAAAGGAAGGAAGGGAGAAAATAAATAAATGAAAAATAAACAAAAACACAAAAAGTCACAAAAAGTGGAAAGAATGAAAAAACATAAAAATAGTCGGCCGCAAAAAGACATAGTAATACAATAAATAAAAATAAGGGGTAGATTAATCAGAAGGTTGCAGGCTGAAAAGATTAATGAAGGATGAATAAAAATAGGCCCAGCACCATAAACAGAGTGAAAAATAAGATGGCCGTGCCCATGTGAACTGCATGGTGGTGGTTGCATGTGATTTTGAACACAAGAACGTACTTCATGTTGTGTTTGATGTGGAACGCAACTCAAACAGGCTCGACAGGGAACTCCGCCTACCTTTCGAACTCTGAGTAGCGCAGCAGAGGTTTTTTTGCTACTTTCGCAGAGTTCCACATAGTGTGACTCATATAGCTCTATATATATATATATATATATCTATATATATATATAGCTTTATTACATTTTCCAAAAAAAAGAATCCTGGAGAGTTTTGTTGTGCATTGAAAGTTTTGAGGTGATCCATCAAGCGAGAAAAAGAAAAATGGGGGTTCAAAAAAGTGCAGGCAGATGTGACACGGTCAACTTAAAGAAAGGGGTACATATACAGTAGTCCATGATCATTTATGCAAGGTCAGTGTAACAGCCTGGGAAATGGGGGTTGGCAGATTGTGCCAATGTAGCTTAACTAAAAATTACACTCTGGAGGCACAGTGTGCCACAAGAGGCACCTAAATGAAGTCCTTGGTGTGTGGCTATGGACCATGTCACTACGGTACTAGAGTCTAGAAAATCATGACTTACATCAACAGATTCTACAGTCCAAGTTTCTCATTGCACTATCCTATTTCAGATGATGATGCCTTACCCCCTGCCAAGCAACCTGTCCTGGAATTGTATAATGATTTGGATGACCAGCTGCTGACCATCAATAAGGACACTCTTCAGGATGTCTTGGATGCCATCTGGACCCATCTCCAGTCACAGGGAGGAAACATAGGTGGTCATTATGGCATTGGCGGTGACTGTTAACGTGGTGGTAATACCGCCAACAGGCTGGTGGTAATTACAGCCAAATTATGACCATGACGGTGATACCTCCCATAGACAGCCAATGTACCACACCAACCACCTGGGCGTTAACACCACTGACCACGGCGGTAGCCATCAACAACCAGGCGGAAGACAAGGTATCGCCCACCATGTTATGACATAGCAAACCGCCACAATTTCCAGGGTGGTACCAACGCCATCAAAAGCCTAACGGAAACACTCCATAGAAATCAAAAGACTCACCATCAGAGACACAGAGGAGACTGCCACTGCCAATAAACCGGAACTTCAAGTCTTCCCGATGCTCTTCTATGCCGTGGTCCACCAGGAACACCAACGCCGACAAAGTCGATGACGGTGAGCAGAGCCACCTAGCACACAAGAGAGGGAGGGAGGAAAAGGAGAGTGACACACAGACGAACAAAACCCAAAATTCACACACTCATACACACAACCAGCTGCAGAGTAAAACCAATGTCACAGGACCAATGTCTAATTAAAACAAGGACCAGATTGAGCTTTAACTGATACTGTAATATGATACCAACAGCAACCATATTGTCCATGCGATAACAAAAACAGGCATCAATGTCTAGAAAGGGCCAATGGCCAGTCCAAAGTACAAAAGGCCCACATGGCCACAGGGCACAGTCCAAGCCCCAACTTGATTCATGACCCTATCCGGACTCCACTGTGCAATGGCATTATGTTGGAAATGGGCAGGTGACCCTATCCGGACTCCACTGTGCAGCGGCATCATGTTGGAAATGGGCAGGCACCTCAGGGGGAAGAGGGGTGGGCTTGAGGGGCACTTCAGCTGAAGTGGGTAACATGTCCACTGGTTCTAGAGGGTGCTCCTTGCCCAATTCTCTCTGGGGGAGTGTAAGGCCACAGTCTCTGAAGTGGGGGACATGCCCACTGGTTCTGGAGGGGTCTCCTCACCCAATCCTCTCTGGTGGGGAGTGTAAGGCGGCAGTCTCTGAAGTGGGGAACATGCCCACTGGTTCTGGAGGCGGCTCCTTGCCCAACACTCCCTGGAGTGTGGCCTACATGCCCTCTGCTGGAGGTGAGGGCTGCTGTGCCTCTGCTGGAGGTGAGGGCTCCTTGCCCACTGCTGGTGGAGGTATGATCCTGGCTGCCTCTGCTGGAGGTGAGGGCTCCTTGCCCACTGCTGGTGGAGGTGTGACCCTAGCTGCCTCTGCTGGAGGTGAGGGCTCCTTGCCCAGTGCTGATAGAGGGGGCCTCTTGCCTCTCTTTACTGGTGGAGTGGGGTCCTTCTCTTTCTTGCCTCCACAACTAGGAGATGCCTCACCACCCTAGTCCTCCCTTTCTGAGGTGGAAGTGTGCTCACAGTAGGAGGGGCAGCTGTCACACTGTGGGGCCCCTTTGTGCCAGTAGCTAAAGTTTTGATGGGAGCAGTTGCAGTCTGTTTGGCTGAGGAGCCATGCTGTGTTGTTTGGACCCTGCTCTTATGGGCAGGATGGGTTGGTGGAGGGGGGGGTAAGAGGTCAAGATGGGCAAGAAAAAGCTTCTTAGGTATGTTGGGGTAGGATGGGAGTGGGGGTTGAGGGAGTGGTTGTCAGAGGTGTAAGTCTGCTGGACTTGGGTGGAGGTGCATGGGCAGTGTGCATGTGTGAGGTGGATGGCTGTTGGGAGTCTGAGTGCATGTGTTTGTGTCTGTTAGGAGGGTGCAGATAGGGTGGAAGAGCACAAAGAGGACATGTGAATGGATGTTGTGGAGGTGTCTGCAATTGAGGTGTGTATGCTGCTTGATATGGTGATGGTGGTGATAGCTGTTGATGCAGTGCAAGCAGGTGTGTGTGCGGATGTGACTGTAAGGGAGGAGGAGGAGGGAGAGACAGTGGAGGCAGTGGATGTTGTTGTGTGTGCAACTTTCTGTTGTTTATGTGAGTGCTTGTGGCCTGACGTGTGCTGCATGTGTTTGCCTGTGTTACTCTTGCCTGATGTTTTGTGTGCATGCTTTTCTGTATGTGTGGTTGAGGAGACTATGACTGGGAAGTGGGAGTTGGAGGGGGGATAGTAGGAACAGGGACACTGGCTGCCAGCAGAGAGGAGGCCAGAGCCTGAAACGATCTCTGTAGGGCCACCAACCCACCATGGATGCCCTCCAGGTAGGCATTGCATTGCTGCATCTGGGATGCCAGCCCCTGAATGGCATTCACTATGGTTGACTGGCCTACAGAGATGGATCTCATGAGGTGAATAGCCTCCTCACTGAGGGCAGCAGTGCTCACTGGAGAAGGGCCTGAGGTAGCTGGAGCGAAGGAGATGCCCACCCTCCTGGGTGAGCGGGCACGGCCATCACATTGGGAGGCTACCGGGAGGGCAGTGCTGGTACGGGGGATGGAAGCTATACCTGTAGCAGGGGTGGTACCAGAGGTATCCGCCACCACCAGGGAGCTACCATCAGAGAAGGAATCAGAGTCAGTGTCGTCACCTCTTGTCTCTGCTCTCGTGCTCCCCTTACCCTCCGCCCCACTGGTTCCCTCAACGTCGGTGGACTCCGCCCACTGGGTCCTGTGGGATGCAGCTCCCTTAGTTGCCAGTGGCCCTGCTCCTCCGCCTGATGATGCTAATGGACACATGGACAGGATGACAGAAGAAAATAGGGGAAGGGGAGAAAGGGAGCACTCGGTCAATTACTGCACCAACACCACAGATGGCATACCCATTACCATCACACACAGAGATCATGATTGAGCACTATGCATCACACTGGTATTCCATTGGCTAGGTACCACAGCAAGATGAGAGCCAACCCCCGCCAACTGCACCCCTCCTGGGACCCACTAAGCCCTGTCTGACCTGGAATGCCACCTAGCTAGATTACACGATTTTGCTGTACTCCCATTTACCTTGATCTGGACCACACAGCAATGTCTGAGGGACATTAAGGGGTACCCACCAACTGAAACCCACCACCAGGATCCCATGCCTGCCAACAAACATGGTTGTCACGTTTACTGTACTCAAACGCCCATCCAGCTGCGGGTAGGCCACCGCCAGTATGCCGGCCATCAGGTAGGTCAGGTTCCGATGGGCATCCCGCTCTTGTTGGGAGGCCATCCCCAGCTAAGTCTTCGCACTCTTCCGGGCCTAGCGTCTCAGGTCCTCCCACCTTTTCCTTCTGTGGGTGCTTCTCCTGCTGTAGACCCCCAGGGTCCACACGCCCTTGGCGATGGCATGCCACAATCCCTTTTTCTGATGGGTGATGACCTGCAGAGGTAAGACAGACAGGAGGACACCATTAAATGTACAATTGAGTCTGTCACACATATGGCCAACAAATACCATTTCCATCCCCATTGGCACACACATCACCCGGCACCCACCATGTACACTACCACCAGTCATCCCCCCCTAAATGACACGCTGCTAGCACCCACA
Source organism: Pleurodeles waltl (assembly GCF_031143425.1). Lineage (NCBI taxonomy): Eukaryota > Metazoa > Chordata > Amphibia > Caudata > Salamandridae > Pleurodeles > Pleurodeles waltl. The sequence goes on along the minus strand of NC_090438.1, from coordinate 878,350,593 downwards.
TGTCCATGCAACCTTGTCACATGGATTGTGCCCATGTTGTACTCACCTGTTGGTCTAGAGGCTGCCTATACAGGAGTAGCACCCCATCCACCAGGCGCTCCAACTCATCCGAAGTGAAGGCAGTGGCTCTTTCCTCGGTCACATGGGCCATGGTAGGATCCAGACACCGGTCACTGCAGCACACCCATTGTAGGTGTTGTCCTGTGGAAAGTCAGGAAACAAGTGAGGTTTTATACAGAAAATGGCGGTCACGTCCACCGTGGTGTGCACCGTCACAGATGCTGGGGATCCCCTTTGGCCACTGTACTCAATAGAGCCCCATTTTAGCCAATGAGGACTAGCACGGCAGTGCAAGACTGCCTTCTGCCATGACGCAAAACGCCGGCAGAGTGACCTCACTTCTACCTGTCCCTACATACAGGATAGGTGGTTGCTATTTTATGGTGGTGGACAACATTAAAAAAATGAGGGATAGGGGGAGGAGACAAGACCCCGTATACAGACCCCTTGTTGACTTGGCTACACTGGAGGACGGGCACATAATGCTGATCTCTAGACTGGCCAGGGTAACAATCACAGAGCTCTGTGCAATATTTGAGCCTGATCTGATATCAGCTATCCGTCATCCCACTGGGATCACCCCTCTTGTGCAAGGTCCATCAGTGCTCCATTTTCTGGCAACTGGTTCTATCCAAGTGACAGTCGGCTTGGCAGCAGGAGTGTCAAAGCCAATGTTCTAAATCGTGCTGGCAAGGGTTTTGTCTGCCTTGGTTAAACACATGTGCAGCTACATCGCTTTCCGCCAGGTGGAAGATTTAGCCACTGTGAAGGCAGGATTCTATGCATTGGGACATATACCAAACATTATTGGGGCGAGTGATGGAACACATATTCTGTTTGACCCCCCAGGTCAATGAACAGGTGTTCCGGAATCGGAAGAGTTTCTACTCATTCAATGTACAAATGGTATGCCTGGCTGACCAGTACTTCCCCCACATCTCTGCCAAGTATCCTCGGTCGGTGGATGGCGCCTTCGTCCTGAGGAATAGCAGCATCCCAAATGTGATGGCCCAACTACTGAGGCAATGGGTGTTTCTAATGGGTGTATGTCAGAGTGTGCCTTCAGGAGTCATCCCCCACACCATTGTGTAAGGCTAATGTTTGAACCTCAATACTTGCAGGTGACTCTGGCTACCCAAACCTATTGTGGCTCCTGACCCCTGTGAGGAATGCCGGGTCAATGGCTGAGATTCAGGGCCATATTTATACTTTTATACTTTTTGACGCAAAACTGCGCTAACGCAGTTTTGCGTCAAAAAAATTAGCGCCAGCTAACGCCATTCTGAAGCACCATGCGGGCGCTGTATTTATTCAATGACGTTAGCCGGCGTTGCCTGGTGTGCGTGAAAAAAAACGACGTACACCAGGCAGCGCCGGCGTAGGGGGATATGGAGCTTGGACGCCAAAAAATGGGGCAAGTCAGGCTGAGGCAAATTTTTCGCATCAACCCGATTTGCGCCATTTTTTTCGACTCCCAACCCCCATAGAAATGACTCCTTTCTTAGCAAAGACAGGAGTCATGCCCCCTTGCCCAATGGCCATGCCCAGAGGACTTCTGTCCCCTGGGCATGGTCATTGGGCATAGTGGCATGTAGGGGGGCACAAATCAGGCCCCCCTATGCCACAAAAAAAAAAAAAAAAAAACACTTACCTGAACTTACCTTAATGTCCCTGGGATGGGTCCCTCCATCCTTAGGCGTCCTCCTGGGGTGGGCAAGGGTGACAGGGGGTGTCCCTGGGGGCATGGGAGGGCACCTCTGGGCTCCTTCCGAGCCCACAGGTCCCTTAACGCCTGCCCTGACCAGGCGCTAAAAAACGGCGCAAAACCGGCCGTACGTCATTTTTTTTGACCCGCCCACTCCCGGGCGTGAATTTTGCCCGGGAGTGTAAATACGGCGCACATGCCTCGGAGTCAATTTTTTAGACGGGAACGCCTACCTTGCATATCATTAACACAAAGTAGGTGTCCACGCTAAAAAATGACGCAAACTCCATGGACTTTGGCGCTAGACGCGTCTAACGCCAAAGTATAAATATGGAGTTAGCTTTGCGTCGGAATTGCGTAAAAAAAAACAACGCAATTCCGGCGCAAACAGAGTATAAATATGCCCCTCAGTGTATTGATGCACATGGGCGAACAAGGCGAATCATAGAAAGTACCTTCAGCCTCCTGAAGACCAGGTTCAGATGCCTCCATCTGGCAGGTGGATCCCTGTGCTACTTCCCTGAGAAGGTATGCCAGATAGTAGTAGCATGCTGCATGTTGCACAACCCTCAGACGACATGTGCCTCATCTACAGGAGGAGGAGATTGGAAATGCCCCTGTGGCAGCAGGAGACCCTGAGGACAGTGAGGATGAGGAGGCAGAGGATGAGGATGTGGACAACAGAATATCAGTTATACATCAATGACACACAGGTGAGACAGTGGAACTGCCATTCCTCTGATTATTTATTTGTTCAGTGTGGCTGTTGCAGGATGGCATTCACTTCCTTTGCATCTCAACTGACTGTCATCTATGGCTTCTCATTTTGCAGATGTTGGTGTTGTAACAACTGTGTACCAATGTGATGACTACAGACAGCTACAGGTCATAATTTGTATGCTTTCACGGTGTTCAAGTCATTTGCACACGATGTGACTGTTTCCATATTTGCACATTTTCATCACATAAAACACTATCACTCAAGTTGTGTTGAAGGGAGTTTATTGTAGTGAAATTTATAGACGGAAAAGTGCAATGGAATGGGGTGATGGTAGAGTTAAGTCAAGGGTCCAGTCTGTTTGTTGCACAGGTACAGTGCTCAAGGGGCCATAGGGAGGGGAGCAAAGTTAGTTCAGAGTGGAGAAGGTGACAGGGTGGGACACAAGGGTGGCATTCAGGAGGGTCTCATTTCCTGCCGGTGGTCTTGGCCTTGGCTAGTGTCTCTGGCTTCTGCCTGGGTCACAGGGAACATTTGCGCGGTGGTTCACCTTCTTCAGGGGGAGGGGTGCTGGTGGCCTGTGGGTCCCGTGGTAGGGCCACCTGTCCACAAGCTGCAGCAGATGTGGTGGGCTGTTCAGTTGACAGGCTAGTGGAAGGGGCCCGCTGGTGTGCTGTCCATTCCCTCATGATGTTGGCCATATCAGCCAGCACCCCTCCTATGAAGACCATGGTGGTGTTGAGGGCCTGCAAATCTTTCCTGATCTCCTGATGGTGTACCTCCTGCAGCTGCTTGTTCTACTGCATTTTGTTAAAGATCTGGCCCATCTTGTCTAGGGTTGTTGGTAAGCCCCCAGGACATTAGTGAGTGCCTCCTGGAGCGTCAGTTCCCTGGGCCTGTCATTCCTTTGGGGCACAGCTGTCCTCCGTTTGTCCCTGTCTCCCTGTGACTGGGGTCCCTGTACAGATGGGCACACTGCTGATTGACATGTCCTGAGGACAGAGGTGTGGGGACGTTGGGTGGGTGCTGCGGTGTTGGACACTGAGGGTGGTGGCTTTGTGGTGTACTGGGAGTGGGCTGGGGTGGCCGACTGACCATTGGTCCCTGATGGGCCAGGTAGTTCATCCAGATCCTGAAGTCCAGAGTACTGTCATCACAGGGGCATCTTCTGTTGGGGGACTGGATAGTTGTGGCACCTCCTTGCCGCTGGATTTGGCTGGAACACCCTGCAAGTGATGTATTATGCTTCATGTCTGTGACATATTGTACATCCCTAGCTTCCCTATCATCATTGCTGTTGCCCTGCCACCTTTGTTTGTGTATGGTGATGTATTGTCGGATTATTAGCTCTCCATGCTGTGCATGCTTTGGTGTTGGGTGTACATGAAGGGCTGGGAGGACTGTACATGCATTAGTCACATGTGTGGGTGCACTGTGTAGGATGGAGTGGAGTGATGGGAGTCAGGGTAAGGGGTGGGATGGCATGCAGGTATATGGGATGATAAGTAGCAAATGTTAACACACCAGTTTCCAGTCCTTGGGCTACTCCTGTGAGTCCCTCAGGATGCAGGATTGCCAAGACTTGCTCTTTCCCATGCTGTCAGCTGTGCGGGAGGAGGTGGGGGTCCACAGCCAGTTCTCTGGATGGCGAGCTGGTGCCTTGCTGCCACGGAACGTACCTTCCCCCATAGGTCGTTCCACCTCATCCTGATGTCGTCCTTTGTTCTTGTATGCTGTCCCATGGCATTCACCCTGTCCACGATTCTCTTCCATAGCTCCATCTTCCTGGCAATGGATATTTGCTCTACCTAGGCTCCAAACAGCTGTGGCTCTATCCTGACTATTTCCTCAACCATGACCCACAACTCCTCATCTGTGAAACGGGGGTGCTTAAGTGGGGGACATGGGTGTTGTGAGGTGTGTGTTGTACAGAGGGTGTTGAGTAATGTGGTGGGGTGTTGGATGTGGGGTACGTGACGGATTAATGGGTGTTTGTGGTGTGTGTGTGTAGTTGTCTCTGTGATTTGCGTGGCAAGCTATTACAGTCTTTTCATGTTCGTGAAGGGTTGTGATGTGGGTGGGTGTTTTATAGTGCTGTTGGTGGGTGAGTGTGGTGTGTGTATGAGTGTCAGGTGTGAGATTTTTGTTTTGTCCAATGTTGTATTGTTTTGTTATTGGGTGGCCATTCAGACCACACTGGTGTGTATCTCTATTGGCTTACCATGTTGAATGTCCACCGTGGTGATTTGTGGATCATAAAGTGGTGGGTGTAGTTTTGTTGGCGTAACAGTATGGGTGTTTGTACTGACACTTTAACACTTACCTTGATCTGGCAGATATGTGTTTATGTCAGAAGTCTGTTGCTTTAGTGTGTGTGTGTCATAATATGGTGAACGGATGTTCGCCTCCGTGACTGTATGTTGGCGGTTGTCACCGCAGCAGTAAGTGGGCTTTACCGCCAATGTCATAATGAGGACCATAGTGTTACAAGGTCTCCACATGACCCACCCAACACACCACCGGCTAGCTCAACAACAGCCCTGGACTCTCAGGACCCAGATATGATCTTCCAAAAAACAGCAGTAGGAGTTCAGCAGGAGCTGGCACAGCATATACAGGTTAGAGTGGAGACCATGGCGGGCAGCCTAGAGGGAATACAGAGGTGTCTTAGTCCCAAAAAGGGCAACTCCGCTGCCATCAGAAACACCCACTTTCTGCTACATGGACTCCAGTAGTCCCTGGCCAACATAGTTGTTGCCTGATGCAAAGGGTTAAACAAATGCCCAGCTGCATGATTTAGAACAGAGTGATGCAGGAGGCTCAAACGAGTAGCTCGTGAGTTACTAGTAGCTCCAGAGCTACCCATAAGTAGCTCTCCCGTGTGTAGCCAAGAATGCAAAACTGAAAGATTAATATTTAAAATAAACATGTAAGCTTGTCTGATGTGATCAATATTAAAATTCTAATAATATTCATAGCTCTGGATGATTTTCAACAACATAGGAAACTTTTGCTACAAAAATGGTTGTAGCCCCCTGGCTGGAGGCTACCCAAACTATCCTGGAGTCCATGCAGCGGATGCTGGGCTCTCTCACTGACAACCTGGCTGCCTACTACCATGATGTGGCTGCAGAGCTGCAAAACCAGCACTTACTCTTTGTTGCAGTGCAGCCTCACATCTTTCCACAGATGACAGCTGCCAGAACCTTGGAAACCATATCACTATCTCCTGACATGTGTGTGTTCCCCTCAACTTCAACACCACCACCAATCATGGCACAGGAGGCATCAAACACATCAGAGGATGAAGATGTAGAAGGAACATCATTCACCCAAAAAAACACCCTGTAACTTCAGTCTGTGGTGCATGGACAGTAACTCCTTAGTTCTGTGCTGACTATCATGCCAGTGTTGTAATAACTGGCAATGTCCCATCTTCACTCTCCCACTGTTGACCTGTCACACAACGATTGTCATTGTGGCCAATCCCACCCATTTCCAATTTGTAAACCTGACTGATGCACTCTTCTCCTATACATATCTCATGATTCCCCCCCCCCCCCCCCTGTCTGACGATCTAATGGTTTGCAATCCATCTTGGGGTCAATCCCCTGCACAATGTAGAAACCAAACATGTACATGTAAATAAATATATTAAAGTTACAATTTGATTGATATTGTGCCTGACGCAGTAACTGTATGACTAGTGTGCATTGTGTGAAGCCAATACACTGAATACTTAATGAAAGGAAATACCTGGCATTGTGTCACACACTAAGCCACACACAATGATTGAAACTTGATCAAGCTGACTGATGGTAATGTGGACCGGCAAGTAAATTCTGAGTCTCTCAAGCATGTCATGCAACAGGTAGGATGTAAATTTTGCAGTGGTGTGCATGCTGTACTACTTTAGTGTTTGGGAAAAGCTAGGATATTAGCACCAGTAGGACACTGATACAAAGCTCCAATTTAGACAGCTATAAAACTGTGAGGGGCAGCCATGTGTGTTTCATTAACAATTTTCCAATTTTGGGTGAGTGCCCTGACATCAACCTCTAAACATTGAAAGTCTCAATTCTTACCAACACAAATGAATGGTGTAAGAGAACCTGTTTTGGGATGTCTATTCATGCACAACCAGAGTGTCACTTACAGTACTGTACTGATAACTGTCTTGAGTAGCTGCTATACCGTTGCCAACCTGACAGGGACAGGGACTTGGACATATGGGATGCACGTAGTCAAACATGAAAAGTTACACTGGATGCAAAAAAAAATGCTTTTGTCTAACATGACCTGTGCAGACATCATACAACCCGGATATCAAAGCATGAAGGAGACTAAAGTGTGCTAAATAACAAGATTATATAACATCTCAAATATACTATCCTAAAAATCCCTAAACTACAGACTAACCTAACCTATACTATCTTAACTTTACTTATACCTACAGCTAACCTATCTAATCTAAAAGTATGCTAAACATGTAATGCTACACAATAATTATCAACCCCTTAAGATACATCAGTAAACAACTACAACAGTGACTAGAGCTAAACACGGACTCCCTAAACATATAGGCTAAACAAATATATTGTTTTTCCATTTTTTCCATTTTTTATTTTTTGTGTAAATAACACATACCCAAACATGACCCACCCATTAAAGCACCCAAAAAGCATCAAACACCCCAAAGACACTCCCTAAGATTTAAATCTTTGATCTAAAACTAACTGAACCAAGCCTAACAATCTAAAGCCCCTAATGTAAGAAAAACAACCGTAAAACATGGGAAGGGAAGGTGAGGTGAGCAGGAGGGCTAAAAACATATCACCGTTTTGAAAGTTTCCTCTTGAAGTAGCATAACATCCTGCAGGACCTCTCCTGTCTTACCTCCAACTTGTTCAGCCTCAATTTTACATCTGCCACATCCTGGCGCATTTCTTGTTCATAGTTTTTGGCCATGATTGTATCTCCAGGATGGGGATGTGATGGTACTGCAGTCTGTCCTTTTGAGGTTGAGGGTGCGGAACCTGTGGAGCCACCCCTGTCCTTTTTCTTGGAGCTCCCTGCTGTGTGGCTCCTGGTCTTAGGCTCTTTTGGTGGTCCTCCATGTGCAAATGCCCGCCGGAACCCAATGCTTTCTCACGGTTGTATATGCAGCCCATTCTCTAGTAGGCCTTTTCAACAGCACAGATGTGCCTGTAGCATTCTCTCCTTTTCTTGAAGGCCCGTTTCTGCGTTGCAGTCATGGAGGCTGTTAAAACATGAAGGGAACATGCTATAGAAATATACATTTGCCAGAGGGAGAACAAGAATGCAAAAAGAACAGCATCTTCAGATGATATACATTGGCCTAAACAACACACAATACCATCCTGAAGTCCTAGGTCATCACACATCTGCATCACAACCATCTTCTACACATTCATCATGTCCCAGGTGTCAAAGCCAACCAATGTTGCACACTACCAGTGCAGTATAACATCTCCAAAGTGCTAGGTAAACATTCAGCATGCTCATCCGATACACACTTTTTCTCACCATGGTCGGTCAAACACATCATGCTGGATAGCTCATGAATGTGCCTCTGTGCACATAATTTACCTACGACCCCCAGATCTGTACCACACTCATCAGAACAAGGCCTGGGACTTATATGTGAACTCAAAAACTATGGTGCTATTCCACAAGGTCCTTGCACCACTGGTTCCTCACTGTTTTCCATAAAAAAAAGGGATGCACTGATAGTGCAATGGCCTTGTAAGGAAGCCCCAATGTGATTGATCAGGCAAGGATAGATGTTTGGACACACTGCTACATTGAATCTACATGTGACATGTATTTTATGTACGAATGTAGGGTAGATTAGTCACACATGTGACATTGAGGTATATGGATCCACTCTAACATCCACTCAGCTCACTACATGATAGTCTGTGCCATTACAACATGCATAGTCCCAATGCAACTTTATGTGTAATACTATGCTGCCCAATTTCTGTATATGTTTTAATAGATTCAGGTCAGCGTGTTGCAAAACAGAATTCAGCTACACCATCTCAAATGTGGGTGCGTGCATGCCCCACTTCCTATATGCACAGTGATCTTGCAATGGCACTAGGTGATACTGCTCATTGTGTAGTGTTATTTGCATGGCATCATCAGACCTTTTCAGGACCATAACTTTTTGAAAGTGTACTGAGTTAATGCATGCCATATGAGATTGTTGTATGGAGATCTCTCATGTCATACGCACATGTCAAGTGCTATAAGGATAACATAGATTTTCTATGTTGCCACATCAAACATTGTGTATGGGGTGTAAACAACATGTGTATGCAAATCAAAATCGGTTTCACATGTGACATGTTGACCTTTGTCCTGCATTTCAGAAATGTTTACTTATGAGCCATATACACTGCCGGTGTGTCACTTCTCACAGGGGAAAAAGTGAAACACTGGCAGCACAAGAGGCGCATGATGAACCCCTTAGTGACAAATTCAAATGGTCCCTTAGTTATTGTGTGCTGTGTGTGACACACAGAGCTGGCTAATGTACATATTGGCACCCTACAAACATGTTGCTAACTCAGCACTTCAGGCAAATATCCTGGCTGCCATCACAGTGTCTGTTCTGCATATAAACCTATTCCAACAATCACAAAACCCTTGCAGCACACAATGTTACTAATGCATCACTTTGTTGTATTCCACATCCTCTAAATGACACTGACATACTGTCAATGTCCAATGATGGATACACATGCAAATGTGACATGCCAAATGAGCACTTTGTACAACAACACTGTCAACACCCTCAACCCTTGTAGTATTCATTATACATACAGGATGAAACTTACTGGTAGTATTTGGGTCCCCAAATCTTGCAAGCTCACTGAGGGTGTATGGGGCGGGTCCACCTGCAAGACATGCCATGAGATATAGGAGTGTGAATGTTGTACTATGCACACCATGTACAAAAAATACACATCACGCATGCTTTTCAGATCGACTTAAGAGAGTCAGTTGAGAGAATATTCAATCAATCACATTTATAAAGCGCGCTACTCACCCGTAAGGGTCTCAAGGCGCTGGGGGGGGGGGAGGGGGGGTCAGTGCTCGAAGAGCCAGGTCTTGAGCTGCCTTCTGAAGGAGAGGTGGTCCTGTATGGCGCGAAGATGGCTGGGAAGAGAGCTCCAGGTCTTCGCTGCCAGGAAAGAAAAGGATCTTCCTCCGGTGGTGGCTTTGCGGATGCGGGGTACGGCTGCAAGGGCTTGTCCGGTCGAGCGTAGGGTGCGCGGAGGAGTGTAGAAGGAGACGCGGTGGTTGATGAGTTTTGGTCCGAGGTTGTGCAGGGCTTTGTGTGCGTGGGTGAGGAGTCTGAAGGTGATCCTCTTGTTGACTGGTAGCCAGTGAAGTTTCTTCAGGTGTCTGGAGATGTGGTGGTGGCGGGGTATGTTCAGGATGAGTCGTGCGGCAGTGTTCTGGATTCGTTGAAGTTTCCTCTGCAGCTTGATGGTGATGCCGGCGTACAGAGCGTTCCCATAGTCCAAGCGACTGGTGACGAGGGCGTGGGTGACGGTCTTCCTGGTGTCGGTGGGGATCCAGCGGAAGATCTTGCGGAGCATGCGGAGGGTGTTGAAGCATGCCGAGGTCACCGAGTTGACCTGTCTGGTCATGGAGAGGGAAGAGTCCAGGATGAAGCTGAGGTTGCGTACGTGGTCGGTGGGTTGGGGAGTGCTGCCTAGGGCGGGAGGCCACCAGGAGTCGTCCCAGGCGGTTGGTGTAGGGCCGAGGATGAGGACCTCCGTCTTCTCTGTATTCAGTTTAAGCCGGCTGCCTGTCATCCAGTTCGCTACTTCCTTCATGCCTTCGTGTAGTCTGGCTCTTGCTGAGGTGGGGTTGTTGGTAAGGGATAAGATGAGCTGGGTGTCGTCGGCGTAGGATATGAGGTTGAGTCCGTGTTTTCGTGCGATGTTCGCCAGGGGGGTCATGTAGATGTTGAAGAGGGTGGGGCTGAAGGAGGATCCTTGGGGGACGCTGCAGATGATCTCCGTGGCTGTGGATCTGAAGGGGGGAGGCGGACTCTCTGAGTTCTTCCGGAGAGGAAGGAGATGATCCATTCCAGGGCCTTGCCTCTGATGCCGGCGTTGCTGAGGCGGCGTATCAGGGTACGGTGGCATACCATGTCGAAGGCTGCAGAGAGGTCCAGGAGGATGAGGGCCACAGTTTCTCCTTTGTCGGTCAGGGATCTGATGCCATCCGTGGCTGCAATGAGGGCAGTCTCGGTGCTGTGATTAGCTCTGAAGCCGAACTGTGAGGGGTCGAGAGAGTCGTTGGTTTCCAGGGCGGTGGTGAGTTGAGCGTTGATGATTTTCTCAATCACTTTGGCGGGGAACGGTAGGAGCGAGATGGGCCGGAAGTTTTTGAGTTCGGTGGGGTCTGCTGTTGGTTTTTTTAGGAGGGCGTTGATTTCGGCGTGTTTCCAGTTCTCCATGAAGGTGGCGGTGGTAAAGGAAGCGTTGATGACGTCTCGGAGGTGGGGTGCGATGATGTTGTCGGCTTTGTTGAAGATGTGGTGCGGGCAGGGGTCGGATGGTGATCCTGAGTGGATGGAGTTCATGATGCGGGTGGTTTCCTCGGTGGTGGTTGGGTTCCAGGTGAGGATGGTGGTGTTGTCGGTGGCGGGTTCCAGTGGTGGGTTCGTGTTGGTAGTGGTGAAGCTGTTGTAGATGTCGGTGATCTTGTGGTGGAAGAAGGCTGCGAGGGAGTCGCAGAGGTCCTGTGAGGGAGGGATGGAGTTGTTTTCTGCGTCGGGGTTGGAGAGTTCTTTGACGATGCCAAATAGTTCCTTGCTGTTGTGGGCGTTGTTGTCTAGTCTGTTCTGGAAGGCTGATTTTCGTGCGGCGCGGAGGCGTTGGTGGTGTTGGCGGGTGGCGTTCTTGAGAGCAGACATGTTGTCTTCGGTCTGGTTGAGGCGCCAAGTCTTCTCGAGGGTGCGGCATTCTTTTTTGGAGTCCTTGAGGTCGGGGGTAAACCAGGAGTTTTTCTTGTGGTTGTTGGTGTTTGCTTGGGTCTTCAGGGGGGCCCGGAGGTTGGCGCAGTCGGAGATCCAGCTCGTGAGGTTGTTGGCGGCTTCGTTGGGGTCTGTGGTGCTGGTGGGTTGGTTCTGGGAGAGGGTCGATGTGAGTTGTTCCGTGGTGATTCGATTCCATTGTCTTCTTGGTGGTTGCTGGGTGTGGTGGCGCATGGTGGTCTTCTTGAAGCTGAAGTGGACACAGCTGTGGTCCGACCAGGCGAGTACGGTGGTGTGGCTGAAAGAGATGTGTTTGCTGGAGGAGAAGATGGGGTCGAGCGTGTGTCCGGCGTAGTGGGTGGGGGTGTTGACTAGCTGTTTCAGTCCCAGGTTGGCGAGGTTGTCCAGTAAGGCGGTGGTGTTGTTGTCGGTGTGGTTCTCCAGGTGGAAGGTTATTCAAGTAAGTCCCACAACATGACTATTTGACAGCCATTGGTGTGCCAGGCAAACATGTACAGATATGTACTTGAATTATGCAAACATGTTTCAGTTACATTGGTAATGTATTGTAGAGGGAAATCCACCCACAATTTTCCATAAGCCTAGCACATTGTTGTGTCACTCTGCACATGCATGACTAAGCGCACACTCATAAGTTACAAGCTATACTCTTACATCATGTTTTCCAATAGATGTGCATGATTAAGCAACATTACACAGTGGTTAAGCCTTTGATGAACATAGACAGTTGTGGCTTGTAGCCATGTATCCTAGCACCATGAAACATGTGAAACGTGTGTTCGCTTTGTGCCACTTCAAAATCACCTGGCTACACACAGGGAACAAAGACAGGATTGTGTCACTTTTGTGACTGGTGGTGCATTGCTGCCATTTTCATGGATGAGAGTTGGCACACGCACTACTGGCAATCCTGGCATTTGTCATAATCTGATAAAGTTGCACCTATAGCCTATGTTAATGCAAAAGCAACATTTCACTAAGCAACACATTAGCTGTACTTAGCAACAGTTCCACAAACCTCTACTCCCAGGTGATCCAGGAGGTTCTGTTCATGGGCAGTCAGCTCTGACCACCAGTGCTTCAGTTGGTGGTCTGTATGTTGAACATCAAAGATCCTGGACAACTGGGCCAGCACCTTGTCCCACCACAGCTTTCGCGCCTCATCGGGTAGCCCTGTATAGCACCATGTTGGGCAGAGAGTGACAAACTAGTTAGATGAACATTCCCAGTTCCTCTGGACTCATTTTCTTTGACCTTCCCTTTCCAGACATGTTGAAACCAAAATTCTGGGCACAAATAATAAAACCCAACAAAAAACTAACCCCAGCTAAATCCAACTACCCCAAAAAACATACCTACTCCAGAGAGAAACACCCAACAATGCACAGCAAAATAAACAACAACATTACAATAAACACTGCAAAACAACACTTTCAGGACACAACACAAACAGCACAAAAGGACTCAATAAACTCCTCGCACCAGCACCACACAACGTCTCCCGAGTACAGACTGAAAGACTGTAAAGGGAAATTGAAAGTAACTTAACTTTTCCATGTGTCGAGGAAGAAAGTTCAATTGCATCACCTCCTGGGTGTGTGCGTCACATTTTGAGCTCATGTGTCATATATGTGTCATATATTTTGATGCATGACAGCCCTGCATGTGTTTTTTGATGATGGCTGACATAGCCTAAAGTGTGAATTTTTGAGGCACACGTCTTTTTTTATGCAAATGGGGAAATGTGTTACATTGTATATGCTGGTCTGTGGGATGCATTGAATTAGTGATATTGAGGGCAAAAGTAAATATGCTTGATACAATTTCTCACAAACACATATCCACATGTGCATAATGTGTGTACTGTGAGTGTACATATGTGAGGAAACTTGCATTATTGGTCTTACACAATGCAGTTTGTACATGTCCACTGTTTGTTTCACCACACAGCTTGTGATAGGTGGCCCATGTGTTTAACATGTTCATGTACATGTTACAGTATACCTGGGGATGCTGCTGACTGGTATGTGATCCGCTGATACAGAGCTATGTCAGTGTATGTGTTTGACACTGTATGGTGTCTACCTAAGTCCTGGCACCATGATGTAATGCAACATGTGTAAGATCTAGTTGCCATGCATGCAAAGTTCAGGATATATTGGAGTGATACGTGTCATGCTTGGTATTCATGTGATATGTTTAGCAATTGAAATGTGTTATTCATGTGTGATCAGTAATGCCTACTACAGTGGAGTGTTTAGGGATGTATAATCTACTAACTTTGCAATAATTTATTAGTTAATGGGCAGCATTGTAGCTAAACACTTTACTCATAGCAATGTTTGACACATTTCCCTGTGTAGATACATGTTCAGTGTATCTACAAGTTCATAGTTGTATTTTTCTCACACAGCATGCCATATGCCACCTGTTTTATCTGTCCATGCCAAAAGTTAAAGGCCACACCAAGCCTGCCCCACCAAGAGTGTACATGTGTCAATTACTGTAGTGTGAAATGTTTTGACACATATACTTTGACTGCACAGTTACTGCACATGTAGTCTTGCAAGGACTTCCCTTTTGCAACACAAACTGCATGGCAGAAACAGGGATGGCAGAGGACTCATCAGTGCACCAATGGCTTTTTCAGTACCCCACAGCCCCATTGGTTCTAGTTTGGGACCGAGATCAGGGTGGCTCTCTCAGCACAGTTCACAGGCCCCTCACTGTATACAGAGTGGATGGATCCCTCTCTGGGGACATAGTGTGATTTGGTCTTTCATCCTCAAGTGACTTATCAGCACTGCAATGCACATTGAAGTCAAGAAATCCAACCGCACACCTGAGGTTCCCTCCTCCATTACGTACTGGGGACTTACAAGTTGTTGGTGTCCGCTGTGCCCTATTATGTACTAGGAACTTACATGTTGTTGGTGTCATCCTTGCCTTATTATATACCAGGGACTTACAGGTTGGTTGTGTTTGACTTGTGTTATAATTTTCTCAGAATTAGCATGACTGTGTGTATGTTGTGATACTTGATCCTCTAATGCATTGTTAGCTTTCATCAGTCACACTGGTGTGTGCAGGTCAAGCACACAGGTGTAGTTAATAGAAATGAGACTGGTATATTTACTGTCCTCCACAATATGTGTAGATATGTCGGGACTCACATGTCTCCATAGTATTTTTGGTACCCTGAGTATTTCACAATCTGTGTTCATTCACACACATTGAAGCTAGACTGTGTGAGGTAGGCTTTTAGGTCTACGTTGCTGGCACAATTTATGGAGATTTTCCATATTACCCATCTTCCTCAGCCTCACTGTCTCATCCTTCATGTACGTCATGGTTATATATGCTTGAGAACTTTGCAGAAGGCTATTGCTTCTTCTACAGCCTATGCAAAATGTGCCATTAAATTGACATTTTTTGCAATTTGAAATGACTGACCCCCACACGTCTCTCTACACCAGTCACAATGCTTGTGTAGTGTGTAAGTTATCTCCTCATTTTAAAATGAAAAGGTATGTATAGCAGTGTCTCAGCTGCCCATCCACGTTTGTATGTTTGACATGAACACACACACAGAGATTCATTCACCAGTCATTGTGGCATGTTCCATAAGTGTATTTGGATTGTGTAAATACTCCTTACAGCTATGAGTAGAACATGCATGCCTCAACATGCCTGTCTCCTTACTCACATGTGCAGATTGTCAAGGGTGTGTTGTAAGTTGCTGCCTGTGATTATGACATTCAGGCATTGAATTATTACACAGCAGACACTGACCTACTGTTCTTATAACTGTATAACTGGCTATTCTTGTCCTACCTAGGACAAACATCTGAACAGCAGTCTTAACATATATTTTTGCATGTGGCTGCTATCAAATTTCAAGTAGACACACTTGTGTGATGTAAAGTAAGAAATTTTGACCACAGGCTATGCATACATTTCACAAACACAAACACATTCATTTATTTGTACAATGTGTGTAGTTGTTTTTTGTTCTTGAGTGTATTACTACTTTTTTTACAACTGGTGTGGCCTAGTCATGCTTTCAGAGTTGTGGGTGAGTTGATAAGGTTTGTGAAGGTAAAAAGAAGGACTCCAAGACAAATCGGTATTTAAGTGATTTATTTACTAAATGTGTGCTCAGTGATGGTTGCAGTATAGTCCCTAGGTGAAGAAGCTGTGAACAATGTGCTCCCTTCTGTGTGCTCCAGCAGCAGTATTTTGTGCTTCCCCATCATCCACTCGTGTATCATTGTCCTCACCCCTGGAGACCTCGACCTATCCTTCCCAGGGCACATTGGTGCGTACACAGATGTTGTGGAAAACTGCACATATTAGTATGATTTTCCACACAAGTGGTGGTGCATATAATAGTCTTCTCCCAGGGAGCTATAGGCACCTGAACCTTGATTTGAGGATGCCAAATGTCCTCTCCACCACATTTCTGGTCCTTTTGTGGGTGTCATTGAACACCTTCTAAGCATCAGTCTATGGTTTACCATATGAGGTCATGACCCATGGCTGGATCCTGTAACCTTGATCTGTTGCAAAGGAAGGGGAGATACACTGTCAGACTTGCAGTTATGTATCTTTTCAAACTGAAATGCCAACTTATTTGTCGGTGGACTGGATGATCAGACTTGCATCTGGCATTGTGTGTGTTCCTGTTTCCATACATGGCTGTACTTCTGTATGGTAATCCACTTTCCAGTCACAGGTTGAACATCAGAAGCATGGGGATTGTGGGATTTGTCTGGCATGTCAGTTCACCCAAGCAGGATATGTGTGATGTTTAAGTTAATTATCTCTTAGTCCTATGTGTTTAGACTTGCAAAAAAGCAATGTTGTGTATATTTGTACCTATTTTGTGTGTTGTGTGCCATGAGACATGTGTTGAGTTCTGTGTGTTGCATGTGCACCCAACCCCCTGTATATAGTTTTCCTCCCTTACACACAGAGCTGTAGTAGCTATTTCCTGGATAGCATGCAGGTGTATATGTGGAAATCATATAAAGTGTGGCATAGTAGCTAAAGATGTCTTGCCATGTATGTGACAAGTTTACATACACCTTTTGCACAGGACAGGGAATGAACTGTTTTCCTGCACTGTCCTGCATCACTGTCTCCATGATATGTGGGATTTCTGACCTCAAACACTGCGAGCAGTTCATCTAACAAATTCCACTGAAAGCACCCTTTTAACAGGGCTTTGCATAGTTGATTGTTTCTGTGCAGTAAGGTGTCCCTTCTTACATATGAACAATCAGTGATGGAAAGTTCCAATTTGAATGTGTGTTACACTATGCACCACACATGGTAATTGTATACAGACTGAGAGTATCAGTTATTTGACTTGATAGGACTATGGTGGAGCCAGCCCTTGCCTGGCATTATTTGATGGTGCTATCTCAGGTTTCAAGATGGAAGTAAATGTGTGGCAGTGCCAATATGCATTTCTTTTGGAGGTGGCATGCCCAATGCCAAACAGATTGCTGACCACTTCCACACTAAGGGGGTCATTCCGACCCTGGCGGTCATAGACCGCCAGGGCCGGGGACCGCAGATGCACCGCCAACAGGCTGGCGGTGCATCCAGGCCAATTCTGACCGCGGCTGTAAAGCCGCGGTCAGAAAAGGGAAACCGGCGGTTTCCCACCAGTTTTCCCCTGGCCTGAAGAATCCTCCATGGCGGCGCTGCAGGCAGCGCCGCCATGGGGATTCCGACCCCCTTCCCGCCAGCCTGGTTCTGGCGGTTTTGACCGCCAGAACCTGGCTGGCGGGAACGGGTTTCGTGGGGCCCCTGGGGGCCCCTGCAGTGCCCATGCCAATGGCATGGGCACTGCAGGGGCCCCCTAACATAGCAGACACTGAAAATCGCGACGGGTGCAACTGCACCCGTCGCACCCTTTCCACTCCGCCGGCTCCATTCGGAGCCGGCATCCTCGTGGAAGGGGGTTTCCGCTGGGCGGGCGGGCGGCCTTCTGGCGGTCGCCCGCCAGCCCAGCGGGAAACTCAAAATGACTGCCGCGGTCTTTTTGACCCGCCGCCCGCCAAGATTAGAGTGACCCCCTAAGTGATAGGTGTGAAAGGGGCCATCTTTTTGATGTAGCGTCAAGACACATGTGATGTCTTGACACCACCTTTAAAATATAGAGAGGGCATTGCTCCACCAGAGCATTATTAAATGTGACAATCCAGTGGTGCAAGGGACTTGTACATGGGGTAATATGTGAAGGTGATGTGCATTGAATGTGTGGAGTGCTGCATGTTGCATATATGTTGTTACAACACCATCTATCGTTTTCTGTCCATGTGTATGGAGTGTGGTGTATGCATTGTTTGTCCCAGATGTTTATTATGTTGTATGTATGGTGTTGTGTATGCTTGCTTACCTACAATATTGTCTATAATGGAAACATTAGTTGATTATTGATTGTCGGAAGATTTATGAGTCAAGGACTGGATATCTTGCAAGGATGTTTGTGAATATCTCACAAAGGTTTACAATGGACTGCACATTAATTGAGTGTGTGTCTTTCCTGTTCCAGAAGAGGTGTTGCGTTGCAGCAGGAGGGACAAGTTGGGCGTGTGTGCAGTCCATTGCACCACGCACATGCGGAAACACGCGGAAACACAGTAACTTGGTAAAATCCTTGTTTGGTGTCCTGCTGCACTTGCTCGGTGTTGGGTAATAGGATGTGGTGGGGAGTGAGGCAGATGATGGCATCCAGTACAATGGGGAGGAAGGCAGAAAAGGATGGTTGGGAGATCCGACCCACTTGTGCTGCTGTGATCTAGAATGAGCCAGAGGTTAGCATGTGGAGCACGGCTAGGATCTTGGCCATGGATGGTATGATTGTCGGAATTTGCACTCTTAAAATGATGTCTGGAGCAATGTGGTGGGGCAGCCGTACAATTTACTCCCACTTCAGATGGTAGAGTCTGGTGACATCTTGTTCTCTGAGGGCAAGGATGGATGTGCGCTGATGCAATATTCTCTCCCTTCTTCTGCGCTGCCTTTGTGGATGTTGTGGTGGTTGAGGGTGCTGGGGTGGTGCTGGTGGCATTTGGCGTTGTCACTTTCATTGTCTCCAGGTGCAGAGCTGTAGCAGTAACAGGTCCATGTTGTCCAGTTGGTTGCCAGAGTTCCTTCTGTGACTTTTCCTTTTATACATGTGTCTGTGTGTCATTTTAACGCCTGGTCTGACCAGGTGTTGAAATTTTGACACTAACCTGAGTTAGTGACATTTTAGGTATGTGATTTTAGGCTTCCTTCATTTTTCAGATGGGAGATAAATGTGGCACCAGTGGATTGATGTCATTTTTTAGGAGAGAAGGTCTACATTGCATATCATTGTCAATAAATGACGCAAGGATTGGCGACGCTCCTTAAAAATGACACTAGCTCCAGAAAAGTGCTGCTAGACTGGCCTAGTGGCACTTTATAGATATGGTGCTGGGTTAGCACCGCTTTTGCACATTTAAGTGGCTGTAAGACAGTGCAAACTTTTCATAAATATTGGCCATAATACTCACCTATTCTACGCAAAAGTATCATCTACACACCATCTATTCCTGCCAAATTTCATTTAAATCTGTTCAGCAGTTTTTGCACTATGTTTGTCAATGGAGAATGTGTTGGTGAAAAAATCCATTTTGGGACTCTCCCCCAATACTATACACCCCTTGGCCAGTCACCACAAATCTTTTCATCATTTGCTAATGTGGAAAAAGCAATAGGTCTGCAAAGTTTTGTAGAGATTTGTCAAAGGATTGCAAATTTATTAATGATCAAAAATCTGAGGAATTCTTATCTCTGGGAATTCTAAATATAACTAAAATGTGTCTAAGCCCACTCAATATATCTATGTACACACACAGTTATATTTGAATATTGTAATCAAACACTTTTGAACAATGAAAGGGGATTTGACAAATTAATGGGTATGGCAAAATGCAGTGTCTGTGTTTTCTGTGTCACCTGCCGTTCCATTCAGTAGCTCTGATAGCAGTGCACAAGGGGTCTGGGATAAACAGATTTGGAGTACCGGCCCTATTTGTCACCCCTCTTGCTAGGTCACTGTTCCTCCTATTTATAAAAATGTATTTTTGGAAAACACATTCCTATAAACGTGTCCTTCATTTCTACCACGTTTCCAATGTCTTGAGTGACCGTCATTTGATGAGTATTTTTAGTGAATGAGCGCCTGTATTCCAGTTGTGTATGCTCCCCATAATCCCCTCATATGTGCTCCTTGTTCCAGTCATTACAGTGTTAGGTGGCCGGACCCCCAGACAACCCCTTCACAAGTATTCTAATCCTTTTTTATTTTAGGATAAATAATGCCTGCCTCCTTGACAGCTTGCTGCTGGTTTTCTGGCTACTGATAGCTTTTTGGTGTGCAAAGTAAGGCTTGTTGGTTATATTTAATGTCCTTTTGTTACTCACACCACTATCATTTTACTTTTATTCATGCATGATTGTGAATTGATGCAGTGAGTCTCGTGTGCATATGGGGCGTTCAATAGTTTTAGCATTCGTCTTCATGCTGTGTGGTCACCTGGCAGAGAGTAGCAATGGTTATTGTAGAGCATGCCATAACTGATTTCATCTCACAAAACGAGACCTGTTGTTTTTCCATATATAAACAAGCCAGTGCCTAGCCTGGTGTCTGAGTGCCATGATAGAATATGTGAAGTTTACTGAGGAGCGGAAGCATGTAGAGTACACGCATGAGGGTACACATGAGGAAATGCTGGACTATTTCCAAAACACAGCTGAACTCCTTATTAAGGATGCAGTCACCACTGTTATGAGTGAGCGTGCAGATAAAAGGCAGAGGCAGAATATGAATCCTGATGAAGATCTTCATTAGGGACCTTGAGGAAATATATGCAAGGTCATAATTTACAGAATATGCTGCAGCAGATCAGGGAGGTGTTTAATTTCCAACAGAAGCCTGAACAACAAACTAAAGAAGTTTATTCACAGTAAACCTCATCATAGCCACACTTTGCCTCTTCATGATATTGTAGAAGATAATATTTCCAAAGAGTGGAAAGATATTGCTAACCAGTCCTTTTCAAGATTTGTGTCAAAAAGATACATGCTGGAACAATTTGATAAATAATTCCCTCAGATGTTGAAGGTGAATTGAACATGTGAATTCAACATTAGAATCTGACGAAGCATCTCTACCTGATGCTGTAGAGAAAAGGGTGAGCTCTACCTTTAAAAGGGCAAATGCATCAGCACATTTTGTTTTAAAGACAAGTACTTATGCTGTTTTTGCTGCACAGGCTTTATTGAAAGACTTTCAATCATTATTTGACTATCTACAGCAAGGAAATGATCCTTCAATACTGATAAGAAAGCTGGAGATTTTGGCATACTGTGTTTGACTCAGTATGAGCACAACTAATGGACTGTCAAAAGCAGGAAGAAGCCTACACTTATTAAAGGCTACAATAATAGAAAGTGGATCAAACACAATGATATTTGATACATAAACTACCATTTTTGAGTCCCAAAATGTTGGTACACACTTAGATGACTTGATGAAAAAATCAACAGAGCAGAGAAAAATTTTGTATTCCTTTTGAGCATGGTTGGGGAAATGGTCATTTATTAAAAAAATACAATGCAAGTGGGTCAAGACTTTAAACATCTCTTTAGAGGCTGGCTCAAGGCCAAGGAGCCATATTGTTTGATAAATTCTGGTCACAACATGCCTCCAGTAAAACCCAAAAAACAGACTATAAAAAGGAGCAGGTGAGAGGCAAAATTTCAAACTTGTTACCACAATGGAAGGATATAGTCCAAGACTTAAGGGTACTGAAGATAATAAAAGATGGATATGAAATAAAATAAAAATAGAATAAAACTTAGGGCCTTAGTATGAGTGTGTTAGTCAGACCATCCGACCGCCATACTGGTGGCCGCCAAAAGACTGCCATGTCGACAGTCACACAGACCACCGTATTTTGAGTCACAGATCCGGGACTTCTAAAAGCCAGTGAAAGAACCAACACCGCCAGGATGCGCGAGGAAAGAAAATAGGGGATCCAACCACCAGCACCGCCAGCCAACAACCAACAATCAAACCTATACCAAGTCAAAAGTCCCATTGGCAATTCAGCCATGGTGGTCTACCAATGGTGGACTGAACCACTGCAGTTCACGGTCACCACAGTAATAAACAACAGCACATTGGATGGATTTGAAAACATCACAGCTCACACACATTCCGACACCCAACACACCTGCAAAGCACCCCAAAAAACACACCCCTTAATGCTTTGCATTTGCACAGCAGGACCCTGAAAGACAGCACAACATTTTTGAAACTCCAAATCCACTAGAATAGGCACTCCTCCAATTTACACCAACCACACACCCCATGCCCTCAACACACCCCTATCACAACCATCTGCACTTACCTAGTCAACTTACTCCCTGTCACCTGTTCATTTTCCCAGCATCCACCCATCCATATGTAACACCACCATGTCACAAAAGAAAAATCCCTGTTTCACAGAAGATGAGTTAAGATTCATAGTGTATGAGATCATAAGAGTAGAACCACATTTATTTGGAGCCCAAGTCCAGCAAACTACTATCACACGGAAAATGGAAATGTGGCACAGGATCGTCGACAGAGTGAATGCTTCAGGCACCACCCTGTGCCCAAGAGACGACATAAAGAAGAGTTGAAATTACCTCAGGAGGAAGGCACTTTCCATGGCATTCAGGCACCAGCTGCAGTTCCAGAAGACTGGTGTTGGTCCCCACCTCCTCCCTAACAACTCATATCACTGGAGGATAAGGTCTTGGCCATCCTGCATCCTGAGGGCTTGACAGGAATATTTGGGGGAGTAGAGTCTGGTAAGTCACAACAACAAAATGTTGCACCTAAATGTATTGGCATGCATGCCCACTGCTCACCTTTTGGCATCTTCACTGGCACGACAATCACTAGCCCACTCTCCACCTGTCCAAACACCACTGTCTCCCATCTCACATGTAAACTACACTCACCTGGGGGAACCTCATCTGTGTATACTGGGTGTGGGACTTGGGTTGACAGCACTATAATTCTCAGCAGGCACTGTCCTACAATTTGCAAAACCAGAACTATGTATCACATACAAAATTACCATGTATTGTAAATCCCCAAACTAGTGTACTCACCTAGGAAGGAGCTCAACTGCACAGTGTGCTTGTGTGGCACAAGCACTGACAGAACTGCTAAGGCCAGGTGGCACTAGTTTTGTGACCCCACTTAGCCAACAGCATGTCCTCCGCTAAAATTAGCCTTCTACCTCTATTCAGCCATTAAACTGTACTCACCTAGAAAGGGTGTGGGACGGGCACTGACGGGAATACAGGGGACATGATACACTGGTAGTATAACCCCAATCAGCCAACACAGTGTTCTCTGCCTCTTCCACCCTTACTCAGACATTGAACTGCACTCACCTAGAAAAGATCACACCTATGTGGTGTGTGTGTGATACACGGAGTCAAATGGCTACATTATACAGGAGGATCTCTAACTGCCACTCCAAGTACCAGTCCAATGACCACCTGCCAAAATACCACATTGCTGGGAATTCACACATGAAGTGCACTCACCTGGGGTGTTGACACATACAAAGTGCATGAGGAACAGGGAGTCGCATGATTGCTAAGTCAGGAGGCTAAGTGTTCCCAATTCTAAGCACCAGCCCACTCGGCCTATGCTCAAATATCTTTGTAGGTTAACTTGCAATGCAAGTGTACTCACCTCAGATGGAGACCCATATATACTGTATGTAGTGCTTGGAGAAACATCAATGTAAATCCCAGAGGGGTAAGCCCATGTAACTCCTACCACCAGGCTAGTGGCCATGTGACATTGTACATCTGTCTGTGTACTCACTAATGATGTTTAGACACCTGGGAGGGACATAGGTACAGGTCATAGTACAACTTGTGATATGGTTACACACCCAGAACCATCTTGAGCAGCTATGCCAAGATGAAATGTTGTCGACAAGAAGGAAAGCTCAAAATGTGGACTATAAAACTTTATAATAGATCAAAGGTCCCAAGATGCATCATCTGAATGTTATTGGCAGCAGACATATCCACAATGCACTGACCACGTGGTGACAACTATCACAAATACTGCAAGGTATTGGGTCTGCCTGCATAACAGTAAACTAAGTCTTAAGATAACCCAAAGTACATCCTGCCCAGCCATTGTTTTGCTTGCACTGCTGGCAAGATATAAGTCTATGACCATCCCTTCAGTGCTAAGGTACTCAGACATTCTTAAGCCAATTGACTGAAATGGATTAGGTATGATACTCAAATCTCAGGTCATTACAAAGGATAGCATGTGACCCTGTCACATGAGAGAAAGTTGCTACTTGCAATGTGTACACGGCCCTAGCCAAATGTCACTGTCACTTATTGGAGGTAGATGTCACAATACAACCTGTAACATTATATCTCTCACATCAACAGGTCGAGCAGCCACTGCGACTGCTGACACCACTGAAGAGACTGCTACAACTCTCATAGATGATGCCCTCAGTAAGGACACCACTCCTGGATGTGTGGATGTCGAGGATGGTTCTAGCCCATCTGGGCAACCTGGCCAGATGACACCAGTGAGCCTCACCCTGACCACATGGACTCCTCCCAGTCCCATGGTCTGAACATCTCAGACAGCCAGTCGCCCCCCAAACCTGTGTCTCAAGGACAGTCACTCCACAGCAAGCCAACAATGAAGGACCTGGAACCAGAGGAAGGGGACAGGCTGTGCCGAGGGTGCAGTCACGTCACGATAGAGTGCGTGGGAGGGATGGTGTAGTCCAGTGGCAAGAAGCTGCTGGTAATGCTCCTGGCCAGGACACCATCAGCCAAGTCCTGGGAGCCTACCATTAATCTCAAGACATGATGATCTAGAGTCTTACTGAACATGGAGAAGTAGCAGGTGTAGAGGGTCTTCCATCGGGAATCCATGGAAAAGTGAGAGGCCTCCAACATCTTGGCCTCCCTAACAGGGGTGTTCAAGGAGATCAGCAGTACCCTGGTTAGGGACCGTTAACAGCAACATACCCCCTTCTTGTGGCCCAGCAATACTAGCTCCTTCAATATCTGTGGCAGCCACTGGAAGGGAGGCCTTGTCAGAGAAAGCACCCACCTCAGACACCTCTGCCTCTGTAGCTACTGAACCATCCCCTCAAGCCTAGGCATCCCCACCCAAGACTCCAGGAGATGCGGATGGCAAGATACCAACCACTGATAGGAAGTGATCTCTTCCTGATGGAACTTCTTTGCATTCCATAGATTCACTCTGTTGACTGACCCATTACCACTTTCCATTTGCCATGGTAGTACGACAAGGGACTTTGGACTTCAAATGTTGTGGCATCTACTCTAGTGATTAAATCCACAATGACTGATCACTTCACTTTACTTTATTTTTTTTTAGTTTCACAATTATTCCATCTACGTATGTTAATAAACACACCTAGCACAAAAGCACTGCCTACTACCTCTGTTTTGTAAACATTTTGAAATGTCAAATGTTAAACCCATGTTATGCACATGAGGAAGACATGCAATGGTAATGGAAGTAGGAAGAGGTCTCAGGTAGTGTCTTGCTGAGGATGACTAGCAACACAATGTCACAAGGGTCTGAACACATCAAACGTTTTATTGCATGTACTGCACATAGGCTGTTAAAATATCTGGACTGCCATAGCCAAGAATATCTGACCCACATCGAGTCAGGCCAGATATCACAAAGGGACCAGACCACAGTAGAATGTGCTTTGTCAGACCTTGTCTCGTAGAATAGGCCAATAGATTAGTGGATGTTGTCACCAGCTTGAGCCTTATGACATACCAAACCAGGTCTGCCAACTCTACATACACCAGGGCACAGCTAGAGGACAGTACATCATTAGCTGACACTAGGTCCATCCCAGTACAATAACCAAGCATTTGGTAATATGATGCTAACTTGTGTCTGTGTTGTGGCACAGCCACTCTGACCTGCTGTGTGGAAACACATTAACAGCCACAAAATTATCATACCGGATCACTATACATACAATATGAAGGGAGAATGCATTGATTGCACTGGATGACATGTAGCAGGGCCACATGGTCACACACATGATTCAATTGGCCCATTACACGACAAATCTCAAGTGTATTGTGCATTTTAAATCTCCCCCACCCACTGTCCAGGCTTCTTTTACACAGGGCCCATACACCCTATATCTGTGACTAACATTACCTGGATCAATCCATGTTCACTTCACATGTCGGAAAAGCTACAGCTACCTACTATTGTCACAACTTTGAAATGCCCACATGAGGATGGCATCATGAAAAGACCTCAGTGAAAAATTGGAATATGGGGAGTTAATGCATGAAAATACATACATATGACCCAGACCACACCACATCACAAAGTACTGTAAATCAACTCACATTACAATGACACAAGACAGATCAAAAAGGTAGTTACATGCCCTATTCTGAGTTAGGCAGCAAAGCTTGGCTGTATACTGCATAGCATGGGATGCCCTGTCTTTAGTGGGCATCGTCCCACTATCATGGGACCCCTACACTTCCCCAGAGAGTCACAGAAATCACTTCACCTGACATTCTTATACTCATGTGAAGAAGTGATTAATGAGATACGCTCTGAAGTCTTCAGCTTCCTCTTCATTACTGTCATCCTCACTTGGCATTTCAGGGGGCTCACCCGGTGTCACTGCAACCCCCCTCATCTGGTATATGTGGGATGTTCCTCCTCATGGCAATGTTGTGTAGCATGCAGCAGGCCACACTGATCTTACAAACTTTTTAGGGTGAGTAGAGGAGGGCTCCACCTGTCTTGTCCAGACAACGAAATCTGTCTTTCAGGAGTCCAAAAGCCTGCTTCACAACATGCTGTGTTCATCCATGGGCATCATTGAAGCGGACTTCCCCTGGTATAGTTGGGTTCCTCACCAGTGTCAACAACCTTGGACAGTTTGGGTATGCAGTGTCCCCTGTAAGGGAATGTAACAAATGCCAAACTATAAGTCCCTCTCATCATTTTCATAGCAACAGACATTGCCTGAGAAAAATTACATGACATATGTGACTTACCTACCAGTCAGGCTCTTTCTGGGTACAGTCGTGACATCAGCTGTAGAATTGTCCTGTTCTGCATGATGAAGGCATTATGGACTGAACCCAGATAACGGGCTCCAATCTGTGTAATGTAGAGGTCTGCCAAACAAACAACCTGGACAATGATGCAATGGAAATTCTTCCTGTTCTGATAGACTTGTTCATTGCCATGCAGAGGAACCAGGGCTATATTTCTATCATCAATGGCTCCCCCACATGTGGTATGTATGCCAAACCATAGAAGTCAGCCTTCACATGGGCAAAACCTTCACGCTGAGGAAATCAGATGTAGCTGTCCATATGTTATAACATTGATAAAAGTACATCCTTCAATACTATACTGAACATAGGCTGGGACATCCCAGCAGATAGTGCCTCTGAATTCTGGAGAGATCCTGTGGCCAGGAAGTGCAACACTGCCATGACTTGTGTGATGGGTGGTATGCTATTTGGATGACTAACAGCAGGCACCAGATCTGGCTCTAACTGATGACAGAGATCCATGATTGTTTGCCTATTCCGGCAGTACATCTGGATGATATGTCTTTCTTCCATGACTTGAAGGACTGCCAGTGGATGGTACACAAGAGGTTGTCGGATCCATCCCCTTCCTGGGTACTTGTGTGGGACAAAAAATGAATATAGGCATCATTCAATGTGTTCCTTGCAAAATACATATATGCATATCATTCACAAACTATGGCAAGACATGTCATAGATTGAGGACATGGTACACAGTACACATCACCACTGTTAATCACACAGAAGTAACATGTTTCCCCTTGCCTTCCCACAACAGTGTACACATCATCTCCCCCGGACAGCAACTATTTGTGAATGAGGCTTGACACTGGGACTGTGCGTTTATGTCACATAACATAATTGTTGGAGAGGGGGCTGTGTCCCAGAGCAAGTAGCCATATGTGTTTAGCGTATGTCCAAAAGGGTGTAAAATTCAAATGACCTACATGCCAGGACAAGACCAGCACTGACCACTAGCATTAACAACATTTTTGTACTTGTGAGAAATTTATCTGGTCATAAACAGCATTTAATGCTCCTAAAATGGTGGCTCCCTGACCCACTCTACTGGACATTGTGAACCACCCTCGCCCACTTGATGAAGTCATCATGACGGTAGGCAGATGCTATAGTGGCGGACACTGCTATTGGCCAACGTTGTTGCCAGTGGTGGTCTTGGGCCAATGGCTGTTTCCACCAGTGGGGATGACTGTGTACGTGGCAGATGTGACTGCCATGTTCTGCAACATCCCTTGCTTGATTCCTGACACAGCTGCCAGCAAGACCTCCATGACCTAAGGTGCTGTGTACCACTTCAGGGAGCAATCATGCCACATCCGGCAGGTAATAGGGCCCCAGCCTTCTCCCTGGAGGAACTTGAGAAGCTTGTAGAGGAGGTCCTACCCCAATGTGGACAGCTTTATGCTTCACCAGAGCAGCAGGTCAGTGCCTCTTGTACATTATTTTACCATGTGCTTCATCTTATTTCTACTCCTTACATGCTAGATTGAGACCATGGTGAACAGTATGGAAAGTCAGGGCCATGGGTGTGCCATTGGTGTGATGTCATTGGGAGACTTACTGTGCATCTAACTTGGATCAGTGCCAGATGTTGAGGTATCTGACTTGTGTGTGTGTTTTTAGTATGCCATGTTGTGCCTTATGTGGGATGCACCTAAGTATGTGAGGGGACTCTGCAGCCATGCCCACACACCACTTGACACATGGATGTGGACAATGTGATAGCACATGTACATCCACAATAGCATGGGAAGCGTGGGCATGTTATATGTGTGAGGTTTGTGTAAACTGAGCCATGTGTATGTTGCCACTGAGCTTCAAACCACGTCTGGCATGCTAATCTGTAGTTCTGGGGGCATATGCGAATTCACTCTGCCCTTCCGGTTGCCACATAGACATCACATGGTAAATGGATGATGGCTACATGATGTTATGTAATGCACGCAATCAATGGAAATTGATTATCATGCAGGGTCTGTCTTCTCAGCCTGCATAAACCAGTGGCTGTCAACTGTTTCTCACTGTATTGCTCCAAGTCTAGGATTTAGGTGAGTAATTTTTACCACTACCTGTCTCGCAGGACATTGTGTCCTGTAGACCACTCTGGTCTCTCTGCTAAAATGCAGCTTCCTAAGGTTCTTTCACTGAGGAATATGTAGATGGGGTTGGATGAAGAGTCAAAGCTCTGTGATTAATGTGCACTAGACATCACTGTCAATGTGTGTCTCTGACCCCTGACTGGTCCCTTACTCCCACAACCCTGTTGTCATCATTACACATGTAAAATGTGTCCTGTGCAGACTTATAGCATACATGTCAGTCTCACAGTGCAGACAGGATGATGAATCCTGTGATGCCATGATATCTGGCCTGATTGTTGTGTTACATGGCTGACAATGGACAAAGCATGCCTTTGTTTGTTGGATGCCATCACAGTAGGTTGGAAAGATATTTCCAGAGGTATGTCTGTGTCACAGGTAGATGATACATTACCCTGCCCCCTTTGGTGGAATGAGTATGCATCTGTGAGTCCACATATCAACACATGCACAGGTTAGGAACCTCCTGTATCTACCATGTCAGTCCCTTCATTGTTACCCATATGTGGGGTTGGGTCTTGTGCCCTGCCACTAGGCTGGAGTAAATGTTGGTGGATAACCAGCCTCACAGAGTGTGAGTGAATTGAAACCTTTGTGCCTATGGAATCCACCTCTCAGAAGCCACAGAATTATCATGTGTCCCCTTGTGCTTATGAGCTCACTATGATTGCTTGGCATGTCCCACAAGATGTCCTTTGGCCTACCTAGTCAGTGGAGGGCCTGAGCAGGGTGGTAGGTTAGTCTTCTGATTAGGAAGTGTTTTTCATCCTGTCCCTGTACTCTGTGACTGGTATGTGCCACACCTGGCTAGTCTGGATAATACATGATGTGCTTAGCTTAGTGTACAGGCATGTATGTGTCTCTGTCATTTTGTTCCTGTTCTGATTCTTCAAGCCAATTCCATGCAGGATCAACGGGCTGTGTGCAGTGAATAATCATGTACTATTTGTAGATGGGATGGGTGTGATTTATGAACCATTGATCACTTCCCGTGAATGTCACAGACAATAGGTGGGTGAGGGGTCTTTGTTCTTTGCTATGTGTCTGGGCATATGTGTATGCAGGCATCTGCCACCCAGAAGCAAGTGATCTTCAGTGTATGATTGATGCTGGTGCCTCACTGAAGTCTGTGATAAGTTTGTACCCAGCATAGATGTGACTTGGTTTACATGGCTAAAGGCCAGCAGGTGTAGAAAACTGCTTTTCCTTGGTAAGTGGCGAATATCCATTGACTAGAACTGTGTACCATGACTACAGCTAATACACCATTGTCCTTTTCTCTTACTGATGCATTCCTTTCTGCAATGTCATGCATGTACTACCTTGTTGATGTGATGATGAAAGTCGTCACACATATATAAGTGTATGAAAAACAGTTAATGTATTGGTACAATTACAAAGGTGGTCCATTTCATTTTGTGCCACAGAAAGGAGTGTGCCACCTTTGGTTATCGTCTGACTGATATCTTCTTGCATCACAGTATGGGGGTCATTACAACCCTGGCGGACGGTGTTAAAGGTGCGGTAATACCGCAAACATGCCGGCGGACAAAAAAAGGGAATTATGACCCTGGCGGAAACCGCCAACAAAGACAGCCACATTAACACACCGCCCGCCACGGCGGTACAGACAAACAGCGCGGCGGTCACCGCCAACAGACAGGCGGAGGACAATGTACCGCCCATAGTATCACAACCCGCCAATCCGCCACCTTTTCCGGGCGGATTCTCCGTGGATAAAAACACGGTGGAAACAGTTACTGCAATGGGAAAACGCTCACCTGAACACATCCCACGAGGAAGGAGGATAGCATGGAGCCGGAACTCCAAATCCTACCGGCCCTTGTGTTCCTACTCATTTACGAAGACCAACGCCTGCGCCGGCGACAACAACGGTGAGTACTGCACCTATGACATAGGGGAGGGGGGAGGCAAAAGTTAGGGGGACACACACGCAACACCCCCACCCCCACCCCACCCTCGCATATTACAACACACACACCAATGCATTCACAAAAATCACAGTAACAACCCACAACCCCCCGGAAGAATGCAAAGACAATACGAAATCAGTCCAAACATTGTAATGTATCAATATACATGTCTCAAAAATATACAGATATATTAGAAAATCATACAAAAATATATACATTCCGAGAAGTAGTTCAGATATGCAAATAGAAATGTCCGTGCACCACTAGTCCAAAAATGCATGGGCGAGGCCCACAAAAGATACCTGTCCACACACGGAGAGAACACTGCCGGGGCATCAGATAGAAATACTACAGGCACCTCAGGGGGAAGGGAAGGGGGGGCACCTCAGCCGGAGGAGTGCAAAGCCAGATCCACGACGGGGCTCCATGCCCATTGATGTATCCTGGGGAGTGCAAAGCCACAGTCTCTCAAATCTCTACAGTGGGTGGGTTGCCCACTGTTCCATCCTTGGGAGTGCAAAGCCACAGTCTCTCAAGTCTAACAAGTGGGTGGGTTGCCCACTGTTCAATCCTGGGGAGTGCAAAGCCACAGTCTCACAAGTCTCTACAGTGGGCGGTTTGCCCACTGTTCCATCCTGGGGAGTGCAAAACCACAGTCTCTCAAGTCTCTACAGTGGGTGGGTTACCCACTGTTCCATCCTGGGGAGTGCAAAGCCACAGTTTCCAAAGTAGATAACAGCCTCCACTGGTTCTGGAGGGGGACTGGTGCCCAGACTGGATTAGTCTCCCCGTGGAAGTTCCTGTCCCGTCACTGTCCCACCTGCACATGGGATAACGATGCTTGATGTGGCGGCCTTTTCATTCTTCCCCGGTGCATGCCCTCTTCAGCGGTGCTTTGCAATGGAAGTGCATGCCCTGTTCAGCGGTGCTTAGCCATGGCAGTTCTGGACTGTTCAACGGTGCTTTGCCATGGCGGTCTCTGGACTGTTCAGCGGTGCTTTGCCATGGCGGTGCATGCCCTGTTCAGCGGTGCTTTGCCATGGCGGTTCTGGACTGTTCAGCAGTGCTTTGCCATGGCGGTTCTGGACTGTTCAGCGGTGCTTTGCCATGGCGGTCTCTGGACTGTTCAGCGGTGCTTTGCCATGGCGGTGCATGCCCTGTTCAGCGGTGCTTTGCCATGGCGGTGCATGCCCTGTTCAGCGGTGCTTTGCCATAGCGGTTCTGGACTGTTCAGCGGTGCTTTGCCATGGCGGTCTCTGGACTGTTCAGCGGTGCTTTGCTATGGCGGTGCATGCCCTGTTCAGCGGTGCTTTGCCATGGCGGTTCTGGACTGGGCATTGGAGTGTGGCATGACGTTCTCTGGACTGGGCATTGGTGTGTGGCATGACGTTCCCTCATTGCCCAGCGGGGCTGTGGCAGCCGGGGCCCTCCTGGGCACTGACTCCGGCGGAGGTCTCGTGACCAGTGACGATACTTGGGCCCTCCTGGGCACTGACTCCGGCGGTGGTCTCCTGACCAGTGACGATACCTGGGCCCTCCTGGGCACTGACTCCGGCGGTGGTCTCCTGACCAGTGACGATACTTGGGCCCTCCTGGGCACTTACTCCGGCGGTGGCGGTGGTCTCCTGAACAGTGACGATACTTGGGCCCTCCTGGGCACTGACTCCAGCGGTGGTCTCCTGACCAGTGACGATACTTGGGCCCTCCTGGGCACTGACTCCGGCGGTGGCGGTGGTCTCCTGACCAGTGAGGATACTTGGGCCCTCCTGGGCACTGACTCCAGCGGTGGCGGTGGTCTCCTGACCAGTGACGATACCTGGGCCCTCCTGGGCACTGACTCCGGCGGTGGTCTCCTGACCAGTGACGACGGTGCTGGCGGTGGCGTCCAGACCGCCGGGAAGGATGCCGCCCTTCTCCGCCGTGCTGCTCACACTAGGCTGTGCAGACTTCCTCTGGCCCTTCCCCACCTTTGGAGGAGTCACAGCTGACTCTCCAATCCCCCTGGGACCACTGTGAGATGTTTTGCCTCCAGGAGTCTTCACAGGGTCCCGTCGGCCAGTTTCCAATTTCAGAGCCTTTACAGGGGGTGGGCTGCCAGTGCCTTGGCTCCGGGTCACAATGCCTGTCCTGGGGGCCGGTGCACTCCACACTCCTTGAACAGGCACCACTGTTATTGGAGGCTTTTTGGCTGAGGCGCTACGACGGGACTGATAAATTGGAGGGGGGGGGGGGAAAGGTCAACTTTACACAGGGACAGTTTCTGACGAACACTGGGGTGGGTAGTTGGAGGGGGTCTGGGAGTGGAGGAAGAGGAGGTGGTTGTAGGAGGTGTGACTTTAGGTGTTTTGGGTTTTGGGTGCAGGTACTGGAGGCTGTCGTGAGGTGGATGGATGTTGGGTGTGTGGGTGCCCGCGTTTCTGTACTTTGGGAGGGGGCGTCACAGACACACTGGGAGAGGACACAGGGGAAGTGTAAATGGGAGTGGAGGTGGTGAGTGCAGGTGAGCGGGGTGTGGTGCTGGGTGTACTGCTGCGAGTCCTAGTGCCTGTAGATGTAGTGCATGCAGGTGAGAGTGTAGACGACACTGGGAGGGAGGACGGAGACGATGAGGAGGGGGACACAGTGGAGGCAGTGGATGTTGCAGTGTCTGCACGTGGGTGATGCTTGCGTGTGTGCCTGTGGGTTGTGTGGTGCCTATGTTTGCCTGAGCTACTTTTGTGTGTTGAGGTGTGTGCATGCTCGTCTGTACGTGTGCTTGGGATAGGCTGGGGTACAGGGGATTGGGTCTGGGTGGAGGAGGTTGGAGGGGGGAGGCTAGAGACAGGGACAATGGCTGCCATCAGTGCTGAGGCCAGAGATTGCAGGGTTCGCTGAAGGGCAGCCTGACCAAAATAAATGCCCTCCAGGATTGCATTACCGTGTTGCAACTCGCTTTCTACACTCTGGATGGCATTCACAATGGTAGACTGCCCAACAGTGAGTGACCTGAGGAGGTCAATGGCCTCCTCACTGAGGGCAGCAGGGGTGACTGGGGCAGGGCCTGAGGTGCCTGGGGCAAAGGTGATGCCCACCCTTCTGGGTGAGTGGGCACGGGGCGAACGCTGAGGGGCTGCTGGGAGGGCGGTGCTGGTAGGGGAGGTGGCGGCTGTACCTGTAGAAGTGGTGGGCACAGATGGTACCACCACCACAAGGGAGCTCCCATCGTCGGACGAGTCCGTGTCGCTGGTTGCTGATCCGGTGGCCGATGTGAAGCTCCCCTCGCCCTCCGTCCCACTGGTGCATTCTGAGTCCGTGGTGTGGTCCTCCATGGCCATGTGGGATGCAGCTCCCTCGTGCTCCGGTGCCACTGTACCTCCGCCTGATGATGCTGATGCACAAGAGAACAGGGAGAGCACAAAAAGGGGGGGGGGAGACAGAAGAAAGACAGGTTGAGTGCATGGCATACCGCTACCGTTGGCGGACAATACAGACACAGCAGCCCCCTGCACTAGGCCGTGCTCCTGGCCTCTACAGATGCAATTCCTGGGCTCTGGCCTACATGGCTATGGTGGACATCTGCACACATGGATGCCACAGGGGCATCTATACCTGTACTTGGCACTCTACTGAGGTGGGGTAGGGTGCCACATGGCCTGCATTACGGAGGGGCCTAGTCAACCTATTTCTGCCTAGCCTAGGTACACCCACAGGCCTCCTCCCCCACCCAGACCCCTCCACTGCGCGCAAAGTCTGCAGAATGAGAGTGTACTCACCCCCTTGTGTCTGCTGTGATGCACTCATGTGCCCATCCAACTCAGGGTAGGCCACCGCCAGGATCCGGAACATCAGGGGGGTCATGGGGCGACGGGCACGTCTCCCACGTTGGGAGGCCATCCCCAGCTGAGCCTCCACCGTCTTCTTGCTCCAGCGGCGAATGGCCTCCCATCGTTTAAGGCAGTGGGTGCCCCGTCTCTGGTGGACCCCCAGGGTCCGGACGTCCTTGGCGATGGCACGCCAAATGTCCTTCTTCTGGTGGGCGCTGACCTACATGACATGCACAAGGGAAGAAGAGAAGTCATTAACAACCGCACCGTCAATGTGCGTGGCCCCCTCCCTACCCTAGCCATGTGGCACATACATTCACATGCATTAATGTTGCCTGAACTCTGCCCCCTTCCCTCTTCCAACCAGCCCTCTCCACCCAGGCATAGCCCATACAACGTGCTCCCTGTGTACTAACCTGTTGGTCTGGAGGACCGTAGAGTAGCGTGTACTGGGGGAGGACCCCGTCTACCAGTTTCTCCAACTCCTGACCAGTGAAGGCATGGGCCCTTTCCCCCGACGCAGCAGCCATCGTCGCTTCCAGACCGAGGTCACAGCAGCACTTGCAGTGTAGGTCCTCTCCTGTCGAAGATCAGGTATCTAGTGATTAAACAGATAGAAAATGGCGGTCACGTCCGCGGCGGTGACGTCCGCGGCGGTGCGTATCATCACCGCCGGTGCACTTCCTCATTGGCTCCTGGGACCCATAGGGTCCAATGTTAACCAATGCAGCATAGCGCCGCAGTCTACGACCGCCTACCGCGACGGTGTGCAATGCCAATGCAGTTACCCCACAATCCCATTGTCCCAGTTTAGAGATCAGGCAGCCGCCATTTCAGGGGCCCACATGGCTCTATTTACTTCTGCGTCACACATAGCTAGGCCTACAGTCAACACACATACAGGAAGGGTTTTGCGTTTGGTGTCGTGTTCTGTGTAACTGTGGGCACATACCTGGAAATTAGTTGACTCGAACCTCGCTGTTGTCCTTCCTAGGCGCCGTCAGCTGGGACATTTGAGAAGATGGCGGAATCCTCCAGTGTACCGACCGCTGGTGGACCTGTTGACAATGGAAGAGCGACATCGTCACCTACAGGTTTGACCGTGCCACAATCCAGGAACTATGTACCCAGTTGGAGCCAGACCTGATGTCACCAATCCGCCATCCCACTGGAATCTCCCCTGACGTGCAGGTGCTATCAGTGCTCCATTTCCTTGCTAGTGGGTCTTTTCAGACAACAGTGGCATTGGCATCAGGGATGTCCCAGCCTAGGTTTTCCAACATGCTGTCCAGAGTGTTGGCTGCCCTGCTGAAACACGTAAGGAGATACATCATTTTCCCTGAGGTGGAAGATTTGGCTACAGTGAAAGGTGACTTCTATGCCCTTGGACATATCCCCAACGTCATAGGTGCTATTGATGGGACCCATGTAGCTCTGGTCCCCCCACACAGGAGTGAACAGGTGTACAGGAACCGGAAGAGTTATCATTCCATGAATGTACAGATGGTCTGTTTGGCAGACCAGTACATCTCCCAGGTAAATGCTATGTTCCCTGGCTCAGTGCATGACGCCTACATCCTGCGGAATAGCAGCATCCCTGATATGATGGTTCAACTCCAGAGGCACCGTGTGTGGCTATTAGGGGACTCTGGTTACCCCAACCTGTCATGGCTATTGACCCCAGTGAGGAATCCCAGGACCAGGGCAGAGGAACGCTACAATGAGGCCCATGGGCGGACTAGGAGGGTGATCGAACGCACCTTCAGCCTCCTGAAGGCCAGGTTCAGGTGCCTCCATCTGACAGGTGGTTCCCTATTCTACTCACCGAAGAAGGTGTGCCAGATCATCATCGCCTGCTCGATGCTTCACAATCTAGCTTTGTGACGCCAGGTGCCTTTTCTGCAGGAGGATGGTCCAGATGACGGTGTTGTGGCAACTGTGGAGCCTGTGGACAGTGATGAGGAGGAAGCTGAGGAAGAAGACAACGACAACAGGGAGTCAGTCATACAGCAATATTTCCAGTGACACACAGGTGAGAACATTTTCATTTTTAACATTACATTAACTGTCACACGTCTTACTCTATCCTGTGTGTAATTTACTGGGATTATTTGGTAACTGAGTTGTTCCTTTCCATTACGGTTTCACAGGTGTGCCATCCTTCAAGGACTTGTGATGTGTGACATTGGTATGTTGCCTTAACAGAGAAAAAAGTATTTTGACACTGTCATTGATAATACATTTTACAAAATCATAGACTGACTCCAGAATGTTTTGTGGTTCAAGGGTGTTTATTTAAGTGCAGAAAAATGGAGGGGGGTAGTTAAATGGTGATGGGTGATGGTGGAGGAATGTCCATGGCAGAGTCCAGTCTATTAGTCTCACAGGTGTACTGCCCATCTGGGCATAGGAAGCGGAGCTGGGGCAGTTAAAGTTTGGACAGGGTAACAAAGTGGGACGGTGGGGAGACAATCAGGGTGGTCTCATTTCCTGGCGGGGGTCTTGCCATCTTGCTCTGTCCTGTTCCTGGATCTCAGGGACCGCTTGCGCGGTGGTTGTCTGTCTGCAGGGGGTGGGGTGCTGGTGTGGTGGTCCTGTGGCGGGGCATCCTATCCACTAGCGCCGGCGGAGGTGGTGGGCAGTTCATCGTCCTGGCTAGTGTCAGGGGCCCCTTGGAGTGCCACGGTGTCCCTCAAGGTCTGCTGTATGTCCTTCAGCACCCCTACGATGGTGCCCAAGGCGGAGCTGATGGTCCTGAGCTCCTCCCTGAAGCCCAAATACTGTTCCTCCTGCAGGCGGTGGGTCTCCTGAAACTTGACCAGGACCGTCGCCATCGTCTCCTGGGAGTGGTGGTATGCTCCCACGATGGAGGATAGGGCCTCGTGGAGAGTGGGTTTCCTTGGCCTGTCCGCCCCCTGTCGCACAGCAGCCCTCCCAGTTCCCCTGTGTTCCTGTGCCTCCGTCCCCTGGATCGTGTGCCCACTACCACTACCACTGCCCCCAGGTCCCTGTTGTTGTTGGGGTGGTGGGTTATCCTGGGTTCCCTGTAGTGGTGGACACACAGCTGATTGACCTGTCCTGGGTACGGAGGTTTGGGCCCGCTGGGTAGGTGCTGTGCTGGTGTTACCAAAGGGTGGAAGGTCAGTGTTGGGCTGTGCAAGGGGAACCGACTGTCCCGAGGCCCACGATGGTCCGGGCTGGTCATCAGGCTCCAGTAGGGCAGAGCTGCTATTGTCACTGTGGGCCTCTTCTGTGGGTGGAGTGGAGATGTCTGGACCCTCTGGTGTGGTGACGGTCCTTCGTGATCCTGCAGGGGCATAAGAGTATGATTATTGCAAGTGTGTGTGTCATGGTGTGTAATGGGTGGGTGTTTGTGTACCCCAGTGCTAGCATTCCTGTGTGGGGGTTTGTGTTATGATGGTTAGGGGTTTGTTCTGGGTATGTGCAGTGAGCATGCTTTGGTGAGTGGTGAGCATGCTTAGTTGTGTCATGCAGGGCTTGGTGTTGGGATGTGTGGTTTGTGTTCTTAGTACATTAGTGAGGATTTGGGGTGATAGGGGAGGGGGGTGAGGGTGGGGGTGTGTGAAAGCATGCAGGAAGGGTGGGGGATCTGATAGTTAAGATTTGACTTACCAGTGTCCATTCCTCCACTGACTCCTCCGAGGCCCTCAGTTTGCATGATGGTCAAGACTTGCTCCTCCCATGTTGTTAGTTGTGGGGGAGGAGGTGGGGGTCCGCCGCCAGTCCGCTGTACTGCGATGTTGTGCCTGGAGACCGCTGAACGCACCTTCCCCCGTAGGTCGTTCCACCTCTTCCTGATGTCCTCCCGATTTCTTGGGTGTTGTCCCACAGCGTTGACCCTGTCGACTATTCTTTGCCATAGCTCCATCTTCCTGGCTAAGGATGTGTGCTGCACCTGTGAGCCAAATAGCTGTAGCTCTACCCGTAGGATTTCCTCCACCATGACCCTGAGCTCCTCTTCGGAAAAGCGGGGGTGTCTTTGGCGTGCCATGGGGTGGTGTGTGTGATGTGGTGTATGTGGTGATGAGTGTAGTGATGTGTAGTGGTGTGTGGTGTTTTGTGCGTGGATGTTGTGTGTGTGATGGTGTTATGTGCCTCTGGGTGGTGGGATTGTCTATTCTGTGCTATCTCTCTGTCGCCTTCGTCTGTAATTTTTAGTCGTAGGGGTTTGTGGGTGATGTGGGTGTGAGTTTTATATTGTGTTGGGTGTGTGGGAGTGTTGTTTGTATGTGTATCAGGTGTGTGTATTTGTAATTGTCCAATGTGGCGGTGTTTTGGAGATGTGTGTGTATTATGAGCGCGGCGGTGTGTACCGCCAATGGAATACCGCGGTTGAAAGACCGCCGCGTGGATTCGTGGGTCGTGATCGCATGGGCGTGTTTCTGTTGGCGTGGAGGTGGAGGTTTTGTTTTCGCCAGTTTAACACTGACCTTTGATGTGGCGGACTTGTGTGGGTGTCTGAATTTCGTCAGATTCCGAAATGTGGGTCATAATAGCTGTGGCGGAGTTCCGCGGGCGCGGCGGTGTATTGGCGGTCTTCTGCACAGCGGTAAGCGGCTTTTACTGCCAATGTTGTAATGACCCCCTATGTCTTTTGGCATATCGGACCACAGTTACACTGAGGAAAATGACAGGTAGACCAAGATTTTGAACAAGTCTGTGTTTTCCATGCCCTTGATGTGGCATCATGTTGATTAGTGTACTGCACCTGTGTAGTGATTGTGGATTGTGCCCTGACTGTATGCATGCATCATGGAGTGACTTGCAGTGACACTGACATCACATGTTTGGGTTCTGACGTTCAACATCATACAGATGGCAGGCTTGCCATTTCTGAGATATGGGTACTGGTGTGGCTTCACATTGGGAAAGAGGTTGGGGTCCTTCTATTGGTCATTGCATGTTCTGGGACTCTCCAACATGCAAGGAACAGATGTTTGCTACAAACACACTCAGATGATGTCACAGTGAATGGTGTCAGATATTAGGGTTGGCTATACTGCGGCTTGCTGATTCATTGTTGTGTGTTTTTTCGAGACATCTCTCCCTGACATATTAGACCTGATGTCAATGTTGGTCCTTTTCATGCCACATGTGAGGCCTATCTGAGTGACCTTGCTACTACCTCCTTGACTCAGTTGGGACAGGTGTAACTTACTGAGCTGGACATTGTTGGTATGTGTCCATTATGACATGACTTATTCCATGTCACCTACTCCAGGATATTACAGATATGAATCTGAGTTAGCTGGTTTTATTGCCATCATCTCTAACTGTTGGTACATCATGTAACTGCAAGTTAGATGTGTGCATTTGCTTCTGCGTGAAATATGGCAGAGTAGCTTACAGTGGGATACCATCATTGGCTTCAAGTTGATTGGGGTCTCCTTCATGTGGCCTATCTTGGAGGATGAAAAGTCACTTAGTTCTAGGTATGTTTTGGGGGTTGTTATACTTCATCCATTCAGTTTTAGTTGTGTGAGATCCTGATTTTCTGGTGGGTAACTTTGGTAAGTCCAGTTAGGAATGTATGCATATGTGATGGCACATGAATGTTGTAGGTTTTGCTGCGAGGTAGTTGGCATGATGGTATTGTCTGTCACTCAGAGCTGTGGTTGAAGGGTAGTCATGTACTTGTTATGACCCTATTTATCTTTGTATTTGCAGCATCAGCATGGGCAGGTAAAGGAGACCGGGCTGAGCCAAGTGGGGCAGCATCTGGCCATGGGACCTCGGGTCAAGATTCAACTAACACAGACGGACCCAGTGGCCTGGAGGGAGAGGGGAGTGCCACATGGGAAGCTGGGACCACATCATCATCTTCAGATTCCTCTTCCAGTGGCCAATCCCTAGTGGTGGTGGACCCATCGGTGAGCCCCGTACCATCCTTGTCTACCACCCCCATTCTAAAACCACCCACCCTGTTGCTCCCCATCCTATTGGCTGTGCTCGCTCACCTAAGAGGTTAGGCATCTCCTTTGCTACAGGTACCTCTGCCCCAGCCACTGTTGCCCCTTCTGCCCTCAGTGAGGAGGCTATTGACCTATAGAGGATGATGTCTGTGGGTCAGTCACCCATCAAGAATGCCATCATGGGACTGGCAACACAACTCCAACAGAAAAAAAAATCCTGAGGGTATTCACTGTGCAATGGCTGGTCTACAGGGATCTTTTCAGGCTCTGGCATCCACAATGACAGCAGCCAGTTGGCCCCCTTTCGTAACCCCTCCTCCCCACTCTTCCCAGTCCAAATTCCTCCTTCCCAGACCCACCACAAACACAAACAAACAGACCTTCAAGCATCTACCTCAACAGACATAGGTAGCACACACAAATACAACCATCACAAGACACACAAACACATACACAGACAAAATCCACCCACAGACAAAGCAACATTCACAACTTCTCCAGACACCCCCACCACCCCAGCATCACTCACAAGACATCAATCATACCTAAAGGCACCACATCAACAGTCACTGATACAGACACCACCAATTTATAAAAATTGAGCACATGCTTATCTTTAAAATAGCAACAAAATGATTAAAATAGGATAAGGGGAACTAGAGATTTGATTTTTTTAAGGATAAATGATTTTAGCACACAGAAATTAAAAGTGCCAATATGGGCATCTGGTTGCAGTTATCCGGGGCAAAGTCAAAATTTGAGGCTGACCACGATGGAGCCCTGCTCGACTACAGTAAGCGGGAGGCCTCAATCAAAAGTTTACTTTCGGACTCAGGGCCTGGTTTGAGTGGAGGGCCACTTCTCTTGCACCCCTTAGTGCCTCCCTAATTCCACCATGTGTGCACTGTATCTACAATACGGCACCATGGTGGTAGTTAGAGGAACTAGTGTCAATATTTTTTAGGCTAGTTTGGAGCTTTGCAGTTTTAGCGTCAAAAATGTTGACGCTCATCCTGCAAAGTACATAGAGGCCTATTGTAAACAATGGTGTGCCTCCTTTTAATGCCCGCTCTGAGCAGGCATTAAAAGTGCCAAATTAAATGATGCAAAGAAATCTTTTGGAATTTTTTGAGCCATTTTTTTGGCCCACCCAATGGAGGAATGCCCCTTTGCATATATTATGCCTGTCTCAGGCATAATTTAGCACAAAGGGTTACAAAATGGTGCAATGCATGCATTGCCCCACTTTGTAAATTTGGGGTGGCGATTTTGGCCTTTTTGGGCCACATTAGCTTACCAAAAATGATGCTAATGTGGTGCAAGGGGACGCAATGGGCTCTTAAATCTTCCCCTTAGTCTTTTTCTTAAAGATTTTTCTCACCAGGATGAAGTCACCAAACTGATCTAACCTTCCTCGAGCCCTCTTCAGATATGTGCCACAGGAGACCTCAGTGAAGAATCCTACCTTGTGACTTAGATGATTTTTCAGGATGGAAATCTTCGTCTGGGCCAAAGTTGAAATTGGATCAAACATCACTGGAGCCCTCGCAGGAAGTCTCAGTCAACTTTTTACTTTCGCACTTTGTCACTGATTTAGAGCTTTTTCTCTCCAACAATGGACGACCCTCACAGAAAGATGATTTTGAGTCGATGTCGTCAGATTGCCTTTCCAGAAACCTCAGGTGAAATCCTGGAAGTCTGGTGCCCCAGAGCTTTTTAGCGGGACGAACCTGCAATTCAGGCTGGGCCGTGGTTGACGTAAGACGGCTTGACTCACGACATCAGGTCGGTGCCTTTATGGAGCTTTTTTCCAAAGGTTATCAAATCTTCTCCAAATTTCTGGATCTTCTTTAGGAAGGACCTCCTTTAGGAGTTGACCGCTCACTCCAAGGTTGTAGAAGCTCTGAGTTGCTCCTTGAGGATTAGGACTCCAACTCCCAGAATGCACCTGGGACAAACTCAAAAATGACCACTAGACAGTGGTCAGCTGGTCAATTTCTTAAGGATTTGATGCAGGAGACTCTGGTTAGCTATTTTATACCTGCAGCAAACAGGGAGTCTTTTCTTGAACCAGTTAAAGCCAGTCAAAGACTTTTTTGTTGTGAAGCCCAAGTGTGCAGCTGGTGCAGTCCTTCAGAGTGCAATGTCCAGGTGCACAGCAGGGGTCCAGCAGGACAGTCCTTCTTCTTCTTCTTGTCTTGTTTCTGGTAGAGGTCTGAGGTGTGGGTGCAGCTCTGCCAAATTTATCCTTGCCCCTGGGCTGAATAGCAAGGGGGGGGGCTGTCCAGTCACAGGCAGGCCACCACCCTCTTGGATGACCACTTCCTGGGAAGTGTGGCAAAAATCAATTCTAGGGAGCAACATTCTTCAAAAACCCAAAATGGCAGAATCTGAATTTTGGAGGATAGGTCTAGCTGAGCCTACCCACTGGTGTTGCTAAAATTCCTCAACACACCCCTTTTCTGCCCTCTCCTAATCTAACCAAAGGGGCACCTGGTTTTCTGGATTTGCAGGAAATGGGGGAGGACCTGAGCTGCTCCAAATGTCCTTCCATCCTTTGAAGACCAGTTTGGCTACTCTTCCCCATCCTTTTTCACCATCTGCTGAGGCAGATCTCCTCCCCCAGGCACTTCCTTTGTCTTCAGCCCAGGCCACTTCTCGCCTCATCAAGGCAGTCTGGTTTGGCTGCCAGAGGCTGGCCAATCAGAGAAGCGAATTACAGAGCTGAAGTTCGTAACTTTCAGGTAGAGGTCTAAAACTCTTTCCCTGAAGTAGTTATATTAAATTCAACAATTTCAAGTTGTCATCAATGGGGGAAGAAGTAGGCCTGTGACTGGACAGTTCCCCCCTTGCTTTTCACCCCAGGAGCAAGGATAAATATGGCAGAGCTGCACACACACCTCAAATCCCTACAACGAACGAGGCAAAGAAAAAGAAGGACTGCCTTGCTGGACCCCTGACCTGCACCTGGACACTGCACTCTGAAGGACTGCACCAGCTGCACACACGGGCTTCATCACTATAAGGACTTTGCCTGTGTTCTACTGCTCCA
Organism: Pleurodeles waltl; assembly: GCF_031143425.1. Classification (NCBI taxonomy): domain Eukaryota; kingdom Metazoa; phylum Chordata; class Amphibia; order Caudata; family Salamandridae; genus Pleurodeles; species Pleurodeles waltl. Next base: position 878,307,003 of record NC_090438.1, on the reverse strand, counting down.
AGAAGGGACTCCCTGTTTGCTACAGGTACAAAGGACCTGCCCAGAGTCCCCTGCATCAAGTCCTGCAAGCAGATCCCAGCTGACCAGCGTCCAATGGTCATTTGAGGAGTCTGACCAGGTGCATTCTGGGAATTGTAGTCCCAAATCTCAAGGAACAACTCAGAGCTTCTGAAAGCTTGGATCAAGTTGTGGACACTACAAGGACCCAAAAAGGACATCTGGAAGAAGATCCAGAAGTTTGGAGGCGTTTGGAGAAACTCAATAAGTTGAGGAGGTGCATTGTGGGAGTTGTAGTCCCAGACCCCAGGAGGCAAACTAGAGCTTCTAAACACTTGGCTGGTGCTGTGGACCTCTTTCCTGAATCAAGAAACACTTCTGGAAGTACGGAGGACAATGTTGCAAGTACTTAGCCTGCCCTTACCAATAATCCACTTTCCAACAACAGCCAATTATAACTAGCCTTATTTGAATACTACTTTTAATCAGAACACAGACCCTGGGACTGCTTAGCTGTGCCCAGGGCACCATCAGAGTCAGGAGAACACCAGCAGAAAGTGAACAATGGGGGCAAAAATTGAGGGGGCTTCTGCAATCAGACCAGTTTTCTTACACACTACATGCAGCAGGGTGTTTGCGCTACTGAGCGTTAACCTGCCATACCTATGACAGATGGGCTTCTTTCCTTCCTTATGTGTTCCAGGAGAATTCAGGTTTTACTTGCACTGACATTTTCAAAACCGACTAGAATAAAAACAAGTTCATTCCAATAAAGTGTTTCTGTAAATGGAAAACCATTCCTAATTTATCAAGCTGCTTGGTCACTTTTCTGCTAAAGTAGTAAGGCCCGTATTTATACTCCGTTTGCGCCGAATTTGCGTCGTTTTTTTCGACGCAAATTCGGCGCAAAACTAACGCCATATTTATACTTTGGCGTTAGATGCGTCTAGCGCCAAAGTATGGGCAAATAGCGTCATTTTTTGGCGTGAACGCCTTCCTTGCGTTAATGAGATGCAAGGAAGGCGTTCCCGTCTAAAAACAGACGCACATAGCGGTGCGTGGTATTTATGCTCCAGGGCAAAAATCACTCCCGCGCGGCAGGCGGCGCAAAAAAATGGCGCAAAGCATGAATAGCGTGAAATTTTAACGCCTGGGTCAGGGCAGGCGTTAAAATGGGGCAAACACACCTGTACTTAATCAGAACACACAGAACAAACAACAGAGCAGCAGAGCAGCAACAGGGAGACATGGAGGTGCTTTTTCTTCAACGTGCACGTAGACGCAGAGCCCTGCAGCAACAACAGCAGCCACAACAACAACAGCAGGGACCCCAAAGACAGCGCAGAAGGCAGGAGAGGATATTCCGCCCAAGAACAACCCTGCATGGCCTCAGGGAACGAGACATCATCCAGAGGTACCGGTTGAACTGGCAGGCCATTCAGCAGCTGCTGACAAATATTGAACAGCAATTGGCCCCCACTTTAGTGACTCCACGCACTATCCCAACAGAAACAAAGCTGCTTGCCGTACTTCACCTGCTGGCAAGTGGCTCCTTTCAGACAACTGGTGCCCTGGTTGGTGGAATCTCACAACCATCTTTCTCCGCATTCCTGCCTAAAGTACTGGATGCCATCATTGGACTGACACCCCGCCACATCTGCTTCCCTAACACACTGCAGAAGCAGCAGGAAACAAAACAGGGGTTCTACGCCATCAGTGGCTTTCCGCACGTCCTTGGTGCAATCGACTGCACACACGTACGCCTTGTGCCACCTGCTGCGAGTGAACACCTCTACCGCAACAGGAAGCACACACATTCCATCAACGTGCAGGCCATAGTCGATCACCAAGGACTGATCAGCAACATCGTGGCTAAATATCCTGGGAGTGTACATGATGCATTCATCTTCCGTCACTGCACCATCAACCAACACTTCCAGGATGGACGGTATGGCAATGGACTACTTGTTGGTAAGGACAAAAATCTACTTATATACTCACTGCACAGAAACCCTCTAGGATAAACAACACATACACCACAATAGCAACACCTAGACAGGAACACACTGAGGTACTCACATCACTAGCCATGTGTCACAAGTCACCATTGAACCTCTCACACATTTGAATTTACTCCACAGCTTAGTGTGAAGACATTCATGACTGTGGTTGCCTAAATGTCACCTTGCAAATTGGAAGTCTCCCAATAACCTGTACACTAATACAATGCATAACGTTTAAGGGATGGGATGGCCTGGCTATGTTCATATGGACGTTTCTAATACCCTTTCATGTTTCAACTCTGCATGGAACTATCATCACACCCCCAGTGAGGACACACGGACACCTGTGTCACAAGTCACAATGCAAGGGAGGGCACACTGTACTTGAGAAACCAATACATCCTGCTGACAAACAGTTAGACAACAAACACTTGCTCAGCCAAGGAAAAAAAACAATGCCAAAGTTTCCACCAACAACCATAGGTTGTCACATTAGTACACAAAATAGTCACAGACAACACATCACAACTACTGCCACCAAAGATACGTACAACAGTGCCTCCTACATCTAATTGATACCATTCTGTGTTTCTCTTTCAGCTGATCAGGGGTATGGCATCCAGCCTTGGATAATGACACCATATGGGAACCCAAATACTGCTGCTGAGCGGGCATACAATGACGCCCACAAGAGGACACGCAGCATTGTGGAGAGGACCTTTGGGATCCTAAAGTCAAGGTTCCGCTGCCTTGACATCACTGGCGGAAGCCTACTATACTCCCCAGAGATGGTATGCAAAATTATACTCACTTGTGCCATATTACACAATATTTGTGTACAAAGGAACATTCCCCTCCTTGAACCGGACCCAGACATGCTTGAGGATGATGATGAGGAGGATGCTGGCCTGCAACAGGAGGGGGAACAACCTAACACCGCAGCAGGAGTGCGTAGGCGCCAACAGCTTGTGAACAATTTTTTTACTTAAGTCATTATAATCACTTGTATTCCACACTTGTAAATAAACACAGATCACAAACACCACATCATGCTTTGGCCTATTCATTTCTGACCACCTTTAGTTTGAAATAGCTGAAGATGAATGTCGTCTCATTGATCAAGAATGCCATTAAAAATCATCACACCAAAAATAAACATCACAACTGTATGCACAGAGGGTAGGATGTGACATGTTACATTACCATACACAGAGCCCAACAAGAGTACAAATGTGACAATTAGACATGCCGGATCCAAACAACTGAAACAGTCTCTCATCCAGCCCAAAATTGGAGATCATTTGAAAGTCACATCACACGGGTTCAGAGACAGGGTGGGACCATCCATGTGTACGTGAACATGTCATCAATGGCTTCTCTCAAGTGTATGATGTGAGCAATACACAATTGCAACAACATCAGCTGCCACTAACTCAGGAGGAGACCTTGAAGTTACAGTGACAACATACACACAGACAGGTCATACTGGATCCACATTCCCACACACATGTACACATATGTCATACAACCAACCTAATATTTGAAAGTAGACCATCACAGTTGTGTCCCAGTTTGAACCTAGCAGGAAGATTGTAACATGACACTAAACCAGTTTATGCAGAAAGGGACACAGACAAGCAAAACAATCTTCGCATTATCACATCGTGAACGCTGAGAGTCTTGCAAACTTAGGGGGTCATTCTGACCCTGGCGGTAATTACCGCCCTGGCGGAGGTCGGCGGTAGCACCGCCAACAGGCTGGCGGTGCACCGATGGGCATTCTGACCGCGGCGGTTCAGCCGCGGCCAGAAACGGACTTCCCGCTGCCCTTGAGAATCCGCCATGGCGGCGGAGCGCGCTCCGCCGCCATGGGGATTCTGACATCCCCTACCGCCATCCTGTTCCTGGCGGGTCTTCCGCCAGGAACAGGATGGCGGTAGGGGGTGCCACGGGGCCCCTGCGGGCCCCTGCAGTGCCCATGCCAATGGCATGGGCAATGCAGGGGCCCCCGTAAGAGGGACCCACAAAGAATTTCAGTGTCTGCTTTGCAGACACAGAAATTCGCGACGGGTGCAACTGCACCCGTCGCACCTTCCCACTCCGCCGGCTCCATTCTGAGCCGGCGTCCTCGTGGGAAGGGTGTTTCCCGCTGGGCTGGCGGGTGGACTTTTGGCGGTTGCCCGCCAGCCCAGTGGGAAAGCCAGAATGACCGCCGCGGTCTTTCGGCGGGAACCGCTTGGCGGGCGGCGACCGCCGCCCGCCGCGGTCAGAATGACCCCCTTAGTCATATGAAAATGTTATGCAACTTAGCTCCAAATCATCAATACTGCAAACGTCAAATGGGCTAATGAGATGAATGAATGGTCAACAGTCATTCATACCATATGGCCTTACATTCGCCCGCTGCTGCAGGTTTGCCAGGATATGATAAAAATACTCCATGGATACAGTAGCTATTCTGGATGGTCAAATCCTAGGGTGCTGGGGGCCTAACTCCACCTCTACCACCCCCAAAACATACAGGAATCATGTACTTGTGAACTAAACACATGCATAAGGCACATATGTGGCCTCCATGTCGCAAGTCCTACACAAATATGAAACACAAAATCATAATGGGACATGGTCAGCCCCCTAAAAACTGAAAGTGACTCTCCCACTTCCTGTTAGGACTACAGATAAAAGCATCCCCATCATAAAGGTGGGGACATTTTGGAGACGGAATACATAATGGTATCAAAAACCTCATTTCAAAATAGCCATCAGCAATTACCCCAAATATGTTGTCAAATATGGTCAATACATTAGTTAACGTATCCCAAACATCACAGTGTGAAGGCCGTCTATACATAAAAGTATGGACATTTGTCAGATACAAACACAAATGTGTCTCACATCGCACCGTTTTACCATGACAAATCACCTTTCCAAAGCTAAACACATGAAGACATTTGGATCAATTTGCTCTATATTCTACGCATACAGCATGGCCATCATAATTTGTTCATGTACATGAGTGCACACAATGCAGAGTCAGATACAAATGTATCCAAAAGTGTCTTGATATTTCACCTTCAAATTATTATTTACATCCACAATATTTTTGACTCTGCATCATGTGCACTACTGTACGTGTAATAAAAACCACGCACATGATGTATGCGTGGTCAAAATGACGCTATATGCACAATATATTGCTCATTTCATGTACAGTATTAATTATTAATATTCATAGCATTTTTTTGGACTCCGCATCATGTGCACCACTGTACGTGTAATAAAAACCACGCACATGATGTATGCGTGGTCAAAATGACGCTACATGGACAATATGTTGGTCATCTCATGTACATTATCAATTATTAATATTCATATCATATTTTTTGACTCCGCATCATGTGCACCACTGTACGTGTAAAAAAAACGACGCCCATGATGTATGCGTGGTGAAATTGACACTACATGCACAATATGTTGGTCATCTCATGTACAATTTGAAATATTAATATTCATAGCATATTTTTACACTCCGCATCATGTGCACTGTAATGCGTCAAAAAAATATGACGCACATCTGTGTATGCGTGAAAATATGACGCATTACGCGAAAATAAAAACGGCGGCCATTTTATGCAGGAAGTGATGTAATAGGATATCCTGTTTACCAAATCTGTACTGGGAGTTGACTTTCACTTTCACTTTGCAGTCTCAGAGTTATCTAGACTGTGTGGTTGTGTGAAAGGTGTTGTCCTGTGTTTTACTGCTTTAGTGTCCTGTGTGCCTTGTATTTTGTCTTTGTGTCAATCTTTTATTGTTGTCAAACATTGTCTCAGTCTGTTTAGTGTTGTTTTGTCTATACCTGTGATAGTTTGTATTGTCTGTGGGAGTCTGTTGTGGGTAGCATAGTTTGGGGTGTTAGTTGGGCTATTTTTCTCCTTCTTCTTTTTCTTTCACACCTCTACCTTTCCCCATTTCCCACTTTTTCTTTCATTTTTCTTTGGTACTTTTTTACACCTCGCATCATGTCAGGTAGGCCTCGCCTGTCCAGGATGGGTGAGGACGAATTGGGGGGCTTCATATGGCTCGTAAGCCATTTCCTCCCACTGATGCTGGAGGCTGGGGGCCGTGTGATACAGGGGTATCACACGGAGGCGAGGAAAATCCGTTGGGAGAAGGTGCGCCATCACCTGGTCCGGGTCTATGGGAGTCTGAGGAATGTCCATCAACTCAAGCACCGCTGGGCAGATCTGATCAGCAGGGAACAGGACCTGCTGGACCACCTGGGACTCCGGATTGGTGGCTATGTTGGTGAGTAATAATCAATTACATGGGAATAATAGGAATGTGTGCGTGAACATGTGATGATTGGTAGCCAATCTGCAAAATAAGTAGCTGACTGCGTGTTATACTAGGGAAACCTAGGCCCATGGGCATACACATAAATCCCCATTTTTGCTACACATGTACACCCAATAACAGCAGTAAAATGCAACATCTATTTGTATTTTGCTAAGTAGCCCCCTCTCTGCGTCACAAAATGATGCAAATGCTGCGCTACAAAGGTATACATATGTGTCCAAATGTGTATTTGTTGCCGGGTGTGTATGAAGACCTATGCTACCAGGCCGATGCCTTATTTTTGCAACACATACCAGATGGCTGTAGCTGCATGGAATGTAGTGTTGCATTTGTGTCTGAAAAGCAACACGTGAACTGCTCTATTTGTACTCTACTGGTCATAATGGCCAGTGAGTACGTCATGTAGAAACAACATACCTACATATGTAGACGCCATAGCTAGACCGAAAATTGCAAACACATGATGATGCAACACCTGTGTGTTGCCTTCACGTCACATGAAGTTAGTCATGTTGTCCACACATATGTCACATGTGTGTCTGGTTGCTGTGTGTTGAACCTGTCCACATAGCCTGTTTGATTGTGAGTGGTCATGCAGTCCTCATGGAACCAGTTGTGGAATGTTTCTCTCTGGGATGCACATGCTGAGATGTATGGATCACATGATTGTTCGGGCCTACTAATGGAGGAGTAACTTGGACGACACATGACTGTCCTGGCCACTGCATGAGTGTAGTAGGGTGTGTCACTGGAGCAGGAGACTCATCCAATGATAATCTAGAATACAAAGTCAGCCAGGCAGGATGAGCATGTGTGAAAGTGTATCATTACCATGTAATATTCACACACTGTCATTGTAACAGAAATTATTTGTCTGTTCACCCAGTCTGAGTATAATCTTCCTTTCATGCTTTACAGGTGGACCAGCCCCGTACACCGTTGGTGAGGTAGCCCATTTTGACGACCCCGATACCTACAGTGAGTGTTGCCTAAGTGCTATTTACATTGTTTGGAAATGAAGCATGATGGATTACTGTGTGTTCAGGACAATTCATGATATGATGTGCTGGCCGTTCATTGGCTTTGTTGTTTTGGTGTGATATGAAATTGGAATAATGTTTCGGTAAAGCAATCCCTAGTCATCTCTCAGATTGAGGGGCAGTAGGTCATTCAATTAGTGCAACTATTGGGAATAGCATGACTCATTTTGAATACACTGGTCAATGTTAGACTTGGTCAGGAACTTGCCATTAACTGAGTCAGCATATCAGACTGACAGTCTCCCAGATAGCTTAGGCACATGGCTTCGATGACAAGTGCTTCTTCCTAGTTGAGGATGGACTGTGTACACTGTAGGTCGGATCTTCCGGGGGCATGTACTTCCACAAGGTGACCTCGAAGTGTGTGTGACTTGAGTGCAATGGCCTAGGTGTTCTGTTGAATCATGTGAATGGGTGTTCTACCTCCTCTGTGTGTGTTGTAAAACATGCCTCACTAATAGTATGTTATGTTTGGCTAAGTCATATCATTTTGACATGTGTGGACCTGGGATGTGACAAGGTTGGGCTGACTCCAACGTGTTGCTAGCCCTTCATAGGTGTTGTGTGTGAAGGCACATGCTTGTTGAACTTTCTGTACACTCCTGGTTGTGCATTGATCATGGGATTGTTGTTTGTTCTTCCCACACCACCCACAAAGCCTGGGATGTTACTGTGAAACAGGGTACCTAGGACTGTAGCAAACAGTATGTTACACGTACTTAACACCTTTTGTGACTTGAGTTTGTACCTAGGTCCAGATGTAGCAAAATGTCTCCACATTGCAAATAGCATAATTTGATGTTAGTGAGTTGCAAACGTCTGTTTCCTAATCCAAAATGATTTTGGTGGTCATATACATATTCGCAAAATGCTTTTCTAAAGTAAAAAAATAAAGGAGTTTACCAGCCCTACTTGCAAATCACAGTGTTAGGCAATCCCATTTGCTAACGAGTACGTGGTTGCAAAGTGAGTAGCTGTTATCATCCACTTGAAGTGGCTGCTAACCAACTTGCTGACTGGAAGGGGTCCTCATTGTGAACCTTCACCTTTGTGAGTGGACCAAAATACTCCTGCACAAAACAGCCAGTGGTCTAGGGGAGCAATAATTATTGTGTAAATTACGAACAATCAATTGTTGTGAATTTAAACAAATCGCAGCTCATTTTCCTTTCAGATAAAGGGCCTACACTTGGTGAAAAATAACTTGCTTCATTTAAAAGCAGTCACGTCTATGGAGTTCTGCTGTTCCCAGCAGGCCTCCATCCCCGTGAGTGCCCATAGTTGCTAAGGTGGTGCAAGTTGGAACCCATATCATTGATGTTCATGAGGTGGGATTTAGGGACCCCATAGTGACTCGCAGACGGTGTCAGAGACACCGTTCAGCTTTGCAATTTGCTAGTTGATTTCCCATCAATTCCTACATCTGGCCCATAGTGTTGACATATGATTCATGGCCAGGGGTTCAATCTTAGCACACAACTATTTCGAAATGCCATTGAGTGAGGAGTGTGATTCTTATCACATAGAATGACATATGTAGTGAAGTCAGTATGCGGACGAGCTGGTGCCATAATGTATAATGGCTTAGGTATGAATTGTAGGAGTAGTTTAGGGTGATGTCATCCATCATGTAGAGACATGGATATGCTATATGTGATATGCCCTTCAGTATGCATGATTCACATGTACTTCCTCTGAGCCTTCCCGTGAAATATGTTGTAACAATTGCTGCAACCAATACATTGCTAGTAATGGTCAAATTACCCATTGTGGTATTCAACCCACTGTAAATTCTATGCTCAATATTTGCCTTTTCCCTTCACAGCTGCAAACCTGAGTGCCGCAGCTCGCAACCAGTTTGAGCGCCGTGCAATGAGGTACAGGCACATCCTGCAGGTGCAGTGTGTGTATCGGAGGATGGCCCGCAAATACAATTCGGAACGGGCCTCCGGGGCGTGGTATGCCACACCACAGGCTCCACCAACGGTGCCACCTACAACCACCTGGTCTGCCCAAGGGGACCCAGCGACGGACCAGCCATCTTCCTCAAGACCTGGACCCAGCCATGTGTTGGGAGCAGGGCTGTCCCGTGGCCACTCCACTCCAGCGACAATCTCCACCTCCACCGGCACGCAGACCAGCAGTGACCCTCCAATTGACCCTGCAGCCTTCCAGGCATTGTCTAGGAAACTGGACAGGTTAATTCAAAAGGTTGACAACCTGACGGAGGACATGGCGGAGGTTAAAAAGAAGGTGTGCTCCATCCGGCGCACACTTCAGAGGGCAAATCTTTAGTTATTTTGCCCTCCTGAACTTTTACCCCTCCCCTCTCCCCTCTTTCCTCTTTTCATACTGTTAGTTGGGTTTGGGGGGTTAGTTGTAGGATAAGTATAGGTAATTAGCTTAGTTAGTGTTAGGTAAGAGGGTGGGGGGTCCTTATACTTTCTATCTAATATTTTTGTGTGGGTGGGTGGGTGGGGGGCAATGTTGGGATTCCTGTTTGATAAAAAAAAAAAAAAAAAAAAATTCAAAAAAATATATGTTTGTTTAGGATAGTATAGTATGTGTGTAGGTTAGTAAGTGTTGTCCTGCATGTGTCTTGTCTCATAATGGTGGGTGGGGGGTTGATGTTTAGATCGTTTCGTTACATGTGTAGAGTAAGTTTAGCTTAGGTTAGTTAGGGACAGTTGTGGGTTAGTAGTAGTCAGGTTAGATTAGTGTAGGTTTATCTTTCCCTTAGTTGCCTCTTTTCTTACTTATTGGAAATAAAAAATTTGTTAACCCTTTACCAGATGCGTTAGGTGCTACCTTTTCATGGCCTTGACATCAGTGTAGCAGAAAGTTTTAGTATGACATTTGTGTCCTATGCTCGCTATCCCCAGGCTATTGAGGTTTAACATGCCAGCTACCCGTGTGCTAACTTGGTAAGTATCCACCGTGTGGGAGAGCCACCATTGGTAGTGTGCATAGATCATCAAGATTTGGGGTTGGTATGTATCCTACTTCACAAAGAGTGCTTCCAGAGTTGATTTTGTAGGTAAATAGATAGGTCGGACAGCATTGTGAAGTTCAGGGAGAGCTTTGTAGATGAGTATTTGTTCATACTCTTGTCTTGTTGCTGTCATTGCTGACCTACATCATGTGTGTACTGCTTGAGCATGACTTTCCTTCATGGTAGTATACGCTGTAAGGGTGATTGATGCAGTGTAATTTGGTTATCATTCCTTTCATTTTACAGCATAATGTATTGTGTTAGTATCGCAAGGTGCCTACATTTCTCATCCACCATTAGTTGTCTAGAATAGCTATGGATGGGGCCTCATTCTGTCCAACACAGCATGATTGTGTGTGCTTAGTCCCTACATCAGTTATTTTCCTCAGTCTAGTAAAGCTATGATGCAATCCTGGCCACTGCACAGATGTTTCAGTATACATGAAATCAGGACAGTAGTCTAGAGAATCAACATGGTTGCCACACAGCCACTTTGGAGTTATGTACTGCACAGTTGAAGTGTGAAATGACACAGAGACACAATAGGTGTGCAAGTGATATTTATTTTTAGGTGGAGTAGTGCAAAAAGTCCATTAACAATGTTAGGTGAGTCCGTTCTGGTGCATTCTTAAATGGTGATCCTATTTACAGGGTGTGGATGATGCTCCTGACATGCTGGGGTGATGTCACAGACGGTGCAGAGGAACAGGAATTGCCAAATGGTAGGAGAGAAACATTTACAGCCAATGTGGACAAGTTAAACAGTAGATTGCCGAACAGTCATTGAGGGTAGTTGGAGTGAGGCTGGCATGTGTCAAAACGTAGGACCTTGGTCAGAGTGGGGCATGGTGCAGGGACTAGGGCTTCCGGGTACTCTTGCGTGTGAATGTTATCTGTTCCATGTCTTCTTCTTCTGATGTGTGTGTTGCCTGGTGTGTCCTTGTTGTTGTTGGTTTTGAAGGGGCAACACACACCTCAGTGTCAGAAGACATGGAGGCAGACATCCCGGGGGCTGATCCCTGTCCAGTTATGAAGGGCAGTACTGCAGCAAGGAGAGCGCGCTGGTTTTTCAGAATGGCAGCCACATCCCGATGGTAGGCAGCCAGGTCTGCCCTGAGGGGTTCGATGTTGCATTCGTGCACACGCTGACTGGCTTGCTGTTGGAGTTGTTTGGTCAACTGGATGACAGCTGTGCAGATTGCCTTCTGTGTTACTAAAAGTTCCTCCAACAGCGATGTTCTGGCTTGCATTGCAGCTGCCTGATCAGCAGTTGACAGCATGCACGAACGCACCCCCTCAAGGCTGGCTGCCATAGTTTGCATCCCCACCCGCACCTCCTTGGCCAGCTCCCGCTGGACCCCAACGACTGTTCTTTCGAAGCTGGTGCCAGTGTCGTCAGAGTCCTCAGCTGTGTTGGAGCTGGCAGGTCTTACAATTGGGGTGGCGGGTGGTTCTACTGTGGTGGCTGCTTCATCTTGGCTCCTCCTTGTTACTGAAGGGGGAGTTTGGAGGCTTTCGAGGACCATGTCAATGGTCTCTTGTGTGAGGTTGATGTTCTCGTCATCCATGTCATCAGGGAACTCATGGACAGGCATATCGGCAGGAGATCCGTGTTCCTCTGCAAAGAAACAGGGTACAATTAGTGTGTCTGTGTTGAGATCATTTAGCACTAAGATACAAGCCTTTGGATGCCTTTACTTTGTACTCTGATTTTGTCTTGGTATCTGCTGTCTGTCATAGGGCATTGTTGTAGGCCTATGGCCCACCTGTGTGTCACATATATGATATGGAGCTATCAGACATGCCTGCCAGGTCATCTCTAGGTGTTGATTTGTAATTATTTTGGAATATGCATTTTTTTGTCCTACTCCTCCCTCGGTGTTTCACTATTGTTATGGAGGGACATTTGTTTGGGTGGGCTCTCATTATCCTACATGTGATTCTTGGCTTTCTAGGCAGCAGGATAGCTAATGGTGTGGGGGACTAAGTTTGACCCACTTGTAAATAACTCTGTCACCCAGATATTGTATTTAGCTCAGACAGACTAGCAGTGCCTCTGGTCTCCCACAACAGAGGAATGTTTAGAAGTCCAAGCCCATGACATCTTTGGGACTTCTCAGGGAAGTGGTGGTCACTCAGGTCCTACACATTTCTATCTTTTCCGGTATGTTCCCATACACAAATGACACAGACAGTATTTGTTTGATATGAAGTTTCATTGTACAACTGACTTGTAGGAATTTAGGTGTGAGCCCCAATAACCAAAACAATACACACAGTTAGAACTGAAATAGTCCGCAGGAGAGTAATACATTGGTACACAGCTATCATGGTGCCTAACAGTTTCTACTCTCCCTCTGCTTGTTCTATATATAGCACTGCATGTTAAGTTTGGAGCTTGGCTGTCTGAATCACAGGGGAGACATCATCCCTCATATCAGAGGAATGGGCTGGGATCTGGTTGTGCATCAGCAGCAAGGCAGGCAGCATCTAGATGTGATTTTCTGTTTGTAAACTCCCCCATGCGTGTCTTGGGACGAGGAAGTGAATTTAAAAGACATATGTCATTGTGATGACAAAGTTTCCCTACGCAGGAATGGCAAACCTTAACCCCTACCACATCTATCATCAACGAACCAGACGGTATCCTTGACTGGGCCACAGAGTGAATATGTTCTGGCAAACTCCAGTGCAGAAGTAGGCAAAACAGGGTGATTTGACTAATTGCCAACACCTTAGGACTGACTATTTGCTACATTAACTGATGGGAAGGGCTATGAGATTCATTTAGTGCAAAGTGCTCTGAGGCACTTAGATGTGAGCAAATGAGTATAAGTACATTCAGGGTAAGATGCACAAAGGCCTCCAGCCTGAGGCTATTGCGCAAAGTATACGTTTCACTTGCCACGCTACACTTTGACTGACTGTGGGTGTTGTGACTGCCCTGCCAGCACACTTGCCTCACAGGCCCTGCACCATACACTTTTTATTCACATTGCATGATCTGTACATGTTAGGTGGCATGACCTATGTATGTCAATGTTAGGATGTGGTATGGATGTAAACATTGTTGATGTTTGTATCTGATGGGGTCTCATGTGTGTCTTACTGGATTGGCCTGTTTATCGTATGAATGTCCTATTTTTTGGTTAGACTGTGCAGATGTGTTTCATTGACCAGTTGCCTGTGTCCCCTCGTCAATGTTGTTGTCTGAGCAGTATGACATTTGTGATGTTGCATTGTTAGGCAGGCACGTGAGGGACCCTGACGTATGCAGCATGTGTGTGTCGTTAGTGCTGTGTGGCTCCTATTGCTGTTTACTTAGGCTTATGTATGTGTCAGTTATGGACATTCAGCATTTAAGTGTACTGGTAGCTTTGTCTTATTTCTAGGAGTAGTTGCAGATGTCATCCTCACCCCCTAATTTAGGAATGTATGTTCCAGGGTGGGGTTCCTGCCATTTGGTACTATAGCTGCCCAGAGATGAGAGGTGTTATTGTCAACTGTGGTGGCAGTTAAGTTGCAGTTGTTGTATTTGCTACTGCATTACAGGTAGGGACCTAGTTGATGGGGAATAGTTTGTGCAAAACAAGTGCCTGGATGTGGATTCAGGGTAGTGTCCTTCCAACCTGTCACTGGTTTCCCTTGGCTCTCTTGTTGTAATTACAGGATGTCCCCATGGGACTGTAGTGGTGGCAGTATTTTGTCGTGCCCCGGCTATGGTCAGTACTGGGCATTCCCCCCTGCCGTGCCCCTTTCCCCATGCCACTTCATATATGTGCTAAGTTACATGCATTGTGTAGTAGGTATCCCCCCCCTGCTTACAGTCCCCATTATTGCATTGTAATTCCCCATGCGACTTACCCTGCATGTGCGTAGTGTCGTGGTAGTCTGCGCTGTCCAGTCCTTGTATCCCTGTGACGATCTCCTCTGGGATGACGGCTGCGACCATCTCCTCCATGTGGTCCAGAGCCTCCTGTTGTGCTGGACTCCCCCCTCCAGTCTGCATTGCTGCCTTCCTGTTCCTGGCCATTTTCTCTTTGGTCCTACGTTTACAGTCATGCCAGCGTTTCTTACACTCAGTGACTGTCCGGCGTTCTTCAGCCACACTGTTTATCTTGTCCACAATTTCTTTCCAGATGGCCTCTCTCCTACTGAGTGGCAATTTTGAGGATATGAAAAGTTGGTGCTGGTGTTCCGTCACCTCTTTCACCAGGATTTCCTGCTCCTCTGCACTGAAGCGACACTTTCTTTTTTTCTTTAACATGTCCTGGTTCCTGTATGCTTCCTCCTGGCTGGGTCCTGGTCTGCTCTCATCCTCCTGGGGTCTGTTGGGGCATCTGGGATCCATTTTGGGTCTCCTCTCCTGTAAGTGCAGTTTTCGCGCTAAAATGTCACGCAATAGCGTGAAAAAAAACGGCGTATTCACGATTGCGCTGTCGTAAATCGACCCACAGTGATTTGCGTCCCTTTTACGTGGGTTTCCCTTACGACAGACCGATGCTGTTTGCGTCACGAAATAATGACTCCCACCTGTTGGTTGCGCCGCCGTACGTCAAAGTATAAATTTGACGCCCGAATGGCGCATCCAAATGGCGTTAGACGGCGCAAATTTTTTTGACGCAAAACTGCGATAGCGCAGTTTTGCGTCAAAAAGTATAAATATGGGCCTAAGTACTTCAACTGTTTCAACAAAATCAACAACTTCAAATTCGAGCTCGAGCTCATTTCGTCTTTTCCTCGTTAAGAATTGGGTGTTTTTTTCTTCATTCAATTAGACGAGAGGTGTTTGTGAATAAAAGACTGTGCTATGCCCAGGAAATCTCTCCTTTTAATTAATACGTTCACAAGAGCTATGGGAGCCTATCAGTGACAATATAGCGGAAACTGCGGCAGGACGCCCCCTGCAAAGTGCTGATAGGTAAATGCAATAACATTTTAAGTGAAGCTGCGAATGTTATTGCACCGTCTCATACAAGCAATTCCTACTGGTTTGGGTTGTACCGAGCAGTCATAAAATAATTTGCCTCAGCGTTTAATCTGTTCCGCGCACTAAGCAAATACAAAAACATCATGATAGAAATAACAGCGCTACCGAAAGCCATAATCGCATCTACACATAGGATTTTCAGCAACAATTGGTAATGCCATCAGGGAGTCCAGGAGCAATTTTGACTTCTTCAGAAATTACCCCACCTCCATCCCCTTGGCCTATCTAGATTACAGAAGGAAAACAAACTCCGCAAATGGAAAACAAACTAAGGTTCTGTGACCCTTGCTGACCCCAGCAATGTCATTGGTAATGCCGTCTGTGATATTAGATCGCATCATGCGCCTGCCACACACACTGCTTTTATTCCCCTTTCGCAGTGATTATTCGCTCGTTCCCCCTCTCATCAGAGAGGCTGTCAGAAGGCCAGATTTCAGTTTTCGCTGATTGATACTCCTTTCATCGCATCTATGATTCGAAAGCTACTTCCATCTAGTGTAGCTAAAGCCTCGTTCCGGCTGCTTTTGTAACAGAACGAGCACCTTTCCTTTATCACACTAGAGCTATAATATATGAATACGACATTTAAACTGTCTATATTTTAAACCCATCAGTGACAATGCAGCAAAAAAGGAACATTGCCTTTAGGAAGAACAGTGTTATTAAAATAATTGATTATCCTAGTCCACAAAAATGCCACATGGTAGCTCCTTATAAAATAGCTCCCAGGAAAAACTGGATGCTGCTAAGAAGATGTGTTTTAGTATCACACATTGGTTTCCAGAATCCGCTTTCAAAGTTCCTAACTGTTCATATGCCCTCAAACCTCCAATTGTGCTATATAAAGAAGGAGCTTCCTCAAATATACCAAATGAGCTTAATGAAGAAGGCAACAGTTCATGGCTCCTTCTATATTCAATTGTGGAGAATAACTAATGAAATTGTCTCACTGCTCCGATCCTCAAAAAAGCTTCCCAATTTTTACATTTTGGTTTTGATCAAATGGATATGCAGCAACATGTTCTTAGCGTTGAACAAGTGTTTGTCTCCGTTGTACACGGTGACCGATTATTTCATTACTCCATTACTGTAGTAAGTAGTAGTAATCTTTATTTGCGTGATTAATTAAAACCACTGCAATACAAATTAAAATAAAATAGAATTAAAACAAGTCTGGCTGCACATATTAGGGAGCCCTAAAGTATAATATTTTTTACAAAAAATTCTAATAAAATCTGTTTTTATCAGCCTCTTAGCTAAAGTTCTAGATGCCTATGATGACCGCTGTGTAGCACAAGTCTGAGGATAGACTATAATGTACTTTTTGTTGTAGGGTTAACAGAAAAGTGAGCAATGCAATCCTCACCTAATAAAATAATCCACTGGCTGGAGCTCGTTGAAATGTGTTGATACAGACCTGGCCAGCTGTTAAAAACCCAGAGATTACCCTTGTTTATTCTTCCCTCAATCCTACAGTGCTGCTTGGCAGAAGAACCCCTTCTGCAAGTTGTTAGTGCTTTTAAATGCAATCAGCACCTAATGAGATAAGCCACTGGCTGGAGCTCGTTGAAATGTGTTGATACAGGTCTGGCCAGCTGTTAAAAACCCAGAGATTACCCTTGTTTATTCTCCCCCCCCCCCCCCCCCCCACAGTCCTACACTGCTGTGTGGCAGAGGAATCCCTCCTGCAAGTTGTAAGTGCTTTTAAATTCCCGTTGCACATATTACAACTATTAGACAGTCCTAAAAGTAAATCCATTATGCAAAAGTTTCAATACAATCTGGTTATAACAGCCTCTCAAATGCAGATACAATTCTGGATGTCTATGATGACCTTCAAAGGTAGGGTGATAATGTTCTTCTCAAAGTTTGCTCATCATGCCAGAGGGCATGCAATCCACGAGTGATAAAATTGAGTTTGTAGGATGTTTTGATACAGGCCAGCTTGGTGTTGTTTTGTCTAGAATTACCCCTGTCAGGTATCCCCTCATTTTTGCATTGCCGCGCTGCAGAGTTGTCAGTGTTTCTAGATTCCTGTTAGCCTCCAATATGTTCTGATTGGCAGCAGATGATGTGCTTAATGACTGTTCTCTGTTCAAAGATGGTTAAAAATCATACAAGTCAGTAGGCCAGGTGAATGTCATCGCCAGCAAAACATGCTTTCACTGCCTGTCTGCATGTTCTTATTCCTTTTGTGTTAAAAGGGTGATTTTAGCAGCAGTGTCTGTTCTTGTCTGAGTTCTCCGCATATACATATTAGGTGTATTTCATCCATTACTGGGGAGTGACATACAGTCCATTGCCTGTTGGGACCATGTTCTTGGTCCCATTCCTAACTCCCCTTGAGCTAATGCACATCCCACTATAATATGTTATATTATATTCATCTTTTTTTGCCCTTAAAAAAAACAAAGGTTACAGGGACATTATAGTTAGGCTCACATTTTAAGCATACCAAACCATAGAAATTCACCTGTTATACTTAGAGTCATCTCAAGGAACTATAACTCTTTCCCTAAGGTAACTATAACTCGCGCCCTTGCGGAGATATCCAAATGGCAATCTCTGAAAGTCTTATAGGTAGTTATAGTAAGGTCAAGTGTTCCAGAATTTTCTTAGACCTTTTTTTCTTGATTTTTGCCCATTCAGGTCTTGATGGTTTGGCTTCTCTTGTTACCACTAGATATCTGCTGACTACATTTTCTCTATGGCTGCCGTTATTTTGAGTATAAGATAGCCCATTTAGGGCATGATTGCCAATATGCATCTTCTAATATGATATTATGCACTTTCCAATATGATATTTTTCTATCTGATTGATATAAATTTGTGTCAAACAATGTAGGTTTTTTTTATTGTATATTATATTATACAAGTTTGGTTATGAGTACACCAATATGGCTGCTACAGTAGCTGGAAGTATTACACATCTGAAATGGTGGTTTATCCTCTGTATCTCGGAACAGGAAGTGATAACATTTTGTTTATTTAATGAGCGTGACATGGTCACTTCTTTGTGACATTGAATTTATTTTTGCCCTTATGTGTTTGTCAAAGTCATTTTATTAGTGGGGGTCAATAAATTATTCAGTGAATCCTCCAGAGTGCACATTCCCTTATGTTTGTCGCACCCACAGAGATAGTGGAGCAGCAGCTAAGTGGCGGAACTGCTGATTGTATATATATATATATATATATGTGTGTATGTGTGTATGTGTGTGTGTGTGTGTACATATATACATATATCGATACACACACACACATATATATATGTGTGTGTATATATATATATATATATATATATATATATATATATATATATATATATGTTCTCCAAACAAAAGGCCTTGAATTTGCAAATTCCATTTATTCTCAGAGCAGGATCGCAAACACCACGACATGTTGCAACATTCCGTCTTTCTTAAGTGGGTTTAGTTTGTAGGCACACATTGTTCTCATTAACATGCCTTTTATCATCTTACAGGCATTCTGGGAATGATAGTACACGGTGTCTCCGTTCATTACTCCGCTGTAGCTAATTAGCCATACATCCACCTTCTGCTGACTTAACTAATGTTCAGACTTGTGAGGGTAAATTACATTGTCTTTGTTATATTTGCTAAGTGTATTTACGCTTGTGGTTTCACTTTTAAAAGCAACACTCCCATAAAGTTTATTGTCAGCAGAACATGTGTTAAAATATTCCAATGAAGCTTCCACTGCAGACAGATGATTCAGAATTAATCTGCCCAGTCCTATATATATATATACATATATATATATATATATATATATATATATATATATCTTTACTTTTTGCTGGTGTTTTCCTGACTCTGATGGTGCCCTGGGTACTGCTATCCAGTCCCAGGGCATGTGCTCTGTGTAAAATGAGAAAATGAGAATATAAATTAGGATAATCATAATCAGCTATGCCAACCTATCTAGAAGTCCCTAGTATAAGGTAGGGCATGTAGTTGTTGGGACCCCAGCTTAGGGGGTGTTCCAACAGGTGCACTGATGAGGTGCCCAGTGTCATTTTATAGGTAGGCCTGCCTTGCAGGCTGCTTTTAAATTAACGTTACATGCCAATTCAACGTTGGAATTATAAGTACTTCTAAAGTCTTAAACTACCTTATCTTTACATATAAGTCATCCCTAAGGTGTGCCATAAGGGACCCTAGCGTTGGGTGCCACGTAACTATGAGCAGGGGCCTTATATAAATAGTTTTATAAGCCTTGGTGAGGTAAAATAGCCAAGATATGGCACTGGAAACCCAGTTAAGAACAAGGCCCCCTCCAACAATTGACTCTGCTACTAATGCAAAGCAACCATCCCACCCATTCACCAACAACACTTAGCTGAGGGCAATATGAAGTACTGTTCGACAAAATGGACCCATCTAAACCATCCAACAAGGCTGCCACCAAGTTGATTTTGAGGACACCCAACCCTTACACTGTATGTAGCACAATTTACTAAATTCTACCAATAAAACACATTTCACACCTGTAGCACTGTCCCCTGTCTTAAATTGTGAACAAAATGGAGTATGGATGCAACTGAACGAGAACCACTTTATTGTCAATTTGTGCTTGATGGTGGTACTGTGTGCCCAAATGGTGGCAAGGAGGGAATGCATATATTTTCTATCAGTACCATGCAGAAGTGGTCCATGTATCGTCTATCATGACCAATCCCCCTATATGACAGAGCACACTGACAGTATTAGTCACTAACCCCAATGACAGGCTTAAGTCCCACACAGTTATTGGAAGTAGGGTTGTATCAGTTGGTTCCTGGAATGGACATCTTCCCCTTCCCCATCCTCACCATCAGTCTCCTCACCTCTGAGGTAGTTGATCTGGACCTATAGCACCCTCCACCTCCAAGCTGGGGATAGAATGTCTCACTGCCACGTTGTGCAGCATGAAGCAGGCCACCACTATTCTACACACCTTATCAGGCCTATAGGCAAGAGCACCCCCAGATATATGTAGACACCAGAATCTAATCTTCAGGAGACCTATAGTACGCTCTATTACCCTACTAGTACGTCCATGGGCCTCATTGTATTTCCTCTCTGCATCCGTCCTGGGATTCCTCACTGGTGTCAGGAGCCAACGCAAGTTTGGATAGCCAGAATCACCTACAAAATGGTTCAATACAAACTCGTCATTGTTATGTCCCTTAGTCAGACTGGCTGGTTTTCTGCAATGTGTCAGTTGTTGACAGCCAAACTTACCTATGATCCACCCTTTGTCCTCTTGTAGTTGTTCCATCTTCTGTGGCACACTACTGTTCCTCAACACAAATGAATCATGGACTGAACCTGGAAACATGGTATTCACATGTGAAATGTACTGGTCTGCAGTACACACCAATTGGATGTTCATGGAGTGAAATTTCTTCCTGTTTCTGTACACCTGTTCACTCATTCTTGGGGGGATGATGGGTATGTGTGTGCCATTGATGGCACCTATGACATGGGAAATGTTTGCAAAGGCATAGCAGTCAGACTTGATGGCAGGGAGATCAGTACTTTGGGGAAACCTCACATAGGACTGCAGATGTTGTACAAATGGATTCAGAAATCTTGTCAGTACCTGGCTGAACATTGGCTGTGAGAAACCAGCACCCTTGCCCACTGTCACTTGAAATGAGCCTGTGGCCAGGAAATGGAGTGCGGAGAGCACCTGCACCTCAGTTGGAATGGCATGCTGATTACAATTTCCCGGAGTTAGTGCAGGATCCAGTAATGCACAAAGGTCCTGAATAGTTGCACGTGTGAGTCTGCAAGTGATTATGATCTGACGCTCCACCATGGTCCCCATATCCACAAGTGGTCTGTACACCGATAGTGCCCTTCCTCGCCACAAGGGTCGATACCTACGAGGGGGTACACAATGGAGTGATGAAGACACATACATAGGCACACTTATCAACATTTCTGCACTGCATTGTTCATTGTAGTGTCTCTACAATAACTGCTACCTGACAGATATACATGTACCTCACTAGGAGGGAACATAGTAATTCATGTGTGCTACTATACGGAATGGATAGAGGCCTAGGTGCTCCATGTGGCTAGTAGGCCCTGCATTGTGAGTAGTAGGAATTCAAGATGCGTAGGTGATGGCAAAAGGTCTTCCCACTGTAGATCTGCCCTTTCATTGTGGAAGTGACCTCATACCGCTAGCGGTTGACGTCACAGCGTAAGGCGGTGTTGACCACTGTTCGCACCCTCATTGGCTAACATGGATGCCAATGGGGAATCCTGGCATATCATGATCTCCGCCGGCGGTGACGGTGCATACTGCCGCGGAACGTACGCGCGTTCGTCATCGTTTGATCACTTGACTCCCTGATCTTGTGCGGACAGGTACTCCACTCTGTGTACTGCTGTGGCCTACCTCTGGCTATGGATGTGCCACGTGGTGCAGGTGAACGGGCCCCGGCCTTCACCCAGGAAGAACTGGAGATGCTAGTGGACAGGGTCCTGCCCCTGTACGGCAAACTCTACGGATGGCCAGAGGTTCAGGTGAGTCTGGGTTTGGAGGGCACTGTGTGTGTAATGGATGGTGTGGATTGGACATATGTGTGCTCCTCTGAGCCTGCATGGGCCATGGTGCCACTGTCCTGTATGTCTGAGAGTACTGTCAGTCCAATGTTGGACAATTTGCCAGCTGTTCCTATCATGCAAGTGCCTGACCTCTGTGTTCCATTTCTATGTCGCCCTTGTAGGTCAGTGCCCCTCCAGAAGAGCGCACATTGGCATGCCATCGCCAAGGAGGTGCGGACCCTGGGGGTTTACAAACGGCGGAGCACCCACTGTCGAAAGAGGTGGGAGGACCTGCGGCGCTGGGTGCGAAAATCAGTGAGGCCCAGCTGGGGAAGTCCTCCCAACGTGGATGGGTGCCCGTCGGGCACTGACCCCCCCTCATGTGATGGATCCTGGTGGTGGTGTAGCCAGAACTGGATGGGCACTTGAAGGCTGCACAGCAGTCACAAGGAGGTGAGTATTCATGTCACAATCTTAAGTCTGGATGGATGTCTGTGTGTGCATTAGGGTTCATGGTGCTTAGAGGCAGGGACTTTGACTGTGGCCATCTACACGATGGTCCCCATAGGGTGTATGGGTGTCTAGGGGGGTAAGTACTCATTGACCATACTTCAGTCCAGAAGGATGACTGGGTGTGCAATAGGGCTCATGCTGCTTAGAGCAGGGAATGTGACTGGTGTCCATCTACTGTATGTTACCCAAAGGGTGTAGGGGTGTCCCTGTCAAGTTTCACCTACCTCAGCTCCAAAAGTATTTCAGGGGATGGGTGTAGAGCACTATTCTGGTCAGTAGTCTGGGGCATGGCCATGGGCATAGTGTATGGTGCTACCTGTTGGGTGTGTTTGCTGGGTGGGTGTATGTCTGGCCATTCTGTGTCTGCATTCAGCTATTTACAAGTGTCTCTCCTGTTTTGTCTCCCCATCCCTGTTCTCTTGTGTTGGTTTGGTACAGCATCAACATCAGGCGAGGGAGCTGAGGCACCGGCAAGTGGGGATGCAGCAGCTCACGGATCCTCCGAGGCAGAGACAACGGACGCCCAGGGGACCAGTGGGTGACAGGGTGAGAGGATCCTCCACGGGGGAGGCTATTACCACAGGAGGTAGTGACTCTGAGACCTCCTCCGATGGGGGTCCCAGCGGTGGCAGACCCTAGTGCACATACCACTACCGTGAGATCTTCCGCCACCCCATACCATCCCCGCCCTCCCTTCTGCTCCCCAACGAGTTGCCCATGCCCACCCACCCAGAAAGGTCGGTGTCTCCTTCGCCCCAGGCACCTCCTCCTCTGCCCCAGTCAGCCCTGCTGCCCTCACAGAGGAGGCTATTGACCTCCTGAGAACCATCTCTGTAGGGCAGCCAACCATCGTCAATGCCATCCAGGGGCTAGCAACAGAGGTGCAGCAGACCAATGCCTATCTGGATGGCATTCACGGTGCCGTGTCTACCCTACAGAGATCTTTTCAGGCTCTGGCCTCCTCACGGACGGCAGCCAGTTTCCCTGGCCATTCCGTCCCCCCTCCAACTTCCTCTATTCCTTCCAGCTCCCCACTCCCTTCACCCGTCCAAAGCACACAATCAGACCCACTGACAGGCACATCAACACACAAGAAGCACACTTCCAAATACAAGCACCAAACCTCCCACCACAAGCATTCACACAGCCAACAGACACCTGCACACACAACAACTTCCACTTCCCCCAATGTGCCCACCTCTTCTGCTTCCCTGTCTGTCCCCTCTACATCCACACCCTCATGCACTGCACCTTCACTCACTGTTACTGCTCCTCTTCCTGCACTCACCACAATGGCAGACAGCCATACATGCGCCCCATACACCACACCTGCACTCACCACCTCTACTGTAGTTGACACATGCAGCCCACTCACCAGACTTGCAGACACCCACCCAACATACATCCCACACTAGCTGTCTGTCTTCTCCCACTGTGTCCACCCCCCACCTCCCAAGATACACAAACGCACCAAGACACCCACCCATCAGACATCCACCACACAACAGCATACTGAGCAGTCACCTGCACCCGTACACCCCATACATCCACTCCCTCTGCCTGCACTCCCACACCCTCATCCATGCCCACCCCAATTGCTCCCAAGAAACTTTTCCTGTCCCGTGTTTACCTCTTCCAACCCACTGGCCCACCCCGTCTTGTCCCCAAACGTGCCCACCTCCTTGCCCTTACCGCTCCTTCCACATCACAGCCCACCCCGGTCCACCCTTCACATTCCCGTTCCCCTTCCCCAGAGAAGAAGAAGGCCCGGTCAGAGCCTAGGCCATC